>NC_142837.1:41870677-42495677 GCF_061612785.1 Hesperophylax consimilis | reverse complement strand
CTTGCGGTGAGCACGAACAGAGCTACCAAGCAGCACGATAACACGCGCAAAGTAAACATACTGAACGCTTTGAACGTCGATTATCAAAATTTGATCACTTGAGTTAGTTTTGTAGACTTTAATTAACATTCATACATTTTAGTTAGTTTGTTACCATGTTAATATTTACTATTAATTATGTTTATGTTTATAAGTTACCTATTTGCATTTTCACACTAAAATATGAAAAATAACTTTTACATTAGATTATTTAAAAATTTGAATTTTTTTTAAAACACTTGATTCGTTGTGGAAATCAATTGCATTATTATAACTCAACAGTCTCAGCAACAATCTTTTATATTTGTCAAGTGATAAATTAAAGATGTCCACCGAATCGGTATAATTATTTCCCTCCATAAGTATTCCGGGCAATGAGGAATACATATGGTAGTTAGTACCAGAATTTCTGCACGTAAATAATTCCCGACTTCTAGCATTACGTAGTTGAATCAAAAAGCTTATCAATGCAAGAAATTCTGAACTATCAAATGCATCATCATTATGAATGAAAAACCTTGCAAATTCATATATATTATCTTACAATCTTTATTTTTACTTTGATTTATTTTTAATATGCTCCTCTTGCACAATCTTTTAGAATAACTTTAATTATAATCCTACCGTTTTTCTTTATTATGCTTACTGTTTTTTATTTTATTTTTACTGTTATATATTTTTAGGTACAAAAATCTAATGTATTAAATTATATTACCCACGCACAGGCTGCGCCTTAGTGGGTTCCCTTTCATATTATTAAAAAACTTGTATTGTGAAATATGTAAATTGGGAAAAAATAAAGGAAATAAAAAAAAAAAAAAAAAAAAAAAAATTTGTTCCAGATATTTTTTTAATGTATCGGTTTTACCGTGCCGCGGACATCTTCAGAACGGTACACATTACATTTGTGCCAGAGTAGTACTGTCGAAAGACGCCCGTAATAGAATGAAACCAGTTTGTATAATTGGAACAAAATTACAAGTTACATAAATGACAAAACTCGACTATTGCGAACTTCTGAGTCTGGTCAATTTAAGAGTACCCAATCGACACACTAGGCATAAAGACCTATTTCAATGTCACCATTCACAAACAAATTATCTAGCAGGCTCGCCAATTCTTCGTCAACACAGTATAGCAAATGAATATACAAATGATATCGCGATTTTTAATGTAACAAATTAGATGTTTAAAACGGTTACATGATAACTCAACACGGTGACAATTCAACACACTTTTAAAAAGTGATATAAAATCATTATAAACGATGAAAAAAAAATTTAACCCAACCGAACCTAACCTTACCTAACCTACTTAACCCAGTTAATAAAGTTTTTGTTTCATCACTTTCCATGACTTTATATAACTTTTTAAAGATATGATGAATTATCATTGTGATGATTTTTTCGGTCACCGTTTAAAACACACTTAAACATTTTTTTAAAGTCAATTCTGATAATTTCGGACTATAATAATTGTTTTTATTTTATGCAATTGTAAACCACTATAATGTAAGAATGGATTTATTGCAACCATTATTTTTAACCCTTATGTTCAAAATTGTAAACATTTCAATGTATCAAATGAAAAAGCTTTACGGGCGTATACTAGGCGTAAATATATAAAACAGTTGTGAAATCACAATATTAATATAAAGTAGTAAGAAGTTAAGCCGAATGGTTTTAAATTGAAGTTTGTATGAATAGAAAACCAATTTACCGATATGTACCCTAAATGTATTATTTTAACGTTAATAATTTTTTTTTTATCACTGTCACTATTTATTTTTTATTTAATAATAATGTTTTGTTAAATTGTTTTCAGGAGCCAGAAACAGGACTCGCTTCCACCCTCGACACACGGAGCAATGAATCACAGTAACGCTGCAATTAAAGTGATCTGATATTTAAATGACCAAGACTTCGATACTGCTCGCAGGGTTGCCAATCGCCACCTTCCTACACGGGTGTCGATAATGTCGATACGAACAGTACAGTCAATACACTACCGATATACAGACACAGAGACAAGGGCTACACACGCAGCCGTTATCAGTGAAAAGAGATGGACAAACAATGGCGATAGCGCGCGCAAATTGGAGAAAAACGCGCGCTTTTATCGGAAGCCTTTTCTTGTTGACAAGAGCAAATAAGAATTTGTGACAATAATTAAAATTGACCGTACAGAATAAACAAACAATCGGTGTGATTGATTTTTGATCTGCGGGATTTTTAAACACTCAAATGGAATTTAAAGTAAATATTAAAACCACGCTTCCTCAAGGTTGTGCGGGTTTTCTGAAATAAAAACCAGTTATTTTTACAAGAAATTACTTCTCTGTCTTTGATTTTTATTGATGAAAAACAACAAGATATTATGCGCTTAATCATTTCACTATAAGTGAGATTAAAAAGTGAATTTTGTAATGGAAAATGTGTCTGATTTTGGACATATTGACTGAAATATTTTATTATGAACATTAAAATTTATTAAACTGTAAAACATATTATTTATTGTACGCTGAAAACTTACAACTAAGCAGATTACACTTTCCAAACGTAAGATTAAAAATAAATCTTAATAACACACGAGTCCCAACTGCTCCCAACCATCTGGAGCCAGTGAGACTATGGCATCCCCAAATTGGGGTGTGTTGTGAGGCTGAAGGTATTGGAGAGAGGAAGGGGATGGGGTAAAAGAAGTTGAGAAAGTACCTGACTATTCAGATCTGGTCACCAAACACGGCTAAATCCATTTCGAGCTACGTTTCACTTCTGAATGGTGGTCTAAGACCAGGTCGACTATGAGAGTATCTTCAACTCAAGAATAAAGAATTTAATTCGAATTTCTCGGAGTAAAGCTAAGCCTTTTATTATTTTATTTGGTATATGCTTTTAAATTGTGAATTGATGTGTATTTAAAGAAACCATTTCAAGTAAACAAAGTTACGTTAAAATCTTGAATATAACTGAAAGTCCGTGCAAAACATCATATAAAATAAAATTAATTATTATCAGAATACATCTGATTTATTTATTTATTCACGCCTTGAAGGCTTTTACATGCATAAATTGTTAAAGGTATGTTATTTAGGAGAAAAATCATAAGTGTATAGTATTTAAAATAATAAGCTGAGCATGAACGATATAAGCAGATAAAATACAAGTTATCATAAAGAGTTCTGTTGTACAAAGAAGTACAATAATTGTACATACCTACTAACAAGAGTAATTTAGTTATTATGAAAGTCGTTACAGAGCAATGTGTAGTACCTTTGTGGATATTTATAAAAAAATAAACAAAGCTGTTTGTTGTGCAGCATGTTTGTATTTAGCAAACCACTACTACAGATTGGGTGTTTTAAAGAACATTGTCAAATTAATACATCGATAAAAGGTGCAAATGAAGAAATTAAAAAGATCTAATGATAATTCGAAAGTTGTACATTTGATAATTGTTGGTAGCCAAATACTTTCCCACCCTGGTATAAGTATTTTTTTTAATATGAGCTATATTTAATATGAAACGAATCTAGACCTTCCAATATCCGATATATAATAGACGAATTACTTGTGTGTGAAAAGTAACTACTTATCTAACACCTTATGCAAGTAGTTACTATTTACACACAAATAATATACAATTAAGAGTTAATAAACACATAATGGTGCAACTGGAGGTAGGTGTCTTCTACACAGTATAAGAGATAATGTCATGTTCAATGTGTAAGTATTTACAGTAAATTTAAAAAAATACACACTGTTTCCTAAAACTGTATGCAAGTAGTTACTATTCACACACAAAAAATATACAATTAACAGTTAATAAACACATAAAAACAAAATGCTGCAGCTGGAGATAGGTGTCTTCTACACAGTATTAGAGATAATATAACGTTGAATGTGTAAGTATTCACAGTAAAAAAGAATACAATAGTTCAATGAGATAAGAGAAAAGAGGTGCCGGATAGTGCATTTGATAATTGTAATATAGTAACATAATAACGTAGTTAAAGTAAGTTTGTTAATATAATAACGTAGTTAAAGTAAGTGTGTTAACATATTAACGTAGTTTAAGTAAGTTTGTTAACATATTAACGTAGTTAAAGTAAGTTTTTTTAAACAAAATTATAAAAATAAACTTATCACAACCTTAAGCCGCATCACAGCGCTGCTCAACTGGGTGGCAATGTGCTTCCTCCGTATTTTTACTTTACCGACAGGGGCGCTATTGTGAGGTGTTAGATTAAAAAGGAGTAGACTTTGTTCATCGGCTTTCAATTCCGTTATTGAAATGATTTTACAAAGGTCAGCGAAGTAAAGGAGATCGACCGATTCATAGCAACCTTTTAAATAATATAAATAAGAAAACACAAAACATAGATTTAAAAAAAGCATGAGATCAATCGCATAGACACTTGCTTTACTTTCCATAAACCTTTATAGTCTTACGTAAGTACAAATATATTGGTACATACGTACGCTAAATACAAAGTGAATGTGTGGGTTCTTGGGAATCTTATGGTTATTTTCGATGTGTTTTCATACATCAATCAATCTGCCCAACAATGGTAGAGAGTAAGATATTTAGAACAATAAAGCCATAGAATAAAGACATGTATTATAGAAGAATACATATTTTAAGCTATTGGCGTAGGACGAATAGTGGTCAGCACAAAGTGTATCAAATGTCAAATGACACGGCACATTTTGAAGAAATCGTAGTCATTTTACGTTAATATACGTCAAAAAGGACTGAGCCCGAAAAGGTAAAAAAAAAATAAAAAATAAATTCCACATATACAAATTTATTTAAGTTAATATTTTGTTAATGAAATGCAATGTTTTATTTTCTTTATCTTATTACAAAAATATTTATGGAACGAATAGTTGTGGCCTCTTCGAAAACATAATAATGGTATCCAAATTGACACAAGTATCAATATTGTATGTACTTATGCTTTGGGAAAGCCAGGCTTTTATCGAACTGAAAAAAGGAAGCTGGGTGAGGGAGATATTTTTACCTCTCCAGCACAACTCTCTCGACCCATTGCATTGCACCGCAATGGGAGGGATGAACTCAAACATCCGTCAGTCCTGGACACACTGACCCTCAGATTTCTACCTACCCTTCATACCTTTTTCCTTCCTCTCTTTCCGCTCCTTTCCCTCCTTCCTCTCCTTCCTCTCCTTCCTCTCCTTCCTCTCCTTCCTCTCCTTCCTCTCCTTCCTCTCTTTCCTCTCCTTCTTCTCCTTCCTCTCCTTCCTCTCCTTCCTCTCCTTCCTCTCCTTCCTCTCTTTCCTCTCCTTCCTCTCCTTCCTCTCCTTCCTCTCCTTCCTCTCTTTCCTCTCTTTCCTCTCCTTCCTTTCATTAAAAAAAACTATCCATACAGCATCCTCAAGTTGGCACAGGCCACGAGGGAAACTATTTTTCTCAAGGCCTCCTGTGTGGAACTAATGGAATAAAATATATTCTTATCTCACTTGCGCTGGAACAATCCTATAAAAACTCAGATAATATACAAAAACAAAAATGACAACAGCAGAACATTTTTTCTGAATCCGTATAAATAATCAAGGAAAATGTCTACTTCAGCACACTCGATCGGAATATTTATTATCAATGATGTAAAGACATAATTCGGAATTCGGGAAAAAGTTATTTAGCTTTTTTACTCCTATTATCGTGTAGAATCACCTCCCGAAGTTAACGCATTTTGCCCCCGAAAACTCTGTACAATTGAAGAAGATAATACTATGAAATCTACACTAAACATGAACATAGAACAAGACCAGAAAATAAAAAGATAACGGCCACAACTAGGAATCGAACCCATAATATCTTGTCTGACCGGGACAGCATCTCAAGAACCAATCATTAGAACGTTTTGATCTTTAAAAAATTTAGCTGCCAAAAATTTGGGAAAAATAAGTTGCAAGATTATGACATGACGTTTAAGGGCCTGTTCAGACACGGCGATAACCGCGCGATTGATAAAATCGCGCGGTTTGAACCGCAAAAATGTTGACTGTTCAAACATCGGCGGTTAGTTAGCGATTAGCGATCAGTTTCAAGATGGAAGTCGAAGAGGAACTAGCGTGTCTGTGGCTGCTCCAGAAAAAAATAAAGAAAAGAAGGAAAAGGCAGTATTGGGTGCATCCAATATTAAGGGATTGACTGACACATGGCCAATTCGTAACGCTATATCCCAATTTAAGAATGTTTGAGAGGAAATTTTTTGACTATTTAAGAATGTCAATAAAATCTTTTGATGAACTAATTAAACTAATCAGGGAAGATATTTCGAGCTCTGAAACACATATGAGGGCAAGCGTGTCACCAGAAGAAAAACTCGTAGTAACTTTGAGGTAAGATATTTATTTATTGTTCATTAAAATCAGTTTATATATTTTCATTATCGAAGAAAGCAAACACTTTGTGGCTTGACATTATACAAAATGAAACAAACACTTAGTTTTAAACCACTTTATTTCGAGTTATATTCGTCGACCGGTTTCGATTGGACTCAATCTTCATCAGGACAATAAAATATAATACTAAATTATAATACAGAGTAAGGTATAAGGTAAACATAAAAGAAAGAGAAAGTATGTAGTAGAGGGAGAGAACATCAGAGACTGGTTGGTGGAGGGGGTGGGGACGGGGTAGGGGGAGGGGTCCCCTTATCTAATAATAATTTTTCTAATGAACTACTTACAATTAAACAAATAGCCATCAACAACGGATATGACCCCGGTCTAATTGATAAAATCCTCTCAAAAAAACTTCGCCAAATCACAACAAATAAATTCCTATATAATGCCCTCCCAATTATTAATAATAATAATGCTGCCACCCAATGGCGTAGAATTTTGTATATAAGTAAATTGTCTTCCCTTTGCACATCTAAACTTCCTTCAGAAATAAGGCCGGCCTTCTATACTAACAATAACTTAGCAAAAATTTTAATTAATTCTAAAGACAAAGAGGATCAATTAAGCCACTCTGGCATCTATAGACTAAATTGCAACGATTGCCCAGCAAACTATATAGGAAAAACCGCGCGAAATATAAATATTAGAGTTAAAGAACATATCAGGTGCTTAACAAACACAGGCTTCTCAGAATTTGCCGAACATTTAATCAATACTAACCACACATTTAATAAAAATACGGGAGTCCAAATAATTCATAAAAATAAAATAGGAATACGCCTGAATAACTTAGAAGCTTTGGAAATTTCTAAATCAACGAAAAATAATTCCCAAATTTTAAATAAACAGATAGAATTAACCAACAGCCCGATTTTAAAGTTGTTTCCTTGCTCCAACCTAACCCGTAACCCCCACCTTTCCTTTGGTCCTCCCCCAACCCCTCCCCCTACCCCTTCCCCACCCCCTCCACCAACCAGTCTCTGATGTTCTCTCCCTCTACTACATACTTTCTCTTTCTTTTATGTTTACCTTATACCTTACTCTGTATTATAATTTAGTATTATATTTTATTGTCCTGATGAAGATTGAGTCCAATCGAAACCGGTCGACGAATATAACTCGAAATAAAGTGGTTTAAAACTAAGTGTTAGTTTCATTTTGTATATATATTTTCTATTATTGTAGAAGACTGCGAAGCAGTACTATATTGAGATGATGGCGATGGTGACCCAGGCGGAATAACAGCAGAAGTTGATCCATTTGTAGTAAAATATCCTTACGGAGTTGTATACTGTTGATTTTGCCAATAAGATGTATTAGGTATTATCTGGTGAGCACTGATGCGAACAGAGGGTGGTAAAGCTTGTCCTTTTTGTATAACTTGAAGCAATTCAATTTTGGTCGCTAAACGTCGATTTTCTGGTACTTTTTTCAGTTCTTTGTATAACGATAAACAAAAAAGTTTATCGTCATCTTGTCTGGAAATACTATTTTCTTGAAGTCCTTTTTCAAAACTTTGTCGTGACTCAATGCTTTTTTCAATTAGATCACTTATTCGTTCTTCTGGTATATTTCTTTTCTTTCGTTTAGGGGGACCTACTTCAGTGGCTTCGGTTGCATTGGCGTTTAATTGATGTGTCTCATTATTGTCTTCGTTTATTATTACATTTGACTGTTCATTCATACTATTAGTAGTTTCATCGTTGTCTACACTCTTCTGCAGGAAAGAAAGCCTTGAAAAATACATATATGTTCTACTGTTGCGTTCTACACAACTATGTGAGGAGTAGAGATGGTATAAAATATAAAGATACTTTATATACTGCACCAATGACTAGTCTCAATACCTTGCATGCAGGAAGAGGGGCACCGTCATCTTTAAATATCAATTCGCTCATTACTTCGTGAACGAAGGGAGTGTTTCATGGCAAGATTCAAAAATATAATAATATTACAGGTCTTTTCTTCACTTCATCAATAAATAAGTCTGTATCGAAGCGATCCATACCTAGCTTAGGCGTGCTCTCGTTGTGACGTGTTGATCGCGCGGTGCCCGCAACGCTACTGAACGCTGAGGAAGATCGCAATAGTAATAAAACCGCGTGGGCGCCGCTCGATTCTATTTTCTAGCGGTTGAGTGGCGGTAATCGCGAGGTTGGACTAACCGCGCGATTATGTCTGAATGATTATTATACCTGATATAAATACCTGCGTAAGTGCTAGTTCAGACACGGCGGGAACCGCGCGGTTTGAGAATCGCGCGGGAACCGCGTGGGTCTTATTTACGCAGGTATTTATATCAGGTATAAGGGCCTGTTCAGACACGGCGATAACCGCGCGATTGATAAAATCGTGCGGTTTGAACCGCAAAAATGTTGACTGTTCAAACATCGGCGGTTAGTTAGCGGTTAGCGATCAGTTTCAAGATGGAAGTCGAAGAGGAACTAGCGTGTCTGTGGCTGCTCCAGAAAAAAATAAAGAAAAGAAGGAAAAGGCAGTATTGGGTGCATCCAATATTAAGGGATCGACTGACACATGGCCAATTCGTAACGCTATATCCCAATTTAAGAATGTTTGAGAGGAAATTTTTTGACTATTTAAGAATGTCAATAAAATCTTTTGATGAACTAATTAAACTAATCAGGGAAGATATTTTGAGCTCTGAAACACATATGAGGGCAAGCGTGTCACCAGAAGAAAAACTCGTAGTAACTTTGAGGTAAGATATTTATTTATTATTCATTAAAATCAGCATATATATTTTCTATTATTGTAGAAGACTGCGAGGCAGTACTATATTGAGATGATGGCGATGGTGACCCAGGCGGAATAACAGCAGAAGTTGATCCATTTGTAGTAAAATATCCTTGCGGAGTTGTATACTGTTGATTTTGCCAATACGATGTATAAGGTATTATCTGGTGAGCACTGATGCGAAAAGAGGGTGGTAAAGCTTGTCCTTTTTGTATAACTTGAAGCAATTCAATTTTGGTCGCTAAACGTCGATTTTCTGGTACTTTTTTCAGTTCTTTGTATAACGATAAACAAAAAAGTTTATCGTCATCTTGTCTGGAAATATTATTTTCTTGAAGTCCTTTTTCAAAACTTTGTCGTGACTCAATACTTTTTTCAATTAAATCACTTATTCGTTCTTCTGGTATATTTCTTTTCTTTCGTTTAGGGGGACCTACTTCAGTGGCTTCGGTTGCATTGGCGTTTAATTGATGTGTCTCATTATTGTCTTCGTCTATTATTAAATTTGACTGTTCATTCATACTATTAGTAGCTTCATCGTTGTCTACACTCTTCTGCAGGAAAGAAAGCTTTGAAAAATACATATATTGGGCTCCTTTACGAGCCCCTGAACCGGAAGGATATGTTTTCCCTTTTTTGTATTCTTTATTGTAACAATCCGTATGTTTTTCCATTTTTTTTGGAGTGTTGTACCTGAAAATAATGTCATTATTATTTTTCTTGTTTTAGGTATCTTGGTACGGGTTGTTCATTTGGAGAATTAAGCTACAACTATCGCCTTGGAAAATCTACGATTACAGGAATTGTCCGTGAAGTGTGTAAATCGTTGTGGAAAAAGTTGGTTAGTAAAGTTATGGCTGAACCAACCGAAGATTTCTGGAAGAGAATAGCTCAAGAGTTTGAGAGATATGCGAATTTTCCAAATTGCATTGGTGCTATAGACGGCAAGCATATCCGAGTTATAAAGCCTGTCGATTCGGGATCATTGTATCATAACTACAAACATTTCTTTTCTATAGTGCTCTTAGCAGTTTGCGATGCCAATTATTGCTTTACTTATGTTGACATTGGGGCTTATGGCAAAAGCAGTGATTCCGCAATATTCAAAAATTCTTTATTTTATAAACGACTGATAGAAAAATCATTAAATATACCACAACCTAAACCAATATCTAATGTAGATTCAACACCACTGCCTTATGTCATAGTTGGAGATGAAGCCTTCGGTTTATCAGAAAATTTAATGCGACCATATGCAGGCAAATGTTTATCACATGAAAAAAAGATTTTTAACTATAGGTTATCGAGAGCCCGACGTAACATTGAGTGCCCTTTTGGTATTTTGGCTAACAAATGGCGTATCTTTCATAGGCCTATAAATGTGAAAATAGACTTTGCCAAAGACATAATAAAAGCCTGTTGCGTTCTACACAACTATGTGAGGCGTAGAGATGGTATAAAATATAAAGATACTTTATATACTGCACCAATGACTAGTCTCAATACCTTGCATGCAGGAAGAGGGGCACCGTCATCTTTAAATATCAGAGATAAATTCGCTCATTACTTCGTGAACGAAGGGAGTGTTTCATGGCAAGATTCAAAAATATAATAATGTCAATAAATTTTTCTTACCTAAAATAGCCTTTTTTTCCAACGTGTCTTCACCATTTCCAAATATTTCCACCAACTCTTGCCATACTCGGTTCTTTGCAATTTTATCCGAATAATCCGCACACTGAAGATTCCATATTACAGGTCTTTTCTCCACTTCATCAATAAATAACTCTGTGTCGAAGCGATCCATAGCTAGCTCAGGCGTGCTCTCGTTGTGACGTGTTGATCGCGCGGTGCCCGCAACGCTACTGAACGCTGAGGAAGATCTCCATAGTAATAAAACCGCGTGGGCGCCGCACGATTCTATTTTCTAGCGGTTGAGTTGCGGTAATCGCGAGGTTGGACTAACCGCGCGATTATGTCTGAATGATTATATGAATACCTGCGTAAATAAGACCCACGCGGTTCCCGCGCGATTCTCAAACCGCGCGGTTCCCGCCGTGTCTGAACTAGCACTTAGTGCTAGTTCAGACACGGTTAGTCCAACCTCGCGATTACCGCCACTCAACCGCTAGAAAATAGAATCGTGCGGCGCCCACGCGGTTTTATTACTATGGAGATCTTCCTTAGCGTTCAGTAGCGTTGCGGGCAGGGGGGTATAACTCCGAGAAAAAAGTGGGTCAGAAAAAAAGACACGGTAAATCTCTATGGCTGTGTATCTGTGACGTATATTTTCCACAAACCAGTGCGAACTTCATGCATGTTTATAGGCCGCTGTCAAAACATGAAAATGTCAAAAAATGTTAAGTGCGATGTGAAAGGATGTACGGACAATACATCGATTCGACACCGGTTTCCGAGTTTTAAGGAGTACCCTAGTCTTTTTCGCAAATGGTCAATACGGATTGATAGATTAGAATTTATTACGAAATACAAAAATCTTCTGTGTTTTTCATTTTTCTGTTAAAAGCAGAGAAATATCAAAATTCGTTACTGTCGTAAAAAATTTTTTCATATTTGATAATCTTATAAATGTTCTTCCTTTATTTAAAAGATTTTAAGTCATTTTAGTTTATTTTTACGACAGGTTGATTGTTCATCTCAGAACAAAATTTTAGGCTAGTGAATGGGATTGGCTTCGAATGAGAATTATATTGTCTATGGTTACGCCTTTTTTATAGTTTCTATCCTAGTCGATGGTGAGTATCTGTAGTAGTGACGTATATTTTTCAGTTACAGACTTTTATCTATGGCAAACATTAGGACCCATGGGCTCAGTACTAAAAACCCGAAGATATTGATCTAGTGAGTGGTTCATTTATGGTTGCGGGCACCGCGCGAACAACACGTCACAACGAGAGCACGCCTGAGCTAGCTATGGATCGCTTCGACACAGACTTATTTATTGACGAAGTGGAGAAAAGATCTGTAATATGGAATCTTCAGTGTGCGGATTATTCGGATAAAATTGCAAAGAACCGAGTATGGCAAGAGTTGGTGGAAATATTTGGAAATGGTGAAGACACGTTGGAAAAAAAGGCTATTTTAGGTAAGAAAAATTTATTGTCATTATTATATTTTTGAATCTTGCCATGAAACACTCCCTTCGTTCACGAAGTAATGAGCGAATTTATCTCTGATATTTAAAGATGACGGTGCCCCTCTTCCTGCATGCAAGGTATTGAGACTCGTCATTGGTGCAGTATATAAAGTATCTTTATATTTTATACCATCTCTACTCCTCACATAGTTGTGTAGAACGCAACAGGCTTTTATTATGTCTTCGGCAAAGTCTATTTTCACATTTACAGGCCTATGAAAGATACGCCATTTGTTAGCCAAAATACCAAAAGTGCACTCTTACGTCGGGCTCTCGATAACCTATAGTTAAAAATCCTTTTTTCATGTGATAAACATTTGCCTGCATATGGTCGCATTAAATTTTCTGATAAACCGAAGGCTTCATCTCCAACTATGAAATAAGGCAGTGGTGTTGAATCTACATTAGATATTTGTTAAGGTTGTGGTATATTTAATGATTTTTCTATCAGTCGTTTATAAAATAAAGAATTTTTGAATATTGCGGAATCACTGCTTTTGCCATTAGCCCCAATGTCAACATAAGTAAAGCAATAAATGGCATCGCAAACTGCTAAGAGCACTATAGAAAAGAAATGTTTGTAATTATGATACAATGATCCCGAATCGACAGGCTTTTTAACTCGGATATGCTTGCCGTCTATAGCAACAATGCAATTTGGAAAATTCGCATATCTCTCAAACTCTTGAGCTATTCTCTTCCAGAAATCTTCGGTTGGTTCGGCCATAACTTTACTAACCAACTTTTTCCACAACGATTTACACACTTCACGGACAATTCCTGTAATCGTAGATTTTCCAAGGCGATAGTTGTAGCTTAATTTTCCAAATGAACAACCCGTACCAAGATACCTAAAACAAGAAAAATAATAATGACATTATTTTCAGGTACAACACTCCAAAAAAAATGGAAAAACATACGGATTGTTACAATAAAGAATACAAAAAAGGGAAAACATATCCTTCCGGTTCAGGGGCTCGTAAAGGAGCCCAATATATGTATTTTTCAAAGCTTTCTTTCCTGCAGAAGAGTGTAGACAACGATGAAGCTACTAATAGTATGAATGAACAGTCAAATTTAATAATAGACGAAGACAATAATGAGACACATCAATTAAACGCCAATGCAACCGAAGCCACTGAAGTAGGTCCCCCTAAACGAAAGAAAAGAAATATACCAGAAGAACGAATAAGTGATTTAATTGAAAAAAGCATTGAGTCACGACAAAGTTTTGAAAAAGGACTTCAAGAAAATAATATTTCCAGACAAGATGACGATAAACTTTTTTGTTTATCGTTATACAAAGAACTGAAAAAAGTACCAGAAAATCGACGTTTAGCGACCAAAATTGAATTGCTTCAAGTTATACAAAAAGGACAAGCTTTACCAACCTCTGTTCGCATCAGTGCTCACAAGATAATACCTAATACATCGTATTGGCAAAATCAAAAGTATACAACTCCGCAAGGATATTTTACTACAAATGGATCCACTTCTGCTGTTATTCCGCCTGGGTCACCATCGCCATCATCTCAATATAGTACTGCCTCGCAGTCTTCTACAATAATAGAAAATACGAGTATATATGCTGATTTTAATGAACAATAAATAAATATCTTACCTCAAAGTTACTACGAGTTTTTCTTCTGGTGACACGCTTGCCCTCATATGTGTTTCAGAGCTCGAAATATCTTCCCTGATTAGTTTAATTAGTTCATCAAAAGATTTTATTGACATTCTTAAATAGTCAAAAAATTTCCTCTCAAACATTCTTAAATTGGGATATAGCGTTACGAATTGGCCATGTGTCAGTCGATCCCTTAATATTGGATGCACCCAATACTGCCTTTTCCTTCTTTTCTTTATTTTTTTCTGGAGCAGCCACAGACACGCTAGTTCCTCTTTGACTTCCATCTTGAAACTGATCGCTAATCGCTAACTAACCGCCGATGTTTGAACAGTCAACATTTTTGCGGTTCAAACCGCGCGATTTTATCAATCGCGTGGTTATCGCCGTGTCTGAACAGGCCCTGAATAAGACCCACGCGGTTCCCGCGCGATTTTCAAACCGCGCGGTTCCCGCCGTGTCTGAACTAGCACTTATAACTAGGTCCCGATGATCGTGTTGGAACTTGTAAATAGCCCCAACAAGTATAACAACTGACAAATTATTACGCAGCGTTCTCACCTCAAAGATAACGGTCAAGAATTGCCTAAAGGAATAATTAAAACCTGCACTAACCTGATGGAGATCCTTTCCTGCAATAGTAAGGATTCGTCTGGCCCCTGCAATATGCGCAGCAGATTATTCTCTTATCAGGTGGCACATCAATCAATTTGTCATACGGTGGTGAAGAGAAGCAAATTATTCAATCTTGCAGCTGCCAAATGATATGAAATGAAGTTGCCAAACAGCGGTAGTAAGAGACAATGGAATACCGAAAGAACGATGACAAATAGTTCTATTTTTGAAGTATTTTTATCAAAATAACAAAAATGGTGCTTAACCACCACCATTATCTATTTTTAAATTTTCTGTGTCTTGTTCCATATTCATGTTTTGTTCAGATTTATTAGCATTATCTTTTTCTTCAATACAATAAAATATACGTTGAAGAGGAAAATTAAGAGGATTTTTTCTTGTCAAGGATTCAATACCTTTTGTGATTCACACATACTACTCTCCTCCCACGTGAACATTGCATGTTACCGCAAAATGCAATATTAATTAATTACTTTAATGAAATGTCACCAGTTACAAGGCGGATATAAGGTTTTCTGGTAACACGTCAATACAATGAAGCCGGCTTTCAATATCTGTTGATATAGAGCTTTATTGTTCTTCCGTATCAGTTCATTTAACCACAAGAGCCTTCCCATTAATAAAGGCAAACAAACACGATTGCAAGTGATTGCGTTGGCACGTACCTACGCAGTGTCGAGTGGGGACTTTATTATGCACAATTAAACGTAGGTAGCCCTTGTACTCGTAGCTGCGATGTGGTGAAATTTTGTGATTAAATGTGTCGCGTTGATAATGAAAATAATTGGCAGATTTCGGTTCGGTTAAGGTTCATTGATATAATATGCATCTAATACTAAGAAAGATTGAAACGATCATCGTGAACTCATCCCTTATTGGGCCTTCAGGGAACTAAAGGGAAGTGGAGAGAAGAGATAAGAATCGTGGGGCCTTTAAGAGGTCTGCTTTCGCGGCCAGAAGTATGAATCTCGAAAGAAGGTCTATTGTACTCTATCCTTCTCTAACGAAGTAAACGATCCGGGGTATGTACCGGGTAGGTGGGAGGGTCTTGTCTAATAGCACGAGCAAGAAAAAAGTTATATAAGGGGTTAAATAAAAGGGAACATTTAGTTTTATTATTTGAAAATGCACGAAGCCGGAGAACTACCCCTTTCGTTTAGTTCATTCGAAATAGCGCACACAGATATACGACGCAGAAAGTTGCAGGTGTGCCGATGACGGAAGACAAAAACGACATTTTAGGTGTATGCGTGAATATATTTGCATCAAAACGGGAATCACCCTTTTGTTTATTTCATTCAAATTAGCGGAGAAATATATTGTTGTACGGAAATCGTATGATGCATGTCGCTATAGCAGAAAAAAATATTTGGATGGTTTGTATAAGGCCGTTTTTGTGCAAAATCACCTCAAGGGCGCTGTACAAATATATAATACATTTCTACAATTATCAATGTTATTACTAACTACATATGGAGATTCTCCGTAAGGAGGATACATAATAATTGACTTGTTATATATAATAATTGACAGAAGTCTAGGGAAATTTCTTTCTGAAATTAGGAAAATAAAAATCCGTGTGGAATACCTATGTGTTTACATTTATTTTATTTCCCTCTATTTTATAACTGTTCCAATTTGTCAAAAAAATTTCATAAAAAAATTAAATTAAACAAAAATATTCTAAAACCATACTTACTATAAGCACTTTCGCGAAAAGAAAATATTGAGATGAATTTTTTTTAAATTTTTTTTATAATTGTTTTTTTTTTATTATATTTTATAAACAAGTTCGGCAGTCTATAGTTTGTAACTGTTTTTATAAATTTAAAAAGGATCATTGAATATGTATAAAAAATATAAAAACACCCAATGAAGTTCTGCAAATTGATAACAATAAATAATTGAATGACTTTCCAAACACCCAAAATCACTAGATGTTACAATCAAAGGCATATTCAACAAACAAAAACAACATTTGGACAAAAAAAATGTATACAGTGGTAATAATTTATATTCGCAAGGCCTGCTGCAAGTGTAATGGAAGCTGGATATTATTTAAACAGAATAAATAAAAACTAGCAGTTAAAAACCCGCACCGCGGGTTTTTTGCTGCTAGACCCTACGAGCGGCACTTGGTTGGCCTTCGCCCAGTTTAAGTGATAATAACAACAGTTACATTTAATAGGTAGATACATATTAGGTCATTCACAGAGAGAGGGTGAGTATATATTGTAAATAGATTATTACAATATAGTGCCCCTGAGGTGATATCTCACAATAGCGGCGCTTTACAAATTGTCCAATAAATAAATAAATATAATGTTTACATTTTATTGCGTACATATACATTGATATACAACAGAAATAGATAAAATAATGTAATCTTATTAAACTTTATTTCAAACACAAATAACTTTGTTTATACCACTTTATTATATACAACCACTACATGTTTCGTGAACGAAGTTCACCTCATTAGGAGTAAGTATACTACGAAGTTAAAAATTAAATATAGATTACAATTGGAAAGAAGAAGTAGAAGGAGGGGGGGGGGGAGAGTGGGCGGGGTTTAAGAATTAGGAATGACAATATCGTTAGAAGGGAAAGACCAGTTGAGTGAGAAAATATTTAAAAGAGAGTTAATTAAAAAAATGTTGTTAATTATAACTGTTTTTACATTAACATGTTTTCGAATTTCTAAAAATATGAATTATTTATTTACAATGCTTTATATCCTGTGTGAGGTATTTTAAGAACTGAAAACACAATAAGCATATAAACATAAAACAATATATTCATAAAACAAATAGTATTTAATAACGGTTATTCTAATAAATTGATAGTTGAAATAATAAATAAAAAAATAAACATGATCTCTCCAAATGGTATATTTACCCTATTTCTAAAGAAAGAAATAAATAATGACTTAAAATTCTATTTGTGGATAACGATATTTCCAAAATTATAAATAAAAACATTCCTGGTACTATTCAACCGGCGTTTTACACTACTAACAAAATAAAGAAATATATTCTTAATTATAAAGATAGCGGTAATCAAACAAAAAATCGGCAGTTTATAAACTCAATTGGGATGATTATAATTTCCTTTACAAAGGTAGAACCAATAGAAACTTTGAAGTCAGAACTAAAGAACATCTCGGAGCTGTAAATGGAAATAGTGAATCTGAGTTTGATCATCTTTTGAATAATGATCACACTTGATAAAAATGCAGGTATTAAAATACCTCACACAGGATACAATGCATCGCAAATAAACAATTTAGAAATTTTAGAAATAAGAAAACATGTCAATATAAAATCAGATATAAATAAGAAGCAAAAAAAATTATAAATCCTCTTTTAAATATTTTCCCATTCAACTGGCCTGCGATTCTGGAGTTAAACGATCAATCGTTTTCGTATGCGCCGTCTTCGAGTGAAAAACTACTAGTCGTCGCGACTAACTTTTTCGAATGTTTCAATTTTACGTATTCTTGAGCGTCGAACGGTCGAAGTTGGTAGAAGAGATGATTTTATTGGCACCCCTGTGAATATTGTCTATGTTCCTGATGTTTTTGGGATTTCTATGGTGTGACTGTCAAACAGACAACAGTTATTCGTTATTCAAAACAGAAATGGCTGCGGGACATATTACAAATTGCCAAAAGCAACTCTTAATTGAGCTTGTAAGCTCCGATAAAGACTTAGTAAGTGGGAAATTTTGCGGGTCCGAACGTTCGCGCGGTAAAACAAAAATTGAAAGCAAGACTAGATTTTGACAGCCAATTCCATAGAAACGCCAACAACCTACCACTCGCTGCCCTGTTTCTACTGGTTATACCCAGTAGTTGTTGTGTGGAATGACTTTTGACGTTTGGCGTCGAAGTATGTACCTTCGACCAATTTCGGGAATAGCAACGACGACCAACGTACGTACTTTCGACGGCGATTACGAGCGCCCTCGATTCAGGAATAGAGCCCCTGGTCTTTCCCGTCTAACGATATTGTAATTCCTAATTCTGATAAACTCCGCCCACTCTTACCCCTCCCCCCTACTTCCACTTCTTCTTTCCAACTGTAATCTATATTTAATTTTTGACTTCAATGTATACTTACTCCTGATGAGGTGAACTTCGTTCATGTAACATGTAGAGGTTGTATGTAATTAAGTGATGTAAACAAAGTTATTTATGTTTTAATAAAATAAATAATGACATCACAAAGTGATAAGCTTCCAGAAGAAATCTTTTTATTAAACGCTTGTTAATGGTCAAGTAATTTTGCGTATTGTTAGCTGCATATTTAAATATTCGCGCCAGTCATTTGATTCGTTCTTATACCGCCAGAGGGGCAGAGTTGTCGAATTTTGCCTGCAGACCCCCTATTCGTGATTTACCCGAAACATACGATTTGAATTCGACCAATCAGAGGGCCTAGATCGTCAAGACGCTAATATAATAATACTATCAGATTTCAATAGAAAAATAAAAATAACCATGAAAATAGCAGCACAATAATAAAACAATGTATATATTATATTTTAATGTGCTTGTAGCTATATATATTATATAATCTACATATTCAGAGTGTACGTTTACATGTTTAAAAATATTCAAACAGTAGGACAGTTAATGGTTTCCACTTTCAACCTAAACCACATTGAACATTTTATAACAGTCAATAACGTATGTACCCTAATAAAAGTTTGATTAATTCATAATGTTATTAATTATCCTTGTTTAAAGTGTTCAAAAAAGCATTAATTACCCATGTTGAATAAAATAAATTATTTAGGGGTGTTTCGGTTAATAACTGGGTATTGAGTTTAAAATAATATTTTCCATAAACAAGTGCAACAAATTCGTCATATTCGCTCGAGATAAATAACAACTGCGAATGTCACACACACACACACACAAACAGAAATATCCATGTACACTGTTGGTGTTGATGTATTACGATTGACGTAGTTATACATACATGCATACATTTATTTGTCGGGCGATTCTGTTACCGACCCCCTGCCCCCGGTCCCCGGCCCGCGGCTTAGACACCCGACACGCAAAAACGTTAATAAAAGTATTTGTTTGGCCGGCTAGCGACCACCCCCCGGCCCGCGACGGTTTATCTCATGCCCACTTTGTGCGAATGAGACAAACTCAAAATTGAATGTAATATTCAATTAAATTTTTCGTCGAACTAAATTTGGGTTTTTATGTTAATATAATTCTTTTTTGAAGATTTTTTTTTATAATTCATCATATTTTTGACAGAGGAATGGTAAGATTTTTTTCAAAAGTGGCTTCCATTAAGGCACAAAAAATTATCAAAGTTGATTCCAAAAATCGTTCTTTTCGGGGCTATATTTTATAATTTAAAGCAAAAATCGAAAATCGGACTCTAATCCGTACTTTCTACATGCCACATCTTTTAATTAAAAAAAGAAAAATCAGATTTATTTGGTATTTTCGCCGTCAATCCAAATTTAAATTCGCGTGGAAAGATCCGCGCAGCCGTTCCTCTTAAGACCCGGCATTTTCAATTTCAACCGATTTATATGCAGTTTCTTGCTAACTCCTTAAGTCTTGAAGTTCCAAAAAAAATAAATGTTATTTTTGAAGATTATATCTATACATTGGTTTTGCCGAAATTATATGAAATTCCCTCGATAGAAAAAAATCGCAAAGTAAGCTCCGAAACTTATTAAAAACACGTTTTGTTCTGTTATTTAATATGTTAAAGGAATGAAAAAAATTTAGAGTGTATGTTTAAATGCAAATAAAACTATAACGAGAGATTTTTGCTCTATTTTAAATGTGTCGTGTTTTATTAAATATTTTCACAGCAGTCGCTTAAGTCTGTTCATTTCAATCGCGTTAAATATTAGCGCACTCTCTCTAACGTTAGGATTTACATAAGACCATTTCAAACATTTGTCGGTCCCCGCGCAGTCGTCAGGCATAGTGGATGTGTGTCAGAATTTTTGGCATCTAAAATGACGTGATTTATTGTAAATATTATTTAATTTCAAATATTTGAATATCTTATTTAACGTAAATATTGCATTTATCGGTTAAGTAATATTGTTTTTCAAAAATGAGAAATAATTAACAAACAGTATTAGTTCTATAATCAACGTGAACGGTCGCGCGCAGCGAAGTAAAGTATTGTCGCAAAAATTGCAAGCGCTGCCGAGCGCCGAGCGATTTGCGCCGAGCGATTTGCGCCGAGCGCAGCGATTTAACACATTATGGACACGGCCATTGTTAATATAAAAACTGAAATACAAAAAATTACAACAGTGAAAGATTCGAAAGCAAAAACGAACCTAGAACAAAATGTTTATATATTAGAAGAGCTTTGGAAAACTGAAAAAATTAAACACCAAAATGAAATAATCAAACTACAAAACAAAATTATCGAAAATTACGAAGAACTTACGAAGAAAATTGAAAAAGTCGTAGAAAAAAACAATAAAATACCATCTTACGCGCAAGTTCTAACAGCAAATAAAAAAGAAATTTCAAAAGAAGAGAGGTTCTCAATAATAATATCATCAACTAAAAAAACAACAAAAGCTGCAGAAATATGTGATAAGATACAGAAAGACATCAAACTAGACCAACTTAAAATTGGAATAAATGGATTAAGAAAAACAAATAAAGAGCAAGTAATCATATCCTGCCCAAAAAAAGAATATACCAACACTCTTACGGAGGAAATTAAAAAACTCAATTATAACTTAGAAATAAATGAAATAAAAAAGAAAAAACCCAAATTAATTTTGAAAGGACTCAAATCGAACTTGACGGAAGAGGAAATAGTAAATGGGATACTCACACAAAACGAAGGGATTCAAGACATTGTAACGAAAAACGAAGAAAATAAAATAAATTTGATTACTGAAATAAAATACAAACATTCTAAGAAATACCAACGTGGTACTCGGGATCAAGAAGATGAAGAACAAAACAAATTCTCGAACTATATCGTGGAAACCAGCGGTACAACACGAAAAAATTTGCTATCCTTAGAAAAGATAAATATCCAGTACCAAAGGGTTAACATAGTGGATTGTGATCCTTTAACCCAGTGCTACCACTGCTGCAAATTCATGCACACAGCCGCCAGATGCCTAAATCGAATGAATCCATCGGTGTGCCCGCATTGCACGGGTGATCATACTTTTGCTAAATGCCCTGAAAGAGAAAAAACACCGGTTTGTGCAAATTGCACATCGCAAAATAAGAAATATGGCGAGAAAAATAAAACAGACCACACAGCTTTCAGTAACTTATGTCCGTACAAAAATAAAATGCTGAAAGTAGCAAGAGACAGAATAGACTTCGAAGAAAAATGACAGAATTTTTATATAACGCACTAGACGAAAAAAATAATATTGACGAAAAAACATATAGCAGCTATCAAGAATATCGTACCCACCAAAACGATCTCAATCTCAGTCCTTTAATTCTACACATGAATATAAGAAGTTTGGAACGAAACATGGATGAATTTTTGACAACAGTAAATAATGATCTCAGGAAGCCCGCTTGCATTGTGTTAACGGAAACACATTCAAGTGGCGAAGTGGCGTACTATATACCGGGATATACCTGTGTATCTACTACAAACCGAATTAACAAAAACAGTGGAATCGTTATGTTCCTACAAAATAATTGTGACATATTGTGCGAGGAAGAAATTAATGTGAATGGAACAAACTGCTTACACGTACAAATGAAGTGTTATAACAAAAAAATTGATATTATCTCTCTATACAGAACGCACTCGTCTACTGTAGGTTTGTTTATAGAAGAATTAAGACATGTGTTATTAAACTACAGAAACGCGAATACAATAGTTTTAGGTGACATTAATTTAAATATATCGCACGATTATACATCGAACGATAAAGATAATTACTTAAATATGATGGCGGAATTGAATTATGTGTCGTGTATTAACTCTTACACCAGAAACGTCAATGGGCAACGTCCATCATGCATTGATCACATTTTCACAAATATCAAGGATATAAATAATTTAAACTCGGGAATTATAAAAACCTCAATTACCGACCATTACATGACTTTGCTACATTACAATTCAATAATACCTCAGGCGATAAACCAACATTGCGGACAAACTGCTAATAATAAGAAAGAAATATCTATTGTTAATATCGAATCTTTGAAAAATAAATTGTCATCGGAATTATGGTTAGATATTCTCCGAAGTGAAAACGTCAACGAGTGCTGTAAAATATTTGAAAATAGATTAACAAACTTTATAAATGATTCAAAACAAATTATTCCAAAAGGAAATACAGCAAAATTTCGTAAAATCAAACCGTGGATAACACATGGGCTTATTGTGTCCATAAGACACAAAGAATGGCTTTATAAAGAAACAAAAAAAAAACCACTAGACATTAAATTAAATGTTCATTTTAGAGAATACAAAAATAAATTAACCACGCTCATAAAAAACACGAAAGAAATTTATTATAAAAACAAACTTGATGATTCTGAAAATGACAGTAAGAAAGTTTGGAATATAATCAATGAAATCATGGAAAATAAACAAAAAACCAAAAGTAATACTATTAAGAGTGTAATACAAAACAATAACATAATTAACTGTATTGAAGAACCTAAAAAAGGAGCAAACGCTTTTAATGATTTCTTTGCAAATATAGGAAAGAGTCTAGCAGAAAAAATTACCGTGAAAAAAATAAATAATATGTATATTGAAAATATTCCGAATATAGAAACTAAACTTGAACTCTTCGAACCAACCAATCCGTCTGAAATTGTACAAATTATATCAAAAATGCGAGGTGGTTCTGCTCCGGGATTTGACGGTCTCACCGTAAAAACACTAAAAATCATTAAAAATTATGTTTCTACACCAATCTCTCATATTATAAACAATAGCTTTAAGACAGGAGTTTTCCCGAGCACGTATAAGAAAACCATAATCTCTCCAATATTTAAGTCCGGTAGCCCGGAGGACATTTCTAATTATAGACCCATTTCACTCTTATCTAATATATCGAAAATTTTTGAAAAAATTGCTAAAAAAAGACTAACTGCATTCTTAAATAAAAACAAAATTATAAATGAAAATCAATTCGGTTTCACAGAGGGAAAAAGTACCCAAGATGCCATTGCAAAAATTTCATCTAGTATTCAGAGTACCCTGGACAAATCAAATAAATGTATAGGAATTTTTATTGACTTAAAGAAAGCATTTGACAGCATTTCCCATGAAAAACTTATATTAAAATTAAAACAAAATGGCATTGACCACTTAGCCCTTAAATGGATAGAAAGCTACTTAACAGAGAGACCTCAAATTGTAAAATTAAACCAAACTTTTAGTACACCACTAACAAGTACATTTGGCATTCCTCAAGGCACGGTCCTCGGACCATTACTATTTTTAATGTATGTAAATGACATTTTCCAACAGAAAATCAAAGGTGAATTAATCTCTTATGCTGATGATACTGTTTTATTAATAAAAGGTCAAACATGGGAACTAGTTAACAAACTTGCAAATGAATGTATTAATATCTTAAAATCATGGTTTGATAATAACCTACTCACACTTAATGCTAAAAAAACAACATATGTATTATTTTCACTACAAAAAATACCTAAACACGAAGTAAATATCATAATCCATGATGAAAATTGTGACAATATCAACTGTGAACTACTTAATCCTATGTGTACTGTAATCAACTCTTCTTCTGAAATCAAATATCTTGGTGTGATCATCGATGAAAATTTGAAATGGAAAAGCCATATTAGGGAGTTAGTAAAGAGAATAAGGAAATGTATATATATATTTGTTAGGTTAAGAAATATTTTAAATGTGAAAATACTAAAAAATGTATATTATGCTCTTGTCCACTCCCTGCTTATTTACGGAATCATAGGTTGGGGAGGATCTTATAAAAACAACCTAAACTCAGTAAAAGTCTCGCAAAAAATTATTATAAAAGTAATACTTAAAAAAAACTCTACTTTCCCAACAAAATTGCTTTTTAAATTGTTTCCAGTACCAAATATTGATGATATATTTAAGCAAACTTCCATTATAAAAATGTGTAAAGAAAAAAATAACACAAAATATCAAGAATTTTATAAACTCATGAGAAATGGAAATCAATTTATTACGCCAATCTTTAAAACAACTCAAATGCAAAACCATTATATTTACCAAGCCATAAAAAACTACAATAATCTCCCTTCCGAATTGCGCTGTATTACGAACCAACAAGAACAAATAAATAAAATCAAACTTTTTTTCCAAAAAAACTTATATTAAACAAAAATAAAAATATATATATATATATTATTATTATAATATATATTATTATATTATTATTATTATATCTCATTATGAATTATGAATCTAAGTAAGAATCGTGGCTCCCTTATCAGGCACAAGAGCTCCTCTTTTCTGATAAGGTATACATGACCATATATGAACCTTAATATTATATTTTGCAAAATATGTATGTATTAATGTAACCCATATGATGTATATTAAAATAATTTTAAAAAAAAAAAAAAAAAAAACATAAATGAAATCTCCAAACGCCGCGGTTTCTGTACAAAAGTATACCATTTTTTACGATTCGCCAAAAATTCGTTTGCCACAAGGCAATGGAAGCTGATTGTTCTAAAACTGTGAGATTATTCCTTGAATGAATTCCGCAGTCGTTTTTTTGCCACTCTGGAAATATTAGAGTAAAACACGTCAGGTGTTAAACAAATACTGGTTATTCAGACTTTGCCGAACATTTAATTAATACTAACCACACTTTTGATAAAAATACAGTAGTCAAAATTATAAATAAAAATAAAATAGGAATACGCCTTAATAATTTAGAAGCATTCGAAATAGTAGTAGATTGAGATCAACCGAAACCAGTCGACGTATATAGCAAAATAAAGTGGTTTAAAACAAAAAAAAAATATTTTGAATAACATATTTAATTCAAATGTATCTATCACGGATACTTTTATAAAATTTACAAATATCTTTATGAAATTTAATTTTTATTTAAAAAAGAAAAAAAGTGAAGTAAAGCAAAACACCGAGTATTAGAAATTATCCTCAAGGGACAACTCTGTATTACAAAACATATTCAACTTTTTCAAATTGTTTTTATAATTTTATACTTTATATTATTTTTTAGATTGCGTCCATTTAAAGATATATTTAATGCACTAATATAATAACTGTAAAAACCAAGTAAGTTTGTTATGTATTGGCCATTAAATGATGATGATGTTTTTGTTACGTAACTCCACACAGGATGCAGGTAATTCTGCGTGATTACACAAGTAAAAAATTAAATGTTAATTTTTTGGAATTCCAACGCTTTAAGGTCGATTTCAGGTAAATAAGTTAATAAACTAAAGGATAAATAAATATTTTTCTATGGAAAAATATTGTTCTATAGGAAAAAACACAATGGATTGGTAACCCTATACGAACTCTATGACAAGTAAAAGTGGTGGGCGTCGCCCATCTACAATTCGAAATGCAGAATGCCGCGTCTTAAGAGGAAGCTACAAGCCAAAAATATGTATATTATTTGTTTGCCTTATTTCGTGACGAATACACAGGTAATAGGCATTATAATCGCTTGGAAAATGGAGTCAAGAAACGCTCGATTTCATGCGCAAAAGTGGTTTTTATTTATTTTGTATAAAAATTTATAAGTACGCAAAAAATTAATCAAAGGAAACTGTCACAAATAATCTTACCCATAATATGTTATTTTTTAAAATTCATTTGTGCATTCATGCATTTTTATTGAATAAATACATTTTTTAGTAGCTTACATTTGTATTTTATATGGAGTTAATAATTTTTTTATTTGAATTCTCCTCAAGGGAAAAGATAAGAAAAGCATCAATTTATATAAAGCATTTTATTTGGTATTCATAATGTAAACAAATTCGTTATAAAGATTAATGGAAAATCACTATTTAGCAGTAATTAAGCTTCGCCTTAAGTCCGAGTTCTGTTGATTTTATTTCCGAGTAGAGCCGATTTTCCATCAGCACATATACGTCGTAATGGGGTAAAATATGGTAGATTGTAGTTCATAATGTTATAATGCAAACATATTAGATAACTCTTTAAAATTATTGTACTGTTTAAATAAATAAATAAATAATTACAAAAAGTCTTCTGTTTTACAAGTCCTTAGGAGGAACCTAGAGTTCAAACCCTGTTGATATAAAAAAGCTTAAAACAATAAAAAATATTTTTTAAATATGTAATTATTATAAGTGTATATAATATACGTGTATGTTATGTAAAAAAAGTCGGTTTAATATATTTATGCATAAATCTTATAAGAAAAACCTTAATTAATTTTTTTTTTAAAATTGTTTTTAACTTTATAGGAGAAATTTTTTAATATGTTTTCATTTTTTAAAAGTATGTATCTTTAGATGAGTTATTTTAATTTAATATAAAAATATTGAATTAATGAAATCCGTAATATCCGTAGTTTGAGAAAATTATGGGCATTTTAACTCCCGCGCGCGTCCGTTCAGTAAAGTCGCTAGTATTCGTGTAAAAGTTTAATAATGGAGACATATTGGTTCTGATCTTAGATACATTTTGCAATGTTTTATTTTATCGTCAACAGATTAGCAAACTAATTAAATTCTCTTATAATTAGGACGATGGTGACTCTATACGAACATATATTATCATATATTTATGAAAACTAAAAGAGGTGGGCGTTGCCGATTTACAATTCAAAATACAAAATGCGGCGTCTTAAAGAATCAAGGGGTAGTGGACTAATTCCATCGCGTGGACTTCGTGGAACTAATGAAGAGTGAAGAAGAGAGATGAGACCAACTCACCTGACAATTTTTTTTAAAATTCATAGAGAAAAAAACATGAAGAGCAAATATGGCATAAAATACCATCATAATTTTTGGTTTTTCTTAACACATAATTTTAAAAGTTACTGTAACAATTTCAACTGCGAACAGAGCGTGCTGTATTAGTACAGGTAAAATAAGGTTTTTAAATAACAAATTCGTGCTTTTATTAAACTTTGGTCATACATTCAGCGGAGAATCCGCCCAAAATATAGTGATGGAACTCTCCTTGGGGTTAACCCTTGTTATTTTTTTAAATTTTTTACGTTTCTTTTCTAATAACCTGTCTTATTTCACCATATATTGATTTTATTGACTTGGGAGTCGGCGATTCATCACGAAAGAAATATATAAACAATGCATGTTCATAAAAAGAAAACTACCTACATGAAAACCGTCGAACACACATATCAGACTAGAAGTAAGGACAAAAATTACTTTTCTGTTCCAACGAGCAACACAGCGAAAAATCAAAAATAATTCTCGTACTTCGGTACAAAAATAGCAAAATGGTAATTAGATTTAGGCAGGACAGATTCGGAAATATTATTAAAAAATCTCATCTGATAATTTATCACGAGCGCCTAGTTTTATCTTCGCTTAAATCCCTTTCTCTCAAATTTTATTTATTTACATATTTTTTCTTCTATTCGCCTTTACCTATATCCCCTTCGTAACCTATATTCCCCTATATCACCTTCTATTTACCTATACACATAAATTGGTACAATATAATTTTTTAAATCTTTGTACAGTTTGGTATTACATAGAAAACAACAAAAAATAATCACCTGATTAGTTTCTTAGAACCATGCACTGCCTAGTTAGAAATTAATGTTGACTGAGCCATATTGTATAAATGTCTATATTGTAGCTTATCCTCGACGAAAACTGTACTTGTCATGTTATTACATATCATTGTGAATATATCCTGTAACCATAAACATATTATTTGGCCTAGTATGTAAATTATATTTTTAAATCAAATCAAATGTACAATAATAAAAAAATAAGTAAACGATAGGAATCTCACTCTAGCTCGATTGTGTGATATATGATCATTGGTCATACTTACGAGTTTATATAAAGTTTATGAATACAATGTGATGAATGAATTTGCAAAAACCACAGCTTCCGCAGGCCAAAATGTAGCCAGTTTGAAGAGATATTTTAAAACATTTATTAGAAGTATTTTAAAATTTTGTGGTGTCGCTCTTTAACAAGAGGAATTATTTGTTATTGACATTACACAAACCAAAATTTTACAAATATTTTTTCGTATTGATAATGTGTTTACAAATTAAAAAAAACTTATATACGAAATTGAATTTATATCTGTAAATGTCAACTTGACCAAGTAGGTACCACAAACTACAATTTTAAAGTAAATAATAGGCAGAATTCACGCGTTTATAATTTAAATATAAATATATACAAAAATATTTATAAGTTGTTTTTAATCCTAAAAATATCACATAAGTGGTCAAATATGGGTGCATTAAATTGCTCTCTAACACTATGCGCAGCTTATATTGTCTGCCTCTTTTTGAAAGATGGCGGGAAATATTCCTATCGAACGCTAAAAATTTTTGAACACTCAAGGATGAAATTGATTATATAGCGGAAAGCTCCAATGGATAAAAAAGCAGGCTGGAACGCCTATTGTAAACTTTCCTAAGCTTTAAAATGTGATGAAAAATTTTTCTACTAACGACGAAGGCCTGAGCTTTATGGTTCGAATATTTGCTTAATTGAAGAACCACGATGGTTTGTGTCTTATCTATGTTGACGGAAAGCTGTTGGTTGGGAACTTTGCTATGCGACAAAGCTTGGTTTGGACCTTGAAAAGCAATTCCGCTATAGTTATGCTCGGCAGATGTCGGTGTTATGCTGGTTTTAGGTTTATTTAGGATATGTTATCGTTACCAAAAATGTTAATAATATTTATTGTAGATCAATATAAAAAGCAAGCAGAATAGGATGCTGATTTCAGGCAACCGAGAATGCAATGGTTTGTAAACATCTAAAAAAACAACAAAAAATTTCAAAACAAACACAACATTGTTTTTATTAACAAACACCTCATATTATAGTGATTTATTTTTCGGGTATTATGCCGTTTTGAACTACCTACTTCTTTACTCTACGTTTTGAATAGCATTATAGTGTCCAGCGTCAGATGTGTAATTAATGATTACACGTCTGGCCTCATGATGAACATTGTAATACTATCCGAAACGTAAGCTAAAGAAGGAGGAAACGCAATACGGCATAGTACCCCAAAAGTAAACTCACATTTCGATGAATTTTTAATTCTCGAATTCAAATAAAACATTTGGGCGAGTCCATTTTTTAATTATCCGAGATAGTGACAATGACATTCACGGTGAAGATTTTCACACTTTTAAAGCACTTCCCGGTAAGATGTTGGGAGTATTTATAATGTTTTCAAATCAATATCTTCCTAGTATAGCTAGAATGGATTTGTTTTATGGTTATTTTTATTGTAAAAAAATGTTTACGAATGTTAAAGTCAAGGAGGCAAATCAAGTGTCTATAAAGTAAAATATGTATTAACAGCCTCGCAGATGTTTGTATAAATACACTAAGAAATTATTGACAAAATAAGATATTTAAAGAAATGTAGGTAGTAGGACAAATTTATAAATACGCCTTAATCTAAAATAGCTTCTTGTCGCAGATTTCAGAGAAATTACTTATTTCTTTAAAAATACGTCGAAAAACATAATATTACGCTAAAATCTCATTTCAGAGCTAGCAAGTAGCGTAGTACATAATTTCCTAAAAAATAAAGAGTTCTTTTTTTTACTTTCTTTAGCGAAAATTTTAATTTTAAGAAATTTAGTTTTACCGTTTATCCTGTGAAACGGAGAGGGAAGAGAAAACACCATGGTTTGTATTCGAATCTAGATGTTAACCACAGAAAAAATATATGTACCTACACCTCTATGAAAATAAAGTTTACTACTGCAATTTGATTTTATTTTTTTTACTAATTATTTTTACATGAAACGGCAAAAAGTGAGGATGTTATAATGTTTTTTTTTTATTTCTTAAAAAAATTTCAATTTTCGGATACGTTCAGAAATAATCCATTTACTTGGATTTTAAGCAAAGCAGAAATAATCTGACCATCTGAGATATGCTAGAAGAAACGTTTTCGTTTATTCATGAATTCTCGTCTAAGCTACAGTTTAGGTGCATGTTATTTTTTGGGCAAACTTAACTAAAGGTTCAAACATCCTAGCTCTGTAAAGTGCTACCAAAGATATTCTAGCAGTTTACATAATTGCTAGTTCAAATAGTTCAATATTTTACACGGGTCTCCAATTAGTCAGTCTGAATTATATTTAAAGAGTAAATAACGACAGTAAGATAACGGGAAGCCACAAGATTTTTGGTCAGCCGCAAAACGTATGAAATTGATTGCGTGAAACCACAAGATTTTCGGTCTGCCGCAAATATTAAAATTTTGAAGGCTTCGGTGTTTTCGAAATTCACAAAGTAATATCCTCAACATGCTCTAATCAATATTGTAAAAAAACATCAAATTTAGCTGTTCTGAGACGATCTCACTCTAGAAAAATCAGTTCCAATTTTGAAAATGACAATTAAAATAATTTTCTATTAAATAATTATAGGTCCCTTAGATTAACAGAATTTTTAAAATCAGTTCCAATTTTGAACATTGTACTAAAATTATAAGCATTTCCGAGTTCTAGATTTCATTGAACCTGAGTTGCAGACATAAAAACAACCGAAATTGTATTTTTTATGGTTTCCGATCAGAAATAGTATCTTAAAATTCCGCATTTAATTATTTATAACCAATCAATGCTGATTATCCCACGACCACGCCATAAGTTTTTTACCCGATAAAAAATCGTTGAAAGGTTAAATAAAATATTCAAAGAGCGTTTTTAAAACGCCTCCCATGATTTGCCGAAAAAACTCTGCCCATTGTGAGCCAAACTTTGTCTGACTTTTCAAGGGCCGAGAGTTTCAAGATGGAAGAATTCTACGTACAATGTACAGCACATGCCACCAAAAGCGAATTCCTTGCCTTGGTAAATAAACGGAGCAATCTTCGGGTGATCAATTGGAAATGTTTCTATTGTGATGCGATTTTAAATATTTATGGCGTTGATTTACTTTGTAAATTGAGAAAATATTTGTCTTGCCAATTTGATTTATTTCTTAGAGATCTAATCAACTTCACATTCCTGGACACTACGTTTATGATTCCCTTTCGCGCATTATATATGCCAGTAGGTAGATGTGTTTTCGCAAATACTCGATGGATAAGAATCATCAGTATCAAATCCTGCATTTTTTTAAAAACATATTTTTTTTTAATAATTTTTTACATTTGTTGAAAAAAATGTGACTTAGCCCGTTCTAAGGTCACATTGTACGGTTCCATGATAACTCAACACAGTGACAATTCATCACACTTTTAAAAAGTGATAAAAAGTGATAAAAAGTGATAAAAAGTCATTAAAAACGATGATTTTTTAAAATCTAACCCAACCTAACCTACTTAACTCAGTTATTAAAGTTTTTGTTTCATCACTTTCCATGACTTTGTATAACTTTTTAAAGATATGATGAATTATCATTGTGATGATTTATCCCGTCACCCATTGTAGATGGTAATCTCTATGAATTATAAATTGTTAATTTAGTCAAGTTTTTTTAATACGTTATTTTTTTATTGTAATTTTTGTAAACTTTCAAAATATACAAGAGGTAAATTATAAAGCGAAATAATAGAAGAAAAATATAACATTTTACAAAATAAATATATAGTGGAAAAACATAACATAACTTTAATCTTTGTTAGATTGCAACATTTTATCTTTATTCTTCCTTCCCGTGTCCATAATCCATATTTTAATACTTCTTTTGAAGTCAGTTATTTTTTTAATGGCTTTTATTGCAAGAGGGAGGATATTAAATAGTTTTATAGAGAAATAATGCAAATTTCTTTTCCCAAAAGTCGTTTTAGCTGTAGGATGGTGAAATGTATGTTGTAATCAGAATCTTGTGAATCGACTCGAGTTTGTATGTGCAAAGTTATCTTGGTTTTTAAATGCACAAATTAAAATATCTTTTTAATATAATTGTTCTACTCACCCAATGTACCCGTTCTAAAATGTCACCGTGACCGGAATGATTATTGCAAAAAGAAGGAAATGTCAAAACCTTCCTTTTACATGATGCTCAGTGTAAACTAATACATCTTACAGAAAGGATTGATGTATGATGAAAAGGAGATGGTTTAATACAATTTTGTTAATTTAGCATCATAAAGTTGGCATATTTTGTGGCCCCGAGTGCGACGGGTGCGACTTGTTGTCCTATATTCCAATCGCTGCTTATCTAAGGTACCAGAATTCCAGATTTAAAATATTGAGTAATACTTTCCATCGAGTTTAGAAAATAATTATCTCATATAATAAATTTGCAGTCGCAGTTTCGCAATACAAGGCTCCGTTCACTTCTATTTATACAAGTATTAAAATGGACTTAATCGTTTCTACGTCCCCACACGCTAATTTTGCTTTATGAGTAAATGCTGTATGCTGTAAATGTGAGTAAAGCATTTTCTACATTCAGAAAGATTTTTTTGATATGAATGCTACACAAAGCACTCGATTACACTTCGGATATATTGTGAGCGCGAAGAGAGTGGGAAAGGAAAAATGGAGAAGAGAACCGTTTAATGAGTACCTGAATGTTCAGATTTTGTCACTAAACGCGTTAATGGTATTGCGAAAAACATTATATAAAAGGAAACTTTTGACTGTTCAACTAGGAAGGTTTCCCGTTTTAGGACAGTTAAATGAACAGATTTAAAATTATCATATATGTACACAATTACAATGACGTGACAGTAATATTATATAATACATAATAGTAACACTATCTTGTTGAATAATATGACAAGAAAATTGAGTAGGTATAACACTAATGGAAAATATAAGAAAAACAAAATTTTTTTTTTCAGAAAATATAAAATACAACAAGACGTTTGTGATAGTCGTGTTATGTTTATAATATTGGCAGAAACTCCATGGTGTTTTTTCAATTAAAAAAAAGTGAAACGTTTAATGCGGAGCCACTGAGATTATGGCATCCCCAATTGGCGTTTGTTGTGAGGCTGAAAGTAGTGGGGAGGGCAACCGAGAGTCTTACCCATCGACAATGAAGGCCGTCGAAAAATCATTTAGTCGTACATAACATTTACACGAATAAAAATAAAATATCTTTTGTATACACACTAAACGGCACACACATCAATGAAGTAAAATATATCACGGACATTGGGGTAACACTGGATGTTAAATTAAACTTTATCCAACACACTGGTGACATCATTAACAAAGCCAATAAAATGCTGGGATTTATAATTCGCATAGCAAAACCCTTCCACAACATAAACACTCTATATTTCCTTTACAACTCATATATTCGCCCGCACCTGGAACACTGTACACCGATCTGGACTCCTTTATACCAAGCCCATATCGAAAGAATAGAAAGAATTCAAAAAAATTTTAAACGCAAAAATTATAAACTAAACTTACACTTCTCAAATTATACCGAATCCATTAAATTTCATAATTTTAACTCCCTCCAAACACGACGTCTAATTTTTGATCAAATCCTATTATTTAAAATCCTAAATAATGGTCTGGACTCACCAGAACTTACCAATTTAATAAATCTTCATATTCCGTCTAGATCAACCCGACAATCTGATTTATTTTATCTACCCTCTTGTAGAACAAACATTCGAAAAAATTCCCCAATTCCTCGTATATGTGCACAATATAATACAAAATTTTACAGCATTGACATTTTTGGTAATAACCTAAAGAAATATCGATATGAAGTAATGTGTACGATCGATTATTAATATGAGAGTATGGAATGTATCGGCAGCATCTCCTATCCTCTTCCTATTTTCCCCTTCCTCTCCCCTTCCTTTAACACCAAATTAATTTTAAGATACTAAAACTACATTTCTAATGCTGACATTTTGACTGTCCTAGAACGGGTATTTGTAACAAACAAATAAATAAAATAAAATAAAAAAAAATGCACTTTAACATAAGAAACTTGACAACTTGACTTGTGGCTTGACTTCAGTTAACTTGTATATTTATATCTATCATTGTATATTATATAAAAGCTGTTTGTTTCTTACAAAATAAATAAATAAAAAAATAATAAATATAGTAGTATTTGAAATAATTTTGTCATTGTGTCAATTTGAATCATTGTCTTGATGAATTACCACTGTAAATTAAATTCGCTACACTTAATGATACTGGCTATTCCAACTCACCCCTGAAAAGCCACAACTTACATTTTTGATAGGTCAAATAGTAATACTTCCCACCGTAATGTTGCAAATTAATATGAATAACTAGCATACCGCATTGTGTGGAAATACAAAGAATAATTGACGTAGAAGTTTTGTATTATCTTGGACGTTTTGAATTAAGACTCTCCTTAGATTTGTTTTTACGTTTCGCTTGCCGTTGCAAAGGTGCAATGGTTCAGTAAAAAAAAATAATTCTAATGTGAAATCGTTGTATTTATTCGAACTTCGAAGAAAAAAGTAACAATATTGTAGTACCTTCCTACCTTCCTGAAGAATGTTTGAAAGAAAATGTTACCTAAAATATTATATGGTATCTAATTAAGTATGTACACACTTTTTAATCTCATAATTTCAGCGGAAATTTTGGTGTTGATTTATTAAATATTAGCTGACGTATACCCGGCGTTGATCGGGTTATGCATGGCTTGGAGTATAGTTTTAATGTTGTGAATTTTAGTGTGCGCGGAAACTGGATCTATTTTTCAATTATCAATAATATAATAATATTATTCTATAGAATTTAAAAAAATAACATTTTTTCACTTGATCTTCGAATTTCACCAATCACGACTTTAAACTAAATTTTTAAATTATAAAAAAAATTGCAGTGCATAGATAATGCGTCAAGTTTTATTTGGGTATCCTTAACTTATTTAACCTTTCAAACCACTGTTTAAACACTCTTGACACTAATAAAAGCCAATTTTTCAGCGAAAAAAACAAAGAAAACTTAATTTTAAATACATAAAAATATATATGTAAATTGTTACATAAAGGATTGATAACAAAGTGTGTGGCTTCTTCTAAACGATGTATATCTATGGTTTCGGTGTGTGGCACCTCCAGTACTTATTCAATAGAGAATTTTGTATTTGCCAAATTGCTGATACTGGATTTTTTGACACTGTGGATGTCAAACCTGGGAACTAAGACAGAACCAGGGGAGGAGCTCATTCCTTGAACCACATCCTAGAGATTTGCCCACCCCTGGACCGATGGACAACGAATCCGTAATTAGCAAATAACGCCATCATTACCTGAGATTGGAGACTGGATTCTTGGAGAGTTTGTAATCGGAAATCATCTTCCGATCCTGGATACTCGCGGACTTTTTGACTTGGAGCCATGGTTAACTTTGCAGCTCTCACTCTGAAAGTCACTCTATTTTTTTGGAAATTCAGCCAAATTTAATTGCTGCCTTCAATGCTGTTCATCAACTACGCTACAAGCAAGCCCTTTTGCCAGACAGGTTAATTTTAGGATGTCTTTGATCTATTTCAATATATTTTTTCCTAAAATCATAACATTCTTTCAGAAATGAATATTTTACATCTCATCATATTTTATTTGTTGTCAAACTAAACTCGTGGTAACAAAATACATAGTAGAGAAAACATACTGATGTCTAATAATATCACGATACACATTTCAACCGAAAACCAATCGTATTATAATTTATTCCAAACAAATTATTACATTATCTACTTATTTTATATTCATAGTAATCATTGAATTGATCACGCATAATGAAAGTGGAACCTCTCATGTCTGCGGTATTGAAATAGACTAATGAGATATTTAATTATTTGTGGAGTATATTGTGAAGGAATTAGGTTTCTATAGGTGCGTATAATTAGGCAGACAATATTAATGCGTACTAAACTTGATCTGGGACTGCTGTGCATGCTCGATATTGGTAAACTATGTAACATAGAAGTCAATGGATTCCATTTAGTAGAAACTAACTCTGAAAATAAAGTATTACAAAAAATGGAATTGGAATTACGTTAAATAATTAAAATCCATAGAAATTAGGAAAGTCGTCGATAATACCGGCAACACAATTAATAATCAAATAAATTTAACTGATAGTCCCATTCCTCCACCCCTTACCTACCCCTCATACAAAAAAATTGTCTCCCTCTTTTCTATTTGTATCTCCGTGGTCTAAGGGTGAGGCTCTCGACTAGCAATCCGAAAGTCGCGGTATCAAATCCCGACTAGTAAATTTTATGTGATGTAATTATGTTATTTCACAATTTATTAATTAAAAATAAAAAATAATGTACGCTCCAGAATGGAAGATACTCTTAGTATTGCCCTGGTGTAAGACCACCATTCTGAATTGAAACGTTGCTTGTAATGGATTTAGCCGTGTTTGGTGACCATGTCTGAATAGTTAGGTACTTCCCACCTTCCTCTTCCCCATCTCTTTTCCCTCCCCACTGCCTTCAGCCTCAAAACATTCTCCAATTGGGGATGTCATAGTCTCACTGGCTGCAGACGGTTGGGACTAGTTGATACTCTTTTGCGGTATTCACATACAAAATCAAATTCTATCATCAATAAATTTCTTCTTTTCTTTTCGTATATCTTTCTCCCTTTATGTTAATATGTTTGTAAATGTGTCTGTATCTAATTATGATAAGTAAATATGTAAGCCCTGATGAAGCTCGAGAAAAGCGAAACGTCGTTGGTGGTCATTTATTAATTCAATAAAAGTGGTGTATTAAAAAGTCACACCCGAAAGTATTTTTTTTTCTTCGAAAAAGTTTAAATTAAATATTATTCATAAATAATGTAGGAATTGCAGAGATGTGTAATTTAGTTAATGCAATCAATAAATTGCAATCGAAATATTATTTCCGTACTGATTCTGAAGTTGGTCTTATTTGTAACTCCCAACATTTGGGTGTTACAAATAATACCAACTTCAGAGAAATGCGTTGGTCTTATTTGTAACTCCAACATTTGGGAACTACCAATAAGACCACGTTCAGAGAAATGCGTTGGTCTTTTTGTAACTCCAACATTCGGGAGCTACCACTAAGACCACGTTCAGAGAAATGCGTTGGTCTTATTTGTAACTCCAACATTTGGGAGCTACCAATAAGACCACGTTCAGAGAAATGCGTTGGTCTTATTTGTAACTCCCAACATTTGGGTGTTACAAATAATACCAACTTCAGAGAAATGCATTGGTCTTATTTATCGACCGGTCAGTGGTTGAGTGGGCATAGCGCTTGGGTCTCACCCGAGCGTCGCGTGTTCGATTCCTCGGCTGGCTATGTCCTCCATCACAACACAAGCAACATTTTCGGCTTTCTGTGGTGGTAGTAGGAGATTTTCAAACATTGTTGGGTTATTCGTAACCCGGGAATGTTTGTCTTTCTTTTAAAAAAAAACAAAAAAAAACATTTGTAACTCCAACATTTGGGAGCTACCAATAAGACCACGTTCAGAGAAATGCGTTGGTCTTATTTGTAACTCCAACATTTGGGAGCTACCAATAAGACCACGTTCAGAGAAATGCGTTAGTCTTATTTGTAACTCCAACATTTGGGAGCTACCAATAAGACCACGTTCAGAGAAATGCGTTGGTCTTATTTGTAACTCCAACATTTGGGAGCTACCAATAAGACCACGTTCAGAGAAATGCGTTGGTATTATTTGTAACTCCAACATTTGGGAGCTACCAATAAGACCACGTTCAGAGAAATGCGTTGGTCTTATTTGTAACTCCAAAATTTGGGAGCTACCAATAAGACCACGTTCAGAGAAATGCGTTGGTATTATTTGTAACTCCAACATTTGGGAGCTACCAATAAGACCACGTTCAGAGAAATGCGTTGGTCTTATTTGTAACTCCAACATTTGGGAGCTACCAATAAGACCACGTTCAGAGAAATGCGTTGGTATTATTTGTAACTCCAACATTTGGGAGCTACCAATAAGACCACGTTCAGAGAAATGCGTTGGTCTTATTTGTAACTCCAACATTTGGGAGCTACCAATAAGACCACGTTCAGAGAAATGCGTTGGTCTTATTTGTAACTCCAACATTTGGGAGCTACCAATAAGACCACGTTCAGAGAAATGCGTTGGTATTATTTGTAACTCCTACATTTGGGAGCTACCAATAAGACCACGTTCAGAGAAATGCGTTGGTCTTATTTGTAACTCCAACATTTGGGAGCTACCAATAAGACCACGTTCAGAGAAATGCGTTGGTCTTATTTGTAACTCCAAAATTTGGGAGCTACCAATAAGACCACGTTTAGAGAAATGCGTTGGTATTATTTGTAAATCCAAAATTTGGGAGCTACCAATAAGACCACGTTCAGAGAAATGCGTTGGTCTTATTTGTAACTCCAACATTTGGGAGCTACCAATAAGACCACGTTCAGAGAAATGCTTTGGTCTTTTTTGTAATTTCCAACATTTGGGAGTTACAAATAAGACAAACCTACAGAGAAATGCGTTGGTCTTATTTTAAACTCTCAAAATTTTTCTTTGATACAGATTGCTCATTAAAAAAATAATGTGGCCGATATCGATTCTTCGAAAAATTTCTTTCGATACCCTTAAAATGCTGTTATTATTTGAATGGTGGGCGCTTTGATTTCTTAAATTCCACAAACACATATGTTATTTTTCATTAACCTTTTGATACCGCGAAACTATCTTTTGATGTCGAATTACTGCTGAAAGTTTTTTGAATGGCTCAAAATCGTTTTTCATGGAATTAAGTTTTTTCACTAAATTTGGTTGAAAATATTTAATTCTTGCGATTTTTATTTTTCATTTGTTACATTGTGTTCCTCCGTTATATCACTACCTAACAGGAAATCATAATACTCGATAATTAATAATTCCAAATGATTATTAGCAGCTGACAGGTAGTCAGAAGGTTGCGAGTTCAATTCCCATCGGCGGCATTAATTTTTCCTAAGAAAACTTTATTAATTTGTTCTCCTTTGTGATATGCATAAAAACCTTGACTTATGAAAATTGGTTTATTAGTATAAAATAAACTTAACTCACTACCTAAATAACCATCACGCCGTTTTCTCGCAGGGGTAGGCAGAGAGGACGGACCGCCAAACAACTCGGTCTTGGCACACACTTCTTGCCTCATTCACATTCATACATCGTCTCATACATACTCTTCTATTATTCTGACTCTTGGCATGGCCCGACTCAAGTATCTGATACATTTGATCGTGCCATGTTTCCCTCGGGCTTCCCAGACTTCTGCTACCATTCGCATTTGCGTCATATATTCTCCTTACTTCGCTAATTCGATCTAAATGCCCAAACCATCTAAGCGTTCCTTACTTAATCTTACTCATTACGCTTAAATCAGCCTTGCACTCTTTGCGGATATCCACATTTCTCACACGATCATTCACGGTTTTACCGCACATACGCCTCAGGATTTTATTTCAACAAAATTCAGTCTGAACAAATGTTAATAATTCCATTCGTGAAGCTATCGAAGTCCTTTGGGGTTGGTCTGATCAAAGCATTTAACAAAGTACAAGAGAACATTTAACAATTTGGATAACGTTGGGGTGCGTTTGTTCATTCAAAAAAGCTATTCATCCCGGCATTCTATTTGCATTGAACTTGTCAATGTTTAAAAACGTTACGATGGAAATGATTGAGTTTTATAAAATGTGCTTTATTAAATATACACAATCGATAAGGGTCTTGAAATTCTCAATGCGCGAATGAATTATGTATTTTCTTGATTCATTGACAACAAGATTAGTAATTTTCTGAAATAATAATAACATAATTCTGCCCTGTCTGCCCCAACCCTTATTTAAGCGTTCAGTCAACCATTTTATGGGTTCATCTTTATTTGTGTAATATGTGATATCCAGATGTTTGATTTTGAAGGACCATTAATGGGATTCTGTATACTCAGCGGATCCTTGATGTTCGAGGTTGTAGAAATATGTATTAGAATTTTTTAAATTCCGAGATTCGTGTTGAGAAATGAGTGCAATCTTGCAGATTTCATATAGCCTTTACAAATACCTTAAATATAAAAAAAAATAATTAAATAATATTTATTTAAGTAAATGTATTAATGTCTGATATTTCTTACATGCCCTTTTTTGATTGCTCTAATTAACGCACTATGTCTGTTACAATTGTATTTATTTAAAAACGAACCAAATCAGCTCACAAAGTAAACAAATTTAATAATTTTACACATTTTCGTCACATATCGAAATTAAAAACGGCTTTTGGAAAAATGAACTACAAACACCTTTACCCAGAGCAATAAAGAAAACGGATAAAGCAAATGGAAAAAATCAAAACCAGCTTAAGTCAATCAAATGAGAGGTTTTATGCACAATTTTGAAAAGAACAAAAAAACGTTATAGGAGCTTAAACAATCAGTATTAAAGAGGAGTACAAAATATTATTAATAATTTGACTTTATACTTTGTTATTATGTAAAATAATGTAGTAAAACTAAATTTAAAAAAATATATTTTAACTGATTTTTTCGATTCCTCGTGTTATCGACCATGATCCGAAAGGTGACTTGAAATTTAGTTGAATGTTGAACCTTTCCCTTTCGCATCTCTTTTCCTACCCACTTCCTTCAGCCTCGCAATATATCCAAATTGAGGATGCCGTAGTCTCACTGACTCCAGTTGCGCTAATGGTAAGTGACAAACGCAAGAGTTAGTTAAAAAAAATAAATTTGATCCCAGGCCTGTCGTCAATAAAGCAAATAATATTAAATTTGTTCAAAGTAAAAACTTTGTCGTTTGACATCAAAAACCAAAAAACCTTGCTTGTTCAACAACACTATTTTATTAATATTTCAGAAGTCGCGTCTACCAGATTTAGCTATAATGTTGGCTTGATCGGGATTGTTAATATTAATATTTGAGATAATATTAAATATTCCTGATGAAGTTTGGGTACAAACGGAACCTTTTTGGCGTCTAAAATATTTATGAGTGGATTTTTTAAGCAAAGAATTTTTTTATATTACAAAAAACGAAGTCTTTTTACACGGTCACCCAATCGTCAATAAATTTATAAATTTACAAATATTTCATTGGTTGAGGATTGTCAAGGTCTTGGCGGTAGATGCGTCTGCCCACATGTTGTATGGCGGGCCGGAATTTTAGAGACTGGTTGAAGGAGATCTTTTTACCTCTTCAGCAGGACTCTCTCGATCAATTGCTTTGTACCGCAGTGATAGGGATGAATTCAAACGTTCATTAACTCTTGGAAACAGTGACCGCTAGATTCCTACCCACCCGTCATACATTTTTCCTTCCCATATCTTCCTTTCCTTCATTTTCTTTAAAAAACCCTTCCACACAGCATTCCCAAAAATAACATAAGCTTTGAAAGAAATTATTTTCCTCATGACCCAGTATATCATCACGAATGACTTGAATGATTACAGATTCAATGTTAAAAAAAATAAATTCATGGCATAATATATTTTTGGGTGCCATGAAAAAGTCCCAACTATTCCTGACTGGTCGGAGCCAACGGGACTTTGGCATCACCAATTGTGGGAGGCTGTGAGGCTGAAAGAAGTGACAAGAGTGGTAAATTGATAAGTGGACGGTTGGGACTTCTGACTCTTCAGTTCTGGTCACCAAAACCGCCAAATATATTTTCGAGCAACTTTTATTATCGTTGTCATTATCTTTCACCAATGCATATCGAAAGCATCTTCCACTCTCTATATAAGGTTATCGGTTTGCAAAGTGCCCGTGACCCGCTCTCAATCTTGCAACAAAGTGCTCACCTTAAAGGGAACGCACCATTCGCATTATTCAAGGGCACGAGGCACCCTTTTTAAATAAACAAAGTGGATTTAATAATATTCGGCGGGCAAGTGGTGGGCAAAGTAACCCCCGATAAGGGCCGAAACAATGTCAATTCCTCACTAAGGTCAAAGATAGTCCGGGTAATTTGGCACATCTGCGTCCTGTAATGGTTTTCCTTGTGCTCTCCCCGTTTCTCCGCCCCTGGTAGATTACATCGAACAATATTTATAATGGCTACGTATTTCACGGGAGTTAAGCACAAATAATAATAACAATGGATTACTCGTTGAATAATGTATTGATTATCGAAGAGACAATTGATTACTTGCAAATCATTATAGTGATTAATAAGTTAACGCTATGATAAGATTGGAAAATGTCAGTCAAGAGAAAATAACAGTTTTATTTAAGTAAGAAATCTACTAATCCAACATCTTTACATTTTCTTGAAGTTAGCACAGTATTTCGTTCAAAATGTTTTACGTCATTTACAATTATACCTGACTAGCAGTTAAAAACCCGCTCCGCGGGTTTTTGCTGCTAGGCCCTGCGAGCGGCACTTGGTTGGGCTTCGCCCAGTTTAAGTGATACTAAAAACAGTTACATTTAGGTCATAAGGCCATTCACAGAGAGAGGGTGAGTATATATTGTAAATAGATTATTACAATATAGCGCCCTTGAGGTGATATCTCACAAAAGCGGCGCTATACAAATTGTCCAATAAATAAATAAATATAATGTTTACATATGCATTGATATACAACAGAAATAGATAAAATAATGTAATCGTATTAAACTTTATTTCTAACACAAATAACTTTGTTTACATCACTTTATTATATAGAACCACTACATTTTTCATGAACGAAGTTCACCTCATCTTTTGAAAGAGAGTGTATTAAAAATCAATCTTGTTAATTATATCTGCTTTTAAATTAACATGTTTTATAATTTTTAAAAATATAAATTATTTATTTGCGATGCTTTATATCCTGTATGAAGTATTTTCAGACCTGAAAACACAAATAGCATATAACCATAAAACAATATATTCATAAAACAAATAGCATTTAATAACGGATATTCTAATAAATTTATAGTTGAAATACTTAAAAAAATAATTTAACATGATATCTTCACATGGTATATTTACCCTATTTCTAAAGATATAAATAAACAATGGCGTAGAATTCTATTTGTGGATAACGATATTCCCAAAATTATAAATAAAAACATTCCTGGAACTATTCAACCGGCGTTTTACACTACTAACAAAATGAAGAAATATATTCTTAATAATAAAGATAGCGATAATCAAACGAAAAAATTGGGAGTCCATAAACTCAATTGGGATGATTGTAATTTCTTTTACAAAGGTAGAACCAATTTAAACTTTGAAGTGAGAACTAAAGAACATATCGGAGCTCTAAATGGAAAAAGTGAATCTGAATTTGATCATCTTTTGAATAATGATCACAATTGATAAAAATTCAGGTCTTAAAATACTTCACACAGGATATAAAGCATCGCAAATAAATAATTTTGAAATTTTAAAAATAGGAAAACATGTCAAAATAAAATCAGATATAATTAATAAGCAAAAAAAAATATAAACACTCTTTTAAATGTTGTCCCACTCAACTGGTCTTTCCCGTCTAATGATATTGTAGTATCTATATTTAATTTTTGACTTCAATGTATACTTACTCCTGATGTGGTGAACTTCGTTCATGTAACATGTAGAGGTTGTATGTAATTAAGTGATGTAAACAAAGCAATTTATGTTTTAATAAAACAAATAATGCCATCACAAACTGATAAGCTTCCAGAAGAAATCTTCTTACTAAACGCTTGTTAATGGTCAAGTAATTTTGCGTATTGTTAGCTGCATATTTAAATATTCGCGCCAGTCATTTGGTTCGTTCTTATGCCGCCAAAGGGGCAGAGTGGTCGAATTTTACCTGCAGACCCCTTATTGGGGATTTACCTGAAATATACGATTTGAATTCGACCAATCAGAGGGCCTTGATCGTCCAGACGCTAGTGTAACAATACTATCAGTTACTTTTGCAGATTTTAATATTGAAAAGTTTTTTGTTCTCATATTTTGCATTATTTTGGCATACGAATTTCAGATCGTAATAAAATATTAAATCCATTAAAAAAACATTTATACAGTGAGAGTAAATACAATAATCGAACCAATAAGACATTGAATTTCAACAAAGCTTACCGCTGGTACCTACTTACATTTAATTTACATTCATTTAACATTATTGAATCGGTTCCAACCCCCTACAGAGAAACAGTCTTCGGCAGAACAAGTAGATGGTAGATAGTGTAGAGGAGATATACACAAGTCGTTGAAAAAGTGAGGCGGAGCAAAACGCTGATACGGATTTAATAAAACGAGATTAAACCAAAAGCGATACGATTTTAACGTTTTGGGTATCAAAAACATTCAGGCGTATCGAAAATTCATTTAAATTCTATTTAGGGTCGGTTGTAGGGTTGGAAAAGGAGCGGAGGTGGAATGTATATCGACGCTAATGTGAAACAGCTGTTTCGCAATAAAACATTGTACTGCAGAAGGTTTTAATATGCCCAAATTTCTTTTCAACGAATTCGAGAGAGAATTCATTGTCGATTTGAAGGAAAACGATTTACGATTTGGAATCGAAAGAGATTTAACGTTATTAGGAAACGCGTTTAAATTTATAAAGGATGAATAATAATAAATAGAGCACCATTTATGGGAGGACGGCTTTTATTGAGTGGATTATGATTTTGATACTGAGAGTTATTTGCTTCGATTTTTTGAAAAAAATGTTTTCGAGATGTATGAGGGAAAATGCTTGTAAATCACAACATTAAAATATACAGTAGATAAATCGGTTTCACATGTTCTACAAAAATATTTCTAAAAATCATTGACATTGTAAATTTTGCATATTTTTTCGGTTTGAAACTCGGAGATTTTGATCAGCTATGGTCCTACAAATTTTAGCTCGAATCTATCTGATTATCCTTGTGGCTCAGTACAAGATTTTAATGTCAATACCGTAAAAGATTCCCAACTGTCTGGATCCAGTGAAGCTATATCATCCCTAATTGGGAGATGTTGTAAGGCTGAAAGTAGCACGCAGGGGAAATAGGCGGAGAAAAAAAGGTGAAAGAGTACCTGGCTATTCGGATCAGGTCATCAAACACTCAATAAAACCCGCCCTCCCTTAAATGGTGATATATTTACTATTATTTATACCTTTAGGACGAATGTTTTGGAGAATTTTAACAATTCTTAAGATTTCAAAGTTAATTTTCAAGTTCTGTGAAAGATTTTTTCAATTTCTGTTATTATTTAAGTTCTTTCAAGCAACTAGCCAATAATGATACAATAACAGATCTTGAATAGGACTTTCATAGAACCCGAAAATGAACGTTGAAATTTGATGAAGTAATCAAATTCTGCAAAACAACCCATCCTCAGTATTAAACAATGACTTTCCTACAAAAATAAATTTGGTTGTTTCCAGGCGAAAAAATATAATTAGCGTTAATTTTTTTATAAATTACAAGTATTTATTTAATTATTTGGAGGTTGAAAATAAATTGATAGTGCACCTGACCGGCAATCGGAAAACTGCGGGTTCAATTCCCTTCGGCGGAATTTGGGTGTCAACAGGATAATAATAAATTATTGTTTATAATAACTTTCTGATTCGTCCTGCTGAAGAACCATTATTTAGAATCGTAACGTTGCGTTGCTTGAATTGACTTTAAAAGTGTTTGGAGAGAAGCTCAGAAAAGCCAGGTACTTTCAGGGTATACGGTAAAACAAATACTATTTACAATCAGAATTATCGCGTATCACGTTGATTGAAATGTGGAACTGGGGTTCAAAAATCGATTCGTAAATTAAAACCGCGTAAAATGAACTGTGGTCGTTGACATTTTGAAACATCGCAATGACAGTATACTGTAATTTTGCAAAGAAAAAAGAAAAACGTTCCTATATTAAAAACATAGACAAAACATGTAAAATTGGTGATATCTATGCGTACGATGCGCTAACCTTGACATTTCTACCAAGCCGTGCTTAAAAGCAACTGATATACCGGACCTTGGTGGAGAGAGTTGTACAAAGTTATCGAGGAAATTTAACACTGTCTCTGATTTGAAAGAAAAAAAAAAAAATTTGACTACGTAGCATCTCACAGTTTTATTCAATTCCTTATTAAGGAGTACACTTGAAAGTGGGTCGATAATTTGAAATCCACACCAGGTAAAGTATTCCATCATGTTGGAGAGAATTCAGAAGAAATTTCTGAGATTCCTCTACATGAGAATATCTGGCTTGATCCTACCGACTTTCTTTTAAGTATGCTCGGAATGAACCATATACAAGTTGGAACGGATGTACATGCACACATTTCAACACATTTCTTGAGACTGCTTCGTGGATGGTTGGAACACACGGTCATAATGAAGAGATTTATTTCTATGTTATCGATAGTTATCTCCGTCACCGACAACATAGACTGCTCTCATAACTTGCCAATGGTCATGCCGGTATGGATATATGGATATAATCAATTCGGATATCAAATTTTTTAACATCAATGAAGCTGCCTTTAAAAATGAAGTTCTATTAGCATAGTTGACACGCCCACTTTTAATATTTGTGTAAGAATTTTTCTTAACAAATGTATTTAAAAACTAATTATGAGCAGTGTGTAATGTTTTTAAAATTAATAAATTGAATTAACACATGTACGGTACTCATAAAAAAGACTGATTTGGTTGTTTCTTAGAATTAGAATAATTCATCAAATTTAAACATTGATTTTCAAGTTCTGTGAAAGATTTTTTAAAGCTCTGTCAAGCAACTTACCTATATTAATATAAATACAGAACTTAAATAATACTTTCACAGAACCGAATTGTTCAAATTCTCCGAAACAACCCGTCCTTAGTTCTGATTTTGTGAATTTTTCACTGGATATTCTAGAACAATAATATTTTTCTTAGAACTTATTGCATATCCATCACAATCTTTATAGCTTCGAGAAACCAATTTTCTAGGAAACAATTACAAAATCCACAGAGCTATACAATTAAAGGTGCTTCTGCGTATTAATATCTTGTCAAAACGTGATCCACTATTATATTTCCATATTGACTTATATTTTTCAATTATAAGTGAATATGGAAAAAGCCTTAAATAAAATAAAATTAGCCGTTTCTTCTCCACTCTCAATCATAGCAACAAATACAGAAGGTACACATTTGTCAATTTTATCGATGACTCACCACCCGAAAAGTAAGGTTATGTCATCCAATTCCACACGATCTGTTAAAAGGTCGTTTGTTCTTATTTCGTTTTTCAGTGTCAATAAAACGAAAATAAAATTAGGTTTTATGTTCCAGGCTTACGAATAGGTAGTTCTAGTTCACTAAATCATTTCGACTATCGCATCATCGTAACTCATGTTGAACAAAATGTATTTTCTTCTAATAATGTATCCGAGTACGGAAATGTTTCTCGATATAAATGCGAGGTTGGAAAATAAACAATCTGAGGAATATTTTTTGAGAATATTCTACACTTACCTAACCTTTTCAACTATTATTGAACTTTCTAAAAATGGAAACTTTTTATTCGATACTGACATTATTTTTATCTTTATAGCTTTGTTCCCTACAGACTCAAAAACTACTGGACCGATTTTGCTGAAAATTTCAATATTGTTCTTATTAGTGCCAGGAGTATTAAGAGTGGTTTTGTGGTATAAAAAAAGACTTCCGTCATTATCTCTGAACTAGAATGAGATACGGAATTGAGTAAAAGTCAGTATAATGTAGTGTTTTAAGAGTAACTTTATGGTTTACTATAGTGCATTGTAGAAACAAGTCGGCGATGCTCGTGAATGACTAGAATGAGATAAGGAGTCAAATTAAGGGGATTTTAATGTAGTTTTTAAATAGTAACCATGTGGGTTTCGTGATACTACATCAAAAAGTCAGAGATGCCTGAGGTATGGTACTACCAGGCATGGTACTACCAAGTAAAACAAACCCTTTAAAAAAAATTATCTTTATTTTTACAAAATACTATTAACACCTTAAGGAGTGTTTAGAAATAAGTGTTTGAATGTTAGAAGAAGTCGGGAACGCTTGAAGAAGACTCAACGCATTCTCTGTGCATTAAAATGAGATGCGAAGTCGAATAAAAGTTGATAGATTCTAGTTAATTTAAATGTATTTCCAAAAAAGTAATGAACCGTACAAAGATTCGGTAAAGACTTATGTATGTGGTATAAAGTAGTGAAGGGTGGAAGACGAAAACGCCCGAAGAAGACATGCCACGTCCAATCTAAACAAAACTTTTTCAATTCTTTAGAATAATATTATTTATAGAATTCACAAACTCAAACTTTGGACCAATCTATTCAAAAGTTCCCGAACAACGCCGGGCACACGGCAGCTAGTGAATTATAAATATTGTACGAATATGGCGTGCGTCATTGGCGTCACAATATCTTTATGACATTGAACCAGAATCGCCTACATGTACTTGGAAATAAATATGTTTTGGATGAACCTATAAACATTGCTAGTTTAACCTCATACAAACACTACTTAGTTAAAACTGTCTGTCAGCGTTTCTCAGATTGACTATAATCAAATACAGTTTTAAAGTATTAATTTCTTAACACTCATTACATAATATCCGGGATTTATAATATGTTGTATTGTATTTATAATAACGTACTCATTGTAATTTTTTATGTTGATACTACTATTTCTATTGTTCTCTTTTATGTATTTTATATTTATAATTTTTTTATCTATGTATATTCTGTATTCATATGTAAAACAATTGTTATTCTTTTGTAAAAGCCGCTATAATCGGCGTTAATAAATAAATAAATAAATAGAATAGAAGAGATAATATTTATTAAATGTTTTCCTGTTAGCGTGATATACCCTTTGAATTATATAAAATGACTTTCCTCTTCTTCCTCGTGTATCGGACTACGGCGTCCCTAATTATTATTCAAAGGCCAATTTGAGTGGGGGGAGGCATTATTTGGGTTTTCACATATTATTACTAAATATAGTTGAAGCGCGTACCACGGCCTTCGTTAACTAGGAGTAAGGCTCTTGACTAGAAATCCGAAGGTCGCGGGTTCAATTCCCGGTTTGCCCTAGAAAATTGAATTTGTAAATTGGTGTTATTTATAAAATAATATATGGTATATGTACTTGCGGCAAGTTTCAGAATGGAAGAAGAACTCTCAGTATCGCCCTAGTGTGAACCGTTTTGGTGACCAGATCTGAATAGCCAGGTACTCCCCACCTTTCTCTTCCCATCTCCATCCCCTAACCACTACCCCAATTGGGGATGCCATAGTATCACTGGCTCCAAACGTTTGGGAGCAGTGGGGACTCTTGTGCAATGTGCAGTATTTACATAAAAAAGCTATTTTTGCATACTTTCTGATTATATATAATGTTTTTCAGGTCTCACTATTATTTCCATATTTTCGTAAGAATTTTTCCGAAGAAAAATATTTCAATGTCTATAATTGCTAGGAGGTAAATAGTTCGTACATTGCGAAGTTTAATATAAGTGAAAAAAAACACTTCGTCACATCTTTTTTTATGTGAGTATTGCACAAGAATCCCGAGTACTCTTAACCGTCTGGAGCCAGTGAGATTATGGCATTCCCAATTGGGGTGTGTTATCAAACTGAAGGTAGTTGGGAGAGGAAAGAGATGAGGAAGAGGAAGATGGGGAAATACCCGGCCATTCAAATCTTGTCAAAAAACACGGCGAAAGCCATTTCAAGCAACGGACGTTCCGATTCAGAATGGTTGTCTTTCACAAGGCCCATTATGAAAGTATACAGGGCGTTAAGTGATGTAGGTACTTGACTCATTTTAACCAGTGATTCGGTTAAAAGTATAGAGGGCGTCAAGTGATGTACGTAATTAAGTGATGGACTCATTTAAACCAGTGATTCCCGACATTATTTGGAGTAAGAAATATCAATGTAATTTTGACTTTTCTCATGTTTATTTTAAAGTAAAAAACAGTAGGTATTAGACAATCAGCATCGAGTTTAGGGGTTGGTCGGTTACTAGGCTGAGTGAGCAGTGATGACATGTAGAAGTATTTATTTTTCTAGGTTTTGAAAATAAAAAAAAAAAACATCAAAAAGTCACCGGATTCCAAAAATTCTCCAAATAATGTCATCAATCACTGGTTAAAATAAGTAAAGTATGTCCCTTAACATTCTGTATACCAATCTAGAACGTACCTCAAATATACTATGGTATTATGTTATTTTTAAATAATACATTTGTGAAATAACGCATTAATCAAATTAAAAATACTTTGTGACCTCCGATTTCAGGACATTTCCTTAAATGTCTCTTAGCGAATGAGATGAAAGGAGTGCAAGGAGAATATATGGTAGAAGAAGTAGGAGACGCCCGAGGAATACGTGGTACGATCATGTGAATCAAATAATGTAGTCTGGCCATGCCAGATAATAGAAGAGTATTTACGAGACGACGTATGAATGTGAATGAGGCAAGGTGTATGTGTGCCAAGACCGAGTTGTTTGGCTGTCCTCTCTTTGTCTACGATGGTTAGTTAGTTAGCCTCTTTTTATCTATTCGAACTTATAAGTTATTCTTATCTTGTCCAACTAAATAAATCAAGTTTACAAACAAAAATCCTTCGCTTAATTATATTTTGTCGTTATTTACTAAAATAAAAACCGTCTCATCCCCTGGGCAACCCTTGAAAACAGAGCCCTTCGTAACATAATGAGATTAATTGACTAAATTATTACGTATGGACGGTTCCCAACAAATAATGGACAAAAAGGAGCTCTTTTATTAGGGTAAGCTTAGATTTGTTGGTCCTCGAGTTGAACAAACATTTCCCCAAATACGCCCACGAGTTGGAAAAACCTTCGGAAAACTTTGAAAGTTTGACAGTGATCTTCGTGGAATAATATTTCTTATTTATTTCGCTTCATGTGAGATTATTATGATTATTTTATCATGCTACCATTTCGAAAGGGTACGGATTTTTCATTCTCAGTAAAGAAGTTAGTGAAAATTTCTCGCATTTAAAAAGAAATCAACCCGTAAAGCCAAAGTATTAAAAAAAATCTGTCTACAATTTGAGACTTAGTTACTCCATATCTTGGGCTAGCTAGTGGCTAATTTCAAAGAATTTTTTTTTTTTTTTGGATTTGTCATTTATCAAAGAAGATTATATATTTTTTGTAGATGTCATTTAAAACTAAATAAACAAAGATATGGTCTGAAGATTGAGGGGATCCTCCCCAGGGACTGGAATCAATCACTGCCCAAATCACAATTGTGTAGGACTGACATTTATTTCGAATATTGACTGCGGCAATGTCAGAGAAATAAGTATATGTTAGCGTGTGAATGCGTGATTGCTACCATTAGATAAAATTTATTTATTTATTTATTAACGGACCAAGTCCAATTAACACATTACACACTACACGACGTTAATGCAAGGAGAAACGTTACAATGAAAGATGCTATAACAAAAATTGGGCATAAAAAATTTAGAGATAATATCAAGTCAAGACAGAAATAAGGTTTTGATGGAGTTCACGATTTCTGCCATATCAATACAAAATATTACTTGCGTAATGACTGACAAAAATCATTGAGGTTTACACCAAAAAATTCAAGGTACTTGAATAACATTAATAGATATGTTGGTCTTTTCCGTCTTAAATATATTTTTTCATAGATAAAGAAATTTCATTTTTTCACTTTACAAGAGATTAGCCACCTGACAGTCAATATACAATTGAACGTAGTTATGCAGAAAGCAGTCAGCTACAAAAAACTCAAACACGGATAAAAAATCATTTTGTCTAAGATTGAATAATCAAGTCTGCACAACCCCAAGAATGTTTTTTCACTTATAAAATTAAAAACAATATAAAGATACAAACTCTTCATAACTTTATATTGGATTTAAATGTAGATTTTTAGAGATATTGGTTTTTTTTTCAGGTATGGCAGTTTTCTGTGGAGTACATGTTAGTGGATGTAAGCTCTGAAAGCTGACTGACCTTGCTGTGCGAAATATGCATTTTGCTGAAAAGAGCCAGAACTACTGTCTAACTAATAAGATTACTGTTTAAATTTGGCATTGAAAAGCCCACCTCACGCCTGGATTTAGTCCGTTTTAACCAAACAAAACGCCATAGTAATAAGTCAAGTTTTTCATTGTTCTTTACTTTCGCGCTGCGTAATATTTACACCACGTTTCTAAGGAATTGAACCCACAGACTTCCGTGAGCTGCTCTAAATCACTAAGATACGTCGGCTTATTACAAACCCACAAAATAATTCAATATTTACTAGTGTTTCATTAAAAAAATATGAGTTATTAAATTGACAGGCTATCGGAAGGCTGTGGGTTCATTTCACGTCGGAGTCTTTTATTTTTACTTGCGAGATATTTTCAATTTGTATGGGTATTTCAGGCGAATAATTATTGCTTATAATGATTTGTTATGCTTTGTTGTGTGCATAAAAAACCTTGCGTTATAAACATTAGTGTATCTTTAAAGATAATAAATAAATAGTAAATAGTTATTCCAGGATTTTGAGGGTGTACTGAATTTTGTGATATTGAGAGTGGGGAGATAATAAACAGACTTGACCGATGGCCCGGGAGTCAAGTTTGGTTGCTAAGCCACTATGAACGGTCAGTTTTTATTATAATATTGTCGTGTAACGTAAATTTTTCGTACATTTGAAAATTGATTTACAACTTTATTTCTTAAAAATGTAATGGTAAGAACTATAACATTGGTTTCTCATATAAATAACTTTGATAGCTAAATCTTGAAATGTTTAGTAATCAGTTCCGTTTGGTAACAGAATCTGATATCATAGTTATTTCCATTTCAGTCCTTCCCCACAAACTTCAGATATCAAATTTAATTAAAATCAAATTAGATAATAAAATTGTAAATCGGTAATAAATCATTTTAAATTGTGAAGGAGTAAAATAGAATCATATAAATAAGTCGTCTAAACGTGGTTAAAACCACAGTTTGAAAATGGCCCTGAAAGCCGAAACAGCTGTAACAACAACAACCAAAAAATATTTGTAGAACTTAATAATCATTTTATTAAATTTGATTTTAATTAAATTTAAAAAAATTAAATGGAGTTCTACGAATTAAACACAAAAACAATAAATAATTCAGATATTCAATTTGAAAAATTAGAATACCGTCGTCTCATTGGCTCCAGATGCTAGAGGTTATCCACCACTTACCCGCCTTGGTTTGGGTAACAGATGGTTCCTCCTTAAAGGCTCTCGCAAGGACTCTATTTTTTGTTGTTGTTAAAAGACTCTACATTTATTATATAACAAATCTAGACCACGATATCTCTGCATAGTGATTAGGCTGCAGGATGCCTACGATATATACAAGAAACATGGTTAATAGTATTTAAATATACACAGCGATTGATTTAGTAAAATAAGTATAATAAAATTTGCTGAACACAAAACCATCTGTTGAAATAACAAAATAGATATATCTATTAAAAAGAAAAACACATTCCACACAGTCGTGTAATAATTGTAGACATCTGAAAATATAACATAATGAGATAATAAATTAGTAATATATAATCAGAGAGTATTCCAACCGTCAACTGGCAGTCCCATTGAGAATTTGCATGTTGATCGGTCAGTCCGTATATAAAGACCGACTACCGCACTCCCCAGACCGACTGCAAAATTAAGCCCTGAATAGGAAGTATTGGCTGAAGATAGTTAGAATTTTTGTGCTGTATCCTATAAACAGACGATTTTTATGTGAATACCGTGTGCTCAGCATCATAACTGCTCCCAACCGTTTGGAGCCAGTGAGACTTTGACCAATCCTAATTAGGGTACGTTGTGAAGCTGAAGGTTATAATGAGGTTAAGAAGATGGGGAGGAGAAAGGTGGGAAAGTTTCTGGCCGTTATTATCTAGTCACAAAACACGACAAAAACCATTTAAAGCTACGTTTCACTTTTGAAAGAACCCCTTAAATGTACGATTAAATCTTTCATATTCAAATGCCTAATTTCGCATTTTCGTGTCATTGTTTTACGTAACTATATTGTGTTGAAAATGTTGCATGTTTATTTAGTTATACATTTATAAATGTTGAAGTTAATTATTATTTAAAATATTAATACGGAAACCCTTAAAACTGCTTACTCCAGTTTAAAGCTAACGAATCCACCTAGATTTCACCGTTCCATAAATTTAGCACATTGTGGCAAGCGATCGCTCAAAATGTTTTTCAAACTTGCCGTAATATGCCAAAATGTTTTTCAAACTTGCCGTAATATGCCAAAATGTTTTTCAAACTGGCCATAATATGCCAATTTTTTTTTCAAACTGGCTATAATATGCCAAAATGTTTTTAAACTTGCCCATAATATGCCAAAATGTTTTTCAAACTTACGCATAATATGCCAAAATGTTTTTCAACCTGGCCATAATATATAATTATAAGCAATAATTAGTCGCCCGAAATACCAATACATATTGAAAATATCTCCCGAGTAAAAATAAATGCCGCCAACGGGAATTGAACCCGTTCCTTCTGATGTCCGGTCAGGTGCTCTGTAACCACTGAGCTATGTCATGTAATGATTCAATATGTACTAGTACCTAAATCAACAATTACTGCTGATTATATTTTTTCCACCTGTAAACAACCAACTTAATTTTTGTAGGAAAGGCTTTGTAAGTGCTAAATTTCTCACTAGATGGCGTCGAGACATATGATATCTCCATTTAATGGTGAAATATTTTTTGACTTGTCAAATATTATTATTTTTTAATGATAAACTAATGTTTATAAGACAAGTTTTTATGCATAGCATAAAGGATAACAAATCTGAAGAGGATGAAGATACTCCAATTCACCTATGGTGCCAATGTCCTGCCCTGGTGGGAACTAGGCTAAGATACCTGGGGAGACATACAGTAGAACCAGAAGACATAGCCACATACCAATTAACAACCCTGGTGAACTTTATTAAGGGGACGGGGTTGTTGTTAAAGGATTGAGGTAAAATGGGAGATAAAAAATGAGCCTATGGCCTAAGTGCTCACGGGAACTACATGTAAACCGTCTCCGCTTTAAAAAAAAGTAAGTGAAAAGTTTTAGAAATTTTTTAGTACTAACAAATCATATTTCAATCTAAAAATACGTTAATAAAATAATACTCTTTCTAAATATTTCATAAAATAAGTATTTCACAAGTGTGCATAGATCACCATTCTTACAAGAACATTTAATACAATTACGTTATTTATAAATATACAGGGTGTCCGGAAACTCGTAGTACAAGCGGGAAACTGGTGAATCTACATCACATTTGGAGTCGATTTTGTAGTATATATTTTTTTTGAGCTTTCGTTATCGAGTAATTCGAGTTTGAAGTTGATTTTTTTATTTTTTTAAAATTTTTTTTTAATCAAATTCTTATAAATTATTACTGAAGATCAAAGTACCCAACTAATTAAAACTATTTGAAAGTAAAACAAATGAAGAAACTCGGATTTGAAGCATTATTTTGAAATCACCCTTCATTTAACCCGGTGTAATCATAAAATATTTCTGCTCTGCAGGGTTAAAACATCTGTTATTCAACCCTAAACACCAGAAAAAACTTTAACCCTAAAATAGCCGAAAAATATTTTTTTTTGGTTTTTTTTTTTTTTTTGAAAATGCTCAAATCAAAAAACTTTATGTTTTTTTGGGTTCCCCATGTGGTGTAGATTCTCCAGTTTCCCGCTTGTACTACGAGTTTCCGGACACCGTGTATAAGACTTAATGTATTCTAGAGACGAAGCTTTTTCTACTCTGTCACGAGTGTCAAGTTCGCCATCTAATGAGAGAACGCCAACAAGGCCATAATAATTACTAAAAGGTCTAAGGTTAAAATCTAGCACCTGTCTCCCACGTTAATTGATAACTTGAGGTGAAAATGTAGCAAATACAGTTTGTTGTCACATTATTTCAATGAATTTATTTCAATGGCGCCCAGAACCTTGAGATATCAAGTTTTTAGAACGTTATTTTTTAGACTTCTTTTTTGTTATTTACTGAGTTACTTAAGGCGATGCCATACGTAGTAATGCAAAATCATGTGTTTTTGGTTTGAAAATTTGGTTGCCTAGAAATGTTTCAGATGCTTTAATTAAATACTGCGAGTAGAATACATCTTGGCCTTTGAAATGATCTAGCATTTTTTTGATAAGTCTTTTTATAAGCCCAGAAAAAAATGTATAAGGCCTATGAAAACTGCTTTAAAGTTCTAAATCTCCTACTTACGAACCCATTTTCGGTTATGATTTTATTGTATAATGTGGAAAATTAAGTTATTTATAAAATCTTAAATATTTATGCCTGAACATCCACAAAATAAAATAAAAGGCACTTTTTGGCCATATTTTTTTCTTGCATAAATCAAAACAGGCGGATGGTGTTAAGCGTGAATTTAAACCTTATCGCCATCTACGTAAGGGTTGTTATCGATAGCGACTCAATTTAAAATATTGCACGACGTAGTGCATCGTCTTAACATTATATAATGGTATACCCCGCCACGCGTTGCTGTGGCTCAGTCTGTCTATGAAGACCGAGAAACAATAGTGCGTGTTACTTTTACGTCCAACAGATGGCGCTGTTTCTTGAAAAAATAATGTTTTTCCAATAATAAATAAACCTATTTTTAGTTGCCACAACAGACAAAAAGTATGTTTTAACCTGTCACAGATGATGTCTATATAAAAATAAGTATATAAAAACGGTTCCATGATAACTCAATACAGTGACAATCAACACACTTTTAAAAGGTGATATAAAGTCATTAGAAACGAATTTTTATTTTTTATTTAACCTAACCTAACCTAACCTAACTTATCCTACTTAACCCAGCTTTTAAAGATGTGATGAACTATCATTGTGATGATTTATCTGGTCACCTATAAAAACATACATTCGAATGCAACTTTGTGTCATAATTTTAAAACAATTTGTGAAGAACTCTCGGAGAAACGAACATACACATTTTTATTTATATCGATAGATAGATAAATAGAAGATTCGTAAATAAACTAATATTCCAAATGTCACATTTAATTTTTTGGGAATTATGTTTTTACGGTAAGCGTAACAATTTTTTTGAAATTTTTTTTAATGTTCATTCGTCGGACTTTAATCAAAAATTTAAAGTATTTTATATATATATAATATTAGTAGTGAGCACCAGATTTAATTTTTTAGACGGTAAATTAGTAACTTCCTCTAACTCTAACTAACTATAGAAATATTTGAGATTTTAGTAATACATTGATCACAAATAATTAAAGGGAGAAATATCAATTTTCCAGGCCTGCTAGGGCAAAGTCGACCGTAGGTCCGTCGATTACTCCGTGCCGCGCGCTGAATATTGTTTTTACATGACTTCATCACTTATGTTGTTAATATTCTAACTTTATTTTAGAGTTTTGGAGCAAGTTCAACCGCAGATTTGTCCAATATACCAGGGTCGCGTGTTGCATATTTTTGTGAATGACTGCTTCACTTACGTCGTGAAGATTCTGGCTTAATTTTAAGGTATTGTCTCATCTTAACATTTCATATTTAAGAGAATATTTTTTTTCTCATTTCTCTCACAAATATCTTTTTTATTGGATACCTATTTGGTTGTTCTGTCATTTGATATATTTTTCTTGGTGAGAATCTCACAGCTCTATTTTGAACAATTTCTAGTCTGTTCAATTTTTCTTCATGGGCCAAATATAAAATTTAAACTACATTAATGATTTGTGTAATTTAAATATTCCAGGTAACATTGTTTGTTTCGTGGACAACACTGATTCTTAAAAATTAAATATGTGAAATTCAGTACGTCATCAAAATATCAGCTATCATTAATTGCTATCCCTTGGAAAGTATCAGGTGCCTAGGCGTAGAGATTGATGTAGAGAAATTTGTGATATGGTATGACCATTGACCACATTGATATGTTGACAAAGAATATTCGGAGACTTACATATATTTTTAAAGAACTTATATTGGCAAAAGAGAAATAAAATCTGTCAATTTTGTCGAAGTCAAATCTGGATTTTCTTATAACAACCTACTTCAAAAAAGCGTTTTAATATATTTTAGGGAACACAGAAGCCGGCAAATCGTTTCACAACCGAGCTGTTGAACTCAAGAACGAGTAGCAGAAGCGACCCGTTCTCACGTGACAAATTTCAACAGTATATATATTGGGTTCGCATTTGGCGTGTTTCCAGATTACGAACCGGTGCCGAATGGATCAATGACGCTAGTTCATTGGAGCATCTTCTACTCAAATTTTTGACCGCCCGTTTCTGCACAGATTTAAGGGATTTTTTCAGGTATTTTGGAGATCCAGACCTCCGTTCCTGAGCTGGTCAATTAGAGTTACACCAAGCATTTCAATGGAAGGTATGTTGGAAAGAATGCTTTCGTTAAAGGAGACTAGATTGTAATTTCGATCCCAACCACTAAAATAATTTGTAGATTTTTTATCAAAATCAAATTTTTAGAAACAACACAACAAAGACGTTCCACTAAAATTAGATATTTATTGAAATTTATGGCAGTATATACTAAAATATATTTTGATCAAATAAACAATATATCATGCACCACTTATGTATGATATTCATCCAAATCAAATCGAGTCTTCCAATAACTTGGTTTAATTTTAAAAGATTATTAAGATGTTTGTTCGACAAAGGATTGCCTAAACATTTTTAAATGTTTGTCATTTCTTAAATAATATTATTTTAAAAGAATCACATTTGCTAAAATCAGGGTGTCACACTAGATGTTTTTTTTTTAATTTACTTTGTTTCTTCGTGGTAAATAAAAATGATTATTTATTGTTCAAATATTGTTACCATACTGTCAAAGTACCCATCATGTAACATTTATTTATTTAAATTATTATAACCAATAACTACTCGCCTAAAATATTCATACAAATTGAAAATATCTCCCGAGTAAAAATAAATTGTTTATTTATTTAAAACAATTTGTTATCTTTTGTTTATTTATTTAAAACAATTTGTTATCCTTTGTGCAATACATAAAAAACTTGTCTTAAAAACATTAGTTTATGATTAAAAAAAATAATAGTATTTGAAGTCAAAATTTTTCACCAACAAATGTAGATATGATATGTCTCGACGCCATCTAGTGGGAAATTTAAAACTAACAAAGCGCTTCCTACAAAAATAAAGTTGGTTGTTTACAGGTGCAGTAATTGTTGATTGAAGTACTAGTACATATTGAATTATTTGGCGTGGTGGGAATAAGCCGGCGTAACTCAATGGTCCAGAGCACCTGAACGGACATCAGAAGGCGCGGTTTCAATTCCTGTCGGCGGCATTTATTTTTAATTTTTTATCGGAGATATTTTCAATTTGTATCGATATTTCGGGCGACTAATTATTGCTTATAATAATTTGTTATCCTTTGTGCTATGCATAAAAAATCTTGTCTTATAAACATTAGTTTACGATTTAAAAAAATCGTTTGTATGTAGTATGTAGTCATTACCTTATATTTGTTTCACTTTAACTTATCAAACTGTTAACCTCGATACACGCTTTGTCCTAGTGAGGTTGAATTTTATGAGAAAAATTATTATTTATGCACAGTGAACAGCAATAAATATAAATGTAGAGCAACTATGGGTTTCTGCGTAATACAACCTTCAAGACGTGCCTCTTGTATCGCCCTTGACCCACAGCGTTGCAATTCCGCACAAACATACCATCGCAATAATATCCACTGATGCAAAGGTCAGAATTTTCACATTTCAGCCACTGAGCCGGGAGTCACGTATCGTTCCAGCAGAAAAGTGTGTACAATATTGCATTCCACTAGATTATTATGAGAGGGACGGTTCGCTTCGGAGAATTCGTTACCAGTGGTGGAAATGCGAATACTACGAATCGAGCGGAATGTCAGATGGCGGGAGTCGACCAGGAATGTGAAATATCGATCCGGTAAGATTTTTATTTGTGTTTATATGAAATTTTATCCCTTGACGAAATGAGCTAAATTTACTGAATACAGTTTGAAGGACAAGTTTGTAAAATAAGATTTCTTTGAATACTGTTTATGAATTCCGTGAAAAATATGCACAAACTCCGCAATTTCTGCAAGGTGATAAATATCAGTGTAATTGAAAAGGAATTTAACGAAAAAATCTGTCACGTAAATCTTAGAATGTTTCCGTTAATATAAGTACATCACTGTCCAAAGTAATCTACTAAACATAAGATAGTTACAAAGATGCTTTGAAAAAATCGTTCAGCAAACCTAAAACGCGAGTGCGGAGAAACTTACAGTCAAGAGAAAAGTATTATTAGTTTTTTTTAAATTTAATACTGTACAAGAGTCCCAACTGCTCCTAATTGTCTGGAGCCATTGGGACTATGGAATCCCCAATTTGTAATATGTTATAAGGCTGAAAGTTGGGGAGGGGAATGAGATGGGGAAGAGGAAGGTGGGGAGTACCTGGCTATTCAGATCTGGTCACCAAATGAAGCTAAAGCCATTTCAACAATGTTTGAATTCTGAATGGTGGTCTTACGCCAGGGCGATACTGATCAAGCTTTCAATCTGAAATGTGCCGTACATATACCATATATTATTTTTAACTAGCTGGCGTGTACCTGGCGATGCTCGACTTTTCTCGACTTTCAATAATTATAATATCCACGTTTTATATATATATAAACCTTCCGGAAGAAATTCTCTAAATGTTAGTGAAAACCCAGTCAATCTCCGTTGCATGGTTTAGAAGAACTAAGCGCACAAACAGACAGACGCAGAAAATGACTTTGTTTTATATTATGGAGATACCAATGTATTGTCACGATTACGAATTTACGAGTACTAAAAGTTTATCAGGAAACGGCCTGTGATCCCGTTTTTAGTTCATTATGATCTGGAATGTTTCGGGATATTCACAAACGTTTCAAACTATTCCCGAACATTCCACAACATTCCGAAATGTTCTGGAATGTTCTTAAATGTTGTGGAATGCTCTTGAATACTCTAGAATGTTATAGACTGTTCTATAAATTTCTAGAGGGCGAAACTAGAAAGCCCCTTATATCTTCACGCCATTCATTCAAAAACGGGAACCTTCTTCATGGATGAGGGATAGAGAGCTACCACACCATATAACTCCTTTGATTGTACCGGGACTCGTTTCTGAGTATATACACTTTCTTTTATAATATATATTGATTAATAAATTGTGAAGTAAAAAATTCTTCAAATAATTGTATGTTTTCATAAGCGGTGCTACATATTTGTTCCATTTATATAAATAGAACGTATCCTGTATTTTAATAATGTCACGTGATAGATGTCGTAATTTTTAAAGCTTAATAACATCCGCAAGGTATATTTATCACTTTTAGAGGTAATGTTCCTGAAGCAAATATTTTTAATAAATACTCGTAATTCCTACTTTAGGAATCCTTCAATTATAATATACCGTAATTTTTCATGGGTCTGCGGTAGTATTTAATAAATTCAGTCGAAACTACTCGCATAAGGGGCGAATAGCTCATAGCTTCATTGCTCGCTAATGTGAAGCAGATTCGCGCTCAGAGCTACTCCGGCCCTAGCCCATCCATCACGGGCTGGCCTGGAGATAAGGCAAATAAGATTTTGATGCATGAGCAAATACAATATCCTATTTTCAGAATAAGAGTCCCCAGAAAAGAGTGGCGCTAAAAAATATGACAATAATATCTCGGACGCAAATATTAATGTGAAAAAGTTCCAGATATTTTCATTGTGTTTTTTGGGATTAATCGGCTGAAATCTGAGACGGTTGAAATGTGAACTCGCCATTGTAGTAAAGTATAACAGATTGACTTTTTAGTTGAAAAATGTTACTTTATTTTTGATAAAGTGATAAAGTTCGTTATTTTGTTATTATTTTATGTTCTGTTCAAATTGCCACTTCTCTTGTTCCTTTCCTAAAAGTCTTACCTGAGAAGAACGGAAAAAAGAAGACAAACGCCAGTGATATTAAATTATTATCAACACAATATGTCAATAATTCTCGTGAAAAAGCAAATTGCATCCCCACGTTCAATATCGTCGCGTGTTGAGTTGTGTTGTGGAAAAATAACATTGATTCTGATTGTAAGAGATGTACACCTTGTAAGGCACCAGTGTAAGAAGGGGCAGTTTTACTAACGTGGGCGACAGTGTGAAAAGGTGCCTTTGTACGGAGACTTACCAGTGTACATTTCGGTTTTAGCTCAGGTGGTAGAGAATTGAGTTCCGTATCTTCAGGTGTTAGGTCAGCCAATGGGCTTTTACACGGGGGACAAATGCCAATTCGACCACTGCATATTCGTCAAAAGAAACACAAAATGGGAGTATGAGAGTATATTCACAAAGCACAGTTACATTACAGATACACAGATGAAAAGGGTTATTAACATCCTAAATATTTCTAGCTGTTTGTTAGGAACAATCTCTTTCTGTATTTAAGGTTCTGGCTGGCAAGCCTGAATGTTAACACGATTCAAATCATAAAAAGCACATAAGGAGAAATGGTTATTAATCAGCTTACATGAATTTGCAGGAGGAACAACCGTGCATGTTGAATCACTAATATGGCTGGATATCTTCTGTACTGTACGCGCCAATGCGCGTGCAGTTCTCCATTGTAAATTGGCACTGAATTATATATTGGTTATTTAAAGTATTAGCACAAAAATAGCCGTTAATTTAGGCGCGCTACAGGGAGCGTCTTTGTTAATTGCAAGGCACACATGTTGTCAAGGCCGAGGTTGAATTGTAAGTGACCGTTGATTTCGTCAGTCAGCGTGCGCGCGCATTGTGCAGTGCCAACGTAGCCCTGCGCAATGCGACGCATGCGTACAGCGAACAAAAGTGACAACTGATAGCTAGGTAATTTGAATTCGCGGGAGTTTTGAACGTGTCGATTTGTTACGTGACAACCTATAAACTGCAAGTTAACTCAAAAGAAAACAGTGTCATCATAAAGTAAGGCTTCCTTTACATTTCTCCTCGTATTTTCAGTGATTTTAACACAATCGAATGAACTTTTTTTTTTCAATTACATGCAGTCCATTTTAAAAGCCATTTGGTATCACTCATTCTTTTATCTCCTAAGCTGACATAATGTTTGAATTGAATTGTGACTAAAAGTTTTGCATATTTGAGTATTTATAGGTGACTGTTATTAATATAAAGAGCCGTCACTATTAAGTATAAAAAAATCTGTTATGATTCAAAGATTCTAGAACGGAGAGCTTTGGCGTTATCGAAATAGTATTACTAAACAATTAACTCGCTTACCCTTAATATAAGCAAAACTAAATATATAAAATTTTCAACAAACTCAAGGGTCCATCCAGTAAAATGACTTGAACTGAAATTACACGAATGCCATGGAAATAATGTTCAATGTCAATGTCAAATTATAGAAATAGCATAAAATATCTCGTGGTAGTAATTTGATGAAAATCTTAGATGGAACCTACATATTAAAGGTATCACGGAAAACTTACAAAAATTGTATATTTATTTAAAATTTAAAAAATAAAAAGGACATTAAAAACATCTATTACGCTTTATGTCATTCTCATATTGAATATGGAATTATAAGATAGGGATCTGCTGTATCTAAGTATATAAATAACCTGAACACAATTCAAAAAGGAATCGTAAAGACCATACAGAAAGTACCCATTAGAACGCCTTCAATTGAAATATTCAAAAGTTTTGATGTAGCAAATGTACAACAAATGTATGCTTAGTAAATTTACTGTTGAAACTATTCAAAAAACGTAATCCTCTATTATACCGTGTATTCATCAAACTAGGCAAAATCTCAAGGACTTAAAAATAATCAAGGTCATATAACAACTTCCTTTCCGTAGATATGAAGCGAATAGAAAATTTGAATGATTACAAATAATGAAAAGAACTCAAAAAAAAAAATAATATTAAAAACGACATGGAAAACTAATAAACCACGAATGTGAAATTTAGATACAGGGGGTGTCGCAGTGGACAAAAAACAAAATATTTATAATACGTTCCAAAAGTTATTAAAAATAACAATAGTAATGAAAATAATAATAAATCTCCGTCAGTACAGGATGTTAAAGTAGTCGGACCAATCGACGAACAGAATTACCTACCGTCTATAGCCCTCCGCGATTCTGCTAAATTCCACAACAACTTAAATGAAATTAGATTAGAACGAAATGCCAACTATAGAAGCAGACAGCTTGCGATTGGTTCCTGAAATGCGCGATCCCTTAACAACAAACTAGAGGTGGTGGAGAATATTTTCACAGACCGAAAAACTCCATATCCTTACCATCACAGAAACTTGGCACGAGAACAGTGATTCGTACTCAATTAAGAGACTCCGAGCGTTAGGGTATGTGGTTTTTGAAGAAGCCCGACCTAGTGGGGACCTACTATCAAACAATATCTCACACGTGAATCACAGGGGTGTCGCGTTAATAGCCCGACCAGGATTACGGCTAAACAAAGTAGCTCTCGGTACATTTAACACGTTTGAGTATATTGGATGCAGGGTTTCTTCGTCGGGAACGTCGTTCATATTGTGCACCCTTTATAGGCCCGGTTCGAAACCAATCTCCGTCAAATTTTATGATGAGTTTTCACAGTTTTTGGAAGTTTCAGTCGGACTCTCCGACGCACTCATTATTACAGGCGACATTAATATTCGTCTCGAGCGCGTGACATCACCAAACACTGTTAAATTCTTAGATCTATTAGCCAGCTTTGGATGCCGCCTAAAGTACAATATAGACAAATTTTATCAAGGGAATGGCGTAAATTTAGCTTAAGTGATTTTTTGGAAGGGTAACGGACCTCTCTATGAAGCCTTTTCAATTATTTTTCGGGAAAAAATTGAATGCATTGCTTCCGCATCTCACGCCCCTCCGCCAATATTCACTGAAAAATCTAAAAGAATTTTGTCTTCCTTCAAACCCACAACGCTGGAAGAAGTAATAAAAATTATTTCAAGCTTGCCTAGTAAACAGTGCAGTCTTGATCCTATACCGACATGGTTATTAATTAATGATATATTGTTTAAGCTCCATTCTTTGTTCACGTTTTTAATAAACCACTGAGCACGGGTGACTTTCCCGAACACCTCAAGTCAGCGGTAGTTACACCAATACTAAAAAATTCACAACTAGACGCCGATAACTTTTTAAGGTTATTATCAACCCGTTTCAAACTTACCATTTATTTTAAAAATCCTGGAGAAAATTGCTGCCGCACAAATAACCAGTCACTTGAATTCAAATAAATTATTCGCAAAACGTCAATCTGCGTACAGAAAGTTCCACTCAACTGAAACCGGACTACTTTGTATGCTATCAGACATAACTCTTGCCGTAGAGTCAGGTAAGTTATCACATATCTCACTTCTAGACATGAGTGCAGCGTTTGACACGATTGATCGTGAATTCCTCATTAGGAGATTAGAGGAAACATTTGGTTTGAATTTCGACATCGAAAATTTGCTGGTATCCTATTTATCCAATCGATTACAAGCCGCGAGACTTAGAAATAAATTGTCCAACTTCGCAACACTTTCTTCAGGGGTACCCCAAGGATCCGTTTTGGGTCCACTTCTCTAAATCCTTTTTTCAAATGATGTCGCCATAATTATCGAGTCATTTGATCTCTTGTCTCACTGCTACGCTGACGATCGAAAAGTTTATTTTTACTTCGCTCCAAATGAAATCATTAGTCTCAAGATCCGTATAACTGAATGTCTAGAAGCAATAACTCGTTGGATGTCTTCAAACAAGCTGAAGCTTAATCCACGTAAGACTGAGTTTCTCTGGGCGGCCACAAACAAACGTCAACATTTAATAGACGATTCACCTATTAATATTTCCGGCAGCGATATCATCTCAAAAGCAACAGTCAAACTTCTCGGTGTCAATTTAGATACAGACTTTTCGTTTAAAAGTCAAATAAATAGGACTGTAAGTACCGGTTTTTTTCACCTAAGACAACTCAAGTCTGTCCGAACAAACCTTTTTACAGAAGAAACAAAACTACTTATCAACTCGTACACAGTCTCACGTCTCGAATACTGCAACGGCATTTATGCCAACCTTCCAAAATATCAAATTGACAAACAGTGTTTAATGCAGCAGCACGGCTCATAACCGGGATTTCAAAATATTTGCACATTTCAAAACACATTCGTAGCCTTCACTGGCTCAACTGCCCTGAAAGAATTCAATACAAACTCTTCTGGATGGTGTTTAAATCCATTATTGAAATGACCCTACCCTATATCTCTGAACCATGCGTCTCGACAAACACTTGTCTGAGGCAGTCAATTCTTAGATCAGCAACATTATCAGCTGTAGGCAAACTGATAGAACCTAAGCGAAAACCAAATACTATGTTTTGTGATTGCGCTTTCGGAGTATCTGGGCGGAAGGCTTGGAATAAACTCCCTCCGGAACTAAGATCCATAACAAGTCCAACAGAATTCAGGTCTAAACTAAAAACTTACCTTTTTAAATTAAATACACCATTCCCAAGAGAAAGTCCAATTATTTCAAATTTTTCAATTATGTCCCTAACTCTCGTATCTAAATTTCGCTAATAATTAAGTGTTAATCTCAAATGACCTACCTGGTAAGTATTGTACTGTATATTATCTCCATTTATAGTTAATTATAACGTAGATCTTTGTTAAATGTATTATGTATTTGTACAGTGCCTTTGAGGTGATTTTGCACAGAAACAGTGATATACAAATCACCTAAATATTATAATTGTTTATTATGTTGGTTAAACGAAATGAGACCACCAATCGGATATAGTAAATGGAATTTTTTTAGAAAAAATAAATATGATACTCATATTTTTAATCTGTCATACCCTTAAATTAAATATACCACTCCTAAGAGAAAGTCCAGTTATATTCAATTTTCCAATTATGTCCTAAATCCTGTATCTAAATTTCGATAATAAACAATTAGATAATGTTAATTAAGTGTTAATCTCACGTGACCTACCAGATTAGTATTGCACTGTATATTATCTCCATAAATTGTTAGTAATAACATAGATCACTGTAGAAACGTATTATTATTATTAATTAATAAATTAATAACCCTCAGCACAAGTCACCCTAGTGAGGAGGACTAAGAAATACAATTAACAATACATTTATTCACTATTATATTTTGTATTACAATGTTTTAATAGTCGCTATAATAAAAAGAATAGTATCACTAAACTACATTGCGCAGTATGTGTATTTTCAAGCGCAATGTTCATGATATGATTTTTCTCAGAAGTGATCAGATTTACAAGGTTGACATTTCTAGCGCTTTCAATATCAATGGTACAGGCTTTAACCCAGAAATACATAATCACGTAATGTACGTATGTATAGCTTGCATCTGAAATTTATGTTTGGGGGGTGAAAAGCTGGGGCGGGGGGACGGCGGGAGATTTAATATCTCCGAAGTAATTAGTTGAGATTTTAACTGTTTCTCTCACACTTCTTCATCTTCTTTTGCTCTGTTTTTGCTGACTTTCTTCCACAAGGATCCGCAATTGTTCTGGCTTATTTCGAAAGGAATTTGTAGACGAATAAATTACTGGGAAGATTTTAATTTGATAATCGTTTTGTTTAACCCAGAACTGTTTTTTAAGAGATAATGAAGCAGTTTATCATTCTACAGTAGTGTTCAGAGCACTAAATATATTTATATTAACGTTAATATTTATGCCAACTACAAAAATCAACAGTTTAGGAGGAAATCGGATGAAAATGCTAAATAACTTTATGGTCGACTTATTAAATGTATGGTCGACTGGTCAATGGGTTGGGTATTTCAACTTTATTTACAGAGTACGAAATTGCATTTATTTGCATTATATTGATTTTGTCGAGTCCCGAAAGTATTCATACCTGGATCAACAGATATGTATCTACTCGTGTCGTGCAGTCATGAATTTGTTATTTTTGCGATTTTCCGAAACAAAGCGTTTTCTATTAGAATAACTTTAATATTTGCAAAGCATTGAATGGATATAGCCAGTGAAAATGTAAATATCAAATTGATTTATTATTTTATTTTAATAATTTTTGAGAGTTATACCCATCTTGCCCTATATATATACTTAAAGAAGAGGAAAAAACTAATAAATATAAACAAAACATGAAACAGAAGAAGACAGAAAATCAAAAGGAAACTGTTTCAAACATGAAATCGACAATAGTGAAGAAAAATAATCAGGTCCCTATGGCCGAGTGGTAAGAGGAGTTGTCCCGTTAGAACGGAAATTCTGGGTTCGATTCTCAGTTGATACCGTTACCTTTTTTACTATCTTAAAAAATCAAAAAATTAAATTCGACCATTTGGCATTTCACCTGTCTGTACGTTTGTTTATTACGTTGCGGTTCAACTTCAAAATAGCCTTGCTGGATATTGTATTTTTTATCCCACCAGAGTTTGCAAGATCGTGGTTCCTACTACGAGTCGTCAAATTGGAATAATCAATATTATGGTACCTACCGGTCTGAAGAAAGTTAAGTAGATTCTAAGGCGATGCTGGTTGCATGTATGAATATTTCCGAAACTTCTAGTAACTACCGCTACAAATAAGATAAATTATAAGCATACTTTTTTGGATGCGAGGTCTACTGTTAACAAAACCACTAGTGATAAATTGAAGTAGATATGAGATCCCTGAGGTAAAGTATGTTCCAAAGGCCTCTTGCCAGCTTCTCCCCCCTAGTACCATTGAAGTAGATATGAGATCCCTGAGGTAAAGTATGTTCCAAAGGCCTCTTGCCAGCTCCTCCCCCCTAATACCATTGAAGTAGATATGAGATCTCTGAGGTAAAGTATGTTCCAAAGGCCTCTTGCCAGCTCCTCCCCCCTAATATCATTGAAGTAAATATGAGATCCCTGAGGTAAAGTATGTTCCAAAGGCCTCTTGCCAGCTCCTCCCCCCTAATACCATTGAAGTAGATATGAGATCCCTGAGGTAAAGTATGTTCCAAAGGCCTCTTGCCAGCTCCTCCCCCCTAATACCATTGAAGTAGATATGAGATCCCTGAGGTAAAGTATGTTCCAAAGGCCTCTTGCCAGCTCCTCCCCCCTAATACCATTGAAGTAGATATGAGATCCCTGAGGTAAAGTATGTTCCAAAGGCCTCTTGCCAGCTCCTCCCCCCTAATACCTTTAGCCTCATAACATTAGGGATGACATAGTCCACTCGCTCTAGATGATTGGGAGGATTTGGGACTCTCGTGCGGTTCACGTAAAAAAATTAATAAATAATATGGAATAATGCATGAATGTGATTATAAAAAAGGAGTGTGTTGCAAGACGGAGTTGTGTAGCGATTGCTTCGCTCTTTCTCTCCGTGCGTGGTAATTTGTATTTTTTTTTCAAATGTGTACAACTCACAAGATTCCCAACTGCCCATCCGTCTGGAGTAAGTGAGATATGGGAACCCAATTGTGGTATGTTGTGAGGCTGAAACAAGGAGGATTGGGAAGGAGTTGGGAAGATGATGGTGTGGAAGTTCCCGGCTAATCAGATCTTCTTCGTCACCAAACATGGTTAAAGCCATTTCAAGCAACTTTTCAATTCTGAATGGTGGTCTTACTAGAGTATTAAAATTCTACTCTGTAACGTACCGCAAGTATCTGTATATTATTTTAAATGAATAAGTTGTCAAATAACATAAATAAATCAAATAAAATTTACTTGCGCGCGCCGAGTTTTGAACCAGTGAGCTCCGGTTTGGCAGTGGGGAGCCTTATCACTCTAGCATGGAGCATGATTGTTAGTCAATATTTGTTTTTAGTTGTTGTTGAAAGCAACATACGAGTAAATCATTTTAAAGAGAGTAAAAAGGATGAGTAAAAAAGAGTAAACTTAATATGCGATTCAATATCCTTATTTGACTTTCATTTCATTTGTAAATTTTGGTTATAGTTATTACCCACGCTTTAGTGTATACCCTTTACTTAGCTAATTTTATAAGTAGATTTTTTTTTTCAAAAAATGTTTGTACTTATGTTATAAAATTATTGGGAAAAAAAATTAAACCATTCGGTTTTTTGTAATAAGTTGAAGATTAAGTCTAAATTGAAATTGAGTTTATTCATAAACGTCATTACGCATCCAGTTTCTTTATGTATTCGGGGAGAAAGAGTTGACTGCGGGCGGTTGTTTCAAACTAGTTAAAAAATATATCGTTACTATCGGTGTTCACAAATACTTTCAAATTAGTCAGGACTAAAGAGTCGATCTTGAATGACCCGCTCCCGAGTTTCCAAAAAGCGAGCGGATTATATTTTCGTCAAAACTTGGGTCTCGTGACGTACCGGGTACTGGGAGGCGGAGTGGCGAGGCGAACGCCGTGACGTATGAGTATACATTTTGTAGACCGGGCATTACATCTCGAACCACTTTCTCACTGAAAACAAAATTTGTCTATCGAATAGAGATGATAGTTTCCTGAAATTTAATATAGGCTTTCATTGTGTTTCCAGTTTCCTGTTACATTGAACATAGAACCGCTTCTTCTTCCAGATTCTTTCGGAATCGGTTCCCCATAACGGGAAGGTTGATCGGTAAAAGGTTTGATAAAAAAATATAAATTCATACTATGAATATGTTACATCCCACATGAAACGAATGTTGCAAAACCCGCTCAAAGAGAAATCCGCTCACGAAGCTAGTGTGTCGTGAGCGACCCGGGTCGTGTGAAAAGATCCATTGACCCAGTTTTATTTCAAATGCGTCCTCTATAAAATAATTTGTCTGTACTTTTAATTAACATTTGATAAATACCACAAAAGTTTTATTCATTAACACACCTTTTCTTTTAATTTTTTCTACAGAAATGCACCTCTGTGATAACTTTTTTCTCCAACTGCGGTTGCTCTATCTGTTCCCAGGAAAGTGTTTTGCCTGCCGACTTTAAGGCTGTATTTGAACTTTTGTGTTTGACTTTTGAAATGACTATCAGCTTCATGGAGTTATATCTCATTCCCTTTGTTTCCCCGATACTACGCTAAGATTGCTTTTAAACTTTTAACAATTTCTTTCTCTTTAAATACTTTTCTTTTTAATTTTTTAGTACCGATTCGGAACGGCTCGCCCTAATAAAAAATGTAACTGTTGTTTCTGGAGATAAAAACGGCAATAATTTTATAATATTTACTTTTTCCAGCCATTGTTGGGGAATTCTTCCTTTATCGTGAATTTGTGTGAAAAGTTCGTGCAAAATGCTTTTTACACTAACGTTGAATTGTGTAATTAATGTGCAAGGGAATGTTTTCTTATGATTTATCTTAATTTAAATCTGATAATCGTTGGAAAAATCGTCCGTTCCGACTTAATAATTACATGAGTGAACATAGTATGATTACTGAACAACTAATAAATCATTCCGTGGTCAAGGGGTAAGGCTCCCGACTAGCAATCCGAAGGTCGCGGGTTAAAATATCAGCGTGCGCATGTAAATTTTATTTTATAAATTTGTTTAATTTCACAATTTATTAATTTGAAATATATATACATATATTTTAAATAATATATACTCTAAGTATCGCCCTGGTGTAAGACCACCATTCAGAAGAGAAATGTTGCTTAAAATTGTTTTAGCTGTGTTTGGTGACCAGATCTGAATAGCTAGATACTCTTCCACCTTCATTTTCCCATATCATTCCCCTCCCTACTACTATCAGCCTCACAACATACCCCAATTGGGGGTGCCATAGTCTCACTGGCTGCAGACGGTTGGGAGCAGTTGGAACTCTTGTGCGATATTCTACCGATTTATGACATATTTATTTTTAACACGTTGTTTTTGAAGATAATATCTATACGTCTGATAAGCCAGCACAGGTACCTTGCACTTTAGTTAACAGAAGAATATTATTTTTGCCAACTTACTATAAACTTACTGCCCAATGCTTCTTTTGTTGAAATTTTTGTTTTATTTTTCGTACATTTGTTACTAAAATTTTGTTTATTTTTGTAAAAAATGTCTTTTGTCTCGAAACAACCGTGTCATTAACTTTTTCTTTTTTGGGTTTACATTTAATGTTATTATTATTTTAAGTTTACATATATGTATTTTTTTAATGATGAAATTGTAAAGCTGCACATCTTGATACAGGAATGCCCTAGTGAGATGTGCAGAGTATGTTTTTAATATTAAAAACTGTTTTTTGAATAAATAAATAAATTTAAAGAGCCGAAACGGTAACCATATGAAAAAACAACGATAGAAAAAAAATCGCAAAGTATGCTCCGAAAATGATTAAAGGCACATTTTGTTCGGTATGATTTGAGATTTTCACGGCCAAAAGTATTATAGTGATTTGTTTTTGGGGTATAATGCCGTGTTGCGCTACGTCTTTCTTTGGCCAATTTTCGTGCAGCATTGCAGTGTCCATCATCCATCATCAGGGCAGATGTGTTATTTGTAAATTACACATCTGCCCCGATGATGGACACTGCAATGTTGTCTGAAACGTTGGCTAAAGAAGGAGGCAGCGCAACACGGCATGATACTCTAAAAGCAAAGCAATGTAATAATTTTGATCGTGAAATCATATCCAAGTAATTTAAATTTTGTTTCTTCATTTGACTGGCGCAAACATTGCACTTTGAAGTAGGGTTTTTTTTAAATTTACAGTGATATTTACTCTTTTTTTCAGATACTAAGAAATTATGTAAACACCTTATTAACCTGTCTTGAACACGTAAATAATCATTGATTTTTAGTGTTTATTTTGATGTATGTATAATTTTTCCATACATCTCGTAAGAAATAATACATTTCACAGTAAAATAACGTGAAGCACGAGCAAAAAGTAAATCTAATTTATACTTTTTTGTTTTTATCAAGTTTTTATATATATTTGGCGTATGTTTAGTACGTTGAACATGTTGAATATTTGGTCAATAATATAAAAGGAACTAGAAAAGTTTTGGTAAGTGTATGTAGGTATACATATATCAGACACACATTCCGCACAAATTCCAGGAAAAGTGACAAGACTTGTGGCTTCCCTTACGGCTCTTAGAAGCGTTTTGAAATTATTTTGTCTTTTGAACCCTAAAATTTCGACAACTTCTTACAGGAATTATGCTATTCTGTTTATCCCGCTTCCCGATCCAATTTTTTGTATCGCGCCTTGGTTGGGTTGTCCCCGAATTGTTTTTATTTCCACTTGATTGACGTATTTACTCACGACAACATTTTGTTTGTCTATTGCTCTATACATTCAAACAACACACTCGTAGGCGTCCATTTTCTTACCTAGTTCGTTTCACTTACCATCGGTTTTGCCTTTTTATCAGTTAAACATAAACCACACGTATACTTCAGGAACCTGTCTGTTTATGTTAAATGCGATAAAGTTAGTTTGATTAAATAATACTAAACTTAAGCCGAAGTCAAACAGAAGTCTGAAGGAGGTTAATAAGATTTTGGAATAAAGTCTTGTAATAGTTTTGATTTGTTTAAGTCTTCACTTTCAATGTTCATCAAAACCAGGATTTGAATTACATCAAAGAAATACCTCGGAGATTTTATCCTTTTGAACAATTCAGCTAACAAAGCCTCTAAATTCCGCTTACTTCCAGCCATAATTAATAAGATTACTAAATAGGTTTCACGGTTTTATCATGCCGCTAAGCGATTAAACAAAGGTCATCAAGGCCATTGGCTCATTAGCACTAATAATATTCTGCAAAGGACGTTTTATCATTTGTAATAAATTTTCGTAACAGGAGCGCAGAACAAAGGCGGAGGTGCGCGACCGCGAGCTCTCCATTGTCAGCACTTGATTCGAGATGATGAATTTCTTTTGCTGAGCCACTATTCGGAATGAAACAAAGACTCAAAAATCCTCATCCCTTCGGTGTCATGCTGCACTGGTAGATTATATTTAGGGTTTATAAATCCCGCACATTCTTCAGATCCCGCAGGATTACGGGACGGAATTTAGAAATCCTGCGGGTTCCCGGATTAATATTAAGGCGTGTCAAATTGAAGTACCAACATTTCACAAATATTTTTTATTATTTGGTATAAATTATCTGTGATACCAGTATATCACAGAAAAGTTTACAATGTACATAATTTAAGAGGACGGTTCATATCAATATCTTTAGTATTAGCCATTATATTTAAAAAGATATTGAAAAAGTAACATACTAAGTAAATATATTTAAAAAAAGACATAAAATACATTGATTGTGGAGAGACTTTTCACCTATGCGTGAACAGACAATTCGCTACAACTCGAAAGCACATTAAATTCAAAAAAGCACGTTTTTCGTGAAAATTAAGCATTGTTTTCCGAAATTTCATTGAAATCCCGCGGGATTGCGAGATACGGGGTTGCACACAATAATTATAATCACTTCGCTGGGACAAGAAGTTTTTGGAGAGACGTAATAATCTGAAATTAAGCCGGTAGAAATTGATTTGAGTTGATTTTTGAGGTGTTAAGCTTGATATGTAGCAAGATTAACAGAAAATCCTTAGAATTTCGATACAGTCGGATTCCACGAAGGTCGCTACTATTTTTTTTCTTTAATGACATCCTAGAAATACACCACATTGTCAATCATATCAAATGGTAACTTGTTAGCGAAATAATTAAGTCAGAATAACTAAAAAATACTGCCTAATACGACGTACTAATATGGATGCAGAGAGAATATGCTAAGACAGAGTTGAGTGGCGTTCTTTCCGTTGAAATAGTAATAATAATGAACATTTTTACAGAACATTTTCGGTTAACTCTTAGCGCCCCTCGCGTGGTAGTAGGGTCCCCCACCATGCATATTTTCGGTTTTTCTTTTTATTATTTTGAATAACGAGGCATGAGCTGCTGTGGAACCTAGATCCCCCACGAGTGTAGTTTAGTAAGCATTTTTTTTTTTAAATATGTGTTTTGAAAAAATTAATAAAACAAAAAAATTAATATATATATTTGTGAAAGGTAAAGCTAGAATAAAAAAGAATGTAAAGCTAGTTCAAAGAATAGTAATGTAGACTAAAAAAATGTTCTTATAAGGTGATAAGTATATTATAAGTGAACAAACATGTAGGTTACATGTTCAAATTATTTAGAATGTAATGCATGTTTGTATAAGAATAAAAGGTTTGTTTTTTGTTGTTGTTGTTGATATTTTAATTAAATATTTGTCCTCTGAACGAGACAATATAAATGCCAAAAATTAAGTGGTAACTTTTTTATTTGAGGCTAGGAGTGACGTTTTTATGTTTAAAATTCTAATAAAACATTTATATATTTAGAATGTGTCTTTGATTTATTTCATGAAGATAAATCTTTAAAAAACATACGATTGGTTAATTAAATATAGTGCATATGCACCGGGGGACATAGGTCCCCCACGAGTGTACTTGTATTCAACAGCGAGTGATGCTAAGGGTTAAAAAATCACCTCTTATAGCTTAATTTATCTGACTAAAATTATTACTAAGACTGTTGACTTACATTTATAAACTTCAAACGTACAGTATGCCTTGAATCTTATGACCACCTCATAATTAAAGATTAACTTATGTTCTAGTTAATGCACAGACAATAAGTTACCAAACTTCAAGCGTGCAACCTATGTACAGAAAATGGCGTGATGTTAAAATAGATTACATGTTGGTTTTATATTATTTAATCAAATATGGTTTTATTAATAATACTTACAGGCTTTATAGTGACTAACTCACTAACTAACCATCACGCCGTTTCAACACGTAGACAGAGAGGACGGACCACCAAACAACTCGGTCTTAGCACACATTCCTTGCCTCATTAACATTCATACATTGTCTCATACTTATTATTCTGACTCTTGCCATGACACGACTCAAGTATCTAATTCACTTGATCGTGCCATGTCTTTCTCGGGATTCCCCAACTTCTGCTACCATTCACATTTGCGTCATATATTCTCCTTACACTCCTTTCTTCGCTCGTTTGCTTACATTACATGCCCAAACCATCTAAGCGTCTCTTCCATAATCTTACTCATTACGCTTACATCTTGGCCTTTCAAGAGTTAAATAAATAATGAAATCTCTGAAAAATTTTTGCGTTTAATAAAATTGTTATTTCAATTTCTGTTTTCACATAAATTCAATTGACGATTGTAGACCACCAACGTTTTAAAGAGCAAGAGCAATAAATGTTGTAGAAAACTAAATGACTTTAAGATTAACATTTACAAGTGCCAAAGAATACCGAAACCATTTTCTAGCTAGTGTTTTAGAATCGTTTATTTTCCCAAAACCTTGTTAAACTTTCGGTGTACTTATATAACTGAGTGGAATTATAGTTAAATCTCCACATTGACTCTACGAGTGGAACATTGTTTGTAGACTGCCCGGCACCTGTGAAAAGTTCCGTACAAACTATATACATTCTGGAAGTATAACCTTCACACTCTTTATGTGTCCTACCGCTAGGAACTCAGTTCTAACCTCTCGTTCTGCTACATAGGTCGTCTGTGAGAAGGAAGGCGACGTTATAGCGGAGCTAACAGCGGTAGGGGAGAGTGGGGAACTTCGAACACCTAAGAAAAAACTTTTTTGGTTAAAGAAAGAAATATTTTTACAAAATAAAAAAGCGCACGAATTAATGTAATTTTAAATAATTTGCAAGGATTTGGTCTAAATCACGTAGTTTATTCGAAAATTATAAAAATACAGAGATGTAGAAATTTTTGGTAACCTCGCGGTGTCGGTTAAGTCCAAAAATGTCATTCTTAAGATATTCTCATAAGCTAAGCTAAGCTAGATAAGCTTAGATGATTATTTTCGTGTTCAAGATAGGTTAATAAGGTGTTTACATAATTTCTTAGTATCTGAAGGAAAGCGTAAATTAAAAAAAAAAAAACATTTTTTAAAGTGCCTGTCAAATGAAGAAATAAATCTTAAATTGCTTGGATATGATTTTACGGTCAAAAGTATTACATTGCTTTGCTTTTTGGGTGTTATGCCGTGTTGCGCTTGCTCCTTTTTTAGTCAACGTTGCGGACAGCTTTTCAGTGTCTATCATCAGGGCTGACGTTACATATATTATACATTATAATAAAGCACATCTGTCCTGATGATAGACACTGTAATGCTACCCGGAATGTTGTCTAAAGAAGGAGGTAAGGCAAAATTTCATAATAAATACACCAAAATAAATCAAATTAAATTGCTTGCTTACTTTTAAACGAACACAAATAACCTACTACGTAATTCCAACTATTGCGAGCAAATATAAGAAGAATTTACGTAAAAAAACTACACTACGTATTTTTGCATTATTTTGAAGCAAGTGAGAGTAAAATACTGCTCACTGTAAGTGGGTACGATGTCGACTAATTATTTTTCCTTGCGTAGTGCCGGGCTGTGTAAAGATATGTAATGTAAAATTCGTGTGATCGGTCAGCTTTACCCGCCGTTTGGAGTTTCCCCACACTCCCCTACGCTTTTAAGGTACAGGTTTACTAATGTACACAGTTTGATGTAAATTCGGCTTAATTGCTATTTCTAAAGTTCTCAGGGACATGCATTACCTGCCGTGTTCCATGAATATATTTTTCGGTTAGGTTTTTTTAAAATAAAATATGTTTTAATCACAATAGTATGTGGTGATGAAAGGACAAACTTTTTTTGTTAATATAATATATATAATTTGTCGAGGGTAAGTCTCTCGACTAGCAAACCGAAGGTCGCAGGTTCAAATCCCGGCGTGCCCAAGTGAATTTAATGTGATGAATTTGTGTTAGTGCACAATTTATTCATTCATATATTGGATTCTTGCAGCAAATACTATCAGTATTACCCTGGTGTAAAACCAAAATTCAGAACTGAAACGTTGCTTCAAATGGGTTTGGCCTTGTTTGGGGACCAGATCTGAATAGCAATGTACTCCTTCATATTACTCTTCTTCATCTTCTTCCCCTCCCCACTTCTTTCATCCTCACAACATACCCAAGTGGGGATGCCATAATTTGACTGGTTCCAGACGGTTGAGAGCAGTTGGGACTCTTGTGCTGTAATCACGTGAAAAAAGCTCATTAATAGACATTTTTTCAGATATAATCATAACATTACGACTCGTTTTTGTGTAAGTCGGCTCGTATGTGAAACGAGCTACCGGCATTTGTTTTTCCTCCCTCCTATAATCCGAGCCTCTTCAAGGCCCGCATTAACAAATCCCTTCCTACAGCCCCTACCTTATTCCGCCTCACAACGCCGCCCAACCGGGTGGTGACATAGTTCCCCTGTCTGTACACTGCACAGGCAGGGACGCTCTTGTGAGGTGTCACATAAACAAAAAGAAATCAAAAAAAATAAAAAAAACATAAGGTAAAAACCGTAAGCCGTAACCGTAACAAGCTAAAACCTAATCTAGCCTATCCAATTCTTCAACAATTAATTCAGTTGGCCATCAATGTAATAAACGTGTTTATAATTGGGTTTAGATGTTATAAGAAATATGATTTTGATAACAAATTTCGAGAAATTTCGTTAACGCTTTACAACAATAATAATTATGAGAGATGATACATATTTCTACTTACCTGGCTTGATATAAAAATGGAGATATTTTAGTATTTCTTTAAAAAAACCTATTAATTAAATATGCAACAAGAGGCACCTTAAAAATCACAAGGTTTCACAAAAATAAGCAGAAAGAATTAAATAATGATACATCTGGTCCACCAACTGCGTTGCTAGATCGGGAGAGGCTGGTTTGGGGAGATTTTTGGCCTCTCCAACTAGTCAATCACCTTGAAACGCAGTAGGAGGGATATATCCGTCACTCCTGGATACACTGATCCCTAGATTCTTACCCAACCCTCATATCCTTTACCTTCTCCTTCCTTTCATTAATAAATTTACCTTCCACACAGCATCCCAAAAGATGACATAGGCCCTGAGGGATATTATTTTCTTCAGGGCCTCGTGTGGGGGGTGAATGTAAAAACAAAACAATTACCTACAGTTCGCCTAGGAACAGTAATCTTTAGTGAGGACGTCTGTGAATAAACTTCTCTAATTTGTATTTAAATCGTTATAAATAAAGGGAAAATCAGACTAAATCCTCTGCATCCAGGACTATTTAAAAATACATCCAAAAGTACCACGACAAACCAGACCATAAGTTGATGCAAAGCGGAAAGTTTTACTAAGACAACAAGAGACACTTTAACATCCTCACATAAGCTTAGACTGCATCAAATCCTTACACAACCCTATTTAAGCATCGAGGTTCTTTGAACTACTGCGACCAGACAAATATCAGGCACCATCGAATATAGTTAGCGTATGGTTCACATGGAAGCCATATGTAAACTAACTCAGTTCAAGTACAGCTTCAATGCTTTGATTGCACTAGCTTGCAAAATGCAGGGAATTAGTGCTTGTTAACAAACATGAGTTCTGTCACATGTTCTTAAGTACGTATTTAACTGGATACCTCTCTGAAAAAATAAATATAAATGTGTGATTCAGACTTCACAGCCGTTTGGATCGAATAAAAAAAGTTCATATTTGTCTTTGTAATGGGCACCCGTAATAATATGTTGACTCAGCCTTTAGTCAAACAAAAGTAGCCCACGTTAGGTAAAGCTAGGGGTAAGTTTTGGCGAGGGTTACCGTTTGAACAAGCATCGATTCATCGCGAAAGCTGTTGATTTTAGATTTTCATGTTGAACGAAAGCAATTAATTAACTATTTTTCAATTAATGTCACATATTTTTGTGTTTAGTTTTTTGTCCTGTAGTTTTAAATCAATTTTAACACAAGCTATATATGTATACCTATTCGTAAAGCTTTAGATTAATCAAACCATTAACAAATAAGCTTCCTCTAAGATTTTAAAATGTTTTCATCGAAATTTTATAAACCCATTTCATATCAGAGTTTTGATTTTTTTGTGTGATTTCCGCTCAAGAGTCCCAATTGCTCTCAACAGTCTGAAGCAAGTTGGATTACAGTATCCCCATTTGGGGCACGTTGTGAGGCTGGAGAGAAGGTGGGGAAGAAGAATGTTGGGAAATACCTGCCTATTCAGATCTGGTCACCAAACACAGCCAAAGCCATTTCAAGCTACGTTTCGTTTTTTAATGTTGGTAGGGCGATACTGAAAGTATATACAACTCTGAAAAATGGCTTAGTTGGAAAATATGTTGTGTTGTATTAGTAATTGATTTAGTGGATATTTCAAAGCTACGTAGCTCACTATGGAAACAACGCGAGCAATCACCTTGAAATTTATATCAGAATGATTATCATGATGACAAAGTTCATCATTTGACAATTTTAGTTGATTCCGAATGAAAAAAATATTTTTCTCTTTTGTCGTAAAAATATAAAGCTTTTTACTATAGAAGCCGGTGCTGCCGTGGGATTCAAAATTGATCCTATCGCTTATCATAGAAGCCGGTACTACCGTGGGATTTTAAATCGATCCTATCGCTTATCATAGAAGCCGGTGCTACCGTTGGATTCGAAAGCGATTCTATCGCTCATCATAGAAGCCGGTGCTACCGTTGGATTCGAAAACGATTATATTGCTCATCATAGAAGCTGGTGCTACCGTGGAATTCGAAATCGATCCTATCGCTCATCATTTGTTAGGTATCAAATTAGTAAAAAAAATTTTTTATTAACAACTTATATAAATTTGTAACAACCGTTCAAAATCTTCTCATTTCTGAATCAATCATGAAAACGGTAAAAACATCGACGCTTAGTAGTGTAGCACCCTAGCCCCATGTTCAAAAGGGTAGCTTGCGACGAGAGTTGGAGGGGGTGCCAGCATCGAGGGTGGCGGCAGTTTCCAGGGGGTGAACAAACATTACTCGGGATTGGCTAAATGACGACCTAATAACACACAACGGTCCGGCTTCAGTGGCCCGACCGACCTGACTCAACCGATAAGCAATGCTCTATGGTGGAGGGTGGTTTTGTTCTAAGGGTGGTTGGATTAAGCTCATTTTATTTAATTTATCCTTTCATATTAGTTTTTTTTATGTTCAATGTGTTGAAGGTTATACGCATCGATGTATCTAATATTTTATTATTTATATATAAGATATTTATATTATGTAAATAAGGTCTCAATAGCTCAGTTGCTAGAGTAGTTAGGTAGAAGTCTCTAATTCGATCCCAGATGCGACAGTTACTTTAATTTATTTTTTGTGTTATATTTAAATTTCGCGTAGATACATGTTAATATTATCTTATTATTCAATGATTAAATATTAAATACGTATCAACATATTTAATATGTTTCGTTTACATATATTTCTAAATATTATTTTCATTAATGACTATTTTTATTTATTTGAGTAAATTTAGGTAACATACAGTTATAAATTTAAATATTTTTTGTCATTTAAGATGTTGAGTAAAAAATAAACCAGTTAAGTTCCTTTTAAAATCATTTATGTGGTTACAGGTTAGGAAGAAACAAGATATTTAAAGTTAAAAGAAAAATATATGAAAATAATAGACAAACAATGAGAAATAATTGTTTTAGTTTAAGTATATTGTAAAGTTTGATTTTTTAAATTTTAAGGGTACAGTGAAAAATGTCAATATCTCTTAGAGAAATGTAAGTTTTGCAGATACGTACGAGTAAAGTTATGTTTCATATGTAATATGTGAACATCGGGTTATATACTATTTGCATATGCATAATGTTTATAAATTTTCAATGTATCCAAATTTATAGGTCTATAGTTAACTCTGTTTGTTGCTTTAAGTTAATATTTATATATTTAGTACACATTTTATTGTTATATCTCTTTTATTCTCTGATTATATCAAATGTATTTTTATTTGTATCATATGTAAAAGCCCTAATTGGGCGTAAACAAATAAATAAATAAATGATGCGGTTACATGATAACTCAACAAAGTGACCAATTCAACACACCTTTAAAAAGTGATATAAAGTCATTAGAAACGATGAAAAAAAAATTAAACCTAACCAAACATAACCTAACCTACATAACCCAGTTAATAAAGTTTTTGTTTCATCAATTTCCATGACTTAATATAACTTTTTAAAGATGTGATGAATTATCATTTTGATGATTTATCCGGTCGCCGCATAATACATATTTTAACTTTTTCGGTCGTTGGTGCATTATTCAGCATTTTTACTTCATTAACGCATATTTCAGAAATTTTATTCTTATTAACACGAGCTGTTAAAATGAGGGATGGTTTATATATTTATCCTTCCTGAGGAAACTGTTATTTTTGGTCCATGAAATAATTATGTTTGGGAAACGATCTCTTAGCCCCCGAATACCCATTTCTACCAATCTATAACATATTTCTCTAAAACACTTCAAGTTTCTAAAAGAATAAATATTATAATAACAATACATTTGTAATGCCGAAACGGTAATTAAAAGAAATTTCCTCGATAAAAAACTTGCAAAGTAAGCTCCAAAAATTATTGAAAACACGTTTCGTTCTATTATTTAAAATATTATAGGTATGAGAAAAATCGCAACGTATCTTTAAATGTCGATAGATTTTTGCTCTATTTTCGCTTAGTTATTGTATTTTTTAAATATAAGCGCTGCCCCTCTTACAATCGTATTAACATGTTTCCCTTTTAAGAGGACGCTGCAAGCCAAAAATGTGTATATTCTTGGTATAACTTATATTGTAGGTAATACGACAAACGCAGTATAGAAACGTTCGATTTCAAGCACAAAACTGGTTTTTATTTATTTTTTAAATAATTTTATAAGAAAGTTAATCAAGTGAAACTGTCACAGATAATCTTAGTATTTATTGTACTTAAAACTATAACTTGTACCTTACTGTATTTAAAAAAAATGTTATGCCTTCATTCATTTCTATTAAAAATTTATTTAGTGTTTTACATATATATTTTTTATTGAGTAACTTATTTTTTTATTTGTATTCTACTCAAGCAAAATGATAGGAAAACCTTCAATATATCTAAGGCATATTTTTTGGTAATCATAATGTACAGCAATTCGTTATAAGGATTAATCAAAATAGTGATTTGGAATTAAGCTTCGCCTATTTATACTTCAATATATTCCACAAATTTATGTTAAACCTCCATAAAATACATAAAAAATTAAAGTCGTTAACTAACATCTCATCAATATCATTCAAACTGTTGAACTTTTTTATTCTAAGTGCCGTTTCTATAGTACCGTGTAAATAGGAAAATCACCTCAAGGGAGCTCTATTTAATTAATTAATTTGTGTGTGTGTTTTTTTTAAATAGGTACTTAGTTTCCTATGTTCTTACACAATCCACATAGATATATTATTTAAGAAACAAAACATCTTTAGTACAAAATCAATAATATATTGTTATGGATCGCCCATAAATTCAAACTAACTGCACAGTTATGTATATCCAAGCGTTACCGGAAATCGATCATGCACCCAGAGCATGTCAAGACACTAATACATACACGTACATCCGCGACGTCTCTGCATGACACGGGTCACGCGAGCTATCAACCAATCCGATATCGTAGATTATCCCTTCCACTTGCGCCCGAAGCAGGTCAAGTACTTGCGGCTAGCTGCCCACGCGCCAGTTCCCTGGGAGACGCGTAGAATGCAACATGCTGTAAGAGTCGGAGTTAACATTTGCCGCCAAATCAGTGTCGCCGTAATTATGGACCGGCGGAGTTATTTCACCTTGCGTGCCGCCTCTCCAGTACAAGTTCTCCACTTCAAAGGGATCCCCAGAACCACCAGGACCATTACATTATACAGTTGGGTCATGTCTCCATCTGCCTGAGGTCCACCAGCCCCATTACGTTATACAGTTGGGTCATGTCTCCTCCGTCCGGGCCACATGCTGTCTACGGCCCAGACACCTCTGCTCACCACAGCCGGGTCGTGAAGAACCCCTTGGCGAACCGACCCGTGCTCCAGCTCTTCCTCGCCGTATCCGCCCTTGCAGCCAGCCGCCTACCCCTGTTGATGCCGGCCGCCCTTCCTACCGTCCACGCCAGGCTGAGACCAGTGAACTCGTAGACCCCTGCCTCAGTCCTGGGCGTCTGCCACTCCAGCCTGCTTGTGTGGAGCCCCTTGGCCCTCCAACCAGTGCCCCCGCCCTGCTCCATCGTCTCTGCGTCTCCAGCCGCCGCCCTGGCACCCCCTTTGTCGTCCAGCGTGGTGTGCCCTCGTGGCCGCCCTTCTGCATCCGTCTTGCACCCTGCCATGGCACCTGCCATGGCACCTGCCGACCGTCTCACTGCATCCGCCGTAAATTACACGTGAGCTAATAATATACCTTTGTCAATCAGAGCCCTTAGAGTCAATAGATTGCCTAGTAACAAGTTAGGCCTTAAAAAGCTATGTACCTTTTGTAGATCTGTTTGATAACCTGTATTACCTGTACAATAAACATATTGTATCACAGACACATGTTTCATTGGGAGACTGACTATAATCCACACCCTGAAAGATTGGAGTATCAAGCTCTGCTGCCTGCCTTGTGCGGCGATGGCTATTGGTGTAACTCACCTGTAGTATATTGCATGGCTATAAAGCCTAATGTAACAATATTTTCGTTTATATTTTCATCTAATTTTATTTCTTCTAGTAATTCGCCAAATTTCTTTGTTGCTCTGTAAATCAACGATTTTTGATTTTTATCTTAATCTTGTCTTATTTTATTTATTTTCCTTGTCTCATTCAATTAAATTGATATATATGGTATTCTTATAAATTAATTTATACGTTTAATTTACATTCTTTCACTTAAACTCAATTAATTAATATTTAAAGATAATAAAAAAGTGTGCTGAAGTAGACATTATTGTAGGGTATTATGCAGTGTTGCGCTACCTCCTTCTGTAGCCATCATTTCATACAGCACTACAATGCACAGCCCAATAATACCAGACCTTAAACGATTGGAGCTGGCAACATCTACTTACATAAACCTGCATTTTACCACAATCTTTTACACATCTCTCTGATGATGGACACTGTAATGCAATCCGAAAAGATGATTAAAGAAGGAGGTTTCCCAACACGGCATAATAAAACAAATCAACATAACTTTCATTTTTTTATTTTTTTTTTTTTTTTTTTTTTTATTTTTTTTTTTTTTATTTTTTATATATACAATAATATTATTATTGGGTTTATAAAAACAGTTTATTTTTAAACAAGTTCTGCTGTGTAATTATTATTACGCGTGACAGCTGTTTCGCCCTCTGAAGGCATTATCAAACTTCAGAGGGCGAAACAGCTGTCACGCGTAATAATAATTACACAGCAGAACTTGTTTAAAAATAAACTGTTTTTATAAACCCAATAATAATATTATTGTATATATAAAAAATAAAAAAATAAAATGGAGTTCTACAAATTAAACTTAATAACAATAAATAAATAACTTTCATTCTTCAGACTTTCAGGCATTTTATTATACATTTTTAGACATACACACTTTGAGCCGTTCTATATTTCTGTTTTTCTCACATGCAGTAACCATATTATATTTATATTTCTGGTTTCATAATAACATCTCTTTTTAATAGCTCTTCTCTCGTTTGATTAGTTTTGAATATGTGCATTTCCTTGTTTTTAATCTCATAGCTCAGTTTTGAATATTTTTCAGTTTGTTTAGTGTTCTTCTATTGGCCAAATATAGTTCATCTAAGATTAATAACTATTGACTAAGACTTATTATTCTATATTTAGTAGTTTAAAATAAATAAAACGTATATTAGAAGACAAATTAAATGGTCCCAGAAGTCCATATGTTAACTGATTTTTTTTTAACATAAAATAATAGATTTTTAAACAGTTAAGAACTAAATAATAAAGCCTTTAATTAACACCCCCAATACCAAGTAAACTGTAACTGTACAGTTAAATCATTTTAAAGAGACCCTTGCTTGGGTAGCTTTATACTGGATGGATGAAAATAAATAATTATTTTGTTTTGTTGGGAAGCTGAAGGCTTAAACGCAAAATATTAAAAGAGCATTGTCAATTTGAATCAAGAGAATAAATTTAACCCCTCAAGCTAATTTGTTCGGTTTTGGGAACAAACAAACATCTCCAATCCGTAAAGTCAATTTGAAAAAAAATCACATGGTCTCAAAGAAATCCTTATCTCTTTGGCCGTGAGAATCTAAAAACTTACCAAATCCTTATCTCCCTTATCGTCGTAGTAGAAATATGAACTAAACATTGTTAGAAAGAAATAACACTAAGCTTTTTATAAAAATATAGAAATTAACCACAGAAAGTTGAATGCCTCCGTGGTCGAGGGGTAAGGCTCTCGTCTAGCAAGCCAGAGGTCACGGGTTAAAATCTAGGCGTGCGCAAGTGAAATTTATATGATTGATTTGTGTTATTTCATTATTATTTTTCAGGAAATTCATTATTATTCTTGTGTACTACATTCAATTATAATACATTCAAAAGTTTCCTCTTTAAAATGATATACCTGTAACTCTCTAATACTGAAATTGTCATTTGGGTGATTTCAGATATTTTTCTTCGAATTAATTTTCCACAAATGTTATTTACAAAGAGCCCGAACAGAATGTAATTATTTATGATGAAAAAGACGTTTCTTAGAAAAAAAGCTTGATGAGAATTGTCACAAATTATAATTTTAATTGTAAGTAAGTCCTATTTAATTGTAGGTAAGTCCTATTTAATTGTAGGTAAGTACTATTTAATTGTAGGTTAGTACTATTTAATTGTAAGTAAGTCCTATTTAATTGTAGGTAAGTCCTATTTAATTGTAGGTAAGTCCTATTCATTATAATTTTAGGTTTTTCAATTTTCATGCTTCATACATTTATTCGTGCTGCATGAATTATTCCAAAAAATTAAAAATAAAGAGTACTTTATAAAAAAATACAAACTTAGTGAGATATATTAAAATAACACATAAGAATAGCATGTGCGTTGTGCGCCCAACTGTTACCATGTCAAACCGCAAAATCCCATGGTTAATGCCTCTCTTTCAATGGAAGAGTTGTAATCTTTAGAACATAGACCTGATACGAGAGTTGTGTTTATTCTACCGGTATTTCAATATAAGGTATTTTAATAAACTAACATCATTAATTCTTTAGGCCCTACTGGGAGACAATTACAGAGGCATAAGCGCATTTGAGGTTATTTTTCACAAAAATGGCGCTATACAAGTTATCCAATTATTATTATTATAAGATCTAAATTGTGGCATAATACAACTTAATATAACTAAATAAAGTGTGTGGCAACATTAAGTCTATAATAATAAAGAAATAATGTATGGGTTAAAAGATAAAATATTACCAGATTATATGTTAAAAAGTGTTAGAATTAACAAAACAGTCCTAACTTGAAGTATGTTGTGGGGAGGAGAAGGAGATGGGAAAGAGGAAGGTGAGGGAGTACCTGGATATTCAGATCTGCAAAGCAACTTTTCAATTCTAAATGTTGGTCATACACCATGGCAACACTGAGAGTATCTTCCACTCTGAAACGTGCCGAAAATATAATATATATTATTTTATATAAAATTTAATTGCGCGCTCCGGGATTTGAACCAGCAACTAATAGGGTTTAAGGCAACAGGAGCTAGTCGAGAGCCTTACTCCTCGATCATGGAGACCGTGAAAAAAAAATCATACGAAATAACAAGAAAAAATAAATGAAAAGTGATTAACACGATTACTACTCATGATACCGTAAACTAATAACCAAAGCGACAATTAAAATGGCCCTTGACAAAATATTCATTTCTGTCTAGAGGATCTGCCTATACAAATGTCAATTACATTAAATAATTAATTGAAATTGGTTTTTCGACGCAGTTTAATACTGTCAAACGTAATGGGGAATTTCGCTGTTTGAACGTATTAGGTTTAATCAGATACCTGGAAGCAAGGAGCGTATTCCGCATTGGAAGTTTCTATGTAACAATGTAAGACGGGATAAGATTTCTCTGAAGTTTGACTTAGCCGAGAACATTAAAAGGAGAATTTAAAAGACAATTTAGAAATTTAGGTATAACTTCTAGCGCTGTATTTTTCATTTGTTAAAGTTGTAATTTATTTTATGAAATATTAGGTAATTTAATTCAACGCAATTGTAAAATATATTAAAATTTTATTACGGATCATTTCAAAGCTTTTGCTAAAATACCATGGTAACTAGGAGTGATCTGTTATACAGAGCAGGTGATTTACATATCATTTTGAATTATTAAGAGTTACGATAGTTTACGACCAAAATTACAGACGCAATCAAGGGTCGCAGTTCACGGTGGGGAATTATTTTAATTTTTTAATGTGAATACCAGACACGAGTTCCAACTGCTCTCAATTGTCTGTCTCAACTACGGCATTCCCAATTGGGGTGTATTGTGAGGCTGAGGCCCTACATCACTACTTCACTACCCTCAGCCTCACAACACACCCCAATTGGGGATGCCATAATCCCACTAGATCCAGACAATTGAGAGCAGTTGGAAATCGTGTGCATTATTCATTTGCGGAATTCGGAAAAGAAATAAAATCAGTAATGAAACTCTACTTTCGAGTTTCAAAAATAATATTTGGTTATTCGTAACATTTTACTGTTCATCAATGCAAACCAAAAAGTACAGCTCGACCTTCAGTAATCACTGAGCTTAAAGCTCAACTTGAAAAAAGTATTATTAAAATGTCGACTTCACTGACCTTTCCCGACCCTTGACTGGGTTTCGGCGGTCGCGGGTTGGTCCCGCACACTTCCTCGGTCGCTTCCTGCGGGAAGGTAGTACTCTCACGTGGGAACAAAGGGTACACGGAGGAAGGTTGTATCGTCGAGGAAGGATCTATATTCTATACAATGAAGGCCTGGAAGTTTACGCGTCGCTGCCTGTGAAAAGTATCGCAAGCGGCTCGAATAACTGATGCATGAGTATGTGTGGAGCTATGAATTAATCCTCATTTGTGAGTTTGTTTCATTTCTTGATCGACACTTAGCAAAATACAATTATTTGGGAAGAATATTTACGAGAGTTGGGAAGGCTCTATCAAAGTTGAACTAAAATTACTGAACGAAACAAAAAAATAGATAAACGTACTACAAACATCTAGCTTAAAATTTATACACATCTGTTGATCAAAATAAAAAAAGTCTAGCTATATTTTTAGACTTAAGAAAAGCGTTTGATATTGTAAATCACAATCTACTCATAAATCAAATAAATCAAATAGGTTTCAAAAAAGATGCACTAAAAATTCTTACTAACTATCTCAAAGACAGATTACAAAAAACAAAAATAGGGAATTTTTATAGCACAGAAACAGTGATAAAAAATGGAGTACAACAGAGGACTGTGCTTGGCCCAATTCTGTTTCTAATATATATTAATGATTTATGTAATGTTGTAATCCCTGGTAAAGTTGTATCTTACGGTGATGATACAGCAATAATAGTAAATGGAAAATCCTGTCCTGAAACATTTTTAAATGTAACAAAATGTATTTCATATATCTTATCATGGCTAACTTGTAATAGACTTTTCTTAAGCTATGATAAAACATTTTACCTAACTTTTCATAAAAACTGTAAAAACAAACCTTCCAATAACCTTAAAATTAGATGACATAATGCTAACTGTAATAAAGTAACATGCACCTCTTGCTTTGAAATTGGAAAAATTGAAAAGATAAAATATTTGGGTATATATATTGACACAAATTTAAACTGGCAACCACAAATTAAAAGCACCGTTTCTAAATTAAGATATCTGACGTACATATTTTATAGACTACTAGGAAGTACTCAATGTTGACAAATTGAAAATGATTTATTTTTCTCTAGTGCAATCCTCAATTATGTACGGTATATTAGGATGGGGCGGCGCACTAGATACATTTATAAAACCACTACAAATAGTACAAAATCATATTATCAAGGTTATATATAATAAACAAGAGGAAATTTTCGACTGATCAATTGTAGAATGAATCTCAACTATTCAATCTCCGTAAACTATTTTTACTTCAAAGCCTGAAATATGTCTTGAAAAACCAAAACAAATTTCAAAAATATGAACCCAAAATCAACTTTAGAAGAAATCATGTATTTTATACCCCACAAACCAATACCAAACTAATGTAAACTCACAGTAGCTTTATTGGACCTCGCACTTTTAATCTATTACCAAAAAAAAATTCAAGTAACTACTAAACTAGCGCAATAACAAAAAAAAATAAAGTTATGGCTGTAAAATGCAAATGTTGAAGCATTATTCATTTAATTTTTACTTTTTTCTCTTTTTCTATTTGTTTCTGTATATTTATTATTATTTTATTTTGTCTTCTTTTACTTCATATATATTATCTTACAATCTTTATTTTTACTTTGATTTATTTTAAATATGCACCTCTTGCACAATCTTTTAGACTAACTTTAATTATAATCCTACCGTTTTTCTTTAAATGCTTATTATTATTTTTAGGTACAAAAATATAATGTATACACTTATTACCCACGCACAGGCTGCGCCTTATTGAGTTCCCTTTCTTATTATAATAAAACTGAAATATCAAATGTATAAATTGGGAAAAAATAAAGGAAATAAAAAAAGCGCCCATGAGGTGATATCTCACAAAAACGGCGCTATGCAAATTGTCCAGTAAATTAATTAATATTGGCACCTCAAATTTTTGTTCTTTCATATAAAAAACAAATAATAATAAAAATTCACAAAGTTTTATAATTTTTTCTCAGTAAGGGTCGGAATATTTGGTTTCATAGAGGTGTACATTTGAATTATTTGAATTTTATTTTGTGATTAACTTTTATATTTAAAAAAAAACTTCATGTTTTTTTTATTTATAACCCCGGTTAGTTAATTTTTTTAACTATGACGGTAATACAGACACAATGATTTCATTAAAAGGAATTAAAAATTCAAGTAAATCGCTTCTTTGTTCAACCCAGATTATTGAACTGTTCAATAAAAATTCAAACAAAGCGGTTCTTTGTTCAACCCAGATTCTTGAACTGTTCAGTAAAAATTCAAGCAAAACGCTTCTTCTTTCAACCCAGATTATTGAACTGTTCAATAAAAATTCAAGCAAAACGGTTCTTTGTTCAACCCAGATTATTGAACTGTTCAATAAAAATTCAACAAAACGCTTCTTCGTTCAACCAATATTATTGAACTGTTCAATAAAAAGTCAAGCAAAACGCTTCTTTGTTCAACTCAGATTATTTAACTGTTCAATGGAAATTCCAGCAAACCACTTCTTTGTTCAACCTATATTATTTAACTGTTCAAAACGATGTCTAAAGCTTTTGAAACAAGTGATTCAAAATATCAGGCTGAGCAGACTTGTATAAAGCAGGGTCTGTTTACAAAACTAATCCTTTGTGAACAAAATTCATCAATAAACTCAAAACAGCCCCCCCGTTACATCGTTCCTAAGGGCCCTTTAAAATAAAATATTGCATCGAATTAATCCTCATTAAAACCGTTAAATTCGGTCACGTCGCGTCGGTGATTTTGAAAAGCGTAAACTTTCTCCATCCGGATTTGTAAAATCCTCATAAAAACCTCCGGCCGAAATCCAACACGGCCAATTAATTACTGTAGAAAATTAACTGTAAGTCCTGTTTACGATGCCGTAAAAAAATCGCTAAAAAAGATTAATCTCTCATTCAGCAAAAGAGGTCATCTAGCGCCGGGAGCGGAATGCTCTCTGTGAGGGAACTATGAAAGAAGAGTAAGGAAAGTATGGGAGAAGAATAAGCATAGTCTAGGGTCTAGGCAAGGTGTAAGGAAAAAAAGGACCCGGATAGAAACTTCCTGGATGAATTATATGATGAAATTTGTTTGGTGGTTTAAACGCAACTTTCTTGTACGAACATTTACACCGCACTGTCATCGATATTTAGGGTCAAATTAAAACTGAACGGTCTCCATGATAAAACTACAAAACAAATTTGAAGCCCTGTCCCAAAGATAAAGAGCTTAAATCTCCCTTTTTTGATTTTCTTCTACTTATTTTTTAAGATGCTCCTGGACCGTCCTGGTGAGAGATCAATATTCCAAATACCTTCACGACTTTAATGTATTAAGAATACCTAGGTATAACTAACAACTAAATAACGTCTCATACATACTCTTCTATTATTATGACCCTTGACATAGCCCGACTCGATTGTATAATCGCTTGATCGTGCCATGTCTTCCTCGGGCGTCCCCTACTTCTGCTACCATTCGTATTCGCATCATATATTCTCCTTACACTCCTTTCTTTGCTCATTTGCTCTGCATACCCAAACCATCTAAGCGTCCCTTTCTTAATCTTACTCCTTACGCTTACATCGGACTTGCACTCTTTGCGGATCTCCACATTTCTCACACGATCATACGAGTATATGGTTTTACCACACATACGCCCCAGGATATATATATATATATATATATTCCATGCATCATGGTAGGAACCAGCACTACATTGTGGACTGCTAACTTCGCTCCTTTGTACGTTGTTAGCTAAAAAAAAACTACCAAGCATAGATTTCCTTTTATTCTTCTCACTTCAATTTAATCTCGGAAATGGTGACCGGATAAATCATCACAATGATAATTCATCACATCTTTAAAAAGTTATTTAAAGTCATGGAAAGTGGTGAAACAAAAACTTTATTAACTGGGTTAAGTAGGTTAGGTTAAAAAAAATTCTCATCGTTTCTAATGACTTTATATCGCTTTTTGAAAGTGTGTTGAATTGTCACTGTATTGAGTTATCATGGAACACACTATTTAATCTCATTTAAAAGTAATGTAATACGTACTAAATTTATTATGACTCATGACTGTTGGACAAATAAAGTCGTGTACTTGACTCTGTCAGCGTAGAGCGAGATAGATAGCTTAGAGTCGTATAAAAGCCCACGTTGTAGGTTGATTTTGCTCTCACATCTCACATCTTAGCTCTTAGCTACGAGTAGTAAACACGTATCCGTAATCTACTAATTGTCCTCGTTTAATAATAAACGAAGTAATCTATCTCAAAGTATTAAACCTTTCCCTTACTGTGCTAAAAACCCACGCGTTCCGGTGCTGTTTAGTCAATACACTTCTCAAAATAAGAGATTTAATATCGGAAAAATATCAATATTCATAGTTAATCGCTTATATTTATTATATTTTATATCAAAAGTGAAAATAATTGTAATTTAATTGCTGAAAACATGAAAAAACCTTCGGCAGATGCTAAACAAACGTGAGAGAAGTCCTTATCTAACGACGGCCCGCGACCGACTGGCTGCAGGTGCTGGATGGATGGGCCATGGGCGCTAAACTCACACACACAGCTATGCGGTCGTAGGTATCGATGGTCTAAATGCAACTGCCATAAATAAACCACTCTCGCGGACGTGTGGATTTCTCATGTTCCCGCATAGCGAACTAAAGCGGGACATCAATAGCGTGTCATTTCCTCGCACACTCTTCGCGTAGCAGTGTCACATGGTGGATTGTATTGGTGTATTTGTTCCCGATTTTAACAAAAAACTTTGATTTTTAATTGAATTTGAAAACTATGTAAAACATAATTTTTTAATTCAATGCATAAATGTATAACAGAGGAACAACTAAAATTTGAACCCAGAATTTATTATATTTATAGAGTTATTAAAGTTATTAGTAGCCATCTGTAGTAAATACACACCACAGATAAGAAAAGGTTAAATGATTACCAAATCCTATTTGTTATAATGGACAAATCCATATAATAGATACTAATAATAACAATGAAAAACCAAGATTTCCCTTGGTGAGAAAGCAGAGAAGTATAACTTATCTGGTAATAGCGAGAAGGTCGAGATAGCTGGGCCAGTGAGTCGCTGACGGACGGTCTAGTATCGGGTGGGCATAAAAACAATGAGATTCAAGGTTCGTTCATTCATTTCAAGATTCTTGCACGGCTGTCGCCAGAGAAATGAATGTCCCGGAGGGCTTTTCGTGTCACACCCAGCCAACCCAATGGCGGAGATTTTCCTCTTTGTAAGGGAGCGCGAAAATAAATCTGTGTTCACATAAACAAAATTTAAAAGCTTTTTTTAATGAATATGTATTTATAAATATTTTACCTATTATTTCCTAATTACTACGAAAATTTCTACTTATTTATTAAAAAAAAAATCCTTTTAATTTAGGTGTATTTTTTTAGAGGGCGTGCATCTAAAAACCCCATTTTGTATTTATTTTAATGTAAATTTTATTAGTTACAAATATAAAAGTTTTTAAAACGTAATGAATTTTAATATCTCTCCATCGTTTTAACACTATTTTATGGAATAAAAATTATTAGTTTGTGCATTTTTAATGAAGCTAGAGTGACATGAGTCTCAGTTGGTTCTTGAAAACTCCCCAAAGTGAATTCACACCTGTGCAATTTTGCCTCGACACGAACGACAAGGATGTCCATTTTTCGAATTGGTCGATTATTGTTTTGGTTTTAGCATAGCAATATGATAAAAACCATTGAATCAAATCTGAAAAAAGTTTTGAATCATTTTATTCAGCTTTTAACGTAAAAATATCAAAATTTCGGGACAATTTATTTGTCTTAACACATTTTAAAATCCGAATTGTTGTTGACTTAAAATTTGGTCGGTATGATTTTTTGAATGGTACGCCCCACTTTTCCGGTACGTAATGTTACCCACTACTTATTACACACGACTTCGTATTCGTAATTCGTACACTTCTTAACTTCGAATATTTGTTTTTCTCGAAAATATTTTTTTAATGTCACTTGGAGTTAAAATTAGTCCAGCTTTGAATAATAAAACTGGTAAATTTGTAAACAAAAATCCACTTTGTTTTTATGCATAAATTAGTGATACGTCCTTGGCTTCCTAACACCGTTTTAAAAAAGAAAGCCTTAAATCACAAATAAAATACAAAATATCATATAATCTGAACATAAATAAAAATAATGACACACATGTCTCTTTTTTTTTGTTTGTGTTTCCTCTAAAATTTGACATGTGGTAGTTACGTATTTTACGAATATACTCTGCCGAAATTATATGTTTCTACTACAGTGTACGAAAACACCCAATGGTAGGCAGGAAAACAATTTCTTCAGTTTTTCTTCACACCAGTTTTATTTTTATATTATATAAACACAAATAGTACTATAAACCGCTGCTTAAATTAACTGGTAAGTACCAGGTTAAGAGCCTAATTTCCCTTTGTCAGTGGTGGTATTCTACTACCTACCACTTCTGACAGACTACTGTCACACACTCATTGACAGTGACTCACCTGGGGTGAGTCACTCCTATGAATTTAAAATACAAGAAAACACATTAAAAAATTGACCTTACTAAGGCTATTTTCTCCCATGCCTTGGTTGGCGTGTGAAATACATTTTTCTTAGACTAAAAATTATTTCAAAGGGACGTGACATGAATAATAGAAATATATTTACAGTATCCTAGGAATGCTTTTGCCATTTTTATTTTATTACGGGCTTAAAATATTAGCGTTTTCTTGGTCAAAGGCATCTTTGCAATTATGACACCCCAGTGGGCCATAAAGTCACCCTTTCTTATCTTATACTAAACAAATAATATTCAAGGGCTTCGGAAAGTAGGTACTTAAGAGTATTGGTCAACGCAAAAAAAACGACTTAAACATACATTTCACAGTGAGAATAAAATTTTAATCCAAATAATATTTGTGACATCCTTGAAGGACATTATGATTATAAAATACCAGGCTGTTAGATATTTTTTTATTTGGGATTTTAAATAGTAGATGTGAAAAAAAAAATGATGTGCTAATTTTAAAAATTGTGGGAAAATGAATCTTATGTCAAAATTATTTAAAAAAGGTAATGTCGCTTTCATTTTGGAATGAACACCATATAACTGAATAATTACCAAAACGAGCAAAAAGTGGTTAAGTTTTGTATAAAAAGTACTCGCTACCTGTGCATCGGGCTTTATGACAGGCCGGTTCGCGGTTGCCAGTCTATATGAAGGGACTGACGGTTCTGGCCACATATTTTGTGGTCACCCTGCACTTCAACCTTTTCAGCAGACCTTTCACAATGCCGGAGTTACCGAATATGACCATGTTATGTGTCGCTTGAGTACCACGTACCCTAGGTGCTACATAGATAAAGGTAAGATATATTATTATCAAATACTAATACCTTAGAAAAAAAGGGTAATTCATTCCATCGCAAGAGGGACAACTCTCGCCACTCTCATGCAAGGCGCTCACCACCCCTAAGAGTACCCACTCGACACACTAGGCATGAGGATCAATTTATATTACCATATAATTGAATTGTATGTTTTACATAACCTACCTCACTACACAGGACAGATTTAGAAAATGTTGAACTTAGATGAATATAAACGGAAAACAATGAATAAAGTTTTTTTGTTGTTTGTTTTTGGGGTGTTATGCCGTGTTGCGCTAACTCCTTCATGGCGCCACTTCCGTTGGCATTTCGCACTTGGACGGGCCCCAAGCTAACATAAATACTGTGCTTTCAGAATTCGCCACAAGATGTCGCCACTTCCGTTGGCATTTTGCACTTGGACGGGCCCAGGCCACAAATAAATAAGCACAAACTCGACAACCAAAAATTTACACATCTTCGGATCTACCGGATCTGCCCTGATGATGGACACTGCAACGCTGTCCGAAACGTCGGCTAAAGAAGGAGTTAGCGCAACACGGCATAACACCCCAAAAAACAAACGACAAAAATGCTTTTGGCTGTGAGAATCAAAAAACTTACAATGAATAAAGTGTTCGGTGTGTAAAATAAAAATAATAACAATTCATTTTTTGACATGTGGTTAATAAGGCCACGAATAGGTAATGTAAATTTAATTTAATTTATTTTATTTAATTTTATTAGGAACATTAACAGGTTTATAACATAACATGCATAGAGAGAGAGAAAAAATAAGTAAAAGAATTAGGTTACAACCCAATAACCAATGTTCACATCATGCAATAAAGATAAAGAAGGTTAAAAAGCAATAAACAAACAAAGAAAACAAAGAAAGGTTAAAAACAAAGAAATGTTAAAAACAAGGAAATAATAAGAGAAAATGTATATATATATATATATATATACACGTATAAACACATACATACATATATATATATACATACACATGCATATAAACATATAAATACATACGTACACACATACATATAAATAGTTGCATTCATACATACGCATACATACACTCATACATACATACATACACACACGTACATTTGAAAAAAAAAATAAAAAGAAATAAAATGTGATAATGGAAGACAGTATTATAATAAGTTCTATGTCATGAGGTCCTTTTCTCATTAGACATTCAATGGTGCACAGAGAATACTTACTGATATAAAATGTTGCTAGTTTATTATGAATCTCTTCAAAATATTTGTAATCCGGTTAAAAGCGAACTGCAGGCCCTTAAAGAATGTATTAATAGGTTCCCCGTCAAACTTTTAGTAAAAAAAAGAATGCATATTATCGCTATTTATAAAAATCATTATATTTTCGCATTTCGTCATTATATTATTTGAACAAATGCAGGTGCATTAAAAACTGTTCCGACATATTAAGAAAGTAATAAAATTTTAACTGGAAACGGCATTCAATCCGTTTTAATAAATCAGCAATACTAATTTTTTTCGCGTGTTTTGCTAAAGGAATACATATTAGTTTTTGTTTTGTAGTAGGCCGGTAAATAAAAAAAGAATGTAATTTAATCATAACTAACCAGTGACGAATGGATACGAAAAAATCTTATAATATTGCTAGCAAAGATAGGTTGCGCCTATCATCAAAAAATGGATGATGGGTAGGTATTAAAACAAAGTTAATTAATCCATAGTGAGACGACGGAAATATTTTTTTCTAACTATGGCAAGTTATTAGTGGTTCTTTCAGCTGTCCAATTATAATTCTCATTAATTTTCGTTCACTTTGGTTGCAGATTCCCCCTAGCAGTCGTGACCAAATGTTGCATGACTAAATGTAAGCTTTCCTGAACAAAGAATGGCACATTTTCTGTTCAAATTCGCTTCTAATTATCATCATTTGGTGGCTAAGATTTCCGGTACAGTTCCGGAGCTTTCACGTTGTTAACACAATAAATATGTTTGTTATCTCGATTGAAAAGGGCATTATTGAAAGAGGGCAAGGGAATTAGCGGATTTATTTGAAAAACATTATTTGAAAACGGGAAAGCATAAAGTTATTTATGTGTACATTGCGGTTATCAAGATTTTTTGTAATAGTGACGCAAAAGTTTGAACAATAATTTTGATTATCCAGTTATTAATCGAACGTATTCTAATAAAATATAGTACATTAAAACATTTGCTGAATACGTTGATTACATCTACCTCCTTGAAGTAATTATAAATATATATTTAGTTTCAATGTCTCTCAAAAGATGTCGGCACAATACATAGTTTTATGTTGTTATAAGGTATCTCCATAGGTGTCAGTAGTAGTACAACATAAAAGAGACAATGTTAGACGTTTGGGTCTAATTCCTGAATGGTTACGAATCAATCGTTCATCAATCGATGCAATAATACATAAAATGAAATGCTATATACGTCCATCTAATCGATATTTTGATATTACTCGTATTTTATGTCGGTAAGACAAACCGAATAAATATATATTTCTTTTAAGTTATGAAATTTTTAAATCACGTTGAATAAAATTGTTTTTACGAGTGGTGTTTTTTTTAAATAATTAAATTTCTAAAAGTTAATTGCAATCAAAATATACAAATCAATCCTGACTTTTTGAAATATACTACAAAGACTGTAGTTTCTCAACAGCGCTCTTCGAACACACTGTTAAAAATAAAATTTAATCTGTAATGCGGGTAGCAAGTTTCTCTTCATGATTCGAGAATTTGAGAATTATTTATTTATTGTTGAAATCTAAGTCGACTTAGACGACAAACAGTACCAGATAGAAAATGGAAGTCTTAATAATATTTTATAGATTAAGTTTGTGCGATGCATTTAAATTGCCAATGCCAAGATAGTTTTTGAAGACATTACATAGGGTAGTTTTTGAAGACATTGCATAAGATAGTTTTTGAAGACATAACAAAGAAAATTCTGTAAAGACATGACATAGGGTAGTTGTTGAAGACATTACATAAGATAGTTTTTGCAAACGTTCCTATCATCAGACCAAGGTTCTCTAGTATGTATTATTGGGACAATCAGTCGGGCTTCGGGCTACAATTCTGTTATAAACAGAGTACACACACCACTGGTAATTCGTATTCAACGTTAGTTGATGTTTTTAATACGCCTCTATCGAAATACAAATCTGCACTGATTAAAAATTTTAGCAAATGCATATACGAGTATATGACATCTTCGCATAACTGGTTTTCTGATTTTTTTTTGTTCTTGATTTCTTTTATTTGCTTTGTATTCTTATTTCTTGTTAACTTAAATTATCCTTCAATTTTTTCTTTTCTTTCCACATTGTAATATGACTGTCAATTACTTTTATTTATGTAAATTTATTTATATAAACAACAATGTAAATGTTAGTTTGTTCAAAATCTTAAGTCTGCGAAAGTTTTTCACCGATTGCTTTGAAATTTTGACACAAAGTTGAGTTCAAATATGCGTATTCTTTTATATACTTATAGTATATGTGTCACCTGTGAAAGGTAAAAATGCATTTTTGTGTTTGTGTTCAACAGCGCCATCCGTTGGACGAAAAAGCAACACATTCTATTGTTTCTACATCTCCATAGATAGAATGAGCTACAGCAACGTGATACAGAGAGATCTACGTAAATGAATGAATAAAATACGTATCCTAACTTCCCAACATTCACTTCCTAACCTTTCTCTTACCCATCTCATTCCTTTCCTCGCTCCATCCAGTCGCACAACATACCCCAAATGGGTTTGCCGTAGTACAAGGTTAATCAACTTTACCGAGGTCCAGCTTTAAGCAGATGTGATTCTTGCGCGGTGTTCACATAAAAAGATCAGAAAATTTAAAAAAGACCTTACAGAAAAAAAACTTCAGAAATCTGTAAAAAATGTTTTGAAACGAATTAATGTTAAAACAATGCAACATGTACACGGTGTCTGGAAACTCGATTCTACAACACAATAAAAAAATAACAACAAAAATTATATCTGAACATTGATTATTGACATTTATTTTCAGGAGACTTATTATTGCTTATAATTAATAATAATTATTCGAGTCTTTTTTTAAATTTTTCATTTATTTTCGGCAACTAGAGGGTTAAAAAAAATGTGGAGCTTGTTCAAGACATTAAACAGCCAATATTAACCACCTAGCGACCATTTTTTTTCAAATTTGCCTTCCAACATCGCGTAGCTTATTGAAAATCAAATGCCAGTGACCGTTAAAATAACATAGGTATTACCATCACACTAAAAATTGGTATTACAAATGCATTTATGAGAGGGGAACATTATCAATGAGTTCAATCGAGATGCGGACGAGACTATTAGTTGGAATTCATTTAAACCTACATTTTTGTTATCTATTGTTTGAGTACTTTTACATTTTGTTTAAAAATTACATGGTGCCACCACAGACATATGAATATATAGACTAGAAATTAAAGGTGAGGGGTAAAATCAACTGTTGAAGAACGAAGGGGGTAAAGCTGACTGTGATTCGTCAATAAATCAATCTGACAGTATATAGGCATCTCGCATTATAATATCACCATTTAGTTCTTAAAAGTAAAATCTGCTTTTGAATGAATAGACATTTTTACATGGGAGCGCAAATTACTCGCCACGTTATGAACAAATTTGCGAAGACCAAATTCGGCAAAAAAAAATTTCTTCTATTTTCAGAGTCGAATATTTTGTTTACGTATTTAGTTAAGACACTTTTATAAGTGTTCATAATTTACTTCCCAGTAACAACGATGCGCCCACTTGAGAATCGCTACATTCGACCAGATGTATCTCGATGTGATAGTATATGTTTCTACAACTGATTCATATTATACGATGTTAATAAGCTTAAAATGATGCTTACATATGGAATGTAATACAACAATTGGGTTTATTCTCTTTTTCACATCTATTTTTACAAGTTTTCATAGCACAAGCCACATTTTGCCGTGTTATTTCATAAAATGCCTCGACCATAGCTCGACGCTAGTTCGAACAAGAATGATGACGTCACATTCTCAAGATTCACGGGAAGCCATACGCGAGCCCAGCCGGCTCCAATGGAACCGGTATGGGGAGTGGGGAATAATACGCTTTTAATCACTTAGGGCAGGTCTACTAATATTCATATGTCTATGGGTGCCACGTAAAACGATTCACATTTACTAACCGACATGTTTATCGTAAGTGAACTAAAGGTTGTTTTTATTTTATTGAAGAAGAATATAATATTAATATGAATCTAAACGAAACACGAAATAGAACAAGACACAGAAAAATAATAAAAGGTAATAGTCAAAACTAGGAAAAGGACCCAGGATCTCTTGTCTTTCCGGGACAAGCGTCTTGAACTCAATTTTTATTTATATAGGATACCTGTTGACTTTGTTAAAGTGGTTGTTTCTTGCTTTTTAGAGTGGTTTAAGTCGCCTGTCAAGGTAAGACAATCATGGGTTTGATTCCTAATTCAGAGGCTTATCTAAAAAAAATAGTTTTGAGATAAAAGCAAATAAAGAAAGGAATGCTCATATGCCCAACTATATTTCTTAAACGGCTGTATATACGAGATACTTTTGTTTCACTAATAGGTATGATAATCGCATTAACGAAACCAAGCCTAACTCAAAACAACACTTTTGTAGTTAACCCCATGTAATCCTAATTCCCACAGATGTTACCGTTATATTTTTCTGTCTAGTACTATTTCATGTTTCGTTTACATATATTAGTATTATCTTTTTATTCAATGATATATTAGATTGATGGTATAACCTCCAACATTAGTTAAATAAATAAGTTGTTCCTTATTTATATTTTATGAGAACACTTTGAGTCTCATCTACACCCTAAGATAAATGTATAGTCATTAATTAAAATTTAAAACTAATAGCTTCACTCTTTATTTGTATTTAGTCATTTTGTCACATGCTTTTATAATTGTATAACCCCTAAATATTAATAAAAAACACAACTCATAGATAAGTATAACAATCGGATTTAAATTAAATTCGATTTACTTAAAACAAAAGCTCAAATCAAAAAAGTTATAACCCTTAATTGACTCCAAATGCAGATTCCCCAGTTCCCTGTTTTGATTTTCCGGACTTACTAGACTGACAATTAAACATATTATAACATGTTACATTTATCCTATCCGCCTTGTCTTTTAGTGACAAGAAGAAATAATAGTTCGCGTAAATACATCCCAAGGCCAGGTGCTTTTGGAAAAACCCAACGATAAGCTGATAGCAGTAATAATAATTAACACTTGTTTCGGGTATTTTTAAGACCCCCTTGCACGATGCCCGAACACGAAAGGGGAAACTTTTTTTATCTTCCTCACTGCTGGCTGTTTGGTAATGATGCTTTTGGTAGCGGAACAGGGAGGAATCGGGACACTATAAATTCATTAAACCTTTTATTTGCAATTTTCTAAACATAATTTATTTTTATTTTTTATTCATTGGATAACCATCACCTGTGCAATAGATCACCATGATTGGTTTTCTACTCTTAGTGACTAAGCAAGGGTGCCCAGGCTCATGGGATGATTCTATATCAAGTGCGTTGTGGATTGGATCGGGAGATACTGGCGGAGGGAGACTCGGAACATCGCCTTGCACCACATTGGGAGGGATGCATTCATACGTCCGTCACTCATGGACTCACTGACCCCCAGATTCTTATCTACCCCTCATACTCTATTACTTCCCAGTACTTCCTCTCCTTCCTTTCATAAAAATAATCTTCACACATGATCCTCAAAAAATGACAAAGACCATGTTGGAAATTATTTTACTTAAAGCCTCCTGTTTGGAGCTACTGTAATAACATATTTGAATAGCCAGGTAATTTCAAACCTTCATTTACCCCAATTTCTTCCCTTACTCACACCTTTCAGCCTCACAATTTGCCCCAATTACAAAGGTTGGTAGCAGTTCGAACTCTTGTTCATTATTCTCATAAAAAAATTAAAATTTTAATGTATTTGGAATACTCAATCCAGGCCCGTTGTAAATTACCCCTCGGTTTGGGGTGTTATCTGAAATATGATTTATTAAGCCACAAATAAATACATCTTTCTTTGATCATATTTTGCCTGTTTTATGCAACCCCTGGGAAGGGAGTGTTTCAAGACATAAATTACATTTCTGCCCCTTAAAAAGAGCGAATGCAATATTTCACCTAAAAGCAGATAATTAAGAAAATTGAAAGAAAAGTCTATGTTGTGTTTCTGTATTGTTGGTTACTCGTAGAAATATTTTATTTTTCTTTTGGGAAGGGTTCATAAATTTTTTCAATCGATGTCTTGTTTGGAAGAGGAGATGTATTTTGAGATGAAATAAAAGTTACAAGGAAATGAGAGAAGGTTGCAAGAAAATACTTGTTATTTGAAGAAAGGTGATCATATCAATAACGAAGCGAGTAGAGAGGGTGGAAAAGTGTATTTTGTGAAGTGTAGGGTGAAGAATGAAAGGAAAAGTTGGAAAACTGTGGAAAAATGGGCATAAAATGAACCAGATGTTTATATAGAACAAACTAATTCATCAGATAATAATGTTGCCTCGTGTTTGCAAGAATGTAGAGATTGATTCCACAACATTTTATTGGTTGATCGATTTTACGTGTGGAAACAAAAATGTAAAATTTATAGGATACACTGATGTGAAGTCATCGTCAACTCAAACATAATATATTAATAAAAAAAAGAAATATTCTAATCAAATCATTGTACTATGTATTACACCGCCCAACAATTAGATTTTCCTCTCTTAAATAAGCTCGAGAAGAACATAAATATGTTTTATTATAATAAATGCCAGAATTAATTATGGCATATCCTATCAAATGTGTTCCAATTATGAGAACTGTATCTTGATTTATTTTATAAACAATAAAATGAACTCCCGGTAATTGTTAAGGAAGCTAAAAGTCTTGCAGTTTTTCGTGGATTATGTCTCAATGTTGTGAAGTCCAAATTTTAGTATGTAAGTAGTAAATAATATTGTAGTAGTCATAGAAAATAATGTATTAGGTATAAGAAGTAATATTTTATAACTAAATAAAATATACATAAAAAAATAAGTTAAAGTGTTAAAAATTTCGCCAATCTTCTATTGACTTTTTCATAAGTACTAATCCTTTCATCATATTTGTAACAACTGACCTAGCTTGTTTAAATGTTTGTTTCCGTGCTCCTGCCGAAAAGTTACCTTAAGCCTTGAAGTACCCTTTCGACCTTTTTTGAAGTATCTTTAAATTTGAATGCTTGATTTTTAAACTTCCACATCTAAGAGTTAAATCTGTACAAAAAACATTTTATGTTTTTACTTTCCTTGTAACTCCATTTTATATCATTTTTCTAAGAAAATACTTTACGGATTTTTTTTTAACGTTTTTATTTTACCTTGTATTTTTCGTATTTCTCTTTATTTTCTAACTGATCAAAGGTATCAAAAAACTTCTAATATCAATACATACACACTTACACCTTATTAAGTGTATTTTTTTCGGAAAATAAAAGATACTTAAGCATTCATAGTGAAGAGACGTACCTGATTTACTTCTACAAGTGATTCCATTATTTGGAGTAAAAATGTAAACAAAATTTCGATCTGATTGAGATATTATTGGACACTTGAATTTTTTTTAAATTTTTATTTTCAAATCGTACAAAAAAGTCACTCAGCCGAGTAACCACCCAACCTTTCACCCCGATCGTAACTGTTACGTGCTATTTTTTATACAAAAAAAAATAATAAAAAAAGTCACCGGAGACCAAAATGTCATCCACAGATTTTTCTCCTAATAACTTCAGCAATTACTGGTTAAAGTGAGTCAGGTAGATCTCTTAGCAACCAATTTATAATACATGAAAATAAATTTTAGTATTTTCAAGTCATATCTCAACACAACACGTCACGCCACAAATATAAAAATAGCACCCGTCAACAAACGCAAGGTCTACTTCATCACGTAGTAAAAGTTCTTCCTCTATCGCAGTAGAAGTATATTTGGTCTGAACATAATGTACCGTGCACAAAACTCCAGTCTACTACTGCCTTCTGTTGGCTGCCTGACTTCCTCAGCTGTCATTCCAGACCGGGTTAATTTGTCAGGCTATTGTGCTTTTCTTGCGGACTTTATATGGGAAAACTATTGTCAATTTTAGTACGTGAGGAGAGGGGGATGCAAGTAACATATTTACCAACTAGGAACAAATAAACTTGGAGAGAGTTGAGCGGTAGGAGCGTTTAGGATGAGACGAACTTCGGATGTGTTCTGGAACAGGCATTGAAATAAACTCGTCTTCTGAACCGGGCTGGGTATTGTTACTGTTTTATGGCAGTGAGATATTGCGTAAAACACTGCAAACTTGCTATTTACTAGATGTGTTTATGAAAATCTATGAAAGCTGAAACACGAAGAAGTAAAACAGTTGCAGCTTTAACCTCTCAGGCATAACCTCTCTCGCTTCTAAAAGAAAGTCAGAAAATCATTTGTGTGTATTTCCAAATGTAGTATTTCTGAATATACTTAAAAACCAAACACTGTTTTTGGAAGATGATGAACTATGCTTTAAAATTTTATTATTATAATTTAACAAAAAAATGAATGCAAACATGAAAAAGTTTAAAAAATGGATAACGTTACTTTTATTCTTTTAAACACTAAAAAAATACTCATAACGAAAAAAGAAATGTACATTTTATAAGACAGATGTAGTATAAACATTTCTGTAAGCTATTTTTTCATAGTTTCATATGAAAATAATTAATAAAAGTTTCATCATTTTTTCTTAAATTCAGTTGGAACATTTGTTTTCACATATGGGAACATTTTAATTCTTCTGCGGCTAACTTAGTGATTTGAATACAAAGCTTTGGGTTCTCTTTCTAACGTCGTTTCTCATCATGAAAGTAAGGGAGATACACCGATTTCTATGAAAACAGCTAGTAAACTGTTCCCAAAAACGAACAAGTTGACCTAAAGGGTAAGTGCCGTTTGTTCCCAAAACCAAACAAATTAGCCTAAAGAGTTAAATTTGAATCTAAATGAAACCACATTGCTTCTCTATCTTCGTTAAGTCACATATCTAACGTTTACTACCCTAGTAGAAAAACATTTAAAAACACGGCCACTTAATTGGGTAACACATTAATTATTTAAAGTGTAATATAGTAAAGCGCACTTGCAGTGAATTGAGACAAAAATTATAAAAATAGAATTATTTTTACCGGAAAACATAGTAAATACGTCGGTGTATACCTTTGTATGTATCAAAAGCTGAAATCAATGAATTAATTTTATAAAATTTAACAGCGTACTAATAACAAAAAAACACATTTAATAAAGAATATACAAGCTCTGATGTGATTTATTACCACTAAAAAATGTCTGTGAAAGAACTGGTAACAACGCATTTGGCGGACTGACGCATACGCGTGAGTTTCCATGGTCGAAATTCTCGATGGAAGTTGTAATGTTTGATTCAAATAGTATTTTGATCATTATTTCTATTAAAATGGTTAATTCACTATAATATACGTATATTTCGATAAATGTACTATCTAGAGGGTTTTCCAATAAGAGGTGTTATTTTGAATAGCCCGCTATTTCGGTAGATGTTACTTTTGAAGCTGTCATTTTTTGACATTTGACAAGTAATATGACAAGTAATAATACGTCATTATTAAAAATGGAACGATACACGCTTCAACAACGCATTGAAATAATTAAAATTCACTTGAGTGAATCAAATGCAAATCATCTTGAGTGATGAGGCCCATTTCCACCTCGGTGGCTTCGTCAACAAGCAAAATTGTCGCATTTGGGGCTCGGAAAACCCAAGAGTTATTTTTGAAGAGCCTCTCTATTTTCAACGTGTGACTGTTTGGTGCGGTTCATGGTCCAGCGGAGTCATTGGACCTTACTTTTTCGAAAATGAGGCTGGAGCAACAGTTACGGTGAATGGATCGCTATCTAGAGATGATTAATGATTTTTTATGGCCGAAATTGGATGGTATTCATCTGAATAACGTTTAGTTTCAAGAAAACGGCGCTACGTGCCACACAAGCAACAAAACCATTGATCTTTTACTATTGAATATCAAAATAACACATCTTATTGGAAAACCCTGTATTTGTGTTATTTTTATAAATTTATTTTCATGTTACAAAGAAATATACTATTTGAGAATTGAATTTTACAGCGTTAATTTTATAAGAATGCCAGAAATAACGTTAATGCCTTGTGCATATGTGGGTAAACACGTATCCAAAAATCAACAATATGTGCAAACAGTGAATCCATAATGTAACACATTTAGGAATTAAGTTTTTCTTGCAGATTCTCAAAGAAAAAAAAAAGTATTTTCTAAAGCTATCCTCTAAAAATTTTTCATCTTTGTAGTAAACAACATGTGATTTTTTTTCAAATTTTTTTTTTCGTTTAAAATTAAAATATTCAAGTTTGTAAATATTTATGTATAATTCAAATATAAAAATGTAAAAAACAATTTTATCTAGTTTCTAAAATGGTATTTGTTTTTACGGCAACTTTAAAAAGAAGAAACATAAAGCACATTTAAAATAACTTATTCCGAAATTCGATGAAAAAATTGAAGAGCTTCAAGTTTATACAATAAATAATAAATTACCCTCTTCCGCTATATAAACAATGTGCTTAAATTTTGATGGCTGTTAAATATCAGTTTAGTCTTTAGTTCAGTTGTAAGATTTTCACCAACGGTGTATTTTTTATCAATGTTATACAATTTGAACCTCGTTTATTAGTAAGGCTAAAAGTGTTTAATAAATGCATCTGAAGTAAATGTTTATTTACTTCAGAATTCAAAATTTATTACCGCGGTTGATACATTTTTTCCATGTGTATCCCTCAAAAATACCCCAGCCGACTATTTTTTACCATTTAAACCCTTCGAGAATTAATAATTATTAATATTACTTTTTTCATTTTGTGTTTCCCTTCACTATTATAATCGAATAAATTTATTTCCTATTTTTTGCAGCCTCTCGACCTTGGGACGTATTTTTATAATGTTTTAAAAATACAAATAAATGTTATTTGGAGGAAAAAAATCCCTCAAGACCTATGTCATCCTTGAGTATGCTGTGCGGTGGGTCTTTTTAAATAAAGGAAAGAGAGACAGTTCTGGGAAGGATAAAGGTATGAGGGGTGGAGAGTAATATGCGGGTCAATATGTCTAGGAGTGACGGACGTATGAATACCTCTCTCCCACTGCGGTACAAAGCGATGGGTCCAGAGAAAGTCCGGCTGAAGAGGCCAAAAGGTGTCCCTCAAACAGTCTTTCCCGATACTACTTGCCATGCAGTAGATGGGTAAATGCATCCGCCGCCAAGACCTAAACAAACCTCACTCCATGAACCCGGGCACCCCTGTTAAGTAACCAAACGTAGCGCACCAAAGTGTAGTCAAAGATAATTTATTTCAACAGACAACCTCCGACAAATTCTATTGATAAAATTCTATTGCGCATTACATTCGATGAGCATCAAGTACAGTAAACAAAATATAATGTATCAATAGCTTCAAAGATTTATTTCAAAGAGTTAATGTATTTGAATTAGATCTGAAACATACGTAAAGGCGTTCCCTAAGGATTGTAAACGCTTCCAACCTATTAGCCTTTCATATCTTTTAAAGACATTCATCAAATTTGACAAGCCTTATACCCACATCATTTAAATACAGACATTTTAATGTGAAGGAAATTCATTTTCTCTCAGTCAATGTTTTGGTCCTGTACTCTAAATAAAAGGCTAAAGTTTCTCTTTCGAGAATATTAACGCGGTGTTCTGATGAAATTATAATACAAACCAATGAAGCTTGATAAAGTATTTTTGTGAGTGATGCTAGCTATAAACCATAATTTTTTTCAGATCGAATTTAAAATAAAAACGTGACCTCTATGAAAATTCTTCGCTTTACACGTTCATTGTTTTCATATCTACAATTTCATACAGATAGTTGCCATTAGAGAAGAAATACTATTTTGGGATTGTACTAAATCGTCAAAAATGACTTGAAAACACCTTGAACATAACCTTATATCACAATCGTGAAAGCATCTTTCACTGTCATTTGCGAGCTGTGTCATGTGCTTGGTCGTTATCCAATCGATGTTTTTGTTTACCCGTTCGTCGTTTGAATCATTATTAATGATTTTTATATGTACTTGTACCTTGTACATTGGTGAAATTGCCTGCCTGATCACCGTATCTTGATAGATACGCTTATTGTATAATATACTAGCTAACATGAATCTGGCTTTGCTCGGGGACTTATTAAAGGTTTGGGGGTAAAGTTTTGAAGTTGTGATGATCTCATAAGGTTAGCAAAACTTTATTTTCTAAAAATATAATATGCATGTATTATACATGTAAACCCATCGGAAGAAATTACCTAAATGGCAATCAAAACGTTTTCAAAATCTGTGGCGTAGTTTAGAAGAACTAGGTGCACAAATAGATAGACGCGGATAGCAATTTTTGTTTTATACTATTTAGAGATGAAGTTAAACCACCAAAACATGGCAGCGCATATGTCAAAACATTGGCTGAATTAATAAAAATATATTTCAATATGTAGTTAGTACGCGTAGATACTCTTTATGAGTTAACAGTATTATATAAAATGTAAAATCATCTTACTTACACGCGAAATTCACAATATCATTTATTGTTACTTAAAATAATGTCAAATGACAGATGTCAAATAATGTCCACTATCTTAAATGTTCTGTACGAAATTGGATACAGACATAGATATACCGCTCACGGTACCAACTACCAAAAATTGAACACGTCCTTTTTATCATCGCGAATCGCTAGGAATAGAAAAACTAGATCGAAAAAGCATGGTGTAAAGCAGGCACAAGTATTCAAACAAATAACATAAAGGGCAATCACACGTCCAAGAGGTGACATCTGAATGATCCGTTTATGGGGAGTAAGGACTACCCATAATACATTATTCCGCTGAAAAACATACCGAAAATCTTGAATCAGTACCTAACGCATGTGAAACATTGTTTTATTTGTGAATTTCGCCTTTGACCCTTTTGACAAAAGATTCCGATAATGTATAAAAATAACCTTTCCTGCATAAGTACAATGTTACCTATGTATGAGCCATTTTAACAAAAGCCTTATACCGTTATAACTCAGGGAAGCGGCAATAGAAGACCTTTTTCCATTGGTACCTACTCGGATACATTTCCATTCAAAATAAACTCGCCAACAAACAGAACATGGAACTGAGGGATCGTTTGTTCAAATCAAATAATGGTGTCTACCTAGCTAGGACAGCGTGAAGAATTTCGATTTGCAAGTAGAGCTCGTAAGGATTGTATCAAACTCGTGGTTAACAATAGTTTATTATTGCAATAACAGCAGCCTGTCAACTAAACTGGTGTACTGATATAGCGATTTGTTTTTGGGTGTTATGCCGTGTTTCGCCACCTCCTTCTTTAGCCAACGTTTCGGACAGCATTGCAGTATCTTTCATTGCGCGTTCTTATCTTATGTCCACAATGTGACAGACAGAATCGCCAGGATATTAAGGAAAGAAAGCATCAAGACTGTCTTCGAAACCACAAAAAAAATACAGGACTTACTAAGGCCTGCAAAAACTAAGTTTCCTCTGGAAACAGATGGTGTTTACAAACTTAGCTGTTCTGGATGTGACAAGGTTTATGTAGGTCAGACAGACCAGAAATTCTCCAAAAGGATATCTTCAGACTATGTAAACTCAGCTACCCTGACAAATCGGCAATTGCCGAGCACTTAATTGAAACAGGGCATAACTTTGGATTTGTTTTTGAAGTTCTGGGGAGATCCAAAATATATAGAGCACGGCTGATTACATAGGCAATTTAAATTCATAAAAATCTCGTAAATACTAGTAGAGAAAATGGAGCTAAGCTCAATAGTTCTTGGGATCCGGTAATTGACGGCTACACCAGAACTAAACGCAGAAAACCACTTTAAAATTATATATTAATGTCAATTTGTAGAGGGTTGGAGCTGGCAACATGGTAGTGCATCTTGATACATAAGCACACACTTCAACACAACCTTAGATTACACATCTGCCCTGATGATGGACACTGCAACGCTGTCCGAAACGTTGACTAAAGAAAAATGTAACGCATTACGGAATAATACCTAAATACAAATCACTATAAAAGTACACCAGTTTAGTTGGCACTCTGCTGTTATTGCAATAATAAATTATTGTTAACCATGAGTTTGATACAATCCTTACGAGCTCTCCTTGCAAGTCGAAATTCTTCACGCTTTCGTAGCTAGGTAAACGATTTGACATTCGATTTGAACAAATGATCCTTCAGTTCCATGTTCTGTTTGTTGGCAGAAAAAGAATCAACACAGAGCATCACCAAAGATGACGTAGACCATGCGGAAATATTATTTTGCCCCAGGGCCTACTCCAGTTAGCAACTCTGTTATAACGCCTTGAAAAACGTACCGTGGTATCCAAATTAGTTGGTTTTAAAGTCAATAAATTTGAGTTTGCAGAATGTTAGTGAAAAATGAATGAATTTGTAAGCCACAGATTTCTGAAAAAAAGGATTTACATTAGAGATTTTAAAGTTCCTATATTATTTCCACGCAATGTTACCAATTTTAAAAATATCGCAAGTAGGTAATTTCAAAGTTTTTCTTTCCAGATATAATTATAATTACATATAATTGACATATAATTCCATTAAAATATCTCCAAATATTGAGGTGTAAACAAATAGTTTTGTGAACAGTCAACCACGCGTCCAAAAAATAATGTTATCACTATTTTCTTGCAATAAATCAGAACCAAAATTTCCTCAGAAAACATACGCTTGTTAATAATTAAGTCCCAAAATAGATCATTTTGGAAATGTTTTATATATTTGTAAAGCGTGTTTGAAGTGATTTTGAACAAAAAACGGCGCTATATAAATCATACAAATATTTGTATTATTATTCAAATATCAACTTACATAATTAAAAACCTTGCATATTTATATATTATCATATGTCACTATATCAATGACAATTTTTTTTAAAACTTTCTTCAGGTCAGTAGGTACCATAATATTGAAAAATTACACATTAGAAACTACAATATATAAACACGATGATTTCACTAAACACTATGATTGATAGCAAGTTCCATAATATTGAAAAAATACACATAAGAAAGTGCAATATATAAACACGATGATTTCACACTTGAAAAAGTACTTTACCTAACCATTAAAACGGCAACCATTTTGAACCGGAACTGAATGTAAAATAAATTTACAAACAGATCAAATACAAAACGTCCGAATTAAAACAGTTGAATCAGTCAAAAAAATATTTAAACGATCTATTTGGAATTATCGATCAACACACTTTAAACTTTTTACGAACTATAAACTAATTGATTGAAAAAAAATTGTACACAAATAAATGTTAACAAACTTAAAAACAAAAACGAACTATTAACAAAATGAAACAAACATAAAGACGGCCTCTGCGGTGGTAAAGCTCTCGACTAACAAACTGGAGTTCGCGGGTTAAAATCCCGGCGTGCGCAAGTAAATTTTATTTTGTGGAAAATACTGATGTAAGACCACCACTATTCAGGATTAAAACGTTGCTTGAAATGGCTTTGGCCGTGTTTGGTGACCAAATTTGGATAGCCAGGTACTTCCCACCTTCCTCTTCCCCATCTCTTTCCCCTTCCTTAAGCCTCACAACATATCCCAATCGAGGATGCCATGGTTCCAAAAGGGTGGGAGCATTTGGGACCCATCAAATAAACAATCTAATTCTTTCATAAATAAGATCTCTTCTTTTCTATTCGTATCTCCTTTTCCCATTTTGTTATTTTAAAATAGGTTTGTATGTGTATCTGTATGTAATTATGATAATATAATATATAAGCCCTGATGAAGCTTAAGATAAGCGAAACGTCGTTGGCTGTCATTTATTAATTCAATAAAAGTGGTCTATTAAAAAGCATTTTGTTCATATGATACATAACATTACACCCCAAAGTATTTGCTTCCTTAAAAAAAGGTTAACAAAATTATATATTATACATTTAAAAAAAAACCTTATTTTGTTATATTACCTACTTTTAGAAGTAAACATATTAACGATACCAATTATACGAGAATACGACTGCAAACAGTTAAAATATAAGTTTTTGTATAAACAATATATTGTTGGGAAAATATATTATGTTATACAAATATTACTGAGAGTTTTGTTTCTTCGTAAAAGTACAAGATAAAAAAAAAAGTTGGAACAATTATAACTTCTACATTCAAAACTAATAGAACGAAAATTTTTATTACAAATTCGGCGGCAGATTAATTCTCCCAAGTGAATCGTTTCTGAAAATTAAGAATTCAAACTCCTTATTAAAATTTAAAATTACATTCAAGAGTCAGAAAATATGTTAATTTATTCTTTATTAAAAGTTTTGTTTTAATTTGTAAAAGAGAAAATAAATTTTTGAATACTTTTTCAACAGCCATTCGTTTCTTTTTTATTATATTTGGATATCACCTGAGAAGATGAAATTTTCAAATAAGTTTTGTGAGATCCATTTAAATTACGTTAAAGCTGTGCTCTGACGTCACGAAATTTGCACAGAAAAAATCGAGTACGTTTTTTTTTAATCTTATATTTAATCTTAAACTTATGATTATTTTTAAGAACATGTGTACCAATTTCTTCATATTTACTGAGATAGTTAAATATTTAATACTGTTTTGAAGTTTGTCAATTCATTCATTATAGGTCTCTTCTACCGTTTTAAACAGGAAAACCAATAATTAGACCAGATTTTTAAGCCCCGCATACCCAATTTCTACCGAATTATAACAAGTTTCTAACTAACTCATTTTTTAACGAGCTTTTAAGTTACAAAAAAAGTTATTTTTGAAGCAAATATCTATACATTTGTTATGCCAAAACGTTAACTACAGGATTTTCCAATAAGAGGTGTTATTTTGAATTGCCCGCTATTTCGGTAGATGTTACTTTTGAAGCTGTCATTTTTGACATTTGACAAGTAAAAACTACGTCATTAATGCTTCAACAACGCATTGAAATTATTAAAATTCATTTTAGTGAATCAAATGCATATCTTCTTGAGTGATGAGGCCCATTTCCACCTCGATGGCTTTATCAACAAGCAAAATTGTCGCATCTGGGGCTCGGAAAACCCAAGAATTATTGTTGAAAAGCCTCTCTATCTTCAACGTGTGACTGTTTGGTACGGTTTATGGTCCGGCAAAGTCATTGAACCTTACTTTTTCGAAAATAAGGCTGGAGCAACAGTTACGGTGAATGGATCGCTATCGAGAGATGATTAATGATTTTTATAGCCGAAATTGGATGATATTGATCTGGACAACGTTTAATTGTAACAAGACGGCGCTACGTGCCATACAAGCAACGAAACCTTCGATCTTTTACGATTGAATATCAAAATAACACCTCTTATTGGAAAACCCTGTACATGAAATTCCCTCGATTAAAATAAAGTTCAAATATTATCAAAAACAAGTTTTATTCTGTTATTTAATACGTAAGAGGCATGAAAAAATTTACAGTCTCTTTAAATGCAACTGAAGCATTTGTCAAGAGATTTTTTCTCAATTTTAAACGAGTCGTGTTTTATAAAATATTTTCACCATTTTCGCTTAATTATTATCGTTTCTTAATATTCCCGCGCTCCCTCTAACATTCGTATTTACATATCTCCCTTTCAAATTATCTTTGAACGCTTACAACGGGGCCCTAATAAATTAACCATATAACATATCAGTATTTTTTCTCCTTGCAGCTTTGTGACTGGACTCGGCAAACATTTCAACTCGTAACATTGATAAAATATAATTAGATGAGACATGAAGCAAAAAAATAAGGTCAACTTTTAAAACTTCAATTTACCTCCAACGTTCCCGATGCTCTAACGCCAAACGACCAGAAACTACCGAATCGGGTCCCCTCGCACTGTTTATCGCATTCTAATTAGTGGAAAACGTTTCAACGAGATATTAGCACGCAATAGCGCCCCTGATAGGAGAATTCGTTTCGTCGTGATTTTAGTACGCAATAGTGCCTTTTCGTTTTAATTGTGTGACTTTTCGATCGTAAGGTCATTTGCGAAATAAGTTTTAAATGTGTATTTAACAATAATTGTGAACTCATGCAACTTATATACATACATACACCCACAGTAACAACACGACAAAATACAATATTCTACAGCAGCACACATAAGCGTAGCTACATTGCCCACTCTCCGATACAACGACTTCACACCATGGGAAATCATTACTTGGGTGATGTTGACATATTCAATACCAACTTGGCAAGTTTTGTGGATCATTTAAAACATTTATTTCAACAATACTCCTCTAAACACATCATGTAAACCTACAAATAGCTGTAATTTTCTGTTTTTGTTTCTTGTGTTTGTATGACTTGTTGCATAGCTTTTATCAAATGTAATTTTATCCTTATTTTTTATGTTTCAAAGTATCTGTTAAATTAAAATTATACTACCAACCATGTAAAAGCCCTCTGGGCGTTAAATAAATAAATAAATAATACCTAATAAAAATAATAATATTTGGCTCATTTTTCGTATCCCCATTTTCGAGAAAAATCACATCAAGGGCAGTGGCAGCTCGTGACTTTTGGGTTACTAAAGTGCTAATATTAATAAAAAATAAAAAAAGTTTTCAGTTACAATATCAGAAATACCATTTTTATTAATATTAGCACTCTGGCACACCCAAAAGTCACGAGCAGCTACTGCTCAAGGGCGCTGGTACCTAAGATAAAACTTAATTACGGGTAGTCCTATTTTTAAAATTATTTAATGATAAAACATAATTGCATATAAGTATGTTAACATCTATTATAAATTTTGGTATTACAACTAAGGACAGGTTGTTTAAATTTAAATTTCAAAGATAATTTTTATTTCTGTGAAAGTTTTTTTCAAGTTCTGTTATTATTTCAGTTTTAAGCTCTTACCTGAAAAATATTTATAAAAAGGAAGGCATAATATTCCATGCTTCTATCAGAGTCTCAAGATTCTTTCAGTGAGAGCAATTCTGTGGCAAAATATTTCAGCACATAAATAACCCTTTATATATAAACAGGCTAGAACACAATCATAATACTCGTTTTAGCTTTAATGACGGACTTATTATAGTATAATAATAAATATGGACAAAGAACGTCAAACTATATGATTCCGAGTTGTTTTAATATGTTACCTGCTGAAATTACAAAAAACTGTGCCCAAAACAAACAATTGGTGAACTTACTGAAGAATTTGCTAATTGAAAAAAAATATTTGTAGCTAACAATGATATATTATTCTAAAGACTTTTAAAATTGTTATTTTTGTTTAATAATTTTCTTTTGCTAAATTTCTGTAATTTTTTTATTTTTTGTTTTATGTAATTGTAAAAATGTAACTGTAAACTCACTATAATAATATTTATAATGTAAATAACCTGTTAGAAAAACTGCAAAAAAGTGCTTTATCGGGACTTTTTTGCCTTATATTTGTAAAGTGTGTAAAATATTAATAAAAAAGCAACCAGATTATATAGAGATAATAACAGAACTTGAATAGGACTTTCACAGAACCCGAAAATTAACGTTTAAATTTGATGATTTGTTCAAATTTTGTAAAACAACCCATCCTAAGTGTTAACAAAATCTAATCATTTGGATGTTCAAAACGATATCGTTATAAATCATTAGGTACTTAGGAATTTCAATCTATTTTGAAATTAAGTTGGGTATTTACAAATAAATGATAAAAGAACATGAAAAAAAAACAGGAAACAGTTGTTTAGCAGTTGTGTACAATTTAAAATACGTTTATTAGTAAAAAGGGGTAAACAAAGTGTGTAATTTTTCACAGCAGCATTATAAAACAAAAAAAAAACTTTTGAAGCGAACAACGGAAGAGTGTGATAATTTGATGAACGGAAGAACTCACTTAAACACGTATCAAACGCCAAATAAAGTACCTTCACAAATTTAAAGGCTTCACCTTCAAACTGGGAAGTATTTAAGTTAAAAAACTTGCTCCTTACAGCTTTTAAGTAGAACAGAGGGTAGTCTTGAATAAATAATAGAGATAGGGATGGAATGGGAGATCAAAAACCTTGTTAAGATGCAGAGATTTCGTTATTTGCAATAATTTACTTACATTTGACTGTATCGTCCTCTGTAAGGTCCTGAGAGACATCCTATTTTGCACGGTGCCTGATTTCTGTGTTTTTTGTTTGTTAAATCAACCAGGCGTTTTTATTTCTGTTCATACGAGCAAATAAAGTAAAGCGATGACAACTCTGCCGGATTCGCGGAAAAAATGTAAATCTGCAAAAAGCTCTGTAGCGACGTGTTACCAGGCGAGATAAAGGATGCAATATAATAATTTTGGACAGCAAAATGTTTTAAAGGAATCAATATTTTATGTACGAGTGTGTGTTTCTGACGCTTATAGGTTTTGTTTATTTATTCATAACGAAAATAAATTATATGATATATCAATAATGAATACTGGTTATTTACATTAATAGTCAAGATTTAATTCGAAAATTTCAGCGACATCTATAAGCTCATTGACCAGTCTATTTATTCTCTCTATAACATAATAGAAAACAAAGCTATAGTTATGGAATGATGGGGTCTAGTTAAAAAGCTATATATTTTTCAAAGCTATAGTTATGGGGTCTACCCATAAGCTACACCTTTTGTAATTTATATTTTACAATAAATAATTTTTGATTTGATTTGATGTATTCCTTGTATATCTAGTGACAACTTTTAGCGTTAGGGCAGTCATATCTTGAATTAATTTTTTACACAATAAAAAAAAATCACCAACAATGTTACCAACAACTTGGAAATCATTATCGATAGCAATTTAAAATATTAACTAAAAGAATTGCAAAAAAATAACTTCTTGAGCTATTTCAAAGTGAACCGAGGATCATCTCAGAATTCTACCAGAGAAAAAAAAGGAACATTAACCATGGTCGTCTGTATTTTCGTCCAGGATCTGTATTTCTAAGCGTATGCACTTTTTCAATAATTGAATTGAATTTTTTTTCTTTGCGTTGGTAATCTCCGATAATTTTGCTGCGCGTTCAATATGATTATAGCGGCTGTAAAGCGTTATTGGGTACGCGGTGTTAGGCTTTCCATGATTTTATTTTTTAAACTGGAGGGTAAATCGCCTAGGGTCACATCCAGAATATGTTTACAACTGCTACAACGCACTTAGCGACATCTTTGGACTGAAATCTTCCAATTCACATTAGAGATTTTGATTCAAATCCTATGTACAGGATTTTCCAATTAGAGGTGTTATTTTGAATAGCCCGCTATTTTGGTAGATGTTACTTATGAAGCTGTCATTTTTTAACAAAATCACTCCCACACATATAAACACATACACACAGAAACACATCCTACCACGTCACCCATGATGATCATACATTTTTATTTTTTTAAATACATTATATATTTTTTTATATTATAATATGTAATGCACAAATGAAACCCACATAGTCGATGCAAATTAGATAAGACAATGTTTGTGAAGCATTTTGTATTTATTGTTATTAATCCAGGTATTTTAACTGATAGTGTAACATTTATACTGTCCCTCACTAAAGTTATCACTTTAACAGAGACTATTGAATTTCTTACAACTTTTTTTTTTCTTTTTTTTTTGTCTTTACTTGAACCATAAAATATAATTGGTTATTCTGACAATAAACAAAAAGTTACGCTATTAAAGTCAGTCGTAATTTGATATTAATGGGTTTGTACAGATTGAAATCAATGGAAAATAATTTATTATATTTTATTAATACGTCATTTTAACTTTTGTTTCTATTACCTTTTTTATTTTTATGTTTTCTCACACTTTATACTTTGTACTTGTAACTTTATACATATGTGGCACCACATGTTGTGCCGTTTGTTTTTTTAAATATATAAAAATTAATGTTTAAAATTAAACAATAACTTTGTAAACTAATAAAATAAAATAATACTGTATTATACTGCCCTTATGAAGCTACGGTTGTAGCGAAACCCGGTCGGCATTAAGTATTTACCTATAAGTGATGTTTACAAAGTTATTGTTTAATTTTAAATTATAATGTCACATCACAAAGTAACCGCTTCATATGAAGAAATAAAAATTAATGCGTAACAATACACGTGCTTTGTCAAAAGCACAGATTAAAGCAAAAAATATTATCTCACCTATACTGTGTTTTGATTTATGAAAATCGGTATAATGTTGTTATAATATATATAATAGGCTCTACATTCCAAGAATGATACTCTGAGATTTAATTCTTAGTTTATTGGTAACCGAGTACAAAGTTTACGGATGCGTGTTTACTAATTGCGAGCTGGGATGTGAGAAGGAGATCAAACTAATACATGCGATTTTATACTACCATAATAACTCTATCTCGCTCTACACTGACGGAGTCAAACACTTGACTTTATTGTCTCACAAATGTCTTATTCCTTAGTATTAGTTCCGTTTTTGTGATAAAATGAAAAAGAGTATAACGTTTTTTACAGATAAATAAATTTTATATTCTTTAAGGGGATCGGAATTAAATAGAGAAAGTTTCCCCATATTTAGTTCAAATTGCGATTTATGACATATATAATTTTGTAGAAAAAGTAGGCGGGCTTCGAGCGCTTTATTATATTTTTTATAAGAGGAGAGAGAAATCAATAATTATCACAAAACGTGTGTGCAAAAGTCCTCTAATAAATAAATTCTTTTGAATCCCACGCAAAGAGCAAAAGAAATCATCAACTTTACCAGGAGGGCAGAAGTGAAGAAGAGGCGTCGCCTTTATTCCGCCCGTATTGTGACGAGAGGTTATTTTTGGCAAAGAGTGTCGAGGGGAACTTTTAATTATGTGAAATTTGTCGACCGAAACGGTTTTCTGTCGCCCTGGTATTTTTTCCGCTTTGCGATGATACATTATTAACTTTTTCGTTCTCGAAAATATACAAACAGTTTCGGGTTCATTGGTTTATTGGGTGGATTTTATGCGCAAAAAGGAATTTAATAGAATTTCAATCCCTTTGAACTCAAAGGTTCACTTTCTTAGTTTGATTATTCAGCCATACGAGAAGATAGAGTTTAATGGTTTCGAGTTTATTTTGTAGAAAGAATGCCCAAATAATATTAAATTTATTATTTTATTTGCGTTGCGAAAATAAATTACCCTATCCCGAAATTTTGCTGTAGATTATGAATTATTCAGTTTAATGTGAATATAGAAAGTTGATGCCAAGGCAAAAAATGTTGGATACATCCATTTTTCTATCGTTTTTTTGTTATACTGGATATTTATTGTTGAATTAGACAGCATGGGGTCTAGCACAGTGAAATGGATAACTTTACAATATCAAATCGATAGACGGAACTAACGACGATTTTCCGAGCGTATTTAAGATTTTATATAGGTAATTACTTATTTATGATAACTAGACTTCATAAATTCATTTTAACCATTTCACAATTGATTTGTCTCATTTTAAAAATACAATATTCACGTTTGCATGCAGGCTTCCATACAGTTGCTTTATGCCGCTTCTGGTTTGGGAAAGAATATTATTTTAAAACTCCCGTGGGCTAATAGTCAAAGAAGTATTATTCAATATATCGACACTCGTAGGAACCATTCGCTTTACCAGTCCCATTTGATTATTTGCCTTGCTATGTGTAGCGTATTTATAGTAGAGGAAAGAATTTGAATGCCAAAGAACAGAGAATGCACAAATTGGAGAAGCAATCATAATACCTCCTACCGGGTATGATCTCCTGTTAGCAGAAATATGAATTGATAAGAGTTCTTGAGAATAGAGAGGGCTTTTTACTCCTATGAATAGATATAAAGGTTCAAGCCATTTTCACGGAGTTATTTAAATGTGTTATAAAGCCAACGCTTAAATGATTTTACTTTCTTTATGCTACAATATACTGTGGTGAATTCATTAAGATCATTAGAGTATTAGTAAAGTTTCTGTACACTTTTTACTTCTATAATACACTACAAGAGACAACTATTTGCTTTGGGAAGATGGTAAAAGATGCATCACAGATCCATTTTTTTTTCAAAGTACAAAATTTTTCGTGTTTTACTTTACCAATGACATTCGCCGTGTTTTTTTTCGTTAGTATGATATGGTGTGTGCTCGAAGTTTCAAAATACGCACGAATTACTTGAATAAACGTACTAATCTAATTACATTCCTCTTTTGTGCATTTTTCTATCTCTCCTATCGTAAATAGTTGTTTCTTGTTCTTGCTAAGATGAAACAAATGGTTATTTCACAAATTTTTGACAACACTAGGTTATCTTGGTCATATTGAGAGAGGCAATAAATTAAATATAACCAAAATGATAATCTATGAGATTGAAGGAAAAACGTTGTTCAGTTGACGACACCTTGTAGAATTATTTGAAAATATTACACTACGCGTAAGGTCATAACAGTGAGAAACTTGACTTTTACCAAGTTATGATGTTTTTTGGTTAGAACGATCTTAAACCAGGCCCAAGACCGGCTTTACCACACCAACCAAGATGGTAAAAATACAAGCTTTATTAGTTTAAGCAAAATATGCCTTCAATATACACATTAAAACATTGTTTGAAAGATGTTGCAGTCGAAATTAAACACAAAAATTATCCTTCAAAATATAAACATGACAACCGCTCTTGACCCAGTAGCTAAAATACAAAAACAAAAATTTGCGCTCGAAGCTAAACCAGCAAAAATAATTTAATAATAATAACCGTCAATTTTTATTCGATCTACATGGGGAGGAAAATCTATTTTCAAATATAACGTACCTACGGTACGAAAGGGTAATGTTGTTCCGAGATGCATTTTGCAGATATTTTCCTAATGATGACCCTCTGATGAAAAAGCACCCAATAGAGAGGTAGTAGGTAATTTAAAAATAGTAAATTACGTTTGCAGCAAATCAAATCTTACTGATGAGGTATTAAGAGAAGAAATATGGTGGGAAAATTCCATAAAATTTTTCGTTCGTGTTTTTTTTAAACATTTAAAACTCGAGGTATCTAGCACGGACGATCGATAAAATTCTATGTCAATATTGACGAAATCCATCATCTTTAATCAGATAACGATATTTGGGAGCACGGTCAGAATATTATTCCGACAGTCGGTAGACAAAAGCCGCTACTTCAAGCGAATCCTCCAAGGTATCGGATATGATGTCAATACGCACAACTTTTTGCATAATGTTGTAATGTCTTTTTGTTTATTAATGAGTGAGGGTGAACTAACTAAGTTCTTAGAATTGAAAGAAATCGTACACAGAATCCATAGACTAAATTACTTGATCGAAGACGCGATCAATTAATCCCGTTCCAGCATTGAGAAAGAAAAATTGTTTGTTATGACTAATGACCTCATGAACTATTTTACTATCTTTTAAGTGTCAAAAAAGATATTCGTACTACCAATGTTAAATTTTTAAAAACTGTAAATTAAATTCAATATAATTCAAATTATAAGTATTTTTAACTTTTACGCAGCCGTCTAAAGTTTGGGATTGTCAATTCATAGACTGATGTACATTGTTGCCCGCGTATGTCGATTTAATAGTGCGACCGTGCTAGGGAAATTAGATAATTAAGCCGATAATTGTAAACTTATCGATTTCACTGTGCTTGACTCCCAGAACGTACCAAGCACTGAATACTGTTAATATTTTTACTCTAAGATAATTAATGAGATTTTCGTCAAATTACGTTACAGACCTTTCTTAACATTTATTTGACTGAACTCAACAAAATTCAAAAGTAGAAATTTATTTAGGAATTGTTAAGATAAAGATTCCAGACTCATTGATAACAAATAAAATATATTTTCTTCCGCTGAAACGGTAAACACTGCCTCCGTGTGTTTCGTCGGGAGGAATATAAATCCATGTTTCGATAGTGTGGAAAAAAGAAAGAAAAAGAAATCTTTCGGAACTAAACGATTGTGGCTCGAATCATTTGGAATTTAAATCCATTTCTTTTCACCGAGAATATAAAGTTCCCATATTACAGAGAGTTGGAAGGAAGAGAAAAAAGATAAAGAACGGAGAGAATTCCGAGGTATAAGCCTTAGGAGCCACAATGCCAGTAGTTGAGAAATTTAAATAATTCTTTTCACAATACAAAACCCGAAATATTTTTGATCTGTAAGCTGGAAAACTTCCAAGAGTTCAGATTTTATTAAATGATTGACTCGTAGGTTTGATGGCTGCGTAACACATACGCGTTTTCCATTTCGTTGACTGAAGTTTTCAAAAACGTGTCGATCTTGGCAGTAAGCACGTCCGGATAAAACGTATTTTTTTAAGTTTAGTTTATATTTAGAGTATCATTCATAGGTATAAGCTGTAATTTTTAGGTCAACAAAATGCCCTAGGAAATTATTTGTCCTACATCCAATAAATTTACCATAATAACATAAATGTCCTCACATATTTCTCCGTATTACAAATAATAAGGTACGAGTGCGAGGGTATATAATATTATATTATATTAGTCCACCTTCCCTACAGCCTAAAGGACCAGTATCTAGCAGCCACCTTTCCTGTTAATTAAGGAGTACGCGAAGGGAATGTTAATTCACCTTGAAGCCGGAAACATCTCTGAAGGATTTTGCGAAATGTGAAGAAGATTTGGACCTTTAAGGATGTTCATTACGGGAATACCACACCGGGCACCGGACATACCTCGACCACGGCACTGTCAAATATTTGGGATTTCGGGATAACGCGTCCTGGGAGTTGTTCCTGAATTATTATGTTCACTTGCTAAGAGTATTAGAATATGCCAACTGTCGGAGTTGCGGACAAGTACGCGATGAATAAATACGTTATTATTATTTGTCCGTGGAAGATTATTCATATTACTTACATGCTTTTTGATTTGACTGATTTCGATCGATGAGTGGCTGAGTTGGGATTATGTTTGGGTCCCACCCGGGCGTCGTGTGTTCAATTCCTTGGCTGGCTAAGTCCTTCATCACGACCAAGCAAAATTTTCCGCTTACAGGTTATTCACTTAACCCGGGAATGTTAGTCTATCTATAAAAATATACATAAAATACATAATAATGAATAGATTCTTGTGTTACCTAAACATATTTCTAACAGCTTAAATAATAATTATTAATTATTTTACACATATTTTGGTTATTTTTTTTTTACAAAATATTTTAACAAGTGTCTCGATCCTCGATATATTAATACTATAATACATAACACGCAGACACGTGATTCTTAAAATAAATATTTTAGGAATCACGCAATCTTTCACTCGATGCAAATTGTCTTTTTTGTTCCTTAATCCGTCTCATTTTTTGAGTCGAGTGAAAGATAGGTGAATACTTTTATTGCCTGGTATTTTAGTGTCTTTGTCCAAAGCTTGTGTTAACCGTCAGAGTTTTTAATGTTTTTTGTACGTTTGTCTAACTGGTCTATTAATGATAGTTAGCGTTCAATGAAATTTGTTTTTTTTTCGTCAAAGATGTAGTTAAACGGTGTTTTTATGTATCTACAGTTGGCGAGTATCTGATACGTCAAACATGTTGATTATTTAGTCTGTGTCAGTCATTCTACGTATTTTTTTAATTATTACCGTTCAAAACTAGGTTGTGTTTTCGTTTATTGTGAACATGTATTTCACCGAGTTATTACATTTGAAAGAAACGGTTTAAATGTAATAACTGGTGACCGGATAAATCATCACAATGATAATTCATCACATCTTTAAAAAGTTATATATAAGTCATGGAAAGTGATCAAACAAAAACTTTAAAAACTGGGTTAAGTAGGTTAGGTTTGATTAAGTTAGGTTAGGTTAAAAAATAAATTTTTTCATCGTTTCTAATGACTTTATATCACTTTCTAAAAGTGTGTTGAATTGTCACTGTGTTATCATGGAACCGTAATAACTATGTAATAATAATGAAATACTTGTTCACAATAAACGAAAGCACAACCTAGTTTTGAACAGTAATACTTACAAAAACATAGAATGACTGACACAGACTAAATGTGTCAGTCATTATATGTTTTTTTAAGTATTACCTTTTAACACAAGGTTGTGTTTTCGTTTATTGTAAACATATATTTCACCGAGTTATTACACTTAAGCCGTCTCTTTTCCAAAATATTCATTAAGATACTTGTATTACGGGCTAGTGCAAGTTTACTAAGACAATTTAAATAAGCAGGTCTACCTGCCTTTTATGATATCATTATTATCTTAATTGCTTATTGGACATATCTTTAAAAGAACATTTCATGTACCATATAAACACCTAGTATAAAGTCGTTGCTAATAATATTTTATATCTTATGCAAAACACTACTACTGATTTTCCGATAGAGTTAAAATTTTGTAAAGGTTTTATTAAATTTTTGTCTATATAAAACAAGGTTTTTATTCCTAGCACAAAGGATAATATATTATTGACATTAACTAAAAATCTTCTGAAAAACAATAAATGCCGCCGACGGGAATTGAACCCTTATATAAATAAATACATATTTCACCAATAAATGAAGATATAATTTATCTCGAAGCCATCTGGTAGGAACATTATCAATGCTTTTCCTGCAAAAATAAAATTGGTTGTTTTCTTGTGAAAAAAATTAATACGCAATAACAGTTGAATGAAAAAAATACCGGTAAATATTGAATTATTTTGAATAAGCCGACGTAGCGCAATCAGCAGAGCACCTGACCGGCAATCAGAATGCTGCGAGTTCAATTCCCATTGGTGGCATCTATTTTTCAATTTGAATATGTGTTTCAGGGTAATAATTATTGCTTAAAAGTTAATAATTATTGCTTAAAAGTTAATAATTATTGCTTAAAAATTATTTTATATTACATTATTATATCTGAAAAGAGAGGTGGGCCGTATCCCTTAATGTAGGAAGACGACCCTTTTAGAATAGGCTAGAGAAGGTCTGCAAGTACCTTATAGTTGAGGTAACTATTTGATAAAGGACGTATAGATTGCGGTGAGATATTCGGAAACGTTTTCATCCGAACTCTAGGATCATAATTGGTTCGTGTTTCAGTCGAATAACCTGAATGATCCTGGAACTGTAAACATTCACCATACTGACATCTGACAAGGGTGGTGTTCCTAGAATGAGAAAAATCTATTATTTTACATGAAGCCAAATTTAAATTACTATATACCGTTATGAAATTGATGAGAGTGTAGGAGTTATAATGATTAATCTTAGGTTCACAATAATGGGGGTGACAGATTACGCTATAAGCTCAGTGTTTTATATAACTCTATATAACTCGCCATCAATCCAATACAGACACTTGAAAGATGATTCGTTATAATAGAAGGCGTGGCGACGACGATGTGTCGTAATATGCCAGCTAGGCGATATTTGAAAATTTCGCGACCCTCTCTTCTGCCTACGGTAATGGAAACAATTTACAGGGCGCCGTGGTTACGCAGCTGAATTCTGTCAAGGTAACAGATCCCATACATATAATTGATATTCCGCGGCAGTTCCCCAATTGATCTGACCCCCTCTCCTGAGGAAAATTATAGCGCAGTGTGACACCTCATAATAAAATACTTATAGGCCACGCACAAATTATGCGTCACGCGTATAGCGTAATGTGTATAAGGCTTAATTGAATAGTTACATAAGCGATAAAATGCAATTAGATGTAACTGATACTAGTATAATTCAATTTAGGAGGCAGGTTTCGGTACCACCGCCCTAGGAAACACGTATTAGATTACCAATACCTCTGCTAAAGGTCACCCCAAGTGGTTAGTTACTTTTGGAATTTTTGCAGAGGTGCTCGGGTTAACCGGTGAGGTGTGTTCAGGTTGCGCGTGCCCACAAGCTGCATGGCATGCCAGATCGGGTCAGGCTGGCTTGGTCTCTCAACTGGTCTCTCTTGAACTTGCACCGCAGCGGGTGGGGTAGATTCATAAGTCCGTCACTCCTGGACTCAGTGATCCCTAGATTCCTACCCACCGCTATACTTTTCCTTCCCAGAACTTCCTCTCTTCCCCTCTTTAGACACCCTCCACACGGAATCCCTAAAGATAACATAGGCGCTTAGGGAAATTATACTCCTCAGGGCCTTCTGTGTGGGGTTAATGTAAAAATAGTAGCTAAGATCTGGGATGAGAGAGACAGAGAGAGAGAGAGAGAGAGAGCTTGAACAAGTGCAACTACTTATACACAGTTAACTCTTTCTTTATATATATTTTTTTTATTATTTTAAAGAAAGAGAAACTTCAAGGATAACTTTTGTGCCTTTGATAATGAATCTATGGCCGAAAATTTTTCACCACCCCATAACACATAATACGCAAAGTACTACGACAAAACGTTGTAAACATTTTGGAGTTCAATTACTTTGTTATTCTGTACAAAAGGGCCTTGCAGTACATCGAGGGTTGAGTAAGTACCGAAGTATAGTGCAGTGTTCATACTACCTCCTTGTGAAACTTAATCCTATTTCCACACTGCCTTTGTGGGAATTTCGATCCGATTTGTTCTTGCATCCTTTGCATCAAAGGTTCCTATTGTGAACTGCGGCACGCTTGTGTGGATTTGAATACTTTTAGTGCTTCTGTGGAACAAGAAAGCAACAAATGGCGCAGTGGTGGATCGTGTGCACCCGGCTTTAGTGTAAGGCTGGTGATAAAGAAGGCGCTAGCGTCTTGAGAGAACATTTAACACATCATTGATTTAAAAAAAGATGCACCAAGTTATACGTAGCTATTCAAAAAATAATACATATGTACTTACGTGTAAAATATGCTCATAAAATATATTCTTAAAGATATTTTTTCTAATTATTTTATAAGCAATAATTACTAGCCTGAAACACTCATCCACGTTGAAAAATCTCCTGATAAAAGATACATGACGCCAAGAGTGTTTCAGGCTAATAATTATTGCTTATAAAATAATTGTTACCCTTTGTGATATGCATAAAAAAATCTTGACTTAAACATTAGTTTACCAAAAAAAAAATAATAATTGATATTTTTTCTTCCTCATTTTATAAATACACTTTGCACGTCAAAGTTAAATTGATGAAAATATTAACTTTTTTAATATTGCAAACGATATAAGCAATTTCAAAAAAAAATATTTAACTGTATCATACTTTGATACTGTACGATGCTGTAAAATATGACCGAGTGAAGTAGAGTCGGATAAGCTTAGTTGGTAGATCAGCACCCGGCAAGGCAAAGGTCCTGGGTTCAAGTGCTAGATGCGACCCTTTCTTTTTCTGATTTTATGTTTCAAGTTTTCGTTTAGAAATCGCTAATTTTGTTAATTAAATATAACATTTTAAGGTTTAACTCACTAAGTCAATCCAAAAAATAAAAAAAATATTAATACTGAAAATAAATTTTTAAAGGCATTTTCTTCTTTCTGACCATCCAAAATTCCTTCTACAATGTACATAAGAATTTTTTTTTTTTACATGTGACTATACAAATCAAAAGTGGCCATCGGTATCACTGCTATTGTTTATATTTTAAAATATTTAATAATAATAATAATAATTTGATGACTTGTATAGCGCCGTTTTTGTGCAAAATCACCTCAAGGGCGCTGTACAAACTTATAATACATTTCTACAGTGATGTATGTTATTACTTAACTATTTGGAGAAAATATACAGTACAATACTTACCTGGTAGGTCACTTGAGATTAACACTTAATTAACATTATCTAATTGTTTATTGGCGAAATTTAGATACAGGATTTAGGACTTAATTGAAAAATTGAATATAACTGGGCTTTCTCTTAGGAATGGTATATTTAATTTAAGGGTACGACAGCTTAAAAAGGTAAGTTTTTAGTTTAGACCTGAATTCTGTTTGACTTGTTATGGATCTTAGTTGCGGAGGGAGTTTATTCCAAGCCTTCGGCCCAGAGAATCCGAAAGCGCGATCACCAAACTTAGTATTTGGCTTGCGCTTAGGTTCTATCAGTCTGCCTACAGTTATTTAGTTTAATTATGTTGTTATAATTTATATTTTATTTGATGTTACTCTCACGTTTTACTAATATTGTTTCATATTTAGTTTTTTTATACTTGTAATCACAATTTTACATTTGTGTATTCATAAATCTATTGTGCTCCTACTTTATAATGGATTATATCTAGATACTGTTAGTATTTCTTATATAATACAGATATTCTCCTATGTACAAATCCGTTTAAACTAAAGTAATCTGAATGCATGTTGCCTGAGTTGTGTGCTGATGATGCGGTGCTGATCGCTAACAGTATAGAAAATCTATAACTGTAACTGTATAGGATGAACGGAGTATATTTGAAGAATAAGTTAAAGATAAATGTAAGTTTAGTCTAAAGTCATGGTGTTTGAAAGAGAGAGAGTAAAAACAGTGTACAATATAGTTGTGAATGAGGAATACTTGAGCAGGTGGATGAGTTTGTGTATTTATGAAGTATGTTCTAGAGAGATGGGAAGGCTGAAAGAGATATTGAAATAAGGGTAAATGCAGGTAACTACATTAATAGATGACTGAACGCTGTTGGCACTAATAAACGAATTGTCCAAAGAAGTGAAGATATCAGTTCACAATAGAGTGCTGGTATCTACCCTGATATATGTCATGGAACTAGCAGAAGAAGGATGAGAGTAGACTGAATGCTCAAGAAATCAGATCCTTGAGGCGTATATGTAGTAAAACCATGTATGATTGTGTGAGAAATGTGGAGATCCGCAACGAATGCAAGGCTGATGTAAGCGTAATGAGTAAGATTAAGAAAGGGACGCTTAGATTGTTTTGTTGCTGTAGAGCGAATGAGCGAATAAAGAGTGTAAGAAGAATATATGACGCACATGTGAATGGTAGCAGAATTCAGGGAAGTCCGAGGAATACATGGCACGATCAAGTGAATTACATATTTGAGTCGGGCCATGTCAAGAGTCAGAATAATAGAAGAGTATGTATGAATATGAATGAGGCAAGGAGTGTGGGTCAAAACCGAGTTGTTTGGCAGTCCATCCTCTCTGCCCATCCCTGCGGGGAAACGGTGTGATAGTTAGATAGTTAGTTATTTAGTTAGGTCAGGTTGTTTCGGAAAATTTGAACGATTATTCAAATTTCAAAGTTAATTTTCAAGTTCTGTGAAAGATTTTTTCAAGTTCTGTTATTATTTCAGTTTTGTCAAGCTATGCATCCTATAATGATATAATAACAGAACTTAAATACGACTTTCACAGAACACGAAAATTAACGTTGAAGTTTGATGAATTGTTCAAATTCTCCGAAACAACCCGTCCTTAGTCGTGGCATTTTTCAAAATGGCGTCACATACCTGAAAAGTTTGCTGTGCGTCGAAGACGTGGTCTTCGAGTTTTTAATGAAATAACAGTTTAAAAATGGAAAACAACGCAAATATGGTGGAAAAATTGTTTCTAGATAAAGCACGAAAGATTACCAGATCAAATTATGCCATTCAACGAGTAAATAAACTGTAAATAATATATGAAAAATGTAACAGAATGATGACAGTTGGCATCTTGAACTCTTTGGGCTGTGCATTTTTATTATGTTGTTCTGTTTCAATACTACAAAATACCGTGTCAATTTCATTTACTTATTTTTTATTCTATTCATTTTACGTCCTTGGGTCTTTTAAATAGGCAAAAGGGGTATGATTTTGACATGATGCATAATTTATGAAAAATAATAAAAAAATATCTTAATAAACAAAAAATACATAGATACATGAAATCAAAATACAAGAAACAAAAACATTATAAAGATACAGTGATCAGATAGATTAACAAAGAGACAACCAAAAGTTCAAGAATAGGGTTGGAAAAGGTTTTTAATATGATCCACAATTCACCATTCAAGTCAATATAATCTAAATATTGATGTGTGAAACCCTCTGTATGGGAGAATTCGCAATGTAGTTGCGCTTCTCCACACTGCGGTGGAATTGTGTCTTGTTGTTCTTGTGGGTATGTTCTAGTTTATAAGTTGCAGGAGTTCGGAACAGTTTAATTTAGATTTTAGTATTTTAAATAAGTAAATTGTTAAAGTTTGTATTCTAGCTGACAGTTAAATTTAGAATTCATGAAATTTATCAATTCTGATTAACACAGATTATTAAATTTTGCTGGGGGTAATTAAATAATTTTAAGCTATTACATTTTTTTTTAATAATTTAATACGATTTTATTTAATTTTATATTCGCAGTTTAGGAAGAGTATGATTTTTTTTATTAAATAACTAAACAAACTTACTTAAACAGATTAAATTTAAAAAAAAAACATCCTTAAAAAACACTATGGTAAATTGGCAAAACAAATTCAAGTAATAAAATAATTTTGATTTTTTAAATTTTGACAAACAATCTCCACACAGATTTAGTTAGTTAGGAAGAATAAGCATTGATGATATAGAACAGATTTTGAATTTTGATTAATGTTTTAATATAAAAAAAAATGTTTTGTTGTTCACAGGTTTTATTTTTGTTTTGTTTTTTTTTTTTCTTTCTTGTATTTTACACTGTAAAAGTGATTATTGTAATTTTATCATTTATTTTGATTAGTTTTTCCTTTTATTATATAAACTATAAGATATTCTGTTCATTTCGTAGTGTAAAGTAAACTACACGAAATTATTTTTATTATTTAAAAATAAACCGTTTTTCAATAATTTCAAAGTGTATCTTAGCACAACCCTGTTTTTCTGTGAGCACAAATGGTTTTCTCCAGTGGTTTTATTTCAAACCTGGTTATCTTCAGATGATAAAAATCAAACATGGCCATCTCCAAACTAAAAACTTTAATTTCTGGTTTATTAAAGGCCGTCCTAAAACCGAATTTGTAAAGTAATTTATGATTGTAAATTAGCTTGATATGATCTCAATGGTTTAATTAACTCCTCAGTCTGTTGCGTTTATGAGTGAGATGTTAGTCTATGGTGAGATGGCTACGTTTGATTTGTATCGTCAAATATAACTTCACCAAGAGCGCCCAGTTCGTACGGTGTAGACAGGGGAACTATTTCGTCACCCAGTTCGGCAGCATTGTTAGGAGTGTTAGAGGCTGTATAGGGAGTGATTTATTTATGCGGGTCTTGTGAGGCCCGGAATACTTGAAGGAGGAAAAACAGATGCCGATAGGTCACACTGACCGCTAGATTTCTACACAACCCTCATATACTTTCCCTTCCGAAGCGTCCCCAAAGAAGACGTAGGCCGTGAGGAAAATTATTTTCTCTAGGGCCTCATGTGTGAGATTCATGTAAAAAAATAAAACTGTTTTTCGCTCGATGGCACTGACTTGATCACGTGGCACTTGAAAATCTGTACTCAAATCGAGCTTGTATGTTTGCACTTTAACTTGGATTGAACTCACCAACTACCGACTCACAGTCAAATGATAGCTTTAGGTTACTACGTAAGAAAGATTCATATCATGAAATATTTGTCAGATTATACAAAATGTAGGAACTCAAAAAAATAAGTAAGTTCACTCTGTTTTAATTACTTAATTAATTAAACATGTTTAATGGAAACGTTGTGTACGAAAATATGTTTTATATTTGATATGCCGTGTTACGAGTAAAATCATGATGAAAACCTTTTACTAATAAATTACACAACAAAGTCGTCAAAAGTACTGCCAAAGCCTTCTCTGGAGTCTTACAAGCTAAATACAGCACTATCCTCTATTCGACAACGCTGAAAGAACTATAGAAAATGTGTTACGTTGATTATTAAACTTATGGCTTACTAGACGATTTTTACAAGAGGTTAGGTTAAGCTCTTTTTTTGTTAAATGTTGTTGGGGTGTTATGCCATGTTGTGCTAACTCTTTCTTTAGCCAACGTTTTGGACAACGTTATAGTGTCCATCATCAGGGCAGATGTGTAATTGATAGTGGTGAAATGTTTGTTTGAGTACGTCTGTGCGATACCGTGTTGCCAGCTCACTACTCTACGAGCTGGTTTTACAGTAAAATTTAAAATGGTTTTCTGCGTTTAGCTTTGGTGTAGCCGTCAATTACCGGATACCAAGAACTATTCAGTTTAGCTCTCTTCTAGGTTAAGCTCGGTTAATTGGATTATCAATTATCATAATATCACGATATAAGTTTTGGTTTTTCGTTTTGTAAATTATCTGTAATTTGTAAACACAAAACAAATTATTCATATATCGGCACTAATATTTGACTAAAATTAAACTAAGTGATGAAAAAACACAGAAAAATTAAAGAAAAGATATTTTTTATTGTGAAGTTTAAGAAACAAAGGATTAGTGATTCCACACAATTATTATTTCAAAATATTAATTTCCATTAAAATATCATCTTGGAACCAAACCAAACCAATCTAAGATATCGGTAGATTGGCAGATTAAGTTCGTCGTTCGTGACGTACATAATGTGGTCTCAATTGCCGAGCAGTTAGAGGCGTTGTCCCGGTAAGATACAGATCCTGGATTCAATTCCCAGTTGAAATCATTGCATTTATTCGTTTATTACATTTCGTGTTTCTTTTGGACTTATTAGTATCATATTAGTTTTAAAATGATTTAACACTAATTTTGGAACAGGTGAATATACATTTTTTAGGGATTTTCACAGTTTTCTGCATCCCAACAGTTATACAATTGGTGTATTCTCGCTCTAACCGAGATGTTACGGTCATAAAACGTGAAAATGTGTGTAATGCGAGGAATAAGTGAAAAACGTAGTACCCTTCTAAGTAATATACGTACACATGCCGTACATGTAAAGGGGTTCTATTCACTGCCACGAGGCTGATAGAGGTTTGCGGAGGTGTGCGCATGATGGCATTATGATTTAACCTTTGTGGCTGACATTTGAGCTGCTTTAAAAGTGTCCCTTTGAGAAAAAAACGTAGTTTGTTTGAATGAAGCAATAATATACCATTTAAAGGTGGACGTGATGCCACTCGTGTCAAATCGCCTTATTGACAACGTTTTGGATGACTATTCTGTTATTTATTTTCTATTATGGTCCTGTAGGTTTATTAACGTTTTAATATTTTTGATATATTTCCCAACTGCTCTCATCCTTCCGGAGCCAGTGAGATTATGGTATCCCCAATTGGGGTATAGGTATTGTGAGGAGGGCAAAGAGATGGAGAAGAGAAAGGAGGGCAAGTACCAGGTGATTCAGATCTGGTCATTCCAAACAACGTTTCAAATCTGTATGGAATTTCACTAGGGAAAAACTGAGTATATTATTATTCCACTTTGGAACCTACCACAAATACAGATATCACTTGATATTATTTCAAATAAGTAAAATAAACACAAATTACTTTTTTTAAATGTGAACCCGCAAACTACGGATTTGTAGCCAATAATAATAACCAATCAACCACGGAGGCCGTCAGTATTCATAATATTTTGAGCAACATCTGTATTTTATTATTGAATTCGTTTTATTTGACCGCTTAGTAACCGAGTTAACAATTGCGTAGGGTTCCCATCCAGGCGTCAAGGGTTAAATGGTACCTAAGAACTCCGTCAATTAACAAGTAACTATTTTTATATATATTCTATTAAAATATATGAAAAAAGATATTTTTATTTGCGTAGCTTTTTGCCCGTTGCAGGCAACTAATGGGTAAAAGTGCTAAGCGATTTGGTCTTTGAATGTAAATGAGGCGAGGAGTGTGTGCCTACTAATAAATTAAAATATCTATGTTTGCATGTAGATGAAGCAAGAAATGTGTGCCAAGTCGCTTGTTGCCCGTCACAGGCACACTATATGGTTAAAGTACTAAGCGGTTTGGTGTTTCAACATGGATGAAGCAATGAGTGTGTCCACAAATGTATAAAAATATATATTTTTTTGATGGTATGTGCCTAAAATTTGCTTTTTGCCCGTTGCAGGCAACTAATAGGAAAAAATCTTTTATTTTATGTATGAATGTGAAGAAAGCAAGATGTGTGTGCAGGCAATTAAAAGTTAAATAAATTTTTTTATTCAATGTATGAATATGCATGAGGCAAGATGTGTGTGTGCCAAATTTCATATTTATGATTTGGTGTTTGAATGTGGATGAATCATGAAGTGCATACTTGTAAATAAGCTGTTTTGCCCATTGCAGGCAACTAATTGGTAAAAGTCCTAAGCGATTTGATGTTGGAATGTGAATGAAGCAAGGAGTGTGATACTACAAAATTAAAAAAAGAAATGAATATTTGGATAAAAAAAGGTGCCAAGGATCTCACTGATCATTTTTTCACCGAGCCATTCGGGTTGTGTAGGTTGAGACGCGTAGTTTGATACCCATGTCTTATGTACGGTTTTTGTCACCGGCATTCTTGAAAGGTCCCAGTGAGTTTACAGCTTTATTCAGTACACTTTCTGCTGATGAAATGAACATTGCTTTATAAACACGCAAAATGTAAAAACTTTTAAATAAAAAAAAACATAAAAAAAAACAATGAAATAATTCGTTTTTAATAATAACATTACTTTCCCAAACTTCTGTGCTCCTGGTAGATTACAGCGACCTCGAGGTAATTTTTCGCAGAAATGGCTTTATAAAAATTATCATTATTGAGGAAAAAAATATTATTTCAATCTTCATGAATATAAATTACCGAAAAAATAAATACAAAACGAAATTAGGTACCTACTCGTTAACAAATAAAGGGATCATACTTTATATTTGAATAACTCTTGGGGCGACGGTACCTATGCCCGCCTCCAAAATTTAATGATTATTATTAACACGCTTAATGCAAAAACTTTTAATAAAAAAAATGTATTTAAAAAAAAAACCGTTGTTTCAACCTACTAAATATTTAAACCGCGATAAAATTATTATTAATAAGTAATAATACAAAAATTTCTGAATGGGAATGAAGCATTACCTATATAATGTGTGATTCGTAAATGAAAAATCTTTATCATTCTATGATAAAGATATCATGCACCCAATTTATTTGAAAACGGGCTCAAACACGCTCTCAGTACGTGCCTACCTAAGACCTCTAAGCAGTACCATCTGTGTAGGTACCTGCAGCTACTTTTATTAATATTTATTTATTTATTCATTTTCGGGAAATCGACAGTTTACATTTAATCAGTTTGTACATAAGTATTATATAGTAAAATAAAACCAATTATTAATTTCCTCCTTGTGACTTTAACTGAGACAGCATAATATTATGGAATAAGTTATTTAAATTTGTGAGAAAGGAATATGAATTAAAAAATTTATACAAAACAAAAGATGATATTAAACGAAAATTTTACAAAACAATACATTTATAGCCTTGAAGAGAGGTTGTAGATATAAATCAAATCATAATAGAGATATAAACAATATAGACATAAACATTATTCACAAACCATCAGAGAAATATTCTTTTATGGACTTCTTGTATTTGGTAAGTTCGCAACTGAAAATATCAACCTTGGATAATAGGCTAGTGTAATTATTGCATAATCTGTTTAGGCAAGAATTCTGCTTAGAGTTCGTTTTGCTTTGATCAACCCTGAACAGGACACAAGAACGTGTTGAACGCGCAGGTACGATGAATCAATTTTAAAGTTTTAATCAATTTTATATTTGAAAAGACATGGTTCCTGCGCGTGTTCAGAAAACCTGCTGATGTAATTCAAATAACGCGGGCAACACCGCCAAAAGTGGTTTAGATTAGCACTAATATTTTAAAACCAATTAAAAAAATAAACCTGTTTTTTTAAATCGTTTTTTATAAAATTATTTTTCTTAAAATGACATCAATCAAGAGTTCATCTTTTCATTTACAAACGCCGCTACTATTTTTGTAATAAATCATTATTCATAACCATAAATGTATCTAAAAACCCAAAATCTACGCTTCGCAATTTCAGAAATATTTCATAAACGTTTAAACGTTTGCCCAAACTGACCGACGTGATTTTCGGAAAAATATATTTTGAAAAAATTTCGTCAATAATAGTAAAAAAAAAAAAAATTTTTTAAGCGGTCTCTTTTCAACCACTCCTCACCCGCTTAGGAATTGTTTATTTTGAAGGTAAAACGCCGAAATCAGAGACGCCTCACTAGCGACAATTTAAACGGATCGGTATAGAACTACGGCCGTATTAGCGTTGCAGAGTTACCTTCGACATTCAAATTTTTGTTCGGTATAAAAAGATGATAACTCACCGCAAGATGTCAGTGTTGAAAACATCACAAAAGTGGTTTGAATTTTTTCCATACGATTTCGGGATGAATTTTTCTATACAAAATGGGCAACTCGATATTCAATCAAAAATGAACCTTAGATTCGATATAAATTGAGGGGCGGTGCGGTCGTTTTTTGCCTGAATGTCGATTAGTAAAATAAAAGCGCACGCCGCACGTGAAAATGAACCTCGAGTCGATATAAATTGAGGCGAAGAGTAGTCGTTTTTCGCCTAAACCCCCCCCCCCCCAAAAAAAAAACAAAAGCCAACTGGATATTAATATATGTATTGAGTTAAAGTTGCCAATTTTAACTTAAATTCTGCAAATTTTGAATATATGATAGGTTTAAAACTCTTGACTCTGTGCAAAAATGGGCGGTCCGTTTGATAGATTCCCCAATCTTAACAAACGGACTGCAATCTTTGGAGCACAGGCGTCGGGTAGGTATGCTGTCCTTGTTCTATCGGTATTACAATGGAAGATGCTCTGAGGAACTAGCGTCATTGATCCCTTCGGCACCGGTTCATAGTCGGGATACACGCCAAACGCGCGCCCAACATTTGTACACGGTTGACATTTGTCACATGAGAACGGGTCGCTTCTACGATTCGTTCTTAAGTTCAACAGCTCGGCTGTGGAACGAACTGCCGGCCACTGTGTTTCCTCCCTCCTACAACATGGGACTCTTCAAGACCCATGTTCACTCCTTCCTCTCCACAAAAAGACCCTCCACACACCATCCCCAAAGATGATATAGGCCCTGAGGGAAATTATTTTCTTCAGGGCCTCCTGTGTGGAGTTAATATAAAAAAGGTGATTTTTTCCAAATGGTTCGAAAGGACGTTAGAATATGTCAACTATGAATGATAGGAGAGAAGCCATTGGAGCATTTCTGGCCATATATTGGCCAATTAGCAAACACACGCAATTTGAAAATATATATCAAACCATTTGTTGGAATTATTTCAAAATTTCTCGCGCATTGAAATCTTCGTTTTAAACAACATTTTCTAGATATTTTATGTGAGGAAGAAAAAGTTTCCGGTTTCCTTTATTTCCAAGATTAAAAAAATGACGAGGACACTATTGTGAGGTGTCACGTACAAAAAAATAATAAAAAATGTCAAACAAACACCGAAAGGATAATTTTTCTGCCTTAGGAGAGTTTCAAAGCTACCTTGAAATTCGGATTGTGCTCTACAGCCTTACGGTAAAGGTGAAGAAAAGTGACGCATTTGGCCATTACAAAAAAATTGCATACTTTACGAGTAGGTCTTTAACATTATCATTGGTCAGTAGTAATACCCAACAACCTTCACGGAACTTGACGATCAACTAAGAAATTTAATGAATTGTTCAAGTTCTGTGAAACAACTCATCCATAGAGTAGTATAAGAGGAATGTCGTTCCCAAAGGTTTATTTTTAAATAAGAATTATAAAAATATCTTTGACATGACAGAATGTTAGTTTCATATTATCCATAAATATGAGATGTTATAATAGTTGCCAGGCCTAAAATTTAATTATTTTTGCCCCTGTCGGAAAGCAAACCAACAATCTAATTTAAAGGGTTCGACTTTAGGACGATCCATACTCCATCAAAACCACAGAATCCAATACATTTCCAATCTAATTAACGGTCACTAGGATTTGTGGGCAGATTCCGTAAATTAAATTCGTAATTGACGTTGTATTGTATTTAAATATTAAAACTGTTCGAAATTATTTTAAATATATATTAAAATCAATGCTTCTTTGTTTATCTTATGATTTCGCTTGATAGTTTGTTCTTATTAGTGTCAGGAGTTTTTAGAGAGTGGTCAAGGGCGCTCAAGAAAGACTTGGCACAATCAAGTCAAATAAATACTTAGAAAGTTAACTTATTCAGTTCTTTAGAAAAATATTATTTCCACCTTTAAAAAAACACACAGTTCAGTTACACTAGAATTTTCAACTTCAAAACTTTACTTTAAACCATTCACAAGCCCTAGCAACGCTGGGTACACGTCAGCTAATATCGTACAAAAAATAGGGTTTTTATAATTCTTTACTGTTCTTCAATATTATTTCACTGGCTGTCGGAAAAAATAAATAAATTCCGCCGACAGGAATCGAACCTTCAGCCTTCCGATTGCCGATCAGGTGGGTTCGATACCCGTCGACGGCATTATTTATTTTAGATTTTTTTCAATTAACTTAGTTGTTTCAGATTAATAATTTTTTTATCCTATGATAAAAACCTTGTCTTGGAAACATAAGTGTTCTTAAAAAAATTGTAAAAATATTTCCCCATTTAATGAAGATATTTATGTCTAGACGCCACCTAGTAGGAGATTTGGTATTTAACAATGCCTTTCCTACAAAAATAAAGTTGGTTTTTTCCAGGTGTAAAAATCTAATGAGCAATAACTTTTGTAAAGAAAGAAAATAAGCCGACGTAGCGTAGTGTCTAGTGCACCCGACCGGCAATCGGATGGCTTCAGGCTCGATTCCCGTCGGCAGCAATTATGTTTTTTCGAAAGAGTTTTTCAATATATATGGGTTTTTCCGGCTATATAAATTATTGTTTATACTAATTTGTTAGATAAATAGTGTCTATGTTACTCTATTGATTCAGTATTCCGTATCTATTTGTGTTGAAAAACTAACATTTATCTCAATTTCCATCTTCCAATAAAATATTTATAAATGCTTAATCGATTTGTCGATACACAGCATAATTCGAGACAAGCACTGAAGACATACAACTTTAGAAGTGAGCTGCGGGCGTGTCCGTGTCCAAGAAGTAAGCTCCTTGTGAAAATTGTCAAGCATTTTCAAATTCGTGGGCGGATAATCCATATCAACGCCTTTTCTGTGGTCTTGCATTAGAAATGTATTACGTTAATTGTCGACTTTACTTTTCTGATTATTTTGTTAAGAACGCACTTCTAGGAATTATGTGTTCAGCTATACTATTAGTGAACACTTTTAATAGCTAATGGGCGTTTTACAAGATGCGTTTTTTAATACCTATCCCCCATATGAAAACTATGTCGAGACTTATAAAAAATCTTTTTTTACATGATGATTATTTTCGTCGTACGATTTCACAAATAGTTGCCATTAGATAAGAAATATTTTTTTGCAACTGAACTTAATCGTTAAAAAATGGCAACATCTTGAACATAAATATGTATCACTTGAAAGCATCTGTCATGGTTTCGCTGGTTTTGTACCTACGTCTATACTAATTGGTTTGATAAAAGTAGTTGAATTCCTTAAAAATATGCGTCCCTTTTCCTTTTAAATTCAATTCCCGAAATACCTACCACCACAGACAAACCTTAGTGTTCTTGTGTTTGTTGAACAAGGTTCCAATGTTCGTTGAAAATAACCCACGCTCCGCTGTTGAATGTTGAACGAGGCCTCGAAATTCCGTAATACGATCGTGTGTATCGTAAACCTCCGCCGCAGTCAATCTGTGTATTATTACATTATCATTTTCAACTTAAGTCTGAGTGATTTTTGTCTATCATTACGCATATAATATAGTGTATTGATGTGGCAGAAGTCGTGAACTACGTCAAAACCTTGTTCCTATCGTGACGTGATATTATTCTTATTGTTTTTGTGCCCAATTTTTGTTTAAGCTATAAAATATTTTTTTTATTTTTCCTGTATTATAACATTTCTCCTTGTATTAACATCATGTAGTATTTAATGTGTTTCAATTGGAAATGGTCCGTTAGTAAATAATAAATAAAATGTTTGAGGGACAATTATTTTCATGTGCGTACTGTGACCACCTGAAGAGGCACTTAGAAGCAAGCAGCGGACCAAGGTAAGTGTGCATCATTTCCTATCCCATTCCTTTCTAATCCCTGCATTACTACGCAACTCAATATCATTCTTTTCATCGCATCCGCAATGAACGGATGGTATTGAACTATCGAAAAGGGCTATTGTCAAGAAATCAATAAAAATACAAGCGAAATTCGAGATTACAAACAATTACATACGTTCACAATCAGTAACAAATGCATTTCATATTGGTGGTTGCTTGGTTCCTTTCCTACAATTGCTTGGCTTGCGCAAATTTTCTCAAGTGTATACGCAGCATTAAAGTTAAAAGTTATAGTTTAAAAAATAAAGTCTGACATTTTAAAATTATATATTTGAAAAGATAACCGATATGGAAATTGGACGAAATAAAGCAGTGCGTAAAAGGCCCATTAGTTCTGTATCAGGTTAGGACGTCTATCATTATCCAATCAGGTAATAATAATTTGAATTGAAAGTTATACCCATCAATGTATTATATCATCGAAGAAGAAGATAAAATTAATAAATTTAACGAAAAATAAAACAGAACAAGACACAGAAAAATAAGAAGATAACGGTCACAGCTAGGAATCGAACCCAGGATTTCTTGTCTTACCGGGACATGCGTCTTAAACTACTCGACCATAGAAACCAACTTTTTAATCGTCATATTTCACGATGCCATATTTCAAATTCAGAATTAATAAAATCATCGTGCAAATAATTTTTCTGATATTTTTGGCATCTACCTTTTCAAATTTAAACAAATTTAATAGTTTAAGCAAAACCTCCTAGATCACAAGGGAATCAAATCAGCGTCCTAATTTGTATGGGAACCTCCAAAAATATTTGTTTATTTATTTTTTAAATTAACTAAAACATTTTAAAATGTTTTGATTAATAGATTAATAGATTAAGAGATTCCGTAGCAGTGCTCAAACGAAATCTACATAAACACTTTGCTGATATGTATGACTTCTCCACTCCATAGTAAAAAACCCATTTTTTAGCTTCTGTTTTTTCACTCTTTTCTTTTATGACTTCTTTTATGACTTTTTAACTTTAATATATATGTTTTAACTTTACAAATTAATATTGTAATTTAAATAACAATTCGAATATGATTTTAAGTCCCTATAAATGCTGATTAATTTCAATCCATTTATTTTTCTAAGTAAGTAAAAAAAGAAAAAAAAAACTGTTCTCCATAATGGTATTCTGTATTATTCTGTATTATTTGTAAAACATTTATGTACTACAGATATAATAACTATTTTATTTATATATGTACGTAAACTTTTCAATGTCACATAGTTAATGTAATAACTCTAATAACAATGTATGTAAAAGCCCAATGGGCGTTTAAATAAATAAATAAATAAATAAATAAATTAATAAGAATAAATTTAAAAACATTCTTGAAACGAAATTTTTTGTAAAATCCCATACAATTTAGGAGACTGCTTTGGATGAGTGTCCTGGCCTTGTGATCTAGGAGGTTTTGGTTTAAGACGCCTGTCCCGGTAAAACAAGATATACCTACTGGGTTCGATTCCTATTAATGACCGTTATCGTTTATTTTTATTTTAATTTTGATTTTAATATTAATTTTGTTTATGATAATACAATAAAATATATATATATATATATATATTTTACTATGTGAAACGAATAATAAATACTTCTAAGGATTGTTTGTTCAGTGGTTTTGAGCAACGTAAGCTATCCTCTTACGTTTAGCATACAACACAGAATGAGTATATTTCTAGCTACGTGGATGAATAATAATTTGAGAAAGATAACTAAAGGAAATCTACCAAATTCAAGCTGAATTTACAAAATTGTGGAAATATCCGACGATAATTCCGTTTTCTCGTCGCGGGAGACATCTCAAACGTGGGTTTCTTTTTGACAGACGATAGCGGGAATAATACATTGTGGAATTGTTTTTCTGCCCTGAGCCCTGAGCGAAAGTCATATCAATTCCTTATTACATTAATAATAAATAATATTGTTTTGTGAAGTCTATTTCTGACGAATTCCTCTTAAAAAAAAGGTTTGGGTCAAAAAATACGTTTTAAAAAGTTACCCTCTCCGGTATAGTTAAATTAATGGGTTGTTATGGTGATAAATTTTTGGAGTATTTTACCGTGTTGCCCTACCTCCTTTTTTAGCCAACGTTTTGGACCTGAGAGTATCCATCATCAGGGCAGACATGGACTCGAAGATTGCGGTGAAGTGTGTGCTTATGAATGTAATATTCACTTGCATTATAATCTTCAATTACATATCTTCCGTGATGATGGGCACTGTAACGCTGTCCGGAACGTTGGATAAAAAAGGTTGTATTTTAATACGGCATTATACCTCAAAAATAAATCGCGATAATAATTTGGCCGTGAAAATCTAAAATTATATGAACTAACTAACTAACTGGGTAAAATAGTTACCTTTTTAACCTGGTTTTCGTTTTTATCACTTTTCATGAATTCATAACACTTTTTGTAGGTGTGTTGAATTGTCATTTTGATGATATACCCGGTCACCTCCGTCATGATATCAATTAGGAGAAGAACATTAACGATATTACTACTATTACTTTATCAGGAAGATGACATGCTGTCACTTTTTTAACAGGATAATCATTTTTCGTGCAGCCAAACCATTTTTTTCATGTTTCAAAAGATTTTTTTTAAATATGTAAGATAGTAGTAAAACTTTGTTTTTTACCGGTTGATTTTTTTTCTTTTTGTAATGCGATTTTGGTTGTTTTTTATTCGTAAAAAAAGCATTACAAGACCGCTGCATTTCTACAAACACCTAAAACCGTGTTACAAAGAAAAATTCACCTCTGATTAATGATTTTCAACTCTTCCAATAACCTTCCTCCTTCTGCGCCCGCCTAACGCACTCCGATATCACCGATTTGGTGCCTATCAATTTCTTCGGCAATATCTACTCACGGTGGTAGGTACGCCGCGCGTGATGCGAGATACTGGAAACCGATGAATAAAACATGACCGTTTTTACAAGACAAAAGTGCCGGGAAATTTTATTTGAGCGCGCGAAATGGATGTCTGCTATATATTATAACCACCTCGCTTTGTGTTATTTACAGGCGCGGTGCCGCGGAGGGCTGAACTTTACGCGATTTTGATGCTTTGTTTTGATCAAATACTCACAGATGATGTATAACATTTTATAATAGTTTGAAATTTGGCTTCACAGATAAATAGGTACCTTTTGAGATGCTGATGCTTTGTTTTGATCAAATACTCAAAGATGATGAATAACATTTTGTAATAATTGTAAATTAGGCTTCACAGATAATTAAGTACTTTTTGAGATGTTGATGCTTTGTTTTGATCAAATACTCAGAGATGATGAATAACATTTTGTGATAATTGGAAATAAGGCTTCACAGATAATTAAGTACTTTTTGAGATTTTGATGCTTTGTTTTGATCAAATACTCAGAGATGATGAATAACATTTTGTAATAATTGGAAATTAGGCTTCACAGATAATTAAGTACTTTTTGAGATTTTGATGCTTTGTTTTGATCAAATACTCAGAGATGATGTATGTATAACATTTTGTAATAATTGGAAATAAAGCTTCACAGATAATAAGGTACTTTTTGAGATGTTGATGTTTTGTTTTATTCAATATTTAGAGATGATGTTTAACATTTTGTTATAGTTGGAGATTGAGCTTCACAGATAATTAGGTACTTTTAGAGATTTTGATGCTTTGTTTTGATCAAATACTCTGAGTTGATGTACAACATTTTATAATAGTTTGAAATCGGACTACACAGGTAGGTAGGTACTTATTGAGATTTTATTAGTAAAAAGGTCGGATACGTCTGGAATTTTATATTAAGATATATCTTGTTCTTTTCGTACCAATTTCTGCTTGCTCATTTTTCGGAGAAACTATCACCTGCACGGAAAAAGAGTGAGTGTAGCGAATGTATTAAGAATCTCTTCAAATGGTTGGCAATCCGGTTAAAAAATATTTAAAGATTACGAATAATTTGAAGAGATTCTTAATAAATTAACAATACCAATTCTTCTATTAGTATTTTCTTAAATTAGTTTTACGAAATCTCAAAAAAATGACGAAATAATATGCTTTAAAACGTATACAATGGTATCTCATGGTGTCAAATAAAAATGAATTTATTAATGTGAACGGCGGTGCTGCAGTATCGCTCAGCATGCTCGAATTAATTTAAGATGGAAAGAAAAAAAGGTGAAATTTCGTTGTAGGGGATAAACTCAATCTCGAAAAAAAATTTCGAAAATGTGATGATATAATTTTATTTTAATTGGTGTTAAATATAATAATATAATTGCTTGTCTGAAATACACCGTGGCCTCCGTGGTCGAGGGGTAAGGCTCTTGACTAGAAAGCCGAAGGTCGCGGGCTTTAATCTCCCCTACCTTCCTCTTCCTCATTTCCTTCCCCTCCCCACTACCTTCAGCCTGACAAAATACCCCAATTGGGGATGACATAATCTCACTGACTCCAAACGAATGGGAAGAGCAGCTGGGACTCTTGTGCGGTTCACATAAAACACCATTATGTTGGTGATATGATATGGTGAATTTAAAAAATATTGTAGCGATTGTTAAAAAGTATTTCAAAAAGGGCGCAGCACACAAAATGCAATTACAAATCTAACATCACCCATATACGAAAGCCTATACATGAGCATTAGACAGTTTATCCCACACAAAACTTACGAAAAAATGAGATAATCTGAACATTAAAAATTGCCCTCAATACGTCAAAATAATGTGTATAGCGATGAAGATTCATCTGATTGTGGAATCCCACAAGGTACGGTACTGGGTCCAATATTATTCATCTTATATGTAAACAGGATATTTTCTCAATCACTTCATGGTAGTATAACCTCTTATGCCGACGATACAGTAATCATGGAAAGTGAAACTACATGGGAATTAGTAATACTAAAAGCAACAGAAGACATAAATACTCTTAAATACTGGTTTGACATAAAAATAATATTTCTTAGTAGCGAAAAAACTCATCTTTTTCCATTTGCAATTTAATTAAATGACGTTCCACAAAATTGTGACATAATTATACATTTTAAATAAAATAATAAAAATAAATGCACAATAAACTGTTTCATATTGAAAATTTCAAATGAAATTAAATATCTGTCCTTAGAACGGGTTGTTACGGAGAATTTTTGAAAAGATCTTTCAAGAGAACTAGAAAATTAACTTTGATATTTGAAGAATTGTTCAAATTCTCCGAAACAACCGGTCCATAATTTACGTATTTTTTAAAATTCGAAACTTTCTCTCATTGGAAAATCTAAGATCGGTCTACCACGCTATAGTACAATCAAATCTCCAATACGCTGTAGTCAGCTAGGGAGCGGGAAGCTGCATACAAGACAAATCTAACAACGGTCTACCACGCTATAGTACAATCAAATCTCCAATGGGCTGGGGAGCAGGAAGCTGCATACAAAACAAATCTAACATCGATCTACCACGCTATAGTACAATTAAATCTCCAATAGGCTGGGGAGCAGAGCTTTAAACAAAAGCGCCTGCTTCTCTAGAAAAAAAATCAAAAGCGGTGAAAACAAGTTATGCGAATCATTTTAGTTAAAATAAATGATTTTAATCTGTAAACTGATTAATAATTAAAAAAAAAAAAAAACTTGGTTCAGAAATAAGACAACGGAAAACAAGTTTAAAATTAAATTAACTTTAATTATAAAATAAGTGAGATAGTTACACGGATTATAGTAACTGCAAGAAAAACAAAAATATCCAAAACTCGGTGAACTAGACTTTAGACTAGAAATTACAAAATCAGAACAGATCAAACGAATAATACAAATAATAGAAATAATAACATCAATATAAAAAGGGTCACGAAGAGTTGAGACCGTAATAGAAAATGACGTGACAGACGTCCAAAGTATAAAAGTCTTTCAAAGTATAAAATGCATAATTAAGTTTTTTTTGTTATCTTAAAAATTTAATAAACAATGAAAATTTAAATCGTTTTCGAAAACAACGTTTTCCGTGGTTTTTAATACTATATTCTTCTGTAAAAAGGGAATAACCCACATATTTCATACCCGGGATTAAAGATCCTGTTTTTTCCTTATAAAATATTCGTCATTCAGAATATATCGTGAACGTGTGTTCTTTTCTTAATAAATATCATAACGGAATGCGACAGTAAAACATTAGTTTGTAACTGATATTTTTTTAGGAACTCTGTCAATTCATTCGTTTTAGGCCTGCAGTCCTGTTTTTAACAGGAAAACGAATAATTAGACCAGATATTTAATAAGTTAACAGTATCTTATATCAGTAAGTCAAGAATATCAAAATAACTATATATAAATAACCTATAATTTTGTACTCATCCTTAATACATTTTTTCTCCTTTCTAAATACATATATATGTATGTTTTTTAAATTTCATAATCATTATCACGATACAACCTTTTATTTTGATTCCTCAATTCGAACACAAATGCATAATATTTCAAAATATTTGTTATAAATTTTATTAATAATATTTTACATCGAATGCCACGATTTTTCACCTTTAACTATTGTGACCTCACTATAGATATAGATTAAAACGTTTTCTAGAAAATCACAATTATTATGCGGTACCTAAATTATGTCCCTCGACCTCAAACTAACAATCATATGTATTCCTCATTACCCAGAATACTTATGGGAGAAAATAATTATACCGAGTCAGTGGACATCTTTAATTTATCACATAACAAATACAAAATATGTTACTAAGACAATTAAGTTATGTATAGTAAATATATATGCTGTATTAATACTTCAATATAAATAATATCGATTGTTATATCTGCCAGATATAACAATCGAGCTCAAACTCGGGTGTCAGTTAGGTGTCAACTCTTATATTTAGTAAAACGTTCCTAATGTAAGTGTTTATTTAGTTACAGTAATCTGTCTGGCTAGCTACACCGTTCCTTACCCGAGGGTAGGTAAATCTCTGAGCATAAATGAACCACTCACTAGATCAATATTTTCGGGTTTTTAGTACTGAGCCCATGGGTCCTAATGTTTGCAATAGATAAAAGTCTGTAACTGAAAAATATACGTCACTACTACACATACTCACCATCGACTAGGATAGAAACTATAAAAAAGGCGTAACCATAGACAATATAATTCTCATTCGAAGCCAATCCCATTCACTAGGCTAAAATTTTGTTCTGAGATGAACAATCAACCTGTCGTAAAAATAAACTAAATGACTTAAAATCCTTTAAATAAAGGAAGAACATTTATCAAATATGAAATGTTTTTTTTACGACAGTAACGAATTTTGATATTTCTCTGGTTTTAACAGAAAAATGAAAAAAACAGAAGATTTTTGTATTTCGTAATAAATTCTAATCTATCAATCCGTATTGACCATTTGCGAAAAAGACTAGGGTACTCCTTAAAACTCGGAAACCGATGTCGAATCGATGTATTTATTGTCCGTACATCCTTTCACATCGCACTTAACATTTTTTGACATTTTCATGTTTTGACAGCGGCCTATAAACATGCATGAAGTTCGCACTGGTTTGTGGAAAATATACGTCACAGATACACAGCCATAGAGATTTACCGTGTCTTTTTTTCTGACCCACTTTTTTCTCGGAGTTATATCCCCCTGTCTCTGAGCCTGCAGACGCTTGCACTGTCCGATAATATCTCTCGCAAGTACCTGCTAAACACTAGCGACATCTGGCGGGCACTGGCGTAAGCTTTATGTCTACCTGCCATCTAAAGATTAACTACTCAAAATATTTACTGTACATCACAATTGCATAGAATGAACATCTATCAGCATCTTTTTCACTATTAATATTTACAGGGTGGGGGAGAAGTAATGACCTGGTTTTCAGTGAGTATTAATAAAAACTAATAAACTTAAAGAACTTACTTCCACTTCAGCAAGATGGCGGCTTTCAGCAGCAATCCACTGACGTAGTCCATTTATAAAGTATTGGGCTGCTTTTCTTGCAGCAACAATTGAGAGTGTTGAAATTGATCTGGGAGATCCAACAAGATGAGGCAACAACATACCCAGCTACGAATTACTATGGCCAAATTAATTTGGGAGATCTGTGGTTCCAACAAGATGAGGCAACAACATACCCAGCTACGAATTTCTATGGCCAAATTGATACAAATGTTCCCCGCTTGACTTGCGTCTCTGAGGGGTGACGTGATTGACTTAGATGGCCAGCGCGTTCGCTAGATTTAAGCACGTATGATGTTTTTATTTCAGTGGGGTTATTACATACTTCTATTGGCCACCATCTGGCTGAAGTGGTATTGTACAAAAGGTTTAAGTTAATTTTTTTATACCTCTATAAAACCGGGTCATTGCTTCTGCCCCACCCTGTACGTATCTATAGCGTTTGTTGTTCTGAATTAATCAAGTGATAATATCTCACTAGCTGTTATCTATCTAATAGTATTATTGTCCCAGCGTCTGGACGATGTAGGCCCTGTGATTGGTCAAATTCAAATTGTGTTTAAATAAGACTTTAAAGATTAAGACACGATTTCATACTGAAATAGAATCGCCACATGTAATACGATATTTATTCAAATATATCGTTTCTGCTCATACAATTTTTGGATAATATCGAAGAAAATATGTTTTAGATAGTTCATGATCCATTGGATTAATTACATTACAGTGAAAATTATCCAAAATTACGTGATTACGTTTGACGTTTGACGAAAAAGCACGCGTTCATTCAACATGGCCAATACGCACCGCGTCAAAGATAGCCGACAGAGCGCTCCTCTGGCGGTGAAAGAACGAACCAAGGGGCTGGCGCGAATATTTAAATATGCAAAATAAAAAGATTTCTTCTGGAAGTTTATTTAAACTTTGCAATGTCATCGTTTCTAAAACAAACATTTGATTCAACTTAATGACAATAAACAACAACTCTTTGCATGTACGATTTTGAAAAATATTGATATTTAATATTATTTACGTAAATAATAATTTCGCATTATTTTGACAGAACACCGATATGATATACGCGAAAGTATAGGCACTGCCAACCCAATAAAATAACATGAAAGACAATCGGAAGATAGAAACGCTTCGTTGATTGTAAAATTAGCCAAAAAATCTCTTATCTGACATGTACTTATATGTATAATAAAACAATCATTTTGCCAGGTATAAATATTTATATAATATATATTAAGGTATTATTCGGAAACGCTGGACAAGGATAATACGAAATATTTTTAAGTAAAACCTTTGGATTTACCTTAATTGATATAGAAGGAATCTGAATGCATTCGGGAATTTTTGAATTTTAGCATTTTAATTTTTAATCACGTAAAATTAAAATTTGCTTTCGTTGTATTGGATGACAGCCGGAATAATTTCTATTGATGACATTTTCTTTTTTTGGTATTCCTGATATGAGTGTCTAGAATTTTTACCATAATTTACTCTATGCAAATATTATTTTGGTATTTTGGTTTCTTTTACAAGTAAGGAAATATTTAAAAAAAGGTTATTATAGGTTAGGATAGGTTAGGTTGGGTTATGCTAGATTAGGTTAGATTAGGTTGGATTAGTATAATTCTTTTTGTGTAAACCGTTTATTCTTTATTTCATTTTATGTAATTAATTTTTTTTAAAGGAACACAATAGGAAATTTTATTTTTAAGTTTATTATAGTTAAGCGCACTTGAAGTGAAACAACACAAAACTGCGCTATATAAATTCTATGTTATTATTATATTATTTATCAAGTTAGTTTATAGGTAAGGTTAGATTAAGTTGGATTATTATGGGTTAGGATAAGTCAGGTTATGTTAGGTTAGGTAACGTTAGTTTGGGTTATTATGGGTTAGGTTAGGTTGGGTTATTATAGGTTAGGTTGGATTTGTATAGGTTAGGTTAGGTTAGGATAGGTTAGGTTAGGATTGGTTCGGTTAGGTTAGGTTAGGTTAGGCTAGATTGGATTATTATAGGTTAGGTTAGGATATAGGTTAGGTTAGGTTGGATTATTATAGGTGAGGTAAGCTTAGGTCAGGTTAGATTATTATAGGTTAGGTTGGATTATTTTAGGTTAGGTTGGATTATTATAGGTTAGGCTGGATTATTATAGGTTAGGTTAGGTTATTATAGGTGAGGTTAAATAAAATAATAGTCAAATAAATCATTTGTGCTAAGTAGGCACTATTTTGCCGGAATATTGTATTACATTATATTTTTTTAATTTACGTTTTTCAATTGTCTCTAGCTGCTCATTTCAGGAATACCGACAAAAGAAAATGTTATCAACAGAAATTATTCAGGCTGTCATCCCATACAGCGAAAGCGAATTTTCATTTTACGTAATTAAAAATTAAAAAGCTAAAATTAAAATTTTCCCAAATGCTGTTCGATTCCTTTTATAGTAATTAAGGTAAATCAGAAGGTATTATTTAAAAATATTTCCTATTTTCCGTGTCCAGCGATTCCGAATATTTACCTATATTAATTTACCTTTAGCCATTTAGGCAATTATTCGGGAAAGGTAAAGTTTTACCCGAACAACTGTCATTATTATTATGCCTAAACGCCTTCCTGTTCCGTGTTTTAACAATATATACTCACCCTCTCTCTGGAATGACCTAATATCTACCTATTAAATGTAACTGTTGTTAGTATCACTTAAACTGGGCGAAGCCCAACCAAGTGCCGCCCGCAGGGCCTAGCAGAAAAAAACCCGCGGAGCGGGTTTTTAACTGCTAGTATATATGTATTTCTTCTATAACTTCTTACAATATATACCAACAAATACGAAGAAACTACATATTTTATTGACTGTATAAATATGCCTATTTTTTCTAGCTAATTAATGTCTTCTTACAAACTGCGAAGTCTTGGCTCTATCAAATCGAATTTTAAAGCATGTGATATCTCACAAGAGTCCCAACCGTCTCGAGCCAGTGAGACTATGACATCCCCAATTGATAGGTAGTGGGGAGGAAAAAGGGTATGATGAAGAATAGGGTGGGGGAGTATCTGGCTATTCAGATCTGGTCACCAAACACCGTTAAATGAAATAGCACCAATTTATCACATAAAATTTACCTTCGCACGCCGGTATTTGAACCAGCAACCTACGGATTGCTGCCTTAGCCTTACCTCCGGACGACGGAGGTCGTCGAAAGGCTCGATTGTTGTATATATAAAGACCCCTCAACCTCAAACTAACTACTAAGTACTAACTATCATATGTATTCCTCATTACCGAGAATACTTATAAAAGGAAATAATTGCAACGAGTCAGTTGACATCTTTAATTTATCACCATACGAGTATCTATAGCAAAAATAAAATATGTTGCTAAGACAGTTAAGTAAGGTATATTAAATATGTGCTGTATTAATTTTTACATAATTTTTACTATTCATATTTTAAAAGATCGGTAATAATATATATTATGTATATATATACATACATACAAATACAAATATTCTGTATAAATATAATGTATTACGTCTTGAAGTCACAGTTTTTCTGTACAACTGGTAACATAAATAATCAAAGACATTTACAAAAAATATATATTTTTACTCTGTGCATATTACTGAAACTGATGTATTCTTGGAGATATAAAATTTAATCATTTCAGAATAATTTTAAAATCATTTTAGTAACTCCGTAATTTAAAAAAAGATGTCAACTTTTACATCGTGTAAAACAATTTACCAAAATGAAAATTGTGAATTTCATCAAACGACCTCTAGCACATTGTGGCTTGGACAAAAGAATACGAACCTCTGATCAACCAGTCAAAAACACGAATTGTTATTATCGAAAACCAGCGAACGTTAACAAAACACGACATTCTCTCGCTCCCCTGGTTAAAAGAATACACATAACACCCTCTTTCATCAACGCGAAAAAAGTTTATTGATTTAGAAATTTCTCATTTTGAATATCCAATTTGAAAAATATATCACTGAAAAAGAAGAAAATACCAATAATTCTGAACGAAACGATTATTATTTATTAAAAAATGGTATATTACAGCATTCTACATAAACAAAATCGAAGCAATTCAAAACAAATTCCTAAAATATCTTTGTGAAAAGTCATTTGTAAGATTTAAAAATTATTCAGAGGCAGCTTCGTACTTTAAAATTGATTCACTACGTGTACAGAGGCATCACAAGGATGCACTATCCTGTATGAAGAAGTTAACAAAAATATTCAATGCCCAGAGTTGCTAAATAAGATTCAATTCAATGTGCCTGCGCGTTTTTGTCCTGTTCAGGGTGGATCAATGCAAACCGAACTCTTAGCAGAATGCCAGCCTGAACACACTACGCAATAATTAAAATAGCGTATTATCCAAGGTGGATATTTTCAGTTGCGAACTTACCAAATACAAGAGGACCATAAAAGAATATTTCTCTGATGGTTTGTGAATAATGTTATGTCTTTGTTGTTTTTATTTCTATTATGATTTGATTTATATCTACAACCTTTCTCCATGGCTATAAATGTTTTGTTTTGTAAATTTTTCGTTTTATATAATCTTTTGTTTTGTATATTTTTTAAAATTCAAATACTGTCTCAGTAGAGGTAAAGTCACAATTAAGAAATCCATAATTGTTTTTTTGGCTAAATAATACTAATGTACAAACTGAAATATATGTAAACTGTTGATTTCCCGAAAATTAATAAATAATAATATTAATATATAAAATTACAGTTGAGCAGTACGTTTACTTTCTATTTATTATAATTATCATCTCCTTCAATGATATAACATTACATTGGTGGGCTTAATCTTCAAAAGTTATTAAAAAAAAGTTATTCCAAAAAATAAAAATAACTAGTATATGTTGTATCCATTAATGTCAAAGAACACTAAGCCAAATTTCAATATTCTTAATCCTGGATTACACACGACGATGTGAGTATTGATTCGAAATTCGATTGCTTTGTCAAATACCATAGTATACGGGTAGATAGGTACATCATTCTCGATTATTATTTTTTAAAAGACTTATCTCTCCAAAGGTGTCTCGAGTTTATCCAGCATCAAATAGAGATTTGTATTTGTAAATGTAGGTTAAAATTTAGCAGTAATTACAAGTCGATGTTAAATACAATAACATTACATGTTATATCGAGACCTTTTACGTACATTATGGTATATTCAAAATTTTGATTGTTGTGGAGAGAACTTGAAAGATTATTTTGATAACTACAAACCCAAATATGAACGGATTAGAGTAATTTTTTTCATTTTACATACATTTTTACTGTCAATTGATATTATGTCAATAGTCCTAACGATTTTTGTGACAATTTACGTACGATTAACGCAAAACAAAATTAAGTCGAAAGTTTTTTGAAACATAAAATTACACCCGTGATACACTTGCGCACGCCCGCGTCCATGGTCGTAATGCACATACGCTTTATAATTTGCGCACAATAACCCGCGTACACTATTGTAAAATTACATATGATAGTGTAAGCTATAAAATAATATTGCATTATTGGGTTACGATAAATACACATATGGTTTATATTTTGCGCACACTACCCCGCGTAAACTATTGTAAAATTGCAGACGATATTGTACCTTGTAAAATAATATTGGATTACTGTGAAAAAAACTTGACATATTTTTTTTTCGTAATTTTTTTTTAATTTTGTCCAAACGAAATAAACGAAAGACTGAAAATGACCATTTTATATGTTATGATAATTTATAGTGCGTGATGTGGCCCGATTCCGAATGTCACATGCCGAAGTGAATTGCCTGAAAAAAAACTTCACCTTAAAAAAATAAGTTTAATTACAATAAACTTATTAACCTAACAGTTACGAAACAATCTTTAGATCGCGGTTCTGCATACTAGGAACAACCCCGCGCACTGTTCTCTAGGATATCCGCGGGTGCCGCGTCCCTCCAACAGTAATGTACGTGAATTATGGTGACAAGTAATGTTCTTTAACGCTCTCTTTACTGCCTCTGCTCTCCCGATACCGCCCCTGATCACTCGCGAATGAGATTTGCGTGAGAAATTAGTGAGATGCGGCTGTAGGAGCGGATTTCTCGCGCCCGACCCTTTGTTTATGGGAATTCTAAGGGCCTGATTAAATTCTCTTTTTTATATTTATTATTAGAATGGGCTTAGGAAACGCTTTTGTATATAAATGCGATTTTTTAAAGATGTTCCTGGCTTTTATCCTCCATTGTTAAGTGGTTACGATCCTAGGCTATAAATCCTGAGATCACAGGGTCAAATCCGAGCGTGCAAAAGTAATTTTAAAAAGAAAAAATATCAAAAACTCCTAATAAAAATATGAAAGAGTAAAAAGCATATAAAAAAGATAACGGTCGGATCTGGGACTCGAATTCAGATATCTCCATGTCATCTTTTTTTAATTATCATCAAGAGTTGTTGATATGATATTTTTCAATGATTATGTATTGCTATATGGTTTATGAGATTCAATTGGTTTTAAATTCAATTTGAATTCATTTAAAATAGTGTTGTCTAGCACTAACAATCGACAAAGCCCTATGTAAATACGACATAGTCAGTTAGCTATATTTGCAAGCACAATCAACGATTGTTAAGAAATATTGCGACCGATTCCGATTCTTTAATAATGGTGTTAGTTACGTAAAATTACTGACGAACGAAGCTCGTAGAATTGAAAGAATTTGTATACGCAGCGAGATTAAACCGTTCGGGCCATTAACGTTACATTTGTTCGGGCTTGCAGAAACGAAATTTGTTCACAAAACAAATTATAAACTAATCAACTCCTTTTTAAGTGTCAAAAAATAAATATGACTTCTAATGCATATTTAGGTAAGTATTTCAATTCAACATTGGCAATTTATTAATATTTTTAAGTATCTGTATGAAGTTTCGGAATATTAAATACCTCTAGTGTTGTCAGCTTACATAAATAATAAATTGACAACGTTGAATTGAAATAATAACTTTAATATACGTTAGTAGTCCTCATGTTATTTTTGTGACAGTAAAAAAGGAGTTAATTAATTCATAGATTATTAAATTATGACTTAGAACTTTTGTTGTTCAGAATGGAATCAATTTTTCGCGTCTCGATGAATTAATTAAGTACATGATACGTATATACGATTTCTTTCAATTTTAAGAGCTCAGTTAGTTGACCTGCATTAATTAAATAGCCAGATATTTTGCATAACGAACGACGGTATCCAAAAAGTCGTGCATATTGACAAGTTATGCGATACCTTGTTTAAATTATCGATTTTACTGTGCTAGATCCTCTGAGCGGTAGATATTATTGTAAAATATTAATTGTGAACTTTGAAGTTGACACAACTATGGTTGGAGATGGTGAACATGGAGTAAAAAAGTAATCCGACTTACCCGTTTAATGTTCTTTAAAGATGATGATGGTATGATTCACTCACAGGAGATATGATTTCACGCACGAGCTTCCACAACATCCAGGTTGGATACGAAACACACTGAGGGAACCGGATATGTTCACTGCACAGGCCTTCTACCCTGATTCGATATTAATAACAGCACTGATAGTAAATAGATGTTCATCAAACAGACTCCATCAATAAACTGGTTTGACAGTCACTTTTATTGTTGAAAAATGTCACACACACGCGTGGGTATATTCAGATAAACATAGGTACTTGTAGGTAAATAGGACGGAAAATGTAAAGACAATGTTAAAGGAAGATTAATAGATGCGTCAAAAGCGTTGCTTGGAATTGCTATAACCATGTTTGGTGACCAGATCTTAATTGGCAGGTACTTAGCCCCTTTCCTCTTACTGATCTCTTTCCCCATCCCACTGCTTTAAGCCTAACAACATATCCCAATTGAGGATGCCATAGTCTATGTGACTCCAGATCGTTGGGAGCAGTTTGGACTGCAAAAAATAACACATAAAAAACTATAATATGAACATACAAAATCGCTGGAATTCAAAGGATTTATGAAAAAATATTTAAGAATGTTTAATATTTTAGGTAAAATAGATTAATCATTGATATGTACTTACAGGAACTGTAATAAAATTGATATTGGTGTATGATCTCGTCCATAGATGGCACTAGATTAGTCTATTAAGTTACCCAGAGGTGGTGTTAGCTGTGGAGAATAATAGGATAACAAATAAGGTGATAACCTCAAGGTCAGGGTCCAGATTATTCCAACCGCCTGCTAATTAATATATTAGCTCCATTGTCAACTTATCGCGATAAAAAATATCTTACCAATTGTTTTGTTGAAAATGGGGTTTTATTGATTAAGAGTTTTTGAGAAAACCTCGATTATAATCACTAATGTAGGTACTTAATATATGTAGGCGAATCTTATTTCAAAGAAATGTTTATTTTTGAGTGGCTTTTAATGTCGGCATTAATGTGTTCATTTAAGTCGCTTGCCGAACTTTTCGTAATATCAGAAAATCAAACAAAAAAATTTGGCTAATAATTAAATAAAATTTAGTGAATATTTATAAGAATAAAATGGACTTTTCCATGAATTATTAAACACGATACCGTAAATGCGAAGTAATTCTAAAAATGTTGGTAATGACTAGCTTTTTCCAAGAAAATTTAGTTTAATATAAAAGCATAATTAATTTAAACAAAATACTTTAAAACTTTCAAAGAAATCAAGGCAGTTTGCGGGGGCGTCTTTTGACGTTTTAAATTGGTTCTCTCGAAAAAATTAGATAATTTCTAAAAAAAAAACGACTTAAGCTTGCTATTCAGAACTCCAAAGTCACCTTATAAAACGATTGCATAGTCATCGTAACAAAGATATCGGAAACAATCCCTTGTCTCCCGACAAAAAAGAAAATTAAGAATCATAATCGATAAGTACAGAAAACTTGTGTGGTAGAATGCTCTGGAAGTAAACAGAATTTTAGATGAAGAAGAAAATGTACAAAGTTTAACCGACATATTAAAATACATTTCAATGCTAAAAGCATAGTACAATGAGAGTCCCTTCAACCTTTTTTATAGATACAAATATTAAATCTGCACCTTCCGAATTTTCGTTAGTAAAATACTATTTTAAAATAAAAAAATAACTTTGTTAACACCACAGTTATTTTTTAAACATAATGCCAACCAGGGCAGAAAACATAAAGATATAAAATTTTAATCTACAAGTAACATAAGTTATAAATATATCATGCTTTAACAGTTGGGTTAAAAGACTCAACTCCGGTGGATGAAATATGAGTAGATAAATGATTGAGAGAAGAGGCTCTTTGTCAACAGGGTATTGAATAATTATGGTTTCTCCTAATTCATCAATGACCTCATAGAATCAGAATATAGTCAAACTGAGGTGTCCATCCTGGAGAAACTCAATGTTACTGGCAATAGGTTTGGCAGAAAAAGCACAGAAAGGTTACCACGGAGCAGTGTGCCAAATCGATTGGTACTCGACGAATGGACTGTAAATTTTAACAGGAAAATAAAAATGAACAATCGTGTTTATTACAAGGAGAAATAGGTGAGAAAAGTAGGTCTTTACCTTGTGAATCTTGTTGGTTCAATTGGAAGTTCCTATGTTGGTCTTAATTTGGGCACTGTAGTCATCAAGTGATAGTTCAAAAAACAACGTTTTTTTTGCCATAACATGAATCAGTTCTTCGGCTCTTCGATCGCTCTCGATAACAAACAATATTAATGTAATGAATGACGATTGTGGCCGATTAATTATAGCGTATTTTGACCATTACGATGAGGGGGCTATGCAATGACAGCAATAATAGGTATCAATAATAATGTGATTTGATTTTTTGAAAGGTTAGACTTTTAGAATATGGAATAAACAAGCAAGAGGTCAACTTGGGTACGAACCGGATTGGAATAAAAATTAAAGTGTTTCAATGCTAAAAATTCACCAATGCGCTGCAGTGATCGAGTAGCACTGGCGTTCCTCAAATCAGTGTCCTTGGCTCTCCTTGGGAGTGGAGAAGTCTTGTCCATCATGAAAATTGGAGTGGGAGTCACGACCCTCAGCAATCAGGAACTGACATAAGAATAAGCAATACGAATAGTGTTCCAGAGGAATTGGGTTTGCAACTTGTTTTCCCTTCAACCAGAGATAAGTTTCTAACATTCAGAAGATTTATACAAAATATAACAGAGGGATTAATGATTCATACGTTAAAAAATGTGTTTTTTTTTCGCAAACAAATTGATACAATAAATAAGATACAATACAAAGTTGAATGTAATTTACTTTGCTTTCAAAGAGATTATATTTTTTTCTGTTGATGGCTCTTCCTTTGTGGCAAGGTAGGTAAAAAATAAATCAATATGCAACGTTTTATATTATAAGAATACACGTTTGGTATCTGAAGTGCTTGAAAGGGGGAATTCTCGCAAGATCAGGCCGTAAAAAGACTCCATCCCATTCATCAATATTCATTGACGAAATGAGCGCTCGTTTGGCGAAAATGTTATACATATTCGCATTCAATGAAAAAATTGCTTGACAAAGCGCGAAATACGAGGAATTTAATCTGAACGACCTTAGCGTTCATGCGTCAACCCTTCAAGGCCCACGTCTCTTTCTGAATAGAAAAGAAATAATAGAGGATCGATGTAAAGACTTTTTGAAGCTCTAATAGGTTAAAGGATTTTGGTCTTTAAAATGTTAAACTGTTTTTTTTATATTTCAAATATAAAAGTCTCGCGAATGTTGATATCTCTGGCGTTATGATATGATGCAAAAATTAATCAATGTGAACATAGTTTGCCAATGCAACTTTTATCGAATTATTAAGTTATTTACTGTCATTTGTGAGGGGAGTTGGGGTACCGCCGATTCACAGAAATCATTTATTGAATAACCAATCCCTCGGTTATAAGTCACTCCAAGTGGATTCGCTACGTTTGGTGATTAAGCAAGGATGCCCGGATTCACGGGGTGTGTTTAAGATGCGCCTTCTCACCAGCTGCGCGGCGTGCCAGATAGGGAGAGGCTTGTTTGGGGAGACCTCTTCAACTGGACTCTCGACCCGTCCTTGCACTACACAGGAGGGGATAAGTTTATACGTCCGTCACCCCTGGACACAATTATCCCTATATTCTTACCCATTCATGATACCTTTTTTCTTCTCAGAACTTCCATTCCCTAAAGAGACCATCAACACAGCATCCCCAAACACCTAAACACACATCTCCAAAGACCCTGAGGGAAATTATTTTCCTCAGGACCTCAGAGGTTATGTAAAAAAATGAGACTTGGAAAAGGAGTAGTAATAATTAAAAATAAAGTTAAAGGTTTGTATTAATTCAACCAATAGTAAATTATCTGCTTTTATGAGTTAAATTTTTAGTTTTTGTAATCGGAAGTATACTTTGTGGTTTGCTAATAACGAATAAGATATTTTACTTCTGCCAGTTTCTTCGTCTGGTTTCCAAAGAGTTAATAGCTCTGGAATAGCACAAAAAGTGACAGTAAATAAAAAATAAGTGGACAGAATCGAAAACAAAAAATACCGCGACAATCGCGCTTGTAGGGGGTGGGAGTGTAGAGAATTGGTTGGAAAACTCGGTATTCGTGAAGAAAAACAACCTTATTCTAAAACATTGACTAGTCTTCGTCCTTCTACAAATTTGAAATTTACTAATTTTTTCACTTCCTATGGCATATATATGATAAGGAAAGAAATTAAGTTATGCTAAATTATTTGGTGCGTGGAGTAATGTTTAAATGTGAATAAAGCCAGGAGTGTGGTAATACAAAATTTTAAAAAAGAAATGTATATTTGGAAAAAAAGTGGTGCCAAGGTGCTGATCATTTTTTCACCGAGCCGTTCGGGTTGTGTAGGTCAAGACGCGTAATTTGATACTCATATCGTATGTACGGTTTTTGTCACCGACACTCTTGAAAAGTCCCAGGGAGTATTATTTTGGAAAAAGTAGAGAATGATAACTATTTCAGTAATGCAATTTAATGAAGATATCTTTAATAATTTAAAAAAGTCCGTTATTTTTGTCACGATTCCAAAATTTCAGCCCGTTTGGCTTCACATAGAGCATGAAAAAATGACTTAGGAAGTTTAAACCCAACTCTCGCAATAGCGACCGTAAAACTGATGATTTTTCCAGAAAAGCAACTTTATGCAAATTACTTAAATGATTTAAATAAAGATTATTATAATTGAAACTATTCCAAAATTTCATTCCGTTTGAAACCGTATTGCCTGAAAAAATGGCTATGAGATCGAACCCAAGTCTCAAAGTAGAGCACTCATAATAAAAGATTTTTCTAGAGAACAAACTAAAGGAAGATTTTTTTAATGATTTAAATAATGACCATTATTTTTGTGACGATACCGAAATTTCAGCTCTTTTGTCACCTTAGAGCCTGAATCAATGGCTTTGAAAGTTCGAACCCAAGTCTCGAAATGTAGCCTGTGAGAATGATAATTATTTCAGAAATGCAATAAAATGTAGATTTTTTAATGATTTAACTAAAGACATTATTATTGTCACGATTCCAGAATTTCATCCCGTTTGAAACTTTAGTGCATGAAAAAATGGCTTTGAAAGTTCGAACCCAAGTCTCAAAATAGCACCCGTAAAATTAAACGTTATTTTAAAAAAGAAACTTAATGCAGATTTTTTTAATGATTTAAATAAAGACCATTATTTTTTTAAAAATTCCAAAGTTTCAGCCAGTTTCGCTTCATGGAGCATGAAAAACTGCATAGGAAGTTTTAACCCAAGTCTCGCAATGGCGACCGTAAAACTGATGATTTGACATGATTTTTGTGACGATTCCAAAATTTCAGCCCGTTTGAATCCGAAGTGCATGAAATAATGGCTTTGAAAGATCGAACCCAAGTCTCAAAATGTGACCTGTGAGAATGATAATTATTTCAGTAATGCAATAAAATGGAGATTTTTTAATAAAAATTAGTAAAATTAGTAACTTTAAATTAAAGAACGACCATTATTCTTGTCACGATTCCGAAATTTCAGCCCGTTTGGCTTCATAAAGCATGAAAAAATAACTTAGGAAGTTCAAACCCAAGTCTCGCAATAGCGACCGTAAAACTGATGATTTTTCCAGAAACTCAACTTTATGCAGATATTTTAAATGATTTAACTAAAGACCGATAATCGTCACGATTCGAAAATTTCATCCCATTTGAAACCGCAGTGCCTGAAAAATGGCTTTGAAAGTTCGAACCCAAGTCTCAAAATAGCACCCGTAAAATTAAAGATTTTTCTAGAAAAGCAACTTTATCCAGATTTCTTTAATGATTTAACTTAAGACTTTTATTATTGAAACGATTCAAAAATTTCATTTCGTTGGAAACCGCAGTGCTTGAGAAAATAGCTTTGAAAGTTCGAACCCAAGTCTCATAATAGCGCCCGTAAATTAAAGATTTTTCTAGAAAAGATTTTTCTAGAAAAAAATTTTAGTGCGGATTTTTTAAATGATTTAAATAAAGACCATTATATTCTTTCCGATACCAAAATTTCAGCTAGTTTGTCACCTTATAGCCTGAATAAATGGCTTTGAAATTTCGAACCCAAGTCTCAAAATAGCGCCCGGAAAATAAAAGATTTTTCTAGAAAAGAAACTTAATGTAGCTTTTTTTAATGATTGATATGAAGACCATTATTTTTGTGAGAATTCCGAAATTTCAGCTCTTTTGTCACCTTAGAGCCTGAATCAATGGCTTTGAAAGTTCGAACCCAAGTCTCGAAATGTAGCCTGTGAGAATGATAATTATTTCAGAAATGCAATAAAATGTAGATTTTTTAATGATTGTTTAGTTATAAAGACATTATAAGTGTCACGATTCCAGAATTTCGTCCTGTTTGAAACTTTAGTGCATGAAAAAATGGCTTTGAAAGTTCGAACCCAAGTCTCAAAATAGCACCCGTAAAATTAAACATTTTTTTAGAAAAGAAACTTAATGCAGATTTTTTTAATGATTTAAATAAAGACCATTATTTTTTTTTAAATTCCAAAGTTTCAGCCAGTTTTGCTTCATGGAGCATGAAAAACTGACTTAGGAAGTTTTAACCCAAGTTTCGCAATGGCGACCGTAAAACTGATGATTTGACATGATTTTTGTGACGATTCCAAAATTTCAGCCCGTTTGAATCCGAAGTGCATGAAATAATGGCTTTGAAAGATCGAACCCAAATCTCAAAATGTGACCTGTGAGAATGATAATTATTTCAGTAATGCAATAAAATGGAGATTTTTTAATAATTTAAGGAACGACTGTCACTATTCCAAAATTTCAGCCCGTTTGGCTTCATAGAGCATGAAAAAATAATTTAGGAAGTTCAAACCCAAGTCTCGCAATAGCGACCGTAAAAAAAAAAATTTGTCACCTTAGAGCCTGAATAAATGGCTTTGAAAGTTCGAACCCAAGTCTCGAAATGTGGCCTGTGAAGATGATAATTATTTCAGTCATGATATTAATGTAATTTTTTTTATTATTTAAAAAATTCCGCTATTTTTTTCACGATTCCAAAATTTCAGCCCGTTTGGCTTCATAGAGCATGAAAAAATTACTTAAGAAGCTCAAACCCAAGTCTCGCAGTAGCGACCGTATAGTTGAAGATTTTTCTAGAAAATAAACTTTATGCAGATTTTTTTAATGAATAAAGTAAAGACCATTATTATTGTCACGATTCCAAAATTTCAGCCCGTTTGGCTACATAGAGCATGAAAAAATGACTTAGGAAGTTTAAAACCAACTCTCGCAATAGCGACCGTAAAACTGATGATTTTTCCAGAAAAGCAACTTTATGCAAATTACTTAAATGATTTAAATAAAGATTATTATTATTGAAACTATTCCAAAATTTCATTCCGTTTGAAACCGTATTGCCTGAAAAAATGGTTATGAAAGTTCGAACCCAAGTCTCAAAATAGCGCACTTATAATAAAAGATTTTTCTAGAGAACAAACTAAAGGCAGATTTTTTTAATGATTTAAATAAAGACCATTATTTTTGTGACGATTCCGAAATTTCAGCTCTTTTGTCATCTTAGAGCCTGAATCAATGGCTTTGAAAGTTCGAACCCAAGTCTCGAAATGTAGCCTGTGAGAATGATAATTATTTCAGAAATGCAATAAAATGTAGATTTCTTAATGATTTAACAAAAGACATTATGAGTGTCACGATTCCAGAATTTCATCCCGTTTGAAACTTTAGTGTATGAAAAAATGGCTTTAAAAGTTCGAACCCAAGTCTCAAAATAGCACCCGTAAAATTAAACGTTATTTTAAAAAAGAAACTTAATGCAGATTTTTTTTAATGATTTAAATAAAGATCATTATTTTTTTTAAAATTCCAAAGTTTCAGCCAGTTTTTCTTCATGAAGCATGAAAAACTGACTAAGGAAGTTTTAACCCAAGTTTCGCAATAGCGACCGTAAAACTGATGATTTGACATGATTTTTGTGACGATTCCAAAATTTCAGCCCGTTTGAATCCGAAGTGCATGAAATAATGGCTTTGAAAGTTCGAACCCAAGTCTCGAAATGTGGCCTGTGAAGATGATAATTATTTCAGTCATGATATTAATGTAATTTTTTTTATTATTTAAAAAATTCCGCTATTTTTTTCACGATTCCAAAATTTCAGCCCGTTTGGCTTCATAGAGCATGAAAAAATTACTTAAGAAGCTCAAACCCAAGTCTCGCAGTAGCGACCGTATAGTTGAAGATTTTTCTAGAAAATAAACTTTATGCAGATTTTTTTAATGAATAAAGTAAAGACCATTATTATTGTCACGATTCCAAAATTTCAGCCCGTTTGGCTACATAGAGCATGAAAAAATGACTTAGGAAGTTTAAAACCAACTCTCGCAATAGCGACCGTAAAACTGATGATTTTTCCAGAAAAGCAACTTTATGCAAATTACTTAAATGATTTAAATAAAGATTATTATTATTGAAACTATTCCAAAATTTCATTCCGTTTGAAACCGTATTGCCTGAAAAAATGGTTATGAAAGTTCGAACCCAAGTCTCAAAATAGCGCACTTATAATAAAAGATTTTTCTAGAGAACAAACTAAAGGCAGATTTTTTTAATGATTTAAATAAAGACCATTATTTTTGTGACGATTCCGAAATTTCAGCTCTTTTGTCATCTTAGAGCCTGAATCAATGGCTTTGAAAGTTCGAACCCAAGTCTCGAAATGTAGCCTGTGAGAATGATAATTATTTCAGAAATGCAATAAAATGTAGATTTCTTAATGATTTAACAAAAGACATTATGAGTGTCACGATTCCAGAATTTCATCCCGTTTGAAACTTTAGTGTATGAAAAAATGGCTTTAAAAGTTCGAACCCAAGTCTCAAAATAGCACCCGTAAAATTAAACGTTATTTTAAAAAAGAAACTTAATGCAGATTTTTTTTAATGATTTAAATAAAGATCATTATTTTTTTTAAAATTCCAAAGTTTCAGCCAGTTTTTCTTCATGAAGCATGAAAAACTGACTAAGGAAGTTTTAACCCAAGTTTCGCAATAGCGACCGTAAAACTGATGATTTGACATGATTTTTGTGACGATTCCAAAATTTCAGCCCGTTTGAATCCGAAGTGCATGAAATAATGGCTTTGAAAGATCGAACCCAAATCTCAAAATGTGACCTGTGAGAATGATAATTATTTCAGTAATGCAATAAAATGGAGATTTTTTAATAATTTAAAGAACGACTGTCACGATTCCAAAATTATAGCCCGTTTGGCTTCATAGAGCATGAACAAATAACTTAGGAAGTTCAAACCCAAGTCTCGCAATAGCGACCGTAAAACTGATGATTTTTCCAGAAAATCAACTTTATGCAGATATTTTAAATGATTTAACTAAAGACCATTATTATCGTCACGAATCCAAAATTTCATCCCATTTGAAACCGTAGTGCCTGAAAAAATGGCTTTGAAAGTTCGAACCCAAGTCTCAAAATAGCACCCGTAAAATTAAAGATTTTTCTAGAAAAGCAACTTTATCCAGATTTCTTTAATGATTTAACTTAAGACTATTATTATTGAAACGATTCAAAAATTTCATTTCGTTGGAAACCGCAGTGCTTGAGAAAATATCTTTGAAAGTTCGAACCCAAGTCTCATAATAGCGCCCGTAAATTAAAGATTTTTCTAGAAAAGATTTTTCTAGAAAAAAATTTTAGTGCAGATTTTTTAAATGATTTAAATAAAGACCATTATATTCTTTCCGATACCAAAATTTCAGCTAGTTTGTCACCTTAGAGCCTGAATAAATGGCTTTGAAATTTCCAACCCAAGTCTCAAAATAGCGCCCGGAAAATAAAAGATTTTTCTAGAAAATTGATGCAGATTTTTTTAATGATTGAAATGAAGACTATTATTTTTGTGACGATTCCAGAATTTCAGCTCTTTTGTCACCTTAGAGCCTGAATAAATGGTTTTGAAAGTTCGAACCCAAGTCTCAAAATAGCGCACTTATAATAAAAGATTTTTCTAGAGGACAAACTAAAGGCAGATTTTTTTAATGATTTAAATAAAGACCGATATTTTTGTGACGATTCCGAAATTTCAGCTCTTTTGTCACCTTAGAGCCTGAATCAATGGCTTTGAAAGTTCGAACCCAAGTCTCGAAATGTAGCCTGTGAGAATGATAATTATTTCAGAAATGCAATAAAATGTAGATTTTTTAATGATTGAACTAAAGACCACTGTTATTGTCATGATTCCAAAATTTTATCCAGTTTGAAACCGTCTTGAATGAAAAAATGGCTTTGAAAGTTCGAACCCAAATTCCACAATAGCACCAGTGAAATTAAAGATTTTTATAGAAAAGAAACTATATGCAGATTTTTTTAGTGATTGAAATAAAGACCATTATTTTTGTGACGATTCCAGAATTTCAGCTCGTTTTTCACCTTAGAGCCTGAATAAATGGCTTTGAAAGTTCTAACCCAAGTCTCGAAATGTGGCCTGCGAGAATGATAATTATTTCAGTAATGCAATAAAAACGGAGATTTTTTAATAATTTAAATAACGACCATTATTCTTGTCACGATTCCAAAATTTCAGCCCGTTTGGCTTCATAGAGCATGAAAAAATAACTTAGGAAGTTCAAACCCAAGTCTCGCAATAGCGACCGTAAAACTGATGATTTTTCCAGAAACTCAACTTTATGCAGATTTTTTAAATGATGTAACTAGAGACCATTATTATCGTCACGATTCCAAAATTTCATCCCATTTGAAACCGTAGCTCCTGAAAAAATGGCTTTGAAAGTTCGAACCCAAGTCTCAAAATAGCACCCGTAAAATTAAAAAATTTTCTAGAAAAGCAACTTTATGCAGATTTCTGTAATGATTTAACTTAAGACAATTATTATTGAAACGATTCAAAAATTTCATTTCGTTAGAAACCGCAGTGCTTGAGAAAAAAGCTTTGAAAGTTCGAACCCAAGTCTCAAAAGAGCGCCCGTAAATCAAAGATTTTTCTAGAAAAGATTTTTCTAGAAAACAATTTTAATGCGGATTTTTTAAATGATTTAATTATAATCTTTCCGATACCAAAATTTCAGCTAGCTTGTCACCTTAGAGCCTGAATAAATGGCTTTGAAATTTCGAACCCAAGTCTCAAAATAGCGCCCGGAAAATAAAAGATTTTTCTAGAAAAGAAACTTAATGTAGCTTTTTTTAATGATTGATATGAAGACCATTATTTTTGTGACGATTCCAGAATTTCAGCTCTTTTGTCACCTTAGAGCCTGAATAAATGGCTTTGAAAGTTCGAACCCAGGTCTCGAAATGTAGCCTGTTAGAATGATAATTATTTCAGTAATGCAATAAAATGGAGATTTTTTAATAATTTAAAGAACGACTGTCACGATTCCAAAATTATAGCCCGTTTGGCTTCATAGAGCATGAACAAATAACTTAGGAAGTTCAAACCCAAGTCTCGCAATAGCGACCGTAAAACTGATGATTTTTCCAGAAAATCAACTTTATGCAGATATTTTAAATGATTTAACTAAAGACCATTATTATCGTCACGAATCCAAAATTTCATCCCATTTGAAACCGTAGTGCCTGAAAAAATGGCTTTGAAAGTTCGAACCCAAGTCTCAAAATAGCACCCGTAAAATTAAAGATTTTTCTAGAAAAGCAACTTTATCCAGATTTCTTTAATGATTTAACTTAAGACTATTATTATTGAAACGATTCAAAAATTTCATTTCGTTGGAAACCGCAGTGCTTGAGAAAATATCTTTGAAAGTTCGAACCCAAGTCTCATAATAGCGCCCGTAAATTAAAGATTTTTCTAGAAAAGATTTTTCTAGAAAAAAATTTTAGTGCAGATTTTTTAAATGATTTAAATAAAGACCATTATATTCTTTCCGATACCAAAATTTCAGCTAGTTTGTCACCTTAGAGCCTGAATAAATGGCTTTGAAATTTCCAACCCAAGTCTCAAAATAGCGCCCGGAAAATAAAAGATTTTTCTAGAAAATTGATGCAGATTTTTTTAATGATTGAAATGAAGACTATTATTTTTGTGACGATTCCAGAATTTCAGCTCTTTTGTCACCTTAGAGCCTGAATAAATGGTTTTGAAAGTTCGAACCCAAGTCTCAAAATAGCGCACTTATAATAAAAGATTTTTCTAGAGGACAAACTAAAGGCAGATTTTTTTAATGATTTAAATAAAGACCGATATTTTTGTGACGATTCCGAAATTTCAGCTCTTTTGTCACCTTAGAGCCTGAATCAATGGCTTTGAAAGTTCGAACCCAAGTCTCGAAATGTAGCCTGTGAGAATGATAATTATTTCAGAAATGCAATAAAATGTAGATTTTTTAATGATTGAACTAAAGACCACTGTTATTGTCATGATTCCAAAATTTTATCCAGTTTGAAACCGTCTTGAATGAAAAAATGGCTTTGAAAGTTCGAACCCAAATTCCACAATAGCACCAGTGAAATTAAAGATTTTTATAGAAAAGAAACTAAATGCAGATTTTTTTAGTGATTGAAATAAAGACCATTATTTTTGTGACGATTCCAGAATTTCAGCTCGTTTTTCACCTTAGAGCCTGAATAAATGGCTTTGAAAGTTCTAACCCAAGTCTCGAAATGTGGCCTGCGAGAATGATAATTATTTCAGTAATGCAATAAAAACGGAGATTTTTTAATAATTTAAATAACGACCATTATTCTTGTCACGATTCCAAAATTTCAGCCCGTTTGGCTTCATAGAGCATGAAAAAATAACTTAGGAAGTTCAAACCCAAGTCTCGCAATAGCGACCGTAAAACTGATGATTTTTCCAGAAACTCAACTTTATGCAGATTTTTTAAATGATGTAACTAGAGACCATTATTATCGTCACGATTCCAAAATTTCATCCCATTTGAAACCGTAGCTCCTGAAAAAATGGCTTTGAAAGTTCGAACCCAAGTCTCAAAATAGCACCCGTAAAATTAAAAAATTTTCTAGAAAAGCAACTTTATGCAGATTTCTGTAATGATTTAACTTAAGACAATTATTATTGAAACGATTCAAAAATTTCATTTCGTTAGAAACCGCAGTGCTTGAGAAAAAAGCTTTGAAAGTTCGAACCCAAGTCTCAAAAGAGCGCCCGTAAATCAAAGATTTTTCTAGAAAAGATTTTTCTAGAAAACAATTTTAATGCGGATTTTTTAAATGATTTAATTATAATCTTTCCGATACCAAAATTTCAGCTAGCTTGTCACCTTAGAGCCTGAATAAATGGCTTTGAAATTTCGAACCCAAGTCTCAAAATAGCGCCCGGAAAATAAAAGATTTTTCTAGAAAAGAAACTTAATGTAGCTTTTTTTAATGATTGATATGAAGACCATTATTTTTGTGACGATTCCAGAATTTCAGCTCTTTTGTCACCTTAGAGCCTGAATAAATGGCTTTGAAAGTTCGAACCCAGGTCTCGAAATGTAGCCTGTTAGAATGATAATTATTTCAGTAATGCAATAAAATGTAGATATTAAAAAAAATTATATATAGACCATTATTCTTGTCACGATTCCAAAAGTTTCGCTTGCTTGGCAACATAGAGCCTTAATAAATGGCATTGAAGGTTCGAATCCAAGTCTCGAAATGTGGCCTGTGAAGATGATAAATATTTCAGTCATGATATTAATGTAATTTTTTTTATTATTTTAAAAGTCCGTTATTTTTTTCACGATTCCAAAATTTCAGCCCGTTTGGCTCCATAGAGCATGAAAAAATCACTCAAGAAGCTCAAACCCAAGTCTCGCAGTAGCGACCGTATAGTTGAAGATTTTTCTAGAAAAGAAACTTTATGCAGATTTTTTTAATGAATAAAGTAAAGACCATTATTATTGTCACGATTCCAAAATCTCAGCCCGTTTGGCTTCATAGAGCATGAAAAAATGACTTAGGAAGTTTTAACCCAAGTCTCGCAATGGCGACAGTAAAACTGATGATTTGACATGATTTTTGTGACGATTCCAAAATTTCAGCCCGTTTGAATCCGAAGTGCATGAAATAATGGCTTTGAAAGATCGAACCCAAGTCTCAAAATAGCACCCGTAAAATTAAAGATTTTTCTAGAAAAGCAACTTTATCCAGATTTCTTTAATGATTTAACTTAAGACTATTATTATTGAAACGATTCAAAAATTTCATTTCGTTGGAAACCGCAGTGCTTGAGAAAATAGCTTTGAAAGTTCGAACCCAAGTCTCATAATAGCGCCCGTAAATTAAAGATTTTTCTAGAAAAGATTTTTCTAGAAAAAAATTTTAGTGCAGATTTTTTAAATGATTTAAATAAAGACCATTATATTCTTTCCGATACCAAAATTTCAGCTAGTTTGTCACCTTAGAGCCTGAATAAATGGCTTTGAAATTTCCAACCCAAGTCTCAAAATAGCGCCCGGAAAATAAAAGATTTTTCTAGAAAATTAATGCAGATTTTTTTAATGATTGAAATGAAGACTATTATTTTTGTGACGATTCCAGAATTTCAGCTCTTTTGTCACCTTAGAGCCTGAATAAATGGTTTTGAAAGTTCGAACCCAAGTCTCGATATGTAGCCTGTTAGAATGATAATTATTTCAGTAATGCAATAAAATGTAGATATTAAAAAATTAAATATAGACAATTATTCTTGTCACGATTCCAAAAGTTTCGCTTGCTTGGCACCGTAGAGCCTTAATAAATGGCATTGAAAGTTCGAACCCAAGTCTCGAAATGTGGCCTGTGAAGATGATAAATATTTCAGTCATGATATTAATGTAATTTTTTTTATTATTTAAAAAAGTCCGTTATTTTTTTCACGATTCCGAAATTTCAGCCCGTTTGGCTTCATAGAGCATGAAAAAATCACTTAAGAAGCTCAAACCCAAGTCTCGCAGTAGCGACCGTAAAGTTGAAGATTTTTCTAAAAAAGAAACTTTATGCAGATTTTTTAATGAATAAAGTAAAGACCATTATTACTGTCACGATTCCAAAACTTTCAGCCCGTTTGGCAACATAGAGCATGAAAAAATGACTTAGGAAGTTTAAACCCAACTCTCGCAATAGCGACCGTTAAACTGATTTGACATTACTTTTGTGACGATTCCAAAATTTCACCTTGTTAGGTGACAACCTAAGAGCGTGAAAGTTCGAAGCCAAGTCTCGAAATGTGGCCTGTGAGAATGATAATTATTTTAGTAATGCAATTCAATGTTGATTTTTTTATAATTTAAAAAAAAACTTATTCTTGTCATGATTCCAAAATTTCACACCGTTTGGAGCATGAATATATGACTTAGGAAGTTTAAACCCAAGTCTCGCTAAAGCGACCGTAAAACTGATGATTTTTCCAGAAAAGCAATTTTTTGCATCTTTTTTTAATCATTTCACTAATGACCATTATTATTGTCACGATTCCAAAATTTCATCCCGTTTGAAACCGTAGTTCCTGAAAAAATGGCTTTCAAAGTTCGAACACAAGTCTCAAAATAGTTCCCGTCAAATTAACGATTTTTCTTGAAATGAAATTAAATGCAGATTTTTTGATGATTTAAATAAAGACCATTTTTTGTGACGATTCCAAAATTTCAGCTTGCTGTTCACCATAGAGCCTGAATAAATGGCTTTCATAATTCCAACCTAAGTCTTAAAATAGCACTCGTAAAATTAAAGATTTTCTAGAAAAGAAACTTAATGCAGATTTCGTTAATGATTTTAATAAGGCCTATTATTTTTGTGACGATTCCAAAATTTCAGCCCGTTTGGCTTCAAAGAGCAAGAAAATATGACTTCGGAAGTAAAAACCATATGCCTATTATAAAACCATATGCATAAGAAACATAGGCCTAACATACACCCTCTATATACATATATATATAATCCTCTTCCTGATAAGCTGACAACTGTAAATAGAATAAATATATTAAAGAAAAAACTGTTTGCCCTCAAGATCAATGAGCAAAACTAAAATGCTCTTACTTAAGAAAAATATGTTACTTTGGTAGTAAACCATAATTATTAATACATATATTATTTTTGTTTTAATCAATGTACACTTACGTTAACAAAGCGATATATGTATTTCTTTTAACTTTTAACTAAAAAAAACCCATGTCTCGCAATAGCGACCGTAAAACTGTAAAACTAATGATTTTTCCAGAAAAGCAACTTGATGCAGATTTTTTTAATGATTTAACTAAAGACCATTATTTTTGTCAGGATTCCAATTTTTCATCCCGTTTGGCTTTGAAAGTTCGAACCCAAGTCTCAAAATAGCGCTCGTAAAATTAAAGATTTTTCTAGAAAAGAAACTGTAGTGTTTCTGGTTTCTACACTTTATATTGAAGCTCTAGGCTCGTTAGATGATTGAAACTCTAATGGTTCTTTTACAGATTTATTACGATAAATGCTATTTACAACCGAGCTGTAAGGTCGTGGTTTGATAACGTGTGCTCGCTAGAGGGGTAATTTTCCGTCTGGCGAGCGCCGCGCAACGCTTACCCGTTTACGCGACCGGATCGCAAGGGATCGGCCTTCCCGAGCAGTTCCGAACCGCCTGTTCAGTGTTGCTAGACACTGCAGAAACTTAATTCAGATTTTTTCAATGATTAAAATAAAGACCATTATTATTGTCACGATTCCGAAATTTCAGCCCGTTTGGCACCATAGAACCTGAATAAATGGCTTTGAAAGTTCGAACCCAAGTCTCAAAATAGCGCCCGTAAAACTGATGATTTTCCAGAAAAGCTACTTTATACAGTGTGTTTAATGATTCAACTTAAGACCATTATTATTGTCACGGTTTCGAAATTTCAGCCCGTTTGGCAAAATAGATTCCGATAAAATTGCTTTGAATGTTTGAAGTATTTGCTAGTTGCTGCAATAAACATTACTGCAAAACAATCACCGTTAAGCTTTCGAAATCAGTTTGAATATATTGATTTACTGTCACAATACCTAGGCATATACTTACAATCAAGGAATGTTCGGAATTACATGAATTCAGCCATTCTTCTGAACGTTCATATGGAGCATGTATCTACATGCGAACTTTTGAAAACGGCATCTGGATCTGCAGACTGCTATGTGCACGCTTAAGGGTGGCGCCTCTTAAAACACTATCATTACCTAGGTTAGAACTATCGGTAGTTCTGTGATTATCGCAACTCTTGAGGATGGTCACAGACTCATTGAAATTTCAAGGATCCCCAACGTCTGGTGCGATTTTTCTATAACACTTGCATGGATTGCCGCACGCCAGCACGATGGAAAACCTTTGTGGCCAACCGCGGGTCGGAGATTCAAGGCAAAACTTTGAAAGGACAATAGCGACACATTTCATCCCAACTTAATCCCGCTGATCTCATATCTAGAGGAGTTTCTCCAAGGGATCTTGCATCTTGCAACCTCTGGTGGAATGGACCTATGTGGTTATCTCAAGATGAGACTCGTTGGCCAATTACTGTTATAGATACACTAGACCTTCCGGAACAAAAAACCTCTACTCTAACATTCATGACAAAAATACATGACATTGATATCTTTAATCGCAATTCGTATTTGCACAAATTACATAGAGTAGTCGCTTATTGTATTCGTTTCAAAACAAATTCTCTCCGCAATTTTGAATCTCAAACAAACTCTTTAACTGTATTCAAACTTAATAATGCTGTAACAAAGCTCATTAAAATAGTTCAAGGGCAATGCTTTGCGTCAGACATATAGGCATTACAATCAAAATCAAAATGTTTGCTATCAAATAGTAAACTTCTCTCATTGAACGCATTTTTAGATTCTGAGAACGTACTTCACGCTGTCGGACGTTTATCGAATTCAAACCTTACTTATAGTCAAAAACATCCTGCGCTTTGACCTTCCGATCATCAGTTTACTACATTAATTATCGGTCATTTTCACCGTAAACTGTTACAAGCCGGACCTCACGCGTTACTTGCTTCCATTCGGTTACAATTTTGGCCCCTTGTGGTCGACTAACAATACGCAATGTACTTTCGTAAATGCCTAGTTTGTTTCAGGTTTGCCTACGATAATTCAACCATTAATGGGAAACCAACCTTCTTCTAGGCTGCAACCGACACGACCGTTCCATACATGTGTTGATTACGCTGGGCCTTATCATATCAAATCAGGAAATATTCATAGTAAAACAACTGTGAAGGTTTATTTATGAATCTTTGTGTGTTTTTCTACCAACGCAGTTCATCTTGACCTTGCTACTGATTTATCTACTACCGGTTTCATTAAATGTTTTCATCGTTTCATCCTACTGCGTGGAAAATATGCTCATATCTACTCAGATAATGCTGGGAATTTTACAAGATATTCAAATGAACTTAAATTTTTAACATCTTTCTTACAGAATTCATCAGCTCAGAATGCATTTTCTGATTTCTTTTCTTCTCAATCTATCTAATGGCATTTTATTCCAGCTCGATCACCTCATTTTGGCGGACTATGGGAAAGCGCAGTCAAGTAAGCCAAGCATCATTTAACCAGAGTTCTCCGTGGCTTTGGTCGCACTGCCACAATTGGACCTGACTTCAACGAATCCTGGAATGCTATCCAGATTTGAACGTGCCACTCAGCTCGTTCAACATTTTTGGCAAAGGTGGTCTGAGAAGTACCTATCTATTTTGCAGGAACGAGCTAAATAGAGGACGAAGACTCCAGACGTGCTGCAACCAGGCTCCTTGGTGGTGCTTCTGGAGGACAACCTAGCTCCCACTAAATGGGCGCTCATGGGGCAGATGGCATCACTTGCGCATAAACTGTCTCGACCGCTAAATTTACGGTGACGAGAGCTGCCAACCGTCTTTGTGTCTACCTATCGACTAATATTATCATCATCAATATCATTCAACCAGTAAAATTCATCCAGTTACATCCACCACAGTGACATTCTTTCCAGTGATATTCAGAACCTGTGTAAACGTGAACAATTTCTGTGCTGTTTTTGTTAACACACTTTGTTTGTCAAGGCCGGGAGTATGTTGAATGTTATGTTGTCTAATATTTATATTAGACAACATAACATTTTTATTTTTTTATTTTTTTTTATTTTTTATTTATTGAATAAATAGTTAATACATAATATCAACAAACAAGTCCTGCTAAGCCGATTGAATTGGCTTGTCAACAGGTGCTTAAAGTTAGTTTCAAATACATTTTTTAAAGTTATAATTTACATCTTATATCTACAGAATTAACAATTTTTCATACATATTAAAATAAATATTTTTTTTCCGATAGCCAATTTTTCACCATATATTTAACCTTATTCATAGATTTACATTGCTTTATAGTATCAGGTAATAAATTAAATATCAACAATAAATATTAAACAACATATTAATTTACTTCATTTTTTCTAATCTCGATGTCCTTTATATTAAATTCGCGTCTGTGTGTCACTTTCCTGTCATCTTTTTCTATGTATTGTCTGTCTACGCTACCTTTAGTCTATTGGTTTTTATGTCAAAAAAACGGGATTGGGTTAAAATGTGCAAATATTGTGATTCTTGTATCCTTACCTTTTATTCGAGATCTAAAAGCTTTTGAGTTATCATTCGACACTTTACAACAGGGGTGCTCAAACTTGAACTGCTGGAGATCTACCTCAATATTATTTGATTCCGATCGATCGACTCTGAGAGACTGCAAGTATGTGTGATGCAGGATTGTCGTCTATTTAGGTAGAGTGTATCGTGACGCAGGTATAAGTGTATATATAGGGACTTTGCATAATTGCATGGCCACGAATCCACATAGAATTTGGAGGAACGACAGAAATTAGTTAGCAATATGCATTTTTTTTAGTCAAGGTAGGTGGAGGTCTGCACTAAAAAGTCGATGAAAAAACTTATATTTATTAAAAATTGCAATTTTATTGGTTCTTACAAAAAACAAACCAGTTCTAGTTTCTAAACTAAATAATGACTTTGGATGTTAAAACGTGGCACTGCATGTCATCAGCATACTTTTCATACGATGGTACGTAATTACCGAGTGCTTATCGCAAGCACGATGACATATGTTCGTCGTTAGTCGATTGCGATATTTTGACTTAATTATCTTCATTTCAGAAAATGCAGACTCGCACAAGAAAGTTGACCAAAACATTGCGAATACGAAATTTGCCAGCTGTTTCAGAACACTCCGTTCAGTAACTCAGTCTTACAAGCTACAAATAAATAATAAAAAAAGAAGGCAAGAAAAATGGGAAATTTTTCTCGAAATCGACTCAAAAAGCACTCGCGATCGACCGGTCGATCGCGATCGTCCCCTGCTTAACAGCCTCTGAGCTAACAACTCGAATTATTGCAATTCATCGGAATTAAAGGCAAATTTTTTTCTTTTTGCGGATCGTTTGATTTTACAATCAATTTAACCTCACTTAATTATCAACGACCGTCAATACGGATTCCGGCGGAACCGCTCGTGCGGTGATCTTCTCGCGTATGTGTCGCATGTTTGGGGACGATGCCTGGAACGTCACGGTGAGACCCAAACGGTCGCACTAGACATATCCAAGGCCTTTGACCGGGTCTGGCACCAAGGACTTGTCAACAAATTGCCTTCTTACGGACTTCCCACATCCTTGTGTACGTGGATTGCTGACTTTTTAAGGGATAGGTTGATTCAGGCAGTTGCTGACGGTTTCACCTCATCCTCACACTCTAGAAATGCTGGCGTCCCACAGGGATCGGTTTTGTCTCCGACTTTGTTTTTGTTGCACATCAATTACCTTTTGACATGTGCACCGATTCATTGTTACGCGGATGACAGTACAGTTAATGATAGATTTTTGTTTGACAAGCCCCCAAAGGGCACACAAACTCCAACGGCTCGGAGGGCTTTGAAGCAGAGAATGGACGGTTATATCGAGAGTATTTCCTCCTGGGGTAAAAATAATCTCGTCCAATTTAATGTTTCAAAGACCCAATCCTGTCTGATTACGTCTAAAAGGGATCTAAATGATAATCTAGTCTCCTTCAACGGAAGAAATCTTCCGAACAGGCCTTCCATTGATATGCTTGGTGTAACTATAAGTGACCAGCTCAGGTATGGGGGCTCCATCGAAGCCAGAGTAAAGCTGCCCTCTCAGAAGCTCGGCGTACTGTACAGGGCCCGCAGATACTTTAATAGTACACAACTGCTGACCCTGTACAAATTGCAAGTGCGCCCTACTGTCGAATTTGGCAGCCATCTCTGGTCCGGAGCCCCTAAATACCTGAAAAAAACCCTTGACTCTGTGCAAGAATGGGCGGTCCGTTTGATAGATTCCCCAATCTTAACAAACGGACTGCAATTTTTAGAGCACAGGCGTCAGGTAGGTATGCTGTCCTTGTTCTATCAGTATTACAATGGAAGATGCTCTGAGGAACTAGCGTCATTGATCCCTTCGGCACCGGTGCGTAGTCGGAATACACGCCAAACGCGCACCCAACATTTGTACACGGTTGACTTTTGTCACATGAGAACGGGTCGCTTCTACGATTCGTTCTTAAGTTCAACAGCTCGGCTGTGGAACGAACTGCCGGCCTCTGTGTTTCCTCCCTCCTACAACACGGGACTCTTCAAGACCCATGTTCACTCCTTCCTCTCCACAAAAAGATCCTCCACACAGCATCCCCAAAGATGACATAGGCCCTGAGGGAAATTATTTTCTTGAGGGCCTCCTGTGTGGAGTTAATATAAAAAAAAATAAAAAAAACATTCTTATCGGCAGTCAAAATGTAACGTCGTGTTTATTGCTAGTCCTAAGCTTATGTTATTTTCAAATTTCTAATGTCCTGTGACAGCGCTGTTAGTTGTTTTGTCGGTTGATTTACGTAAAAGGTTCCAGAAATGAAAGGGGTAAACGCCCTGTTTACTATTCTTTCTGTAGAGGCTAATTTGTTATAATGCTTTTACAAATATCCCCTTTACTCTCAGCAAACAAGTAAGCGACAGTAATGGAGAGAATATGCCTTGAAAAAACGCTACGAAGAAGTACAGTCAAAGGAAATGGGCGTATAACCAGCTAGTGGAGAATATGGAAGCCATCAAAGACTGGTAAAGACTTGATACTACCTTTGCAATAAAAAGCCTTTAGGAGGCTTCCCATAAGAAAAACATCTTCTTCTTCATTAATTAATGACAAAGACCTGTTTGTTCATATTGTATAGAATTTACTATGTAAGACGGTATCTTTGTAGGCTAGATGTGAAATAGTAGATTTGGAATAACCTCCGTACATCTCAAATTCGTTCTGGTCACACTACTAACAATAATTAAACTATCGGAAATATTATTGGAAATGAATGGATATGTTTCTGTATTTATGGAAGTTTATAATAATAATAATATTTGGATAATTTGTGTATGGCTGTTTTTGTGCAAAATCACCTCAAGGGGGCTGTACAAATTTATTATACATTTCTACAATGATCTGTATTATTACTAACTATAATATATATGGAGTACATAAATATAATATGCAGTACAATACTTACCTGGTAGGTCACCTGAGAATAACAATTAAAATTGTTTATTAGCAAAAATTAGATACAGGATTTCGGACATAATTGCGAAATTGGACATGAAAGAACATAAATATTTATTTTAATAATAAATATTTATGTTATTTAATGAGCGTGTTTAGAAAAGGAAAACAAAATTTTATACTGGGCGGTGCTGTAAGTACAAGGTTTTGATTACAATTCACTTTCCTAAATGCGATTAGTACCTCGGTATAAGACAGATTTCGAATAATACATGTATAAACCCAGTGGATATTTATTGATTACGCGTATTTATGGATAGGTACTTACGGAAATTTGTCGATAGTTACGGATATTTATGCAAATTTATGCATATATTTGGATATTTACGGATGTTAATTATTATTTTTATATGGATTTTTACACAATACCATTTAAATACGCACTTCATGATTAATAACACCTACCTCTAAAGATTCAATAGTAAAATAATAAAAATAATGAATGTTACTGTATTGTGGATATTATATTATATTACGCGTATTTATGGATATTTACGGAAATTTGTCTATAGTTACGAATATTTATGGAAATTTACGCGTATCCATGGATATTAACGAATATTGATGAATATTTATCGATATTTGTAAATATTTATTTAAGGATATTTATGTATAAATTGAGGATTTTTTTTTACACTAACCCCTCACTGAAAAGAAAATCATTCCCTCATGTCCAATGTCATCTTTGGAGATGCTGTGTGGAGGGTAATTTTAAGGACAGGAAGTTCTGGGAAGGAAAAATGTATGAGGGGTGGGTAGGAATCGAGAGGTCAGTGTGTCCATGAGTGACGTAGAAATAAATCCCGCAAGGTGATAGGTCGAGAGATCGGTTGGAGAGGACAAAGGGTCTACCCAAACCAGCCTCTCCCGAACTGGCACATCCGATCCCGGGCAAGCGCACCCTGAAGTACTCCTGCTAAATCACTAAACGTAGTGAACCACTTGGGGGTAACATATGGCATAGGTGACATATACCCTAACCGGTCTAACAAATTGTAACAAACTGGTTAGGTTAGGTCAAACGGAGATCAACCGCGGATGATATGGATTGATAATCAAAATAGAACTCTTGACTTCAATAGGGAGAGCTGTCAAGAATCAACGAATCAAAAAACGATCTTAAAGGTAATACTAAAAAAAATAGACTGACTGATACAGACCAAATATTCAACAGCTGTGACGTACTAGATATACGCCAATTATACGTTAAAACACTACTAAACTACATTTTCGACAAAAAAATAAATTTCAACATACACAAAATAACACTAACAGACCAGTTAGACAAGCGTACAAAGAAAACATAAAAACTCCGACAATAAATTCAAGCTTTGGACAAAGACACTACCAATACCATGCAATAAAAGCTTTCAACAGCTTAAAACTTGAAATTAAAATTGAGGAAAATAAAAATAAATTCACACAAAACATTACAAAATGGATTAAAGAACAAAAAAGACAATATTACCAAAATTTCATAGCATAAAATACAAATAAAACCTTCACGTAACACACAAAACCAATATAAACACACATCACTCACAAACACACAAGATTATTTTCAATGTACTATTTTTTTAAATTTTAAATATATTATTATGTATTTTTAATTTTAAATGTATTATGTAGTTTACATTTCATATTATAAAATGAAGGCCTCAGCCCGAGCAAGCCACCCAGTGAGGCCTACATTACTGGAAAACCTGAATTGTAAAAAATATTGTACCTAATAAAAAAAAAAAAAAAAAAACAAAAAAACAATACTAAGGATCCTTCCTTTTAGCTAGTGTCTTTAATTTAACATTTCTGTTATCACCACGACGATGGGATGGCGTATTATCGTGAACACCAAAACAAACAAACACTCCACGGATAAAGTAAGAGAACCGAACGTCACACCTTCACACTCGTTTCTTCATTTATATTCATACACCGTATAATACTTCTTATTATATTACAACTCTTGACATGACCCAACTCAAGTATTTGATTCATTTGATCACGTCATGTCTTTCTGGGACATCCCAACTTCCATCTACTTCCCCGTTATATATTATTATTAAATAATTTTCCCCATATATCCGCTCTACATGCCCAAATCATTAAAATTTCTCTCTTTTATTTACTCATTTTAAAATTAATTTAAAAAAAAACAGTTTAAATATGTATGTATTTTTATTTATTTTCGTAATAATTTAATGAGTAAAATCTATTATAATTTAATCATTAGCGAATCTCAAACGAAAGACGTGAAACAGAATCAGAGAAAAATACGGTCGCATTTTAGAATTGAACCCAGGACCTCAGCCTTGCAAGATGCTTTGCTCGGTGAATTTAGCTCAGTAGTATAGCAAAGCATCTGAAAGATTGACGTCCTGAATCTTTTTTTGATCCTTCTGTTTTACATCTTTGGTTGAGAGTCGCTTGTTTGTCTTAAGGATTAATTGATTGTTGTTATAATAAATCAATATGTGTACAATCAATCAATCAATCATCAAGACAATGCAAGTGACTCTCAACCAAAAGATGATACAATTTGGGGTTTTACTCATTAAGTTAATAAAATTGTTCATCCTGGACTGTCAATAGATTTCGCTCATAATAGTAAAAAAATGATATATTTACCCAAGACTCTATCTACATTGCATTTATTTTGGAAAGAACCTTTCAATCGTGGATGTCTTCAATGATAAATAGTTGAAATATTATTTGATTTGCCTGCGACGGCAAATACTATTCGAAAAAAGGTATTATTTATATTTATTTTTGGGTAATTACTCCGTGTTGCACTACCTACTTCTTTAGAAAACTTTTTGGACAGAGTTACAGTGTTTGTCGTCATATTACATATTTTCTCTGATGAGTATAACACTGACCAAAACTTTGGCTAAATAAGGGGATAGCGCAACACCCCAAATATTACCCCAAAAATAAATCACAGGTTCAATTATATTTTTCATGAGGCAATATTGAATATTGAGTTTTTAGATGCACATCATTTAAAGATTTTTATATCCACCAACGCTTTGTTTGCGAGAAAACTAACCGATTCGCAGAAAAAAACTAAAAAGCTCCCGGTCTTCCCTAAAAGCTCTTTTCATATTCATCAGTTTCTTTCTCGCAGGCTCGCGAAGACAAATTCAGTTTAAGTTTACTTACACCAACAAAAAAAACAAAGTTTATGTGTAGATGGAACTCTATAATTTAAAGTCCGGGAGACTCGACGCACCAAAAAGCTCTATTCAGCCGCCCTAGAAAAACTCTTCTTTAAGCTCTATTTCGGCCATAACCAGTTCAATTATCATAAAGGGCTCCACTGCGAAACTACCCAATGCTTGTATGTGACGTTTCCAGCGATTCCGCGAAAAGCTTCACGCAGCCTCCTCCTGACATCCCTTCTCTTTCTTTCTCGCAGGAGATCTCGAGAAATCATCCCCAGAATTCTGCACTTCCGTCGAATCCCTACCCTCTAGATGGAACGATAGCGTCGAGTAAGCTAAAATTTAGTAGGCTATTGGAAAATGTATGTAAATTAGGTTATAGTACAGTTCTAGGGGTGCAGCGAAGTCAGTATTGGTTATATAGGACCCCGAGGAATGACAAAATAAAGGTTTTAAACGCGAAAGAACCAACGGTTCGCATTATATAACGACCTCAGGACATCAAAACTACGCAATACTTCCTAAATGGAATCAAGCGTTATTCGACTTTTTCTTAAGATTGTGTTTTTTGGCAGGCGACAAATAGTTGCCATAAAGAAAGCGCTTTCTCAGGAGGATTTTATAAACAAACGTTTACAGTAGCATAATACAAGGGTATCCCGAGATTGAAAATATTTGACGATTGTTTCAAACTTAATCTTTCGCGGAGTTTTTTTTTTATGAGCTTTGGCGAAAAAAGTAACGACTTGTTTACAAGAATATATACAATGCAGAACAGTTGTGATGATTGACGATTTTCATTCAGTAATATATTCTATTCAAAACTTGTGTAAAATTAACACAATTTTTTTTTAATTTCATCGTCAATGCAACTTTTACCAGATTGGTTTGTTTCCCCATAGTTAAAAAAATATATTTTTAGGAAAAATGAGTGTCGAATTTCATAAAAGCTGACCTCTAGGTTAACTTTGAAACTAGGTTTTATTTAAATTACTTTTATTTATTTTACGGGTTCAAAACTGCTGTAGTTCACTGCTAAATTAATAAAGAGATGTATTGGATAAAATGCAAATAATCAAATGTTTCTGAGAAAGAATTGAAGGATTTCGAAGGTTAAAAAACAAATTTTAACGTTCTTATTTCAATTACACAGATTAGACTCTGACATTGAAATATAACCCTTTCTAAGTGAATCTCTAATTTGCCTAATTTACTTAGCCAACTTTCTGTTTACTTTTAATAAATAGAGACTATTTTATAAAACATTAACATTATCATAAAATACGAATAAACCATACTTAAGGATACTTGAAAAACAAGAACGATGAAATTATTGTTGGATTCTCCTTTTGTACAAATGTTATAAGAAAATAGCAAGAAATATTTACGACACGAATTTGTATAATGTGCCCATAGAAATTCAGAACTGCCGCCGCGGGAAGGAGCTAAAAGTCATAACAATTTACACATTGGAAACTTCGTTGAGGAAAATATATATGCATTTCTTCTAAATCACTTAGCGGCCCCACACTTCTTCGAAACTGCACGCGTAATGCATATTAAAAAAAAGTTAACGTTTAAAATAACATTGCACGAAATCCCATGGTACTACGGCGTACCCAAAGTGGGATTTTTTATGATGATCTGAAGGGAGTTTTTAAAAAATCATTTCAGAAACAGGAAATTATGCTTTCACTAATTTTTTTAACTATAATGGTTTCCTAAATAAAAACATTACAATATTATGGTGACCGGATAAATCATCACATCTTTAAAAAGTTATATAAAGTCATGGAAAGTGATGAAACAAAAACTTTTTTTTTTTAACCTAACATAACCTACTTAACCCAGTTAATAAAGTTTTTGTTTCATCACTATAAAGTCATTGAAAGTGATGAAACAAAAACTTTATTAACTGGGTTAAGTAGGTTATGTTAGGTTAAAAAAAACAACTTCGTTTCTAATGACTTTATATCACTTTTTAAAAGTGTGTTGAGTTGTCACTATGTTGAGTTATCATGGAACTCAACATTATATGTGGAATCGCCAATATTGTATGCGAATCAGTGTGTAGTTTTATTGTAATCAGTATTTGACACAAATATTGGGATATCTGTGGTAAACAGTTAGAATTAGAAAGGATTCTGACTTACCCTTGGTCTTTTCGATCGATATTATGGACTTTAGGGACACTGTAGTCATCACTGTGCAAGCTTCCGTCATAGACTCGAATTAAACTCACTGAAGGGACATGTTTTCTGCACCGGTTTTCTTAACAGACTAATATAAATAAATTGTGTCAAATGTCTCTGATGTAGGTACTCCACACTGTCAGAAAAAGACAGGTATTTGAGAGAAACAGGTAATTTGGTGCAGGAATGCAGGAACACAGTGTTAAAGGAATATTAATATTGTTGCGTCAACAATACGACTTAATGGTTTTGTTGATTTGATTTTAGAAAATTAAAAAATAAAATATTTTTTTTTTAATACCGTCTGAAAGGAAATTATATAAATTACCCTCCTCGTAGCCCACAGATTGCTTACCATATCGTTTATTTATGGTATATGGTATATATCACGTTATCATGTAAAGTTTGTTGTGACGTTATAATGAATTCGGTAGATGTACGTATGAGTTTATTTTTTATTTATGTGTACGGAGTTATAGTATATTATATTCATATATGAAGTAATCAATGGAGAAGATAAAGAAGGGCAGGCGAAGCTTGGAAATATCTGCTCAATAAGATCTGGGTATCTAGCTCGCTTGACCGATAAAAAAACTTATATCCACGGTCAGTTGGCTATGCTTGCATGTCAGCATTTTCCGACAGCCTGTAGAAAAAAGCTATAAACACACACGAATTTTGCATAATTTCGCTGTGCAAAATTACTGGCTTCTTAATGAACGGTGGTCAATTAACAAAACTCTAAGAATTGGAAGAAGTTGTACACGCTGTAAATTGAATCCGTTTATGATTGAATAAACGAAAGTTGTCAAATCTAAAGATCTCATTAATAATGAACTTGCTTAGCGAAAAAATTACTTGCGTGCGGACTGCCAATGTGTATATATATTAAAGTTAGTTATTTCAATTCGACATTGAATCGTATTTTTACGTAGCCGTTTGACATTTATGAATATTATTTCACAGTCAATATCGGTTTGGCTATTGACAGCGCAACCGCACACGGATATCGATATAAAGCCATGGGAAGATAATCCTGTCGATTCGATATTGTTAAGTTATGGATTTGACAGTGCAAAAATTTTCTTTTTAAGTTGACTTCGGGCTCAGAGTTTGCAAGTCTAAGACAAAGCAAATAAAAAAATATATGAATTTCGACACCTAAGTAACGTATTGAATCGATATTCTGTTTTAGATGGCACTGGCAACATACTCCTGTATGAAGTCCAGAATTGAATGGTCATTAGTTCTGCTCATCCTAATTTCTGTCTTGTTTCTGGTGCAGAGAGAACCTACTATCTCCGTTCCATCACTTCGATATGACACTGTTTACTCATTTTAAGGAGTTTCCTATAAAATAACCGGATATTGTAATTGTAGGATTTGTGAATTCATTCATATCATTGCCTTTCAAAAGAAAAAAAAAACATTTCGAACGTTATTAAACGTAATGACATTATAAAATACAAGATACAAAATATTCTAACTAATTGAACAAAAAGTGTAGCACCGCTTCCATAAAGGATAGCCATTCAAAGAATGTGTCCATAAGAATGAAAAAGCTATATTATAAACGGCCCGCCAAAGTATGTCCACTGGACCTAGTTTAGTGAAACAACGCGCATTGTGTCAGTAACATACTTGTACTCTGTTAACCCGTCATGTGCTGATATATAACTTACTTGTTTTTTGTAAAATTATGTTTTTGTAAATTGTACCGTCTTTTTGTACGATTTTTAACGTGCTTATCAGATACTGCGGCGCACGATGGGTTGATTTGCAAGCATCTGACACACATAAAAAAGAAATACACATTTTGAATAAACAACCATATTTTGTAATAAAATTATTTTGTATCTACTTTATCGCCTGTATAAAAGTAACAATTTTGAATTGAACGTTCATTTATCTTGAATAATGTTGAACATTTAACAGGAATATTTCATTATTGAAGACAATATTAGCGATTTCTAAACGAAAATCTGAAACAGAAAAATCAGAAAAGGATACGGTCACATCTAGGACTCGAACCCAGGATCCTTGTCTTGCCGGGACACAGGAATATTTCACATTACTTACCAACTTACCAATGCAACAAAAACTGAAATTAGTAACTAACCATCACGCCGTTTCCCCGCAATGGTAGGCAGAGAGGACGAACCGCCAAACAACTTGGTCTTGCCACACATTTCTTGCCTGATTCTGCCTATAAGTCTGACTCTCGACATAGCCCGACTCAAGTATATGATTCACTTGATCGTGCCATGTCTTCTTCGCTCATTCGATCTACACGCCCAAACCATATAAGCGTCCCTTTTGTATACGCTTACATCAGCCTTTAACTCTTTGCGGTTCTCCACATTTCTCACGCGATCATACATTGTTTTATCATACATACGCCTCAGGGATCTCTGAAATTAGTATGTTTAATTTTTATAGTTTTCCTATTTTCAGGGCACCATAAATAAATTAAATAATTTATCTGCATTATATCGATTAATCTGTAACTTACTATGCTGGAATTTTTTAAATTAACGTTTACTCTTTCTTTTATGTTGATTTTTAGCAGGTAATAAGTTAATATTAATACGCTTTTCTCTCTTCTTTTTATGTAGTTTTTGTATTGATGTGTATCATTTTTATTTTATTGATTTGAATGCACTTTGTAATATAATATATTTAATCTAAAAGCCCGACAAGCGTAAATAAATAAACCATCTACAATTGTAAAAAGAACAAAATTGTTTTTTCTTCGGATGTAACATTCCAATATTTCATTTAACGACAAGTGGAATAATGTTTAATATGTGCACATTTTAATAAATCACTATCCTCCCAATGTCTTGTAAAACGATATCACGCCTGACCCTTTCTTAAATAAGTCGAAAAAATACACGAAAAAAGGTTATAGAACAAAGATTTACTGCATACATGATTTCTTTCATACTAATGTTGTGGAAATCTGCCGTAACAATCTGGAACGTTCCAGAAAATCCTGCGTTTCTAATGGATTAAAGGTAATGTCGGTTGAGGGTGGAAGGGGGAATTGGAGAAATAGGAGATGAAATACCAAAACAAACACCTGGTCCAAGGGTGCAAAAAATAAGACAAAATCGTGGGTTTATCACAAATTGGGGAAGCTAAGAACCTGAGATTCCCACTCGTTCCGGTTACGGGTTGTTTGTAGTTGTATGTAATCATTGGTTTTAGAGCAGTGAAAGGAGATTTGTTATTGATTATTTTCAAAAAACCTTTTGTTATAACTAGCTTAGTCTAAATTGTTAATTGAAAGAAACTCAATTAAAACTTATTTAAGAAAAGAAATTTCTATTCAGGTGGTTGTAACACACATTTTTTTATGCAAATTTTAAATATTTTGATAAACTCTACCTACCTTTTTTTAACATTGACCACAGGAGGCCTGGAGGAAAACAATTTCCCTCAGGACCTATACCATCTTTTGGGATGGTGTCAGGTGAGGGTTGGGTAGGAATCTAGTGATTACGAGAGTGCGTAGATAGAATCCTGAATGAGGATCCAAACACATGGGCAGACATATCCATTGTAAGACCTCTATATACCTCACCCAATGAACCTGGGCACCCCTCTAGGTTGATCTATGGCAGAGGTGTTGGTTATCCAATAAATGGTTATCGGGTTTATGGTTACCCATATCGTAGTTACGAAATTAATTGAACGTAATTCCAGCAAAACGCATTTAATTTAGTTAAATTACTAAACTACTTCGCCACTCGTTTGGGCAGCCCTGTGACGCGGGTTAAGGGAGGGGCTGTTAGAAAGAATTTACCATTGCAGTTTTTATGGGTGGATTGGATAAAATAGGAAAAACAGTTGCCGGTAGCTCGTTCCACATAATAGGCGACTTTATACTAAATCGAGTCGAAGAAACGTCTCGTTATAATGAAGCCAAATCAATTATGAACGGATGTTCTTCTCGTGTCCATTATCATTTCTGGTCTCATGTCAGATTTGTATTCATATTATTTCATTTATTATAAAAAAAGATTTCGGAACCGTGCCGCAGATATTTCCTTGTGATTGATGCGAGATAAGAACCCTCCCTTTCTGCACAAAATAACAGCTTTCATATTATTTGTGTTCTCCTGTCTTAGACTAAAACTGGGACCACCTCTCTTAGCGTCCTCCCCTTCCCTACCAGAGTCCTTTTAATATTAAATTGGATAAGAAATCGTCCAGAATTATGTACAGAAAATCTTACGTAATAATATTATGAAAATCTTTAAAAAATTCAAAATAAACAGATTATTAGTAGTCGCTCAGCACGTTGTATGAGTTTCGTATGGACGGAACAAATCTACAATCCAAAAAAATAACTTTGAAAGTTTGTAGTGACCAATCTTCGATAAAAATCTTCAAATTAATACGGAAATAAAATAAAATTTTCATTAGATTTAGATGTAATCTTGTCATAAAGAATATTAGCCACCAAAACGTTTCAGAGCCAGGAGTCATGAAATGATTTCTCTTAGAATTTTTCGAATTTTTGAGTAATTCGATGCCACATGGAATACGGGTTCCGGATACTTCACCACTGCGCTTCGACTGAATATCACTTTATTTTATACTTTTGAATTGGAATTCCGAGAAATTGTTGAAAGAAGACTCGATGCGAACTTCGCTGGTTGCAGGAAGAGTCTATCGCAATAATTATAGAAATATTCTAACAGTAAAATTTTAGATTGAACCAGAAAAGCAAGTGAATGCAACGTGGGATGCAGAATCTTTAGTCGATAATGTTCTGGTCAAAAACATTAGTTAATTTCTTACAAAATAAGTCATTTTGATATTCGGAAAAAGATTTTTTTATTATTTAATTAGGTATACAAAATATTTTTTTAATCTGAAAAACGAGAAGGATTATTTTAACTCCTTCTTAATTGAATAAAGTGTCATTAATCAGCGTCAAATATTTTTATATGTAATATTTTTCTATTACGAGTAGTAATAAGATTCCCATTTGCTATTTTTATATGGTTTGTCAAGATTACAAGATTATTTATTTTATTTGATTTGATTTAGGAAACAAACAATCACTCATATATTTAGCATAAACAGCAATTATTTACGTGTTCTAATTAACCAATAATGTTTCATTAAGCATAGTCGTTGATTCAATATTTGCACCTATACAATACATTTATAAATGAAATTTAAAAAAAATAAACATTTTAAGGAATTACAAAATGTTATAAAATAAGTAAAGACAGTTAGTATATTAATACAGTTTTCGCATGACTAAAAACATTAAAATAAACTAAGAAGATAGAATTATTTAAAAAATAAAAATTCAAGTTATCAGTTTAGTAAGCTGCATTTTATATATTTTCAAGTTACAGTTAAAAATTTCTATATATCTACATTGTAAGTATTACAGAAAAGTCATAAAAAGAGTTTTGCGCATATTTGGCTTTACAGTGTGGTGTTCTTAAAAAGTCATTCGATCTGGTGTTCAGAGCAACTGATTTTCTATAAGAATAGGGTATCAGAAATTTTTATGCGTTTATATAAAGCTAATCCGATGATCATTAAAATGATAGGTGTTTAAAATTTTTTTATTGGATATTTTCAATACGATCAATATTGAGGATTCCAAATGACTGAGGCAACCTCGAGTTTTACCTTACATATGACATATAAGTATAGCAGAATTAGTTTGTGTGCTACAGCGAAAGGCTTTGTAATGCGTGTAATAAATCATTTATCCATTATTATTATTATATTATTTATTATTATTTACGTAAAGATTTACAAAGTAGTTTCACTGGACTAACGTTCGTTCTAGTTGAGTCAGTTATTCTATTGAAAAAGTTACAATACTGGGCTCTGCCCACTACGATCAGCCAAGGTTCGGGTATATTTCAGAACCTGGTATGCGCACGCATCTCTTGTTGTACAAGCAGTGCCACTTATGATTAATTTATAATTACATTGTATCTTTACAATAATACCGACACTTCAATATAATAAAACAGGATTCCTGATTTTAAGTTTTAAACACAAAACGTGTTAACATATTTTTTCTCACAAAAAACTGACAAAAGGTGAGTTCTGACATAGTGAAATTTGCACGATTCTTAAATCGCGCAATTATTTAAATCTCAGAACATCATTTCCAGCATACTTTACGGAGATTTGAAAAATCAACTTATCCGTCAAAAAGTTAGATGAGAACTTGTTTTTGGAATACTATGCCGTTTTTTATTTTTCTAATGTTTCAGCGTCCATCATCAGGGCAGATTTGTAATACAGTTCCCTGGGTAGTACGGTGCCCTGAGAGTGGACACTGTTATGCTGTTTGAAACGTTGGCTACGGAGGAAGGTAGCGCTACATGGCGTAATAACATAACAATAAATGTCTATAATATATTTGGCAGAGACAATATAAAACTATATCTGAGAACCTTATTGTTTGTTTAAAAATATTAAAAAATATGTTTCAAAAAATTGATTTTATATTAGGGATAAGTCGGATTGTGAGTACTAATATTTTCACAAATAAAAAATAATAATTCTGGGACTGACCACATGTATTCCTCAATGACCAAATTCTTATGAAGAGAAATAATTATACCGACTCCATGAAATCTAATTGATCACTTAACAAATACCAAATATTGATACTGGGCCAGTATAGTTATGTATAATAAATATTGTTTACTTCTCGCTCTTCATAATATGAAAAAGTAAATAAATACAGAAGAAGCCACATTTTCATTCAAGATGATGCTTATTTAGTTGATTTCAGAATCCGTCTAAAGTTGATCTTATCCCAAAAATCAGATATTTTTCCAAAGTAAATAAATAAAACACTATGACCGAGAATCTTAAGGGGTTGTTTTCTCCTCTCCGAACTCCTTCCATCCCTTAGAACCTGAAGCACCTTCCGCCACCTGCATCCTAATAAATCTACCCCTTTATTCTCGATATCCATGAAGCACTCCTGAGTAATTCACTTTTATTGTTCAAATTTCATTCCGATGGTTTTACGGCGGGGTGGAAATTTAAGGGTTTTCCAATTGTAAATGGTATTGTCACCGTAACTTCCTCAGAAGTGCTCACACCGATGAAAAACAAGAAGGCTGGAAACAAACCACTTCAGTTGTTTCACTCTGTGTTAGTGCAATGATAATAATTGTTGTCAAAAAGTCTCAAACTGACTAAAGGCTTGATCTGTGTTTTGTATGCAAAACGTTAGTTTGGTGGCGAGGTTGCATTCTGCAATTATTGTTTAAACGACGCGCTGTAAGAATATTCAATTATTTAATCCCCACCAGAAGGAATGAAGTAATATTCGCTTCCTTAAAGCAGTTGCACTCGTTAGCGCGAAAAGGTCAAACGAATGTATAAGGTGACCTACGATTGAAAGTAAATTCGCTATGTCCGCCTATAAATGCGCAAACAATTGCTTGGCACAAAGGTTAAATCCTATCAGTTAATGGTTTTTTATTAGTTATGTGGGTTAAGAGCATTTTTGAAGTAGGACACTTATTGTTTTTATTCGATTTAAAACATCAAATTTTTAATTATATTAAAATAAATAAAGTAATTGAATTAATAACGCAGCTCCAAGTAGTATGTTTAAAAAATAACAATTCTATTGGAAACAGCGATGACGTAAAAAGGCCTGATAATATTACAATTTTAATCCAGATAAATTGATTTCATATATTTTTTGTTGCCCTCTCGTACACTTAAATATTTATTTGATAGTTTGGAGCGGCTCTCGCTGCATTGTGCGCTAATGAAGCTATTGAAGAAGTCAATATTAACAAATCCCAATGAAATATGAAAAAGATACATATAATAAAAAAGGAATCTATTTGTGTTTGAAATATAACTGAGATTTGTTAATACCAACACGCATATTACCAATTGAACCAAAAAACAAAAAGGACATATTTTACTAGCCATGATCCAAAATTAACTTTTCTGGAAACTTATATTGATTATCTTCCAATATATGATTTAATCTGGTGATTTACACGACATCAAAATATTTTTTTTTTTTACATTTTGGAAAATATTACCTCTTAACCCAATCTAAACAAAATCATTACATTTCACGAAAATACTTCAATGTCTGCACGTTGTCGAGATGCTAATATTGAAAAAAATCAAGAATTTTCAGTGTTCTATTTTCAGTAACGAAATAAATCAATGTGAATATTATTCTGTGAGACCAATATCATGTCATTAAATAACTGGATCACCGAAAAAAAAATGTCCGGTTCATATTAAATGTTTTATAAAAAAATATATCGAAAAGTTTCACGAGAAAAATATTGACAAAAAATTGAAAATCGTACCTTCGTGTAATTTGAAATAAATTTCAAGGTGTGCTTGGCCGTGAGATTGAAAATTAATATTTATATCTCACACCAAGAATTCAAATATTTCGGATGTACATGTTGATCTCAATATATAATATCTGTATAATGCCGCTGGTTTTTCAAATGGTTTGATTAAATTTTAGATAAACAAAATTAAACAACATATCGTTCTAATTATGATAAAAAACGCTTGACAGATCAATGCATACATTTCGCAAGGTTTATTACGGTGCGAATTTCATCGATATGTTAATTAGAATTATTCTTACCAAAGGGCAGCTAAGTTTTGAACGAAACACAACCCGAAATTGCAAATCATTTTTTTAATGTGTCATTTTTGAAGGGTTTTATAGTCTTTGACATTATTCATTAATGGCCCTTTTTATTAGCAGTAGAATATAATTAATAGTATTTTGATATTTAACACGATGCATTTTTTCTCCGAAAGGGGTAAATTACGACCCCAAACGAAATTTGTGTGCAATATTAACCACTGGAGTGATTTTTTTGCATATTTTGCCATTTTGCAAAAACGAGTTGATAGACAGCTTGTCATGATGTGCCATATGTATAGAACCTTAAAATATGGGATGAATGGAGAAATTAAGGTAGATTTATTGACTTTAAGCCGCAGTAAGCAATTACATATGTTTTCATATTAATATTTTAACCACCACACCAATTAATACAAACGCTCAGTTGTTTTACATCATGTACTCTATAATTTAGGTAATCTTGGAAAAACTTTTCGGCAAACTGACTGCTTTAAAATTTTTTTAAACATGAGTCCATTACTATTTTTATAGTAAATAATATCGATTGAATTCCAAAAAAATACTCTCCTCTCCAAAGGAATCTGCGCTACTTGAAAAAACCTAACCACAAAGAGGCCGAAGTGCTGTCGTAAAATACACATTTTACTGGAAAGCCCTACAATAATGCACATTTGAGCTACACTCTATCTCTTTCACCGTTTTGCATAACGTAATTTGCATGACTGCTGGGCAAAGATGGGCGATATCCTGTTGAAAAGGTAGACAGTAAATAATATCTGAGTATTACTGGAAAGGTAAAAAGTAATAATTATAGATATGACCGCTTCGCGATTTAGTGGGGGACCCAAGTGACCCCCTTCATAATGTATGCAATGCTTCAAGCACGCAAAGGTTAAGCAACGAAAACAAAATCAGATCTAATACAAATCTTCTACGCGGAGAAAAATGATTCTGTTAAAAAGTGATAACATGCCAATTTCCTGAAAAAATATTAGTCACTCAGAATGTATCGAAAACCCCTGTTATTTTCCAAATAAATATCGGTATATCAATATGACTATCATTGTTTGTATGAACACGTGTTCCGCCGTCCTTACAAAACATTCGCTTTTAACTGATACTTTGTTAGGTTAGGTTAGGTTAGGTTCGATTAGATTATTAGTTCGGTTACGTTAGATTCGTTGTAGGCCTGCACTCCAGTTCTTAACAGGAAAATGAATAATTTGGAGAGAATTTTGATAAATAAAAAGTATTTTATATCAGAAAGTTATCTTCGTGTATATTCCAAAATTATATATTTTTCTCTTTCTATCAATATCAAAAAAAATTGCTTTAAAAATATAATGTTAAAATAATCACAGAAAATTATTTTAAAACGTATCAATTTTCAAGAAGTGTTTTCATGTGAAGGGCATTTTTTTCTAAGAATACATGTTTTAAAATAAACAAGAAAAGGCAGATGACAATCACGATTTTCGCAACACGCCGTACGTCGCATCCTGCCAAGACGGATAGAATAAACACGTCGAAGGGTTCGAATCCCAAAATTCAATCTTAGATCCCAACCCATTTCGACACTTATGGTGATGTCGGGCCGGGCCCGTTGACCCTGTAATACTATTTACTCGGGTCCGACCCTACACCTCGTTAGTATCAGGATTCACTTAATAAAATATTAAGGCACCATCTCTAGGCCGGCGCTGGAAGCTTTTTCCTAGAAACCTACCTAAAGAAATAATTAAAAAACAGAATAATATATAAACCTCTTTTAAGGTACTATTTTTTAACAGTGATTTCAAAGTACAAACAATATTGTGCAAATATAAAAGAAAGACACGCGAAAGTTAGTTTTTTAAATAATATAAGCTAGAACACGTAACACATTTCTTATTAGAAAACCAAATAGGTACAACTTTTGAGCAAACAAAAATCCTTCAATCCATCACAAAAAATATACTGCATGGCAAGGAATCAAGTATTTACGTTTCGACAAGCACCTTTTGGATCTTGTATCATTTTGACTATGGTAATTGTGGTAAACCATAATTTTTACTTGTTTTTGTCTGTTTATTATCGTTTTGTATTTACAATGAATATAAAACTGGACGTTCCATATGATGCTCTAAGTTATTCTGAATCGCGCCCTTCGTGGCAGCAGGACGCGTCCTAACGCTTCCTCCAACCGCTTTGTGTTTTTTTAGTATTTTCAAGGGAAATGAGGCAACATCCCTTTGAAATTATTTTTAAAATCAATCAATCAACATTTGAACTTAAATAAAAATAAACTTAATAATTATTAGAACTTTATAATATGTGATTTGAGTGCAGTGTTTTAAAAGTGAATAAATAATCGGAAATTTGCTCAAAAATATTGGACATTCGAAACGAACGGCGATCGGTAAATGCACTCCAGATGTTTTCAACAAAATTCTCGGAAACTGGGCAAGCTTGGCCCTGCAAGTTTTTTTTTTACTAAGCCCAGTATAATTTATTACCCAACCATCGCTTTTTATTGCGGACAGAATGCACCACTTCAAAAATGAACAAGGAACAGGATTACATGGAGATAAATGATGGACTTGCCGAACGTCACAGCAGTGCTGCCAGGGTCTCTTATCTATGTGAGGTGTCAGCGCTTTATTAGCAGCAGACACATACCTGGACGCTGTTGTTGGACGCAGTGGACTCTCTTACTGAAGCAGCTGGTCCAGTTCCTTCACCACTTAGGATTCTTGCTGCAGAGCCTCCATCTTCTATCTTCGTAGAACGTCACAGTGGTGCTGCCAAGGTCTGGTATCTGTGAGAGGATAGTGTGTCAGCGCTTTATTAGCAGCAGACACATACCTGGACGGATGACGAACCTCGTGCTGGCACTGTTGGTGGACGCGGTGGTCTCTTTCGCTGCAGCAGCTGGCCCAGTTTCTTCACCACCTAGGATTCTTGCTGCAGAGTCTCCATCTTCTATCTTCGTGTCACCTGTTCCTATACTTCATTTTACTTAACTTAACTTCACTCTATTTTTGTAATATTTATATTTTCTGTAATACCTGCATCAACTGTAAAGCGCCCCTGAGGTGATATCTCACAAAAGCGGCGCTATACAAATTATCCAATAATAAATAAATAAATAAATGAAGATGCTCGCCTGTTGATCGGTTAGCATCGACTTTCTTTGTAACCATTCGGGTATTAGACCCAAACGTCGGACAGATATCTTTACCACGTGGTACAACTACTGACACCTATGGAGACACCTTAAAACTATAAATCTCCATCCTAACTAATTCAACTACATGGACAGTACCCAATATTGTGATGTTGTCAGCATTTATATCTACTTCTTATACATACATAATTGTGTAGCTTATCGTAATTATTTCAAATTTTTAATACAAAACAGTGTTTCACCATGATACTTAATTCAAATAGAATGGAGATCAACGATGTCAGAAGAGTGAAAGTGAGACGGAGCGCATGCTTTATGGTCTACAACAAAAAGTTACTAAGTCAGTTGCGACATTTGTTTCCATTCAAATTTGTATGGAGGCACTTATAGTTTTCTTTTTTATTCTAATGGCGTGACAGATCGTTTAACAAAAAAAAATATTCCCGGGTAGTAAAACCTAACAATGTGCTAATTAATTTTACTACCCATAATTATGAACAGAAAGTCTTTGCTTTTAAATACCGCTTTTTGACTTTTGGTTTAATTTATTCTATGAATAAATAAATAAATTAATGAATGAAATGTAATCTTGGAAGTAGAAATTAACCAAATTTTCAACATTAGATCAACCTGAACCGTCAGATAGACTCTTTGTTGATGACAATGCATTCAATCAATTTTGGAGGCACTCACACCTACACACATACACGCCTATTGGTTTTCTTAGCAGACTCAAAATTAATACACTCCGATGCTCACTTAGAAATGGACACTAGACGGCTTGTATTATTAGAGTCGCAAGGTAATGAAAAACTGTGATGTATTATAAATCATTTATAGTCAGCACCATTACTACTTTACACTATATTTTAACATCTTACATAGTATATATACATAAAATAGGATTTGTTTAATAATATAAGTGAATTCGGTCTTATAATTACAGAAGAAATTTTGGTTTTAATTTATTAAATGAGAGAAAGATGAAAACATAATTTGGATGCGAGGTCTGATGTTTACAGTACTTGTTATATAAGCTAGTTCTAGTATGTATATATTCCAATCTTTCACGGCAGGCAGTTTCTGAAATCGCATATAAAAATAAATTGTACCACTCAATATAATTATGCATGCCAACGGACACTTAAATCTGGACCTTCGAACCGTAACATCTGGTCCTTTCGTTGTTACCTTTGGACCCCGGGGGCGCAGAAGGGATACAGAATACAGAACTACCCTCACCCTTGCATATTTAATACACGGTGGGATGTTTACATCCTCCGCGAGATCTCAGTTAGAGGACAGAGGCGCAGTGGGCGCGGGGTAGAAGGGGACGTTAAGGTTGATATGTTAATGGTTAAAATATCACTTAGCTCTCTACAGGTGTGGTCCAGAGTACCTGTGTTATGCTAAATACCTCCGTTCTTACAGAAATACATTATTCACATTAAAATAAAATCTTGTGCACCAATTGACGACCTTCAAATTATTTAGGTTCTAAACATTTTAATCTAATGTTGTGCCTTACTTCAATTTTTCTTTTGATTTGTGTTAATCGATATCGAACTTATTTTTAATAAAAAAAATTGTAATGCAAGTACAGTACAAGACTTCTCTCAACCGTCTGTTTGGCTATAACATCCCCAATTGGAGTATTGTGTGAGGGTGAAGGTAGTGGGGAGGAGGCGGAGAGGTTGTGAGAAAGGTGGGGAAGTACATTGCTATTCAGATCTGGTCACTAAACATTTTTATTAATTCATTTATTGACGCCCTATTGGGCTTTTAAGTACATAAAAATTACAAATTTAATTTTTGACAACAGTAAAATCAATATAAAATACAAACAATAGAAAATTGAAATAAAATATAATGATTTCTCATACATTATTTACATTTAAAAAGTGGTGCACTAATTTGGCTTTAAATGTATTGAAATTTAAATTAAATATATCAGCGACATCACTTAGTTCATTGCCCAACCTATGTATTCTTTCTAACACAGAATTCGTAGTGAAGTTATTGTTGTAGAGTAAAATATTCCGTCTAGTATATTTTGAAGGTATATGTAAAGATAGCATGTTTATAGTGTCAGGGCAGTCTAACCTTGAATGAACAATTTTATATAATAAAAGGAGATCAAATATTTTTCGCCTTTCAGATAATTTCGATAAGTTAAGTTGCTATATAGTATGGCTATACTATTCCAAATAACTTTTCGAAACTGATTTTATAAATATATTAAAATGTTATTTGCAAATGGTTGTCTTTCACCAGGGCGAAAGTATCTACTACTCTGGAAATAAACAACAAATTATTTTTAATGAATAAATTGTAAAATAACATAAATTAATCAACTAAAATTTACTGATAAGTAAATTTTCCGAATTGCGTGAGCTAAGTATCGTAACTATTCAATCACAGAGAAGGTTGGTGTTGCATTTATGCGAAAAAAAATTCTTGACGTGTTAAACAAATATAATTAAAGAATTAGCTAAATAATTTAAAAAAAAAAACATTATAATGAAAACACATAATTTTGTTTTTGACCACTATTGTTTTATTTTCACTCTACCGGTTTCGGAAGAACCCTTCCTTCGTCAGGAGAATATTAAAAACAAAAAACAAAAGTTTTTAATATTCTCCTGACGAAGGAAGGGTTCTTCCGAAACCGGTAGAGTGAAAGTAAAACAATAGTGGTCAAAAACAAATTTATGTGTTTTTATTGTAAATTGTGATGAGCCATAAAGTGAATACTTTTTACAATTACGTAAAAAAACATTACTTGAACTGTTCGAAAGATTGAACAGGTTTAGATGCTTATAGCTTACTGAGAAATTAAAAATTACAGAAATTAAGATACGTCGACTGTCATCTTGTATACGTGTGATGTTAAATATATAGACTTTCTAGAAAACTTGTACTTTTTACTCAAGTGAAGTTTTAGCTTTTAGTTTTTAGTCCATCCCTGTTGGTAGTTTCCATGTCGCAATCACAAGGGAGGTCACAAAATCGAATGGCAATAAAACCAGATGATCGAATGCCTCCCAACATGGATTTGTGTTTATTTTATGAGGTTTTAACTTTTTATTTATGACTCCACTATATCAAAATTGCCAGGCGCTAGTTTCATTGAGATAAAGGTGTTCTACGAGACAATAAAGAGATGATCAAATTCAATAAAGCTGAGGAATCTGTATATTTTCAAGTATATTGCGTTCTGAACGAACTGTCAATGGATATTCCCGTATCTTCAAACGGATTACAATATCTAGAGCACAATTCCAATGCAATAAGTTCCGTTGAAGTAGCGTCATTGATTCCTTTGAAACCATTGCAAAGTCTGACATACGCCAAACGCAAGCCCAACATTCGTACATATCATTGACATTTGTCACATGAAAACCAATCGTTTCCACAAATCGTTCATTATTCAACAGTTCGGTTATGAAACGATTTGTCGGCCTCTATGTTTAATCCATCCTAAAATACAGGTCTCTTTAAGACCTATGTTCACTCCTTCCTCTCCTCAAAAATACCCTCTACACAGCATCTCCAAATATGACATAGACCCAGAGGGAAACTATGAGAGTTTCTGTTCTTAGATCATAGCGTGTTTTATTTTGAATAGTAAAAACTTAGAAATGCAAGCATTTAGTAGAATACTTCGAAATAGAAACATTAAATAAACGTCGTGATAAAAATGACATTAAGTTTATTTTTGTGGTTATAAATAACAATGTAAAATCTACCCAAGGCCACAATCAAAATCTATATAAATCAATGGCTAAAAAAAACCAAAACTTTCCATATTCCAAAGAATCGACATAACTATCTCACAACCTCTTGTGCGAATGCGTCGACTATATTATAACATCCACTGAAGTGGCAAAATTCCATATAAATGTTTAGCGATAGTTCCCAGAACTTTCTTGAATCCCTTGTTTTCACTTCACTTCATTCGACCCAAACTTAATTGTCTCTTGTTATCTGTTGTTGTTTTACTTACTTATCGTTGTAGTCTTATTATTCTTACACATTGCAGTATATCGTTATTCGATGGTTGGTATTAAATCTTTGAATAATTTTTATGTTAAGCGTCAGTCTATTGCGAAATAAGGAACTCGAGTGATATTTTTTTGACTTATAGATGTTCATATTCATATAGAAATATACACCATCATATTAAAACACACCGTTTAGTTGGTAAGACGATTTTGCTGGTCCATCACAGCCAGTCTACGTGAGTAATAAAGATACAATCTACAATTTCCAAATTGGGGTTGCCCCAAATTGGGGGGAATCTATAAGATTTTTCAAGAATTTTGTTTTTTGCGGCGAGAACTTTTTTGAAGGGAAAATTCGAGATTCTGGGCATTTCTTGATTTTCCAATAGTATTGAAAAATTGGCGACAGGATAAATCATCACAATGATAATTCATTACATCTTTAAAAAGTTATATAAAGTCATGGAAAGTGATAAAACAAAAACTTTATTAACTTAGTTAAGTAGGTTAGGTTCGGTTAGGTTAGCTAAAAAAAAAAAATTATCGTTTCTAATGACTTTATATCACTTTTTATAAGTGTGTTGAATTGTCACTGTGTTGAGTGATCATGGAACCTGAAAATAATATTTAGAATAACTGGGAGTTGGAGTGTAAAAAAATTGATAAAATACTGTTTTTAGAGCCTGAAGGGAAGAGAAAATCCGAAAATGACTAGATAATAAAAAAAAGCTAATTTAAAAAAAAAAGTTCATTTCGGAGGTAAGCAAACTTGTGGGGAATTTGAACATCTCTAACTTAACCCCTTGTATATTTTAGAGAATATGCATTGGCAAACCTGGTATATATATTGGAACCGAACCAAAAATGTTGGAATGTAGGTTTTAAAATTCCTGTCAATTGTTTATCAGATGCGGTCATGGATGTATTTTTGCACTTGGGCTTAATGCAATAATATTAGTGACGGGGTGCTAACATTTTACCCGGCGTTCTTCAATGTTAAGCGGGTAATCTTAAAACAAAAAAAGTCTCAACTCCCATACAAAACACAGCACTGGTTGAAAATAAAAACAGGCTTTTTGAGACTGATGACGTCACAACTTACGTGAGTTTCGGGATACCCGAAAAATTAAACTCTTGAAAAATTATTTTCATCATTAAAACTCACTACTACAACATTAAAACTTAACACTCGTTCACTAAGAAGAAATTACCCTCGAAGTAATCGATCAAATATTTATGATTTTGGAGACAAGTTAGACAAGTTTACTAAAACATAGAATCGGAGAAGAGAAAAATTGATTTTTTAGGATAAAAAAAAAGACAAACGTATACTATTTAAATATTTCAAGTCTTTTGGCCCACGTAAATGAAATTGAAGTTTTATTACAAGAATTGAAACCAGAAATTTTAATGTTAAGTGAAACATGTATAACCAGTGATATTTACGATTCTGAAGTATCATTTATTGGGTATTCAACTGTAAGATGCAATTCATTTAGTCGGCATACGGGAGGAGTTCTAATGATTATTAAAAATAGTATATCTTTTAAAAAAATATCAAATGAAGTGTTTGATGAAAAAAATACATGGATACTGGCAGTACAAATAAGAAAAAACTTTATTAAAGGAACATACGCTGTATTATACCACTCACCAAACCAAAGCCATTCAAAATTCTTAGATTTTTTCGAAAGTTGGTGTAGTAAAAACATGAAAAATCAAGATATGTTTTATGTAACCGGTGACTTTAACATTGACATGAAAGTCAAGAATACCTACAGTAATAGACTTCAGAGTTTAGTGAATTATCTAGGAATGAAACAACTTGTGACCAAACCAACTAGAATCTCAAATACATCAGCAAGCATTATTGATTTAGTCATAACAAATCATTTTTACTTGAATGTTAATGTTATGGATACTCCAAAAATATCTGACCACGAAAATATATTAACAATAATTGAAACGACGACAAGTCCGAAGCCACAGGGAATACGAAATATAACGTATAGAAAAAAAAACTATAATAAGGATACATTGTGTACAGCATTACAAAACAAAAAATGGATCTGCGATACCCGAGGAAATTTAGACGAAAAAGCCGATGAACTAGTAGGACATCTGAAAACAGTAGTAAATGAGCTAATGCCTTTAACTAATATTATATTAAAAGATACAAATAAATGGTATACGAAATCCCTACATATTCTACAAAAACAAAGGGATACAGCCTATAAAGCCTGTAAAATACAATTCACTGAAGAAAGGTGGGAAACTTATAAGAAACTTAGAAACATGTACAGTACAGAAATAAAACATACCAAAAATTCGTATATCAGGCAAAAAATAATTACCTCTCAAAGTGACTCAAGAAAAATGTGGACTACACTTAAAGAAATTATAAGCGGCAAACAGAGGGAAAACATAAAGGAAGTTCGGTTTCCAGATGGAGTTGAAGATGATACACTTAAAATAGCCCAAAAATTTAACACAAATTTTGTACTTAGTGTCGAAAACATAAATAAGAGTATTCCATTAGTCGCAGATACCTCTTCTCAATCATCGGAAAAAAGAGAGAATAAAAATATTTTCAGGTTTAATAAAATTGACAATGAGTATTTAATGAAAATCATTAAAACAATGAAACCAAAATCATCGCCGGATGGAATTACTATAAGCATAATCAAAGATGCACTGCCAGCTATAGGAGACAGATTAGTTGCACTAATAAATGAATCTCTGACTAAGGGAATTTTTCCGCAGTCATGGAAAACCTCCATAATAACACCAGTGCCCAAAATAATAAATGCTAAAAATTTCGAAGACTTCAGACCAATAAATAGATTGCCTAAATATGAACAATTACTAGAATGCATTGTGAAAGAACAGATGAGTAAATTTATAGAAAAAAATAACATCCTAGTAAAAGAACAATCTGGGTTTAGAAATAAATATTCCTGTGAAACAGCAATAAATTTTGTGATAAATGAATGGAAAACAGCTATGGATCAGAAGAAAATCACAATAGCAGTGTTCTTGGATTTTAGACGTGCTTTTGAAACGATAGACAGAGAAAGACTAATAATGAAATTGAAGGACATAGGAATCCGTGCTAATGAATTGCAGTGGATTATTGATTACTTAAAAAATAGAAAACAAAAAACCAAAATTGGAGATACTATCTCTGAAGAACAAGAAATCAACATTGGAGTTCCTCAAGGATCTGTTTTGGGACCGCTCCTATTTATTTTATATATTAATGATATAGTGAAGTGCTTAAAGTACTGTTCCATCAAACTTTTTGCAGATGACACACTTTTATATATTATAGCAAATAATATTGAAGATGCGTTGTCAAAAATACAAAATGAACTTAATGAATTATCTGAGTGGTTAAACATAAATAAATTGAAATTAAATGTAACTAAAAGTAAATTTATGGTATTAGGGAAAAAACTAAACGTACATACTGTCCTAAATATAGACAATCAAAATATGGAAGAAGTAAAAGAAATTAAATACCTGATAATCATAATAGATAACAAGTTAAAATTTAACACTAACTTTGAAATTTTAAATAAAAAAATGGCAAAAAAGGTTAATTTCTTAAGTAGGATAAAAGGAAAATTGGACATTAAAACAAGGATATTGGTCTACAATACCACTGTAGCATCCCATCTAAATTATTGTACAAGTGTAATATTTCTAAGTAACAAAACCCAAATTAAGAGAATGGAAGTAATCCAGAACAGAGGCATGAGGTCAATACTGTGTTGTAGCAGGTACACCAGAATAAAAACCATGCAACGTCAACTCAATATTTTAAGTGTGTGGCAACGATTAGTTTATAATACCTTAGTGTTTATTTATAAGCTAAAAAATAAAATGTTACCTGACTATATGTCAAAGAATGTTAGAATTAATAGTGCAGTTCATTTATATCCTACGAGAAACTGCAACGATTTTAGGCTTCCTAAAACACACTTATCAGAAACACAAAACAATATTTATTATAAAGGTTTTAAAATGTTCAATGAACTCCCGGTAATTGTTAAGGAAGCTAAAAGTCTTGCAGTTTTTCGTGGATTATGTCTCAATGTTGTTAAATCTAAATTTTAGTATGTAAGAAGTAAATAATATTGTAGTAGTCATAGAAAATAATATATTAGGTATAAGATGTAAACTCTTATAACTAAATAAAATATACATTAAAAAAAAAAAAAGTTAATTGCAGATTTAAAAACGTACCTTTGGAGAAGTCCATTAAATTAACTTACAAACTGTAAAGCCAAACAAAAGCATTCAAATTCCCATGGATTAACAGAAGGCTTTCCGCCTGAAATTGTGATCCAAAGATTCCAATCCGTTTGAAAATAATATAATCTATCAGACAATTAAATAAAGAGTGCATTCATTCAAAGTAGCTCCATACAGATGAGTTAAAAAAATTTACCTGTATTGTCATAAAAATCTAAAAATGTCTACCAGTAATATGCTTTAAAACATGAATTCTATCACCAAGGAAAATAATCTGTGCAGAAACTAACACAGAGTTTTCTTGTCTAATTTGCTCCTCCTGAAAAAACACTACAAACTTTTCATCAGCAACCCTTTCAGTAAATTTTCTTTCACTTGCTAATGAATAATTGAGAATTGTGTTGGGAAGGAAAGGAAAAATTGCAAGAAATCTCATATTTTCACCCTTGGAAAAATTTCGCAAAGAACTGAGTGTTGATTCCGAGACAGAAGTTTTATTTTAATTTAATGATGGCTAGTTAGAGGTATTACAAACATGGCGGTAATTATTACCTTCAAATAGAAATGAAGAATATTTTTCAAGGAAAGTTTTTAGTTGTTTTTCTAGTAAGAAAATAATTAATAAAGTTTCAGTAATTCGCAATACACGCAAAAACAAATATTTTTTTATTTTTAGAAATATTATTTATAAACTTTAAAAAAAACTATGACCGTACATAATGTTTATTCATCTTTCAGAGTGCAGCATCAGGACCCAGCCGACAGACGTACGTTCCACGTGCACCGTCCTTTACGATCCAATAATGTGTGAACGTGACGGTGCATGTCCTGTGGCATAATAATGCTGGCATTAAGTTCTTGTCAGTGGTGGAAAAATGCGACATATCTAATAGATATCGCCGTGTAACTTTTACAGTCATTTTACGAAATATAACCATTTTACAAAATATTTTTTTTTATTAGACCTTTTGTCGATTCTTATCCTAATCTTGCGTAATAGATTGTTGATTATAGTTACATAGTTTGTAGCATTTCACTGTTACCCGCTACCGTTTTAAAACAAACTTAAACAAACTTTAACAAATTCCATCCAAGACCGCCTTCGTCTGTGGGATTCGTGCTCTATGGGCTTTCCTAGAAGGAAGCAGAAGAGATAATTTCCAAAAGCCAGTACCAACCGGAGAGCCTTGCGGAGAGGGCGCGCCAACTGATGTGTTACGAGCAACTGCTCCAGTCGACATATTTTATGGGAGACGCTGATGGTGGACATAGCTAGATATATTTTATCGCTAGTCATCATGTCAATCTCTCACTTATTTAAAATTCTTTCCTAAGAGTTGTATGGCGCCCATTTCAGTGAATCAGGTCAGATATTTTATGTTACACACAAGGTCACACTTTTAACTAATTTATTGCTACTTTAAAATTCCTTCCGTGCGATCAATTCTTCGAATTGTCGCACGCCCCTTGAGATCATGCTAATCTTGTTATTTGAGAGTCTTAAGCTCTATTTGTTATTTGAATAAATATAATATTAATCATCGTACCTCTTTTATTCAATAACACAGCAATCATCATTGTCTTTGTATCGAATGTCATCAGCATAATCAATATAACATGTACATCAAATATAATAAACACAACAAAATGCCGTCATTTTTACCACGGCAAATTTTTAAACGGTAAATTTTATCACAACAATTGGAAGAGCAGTTGTCTCGCCTTAACGCAAGTAACCATCTTGCTCTCGCAAAGCAAACGCTCATTGGCTGAAAGAAAAAGCCCGCTCTCCCGTCAACAGGCAATGAGAGATTTAGAAAACATACTAGAATTTGCAAGCCTTTTCTATAATAATAGGAAACAATGTTAACTAAATAGTCTTATGCAAAGATACTTACATGTTAATTAAATAAGCTCGAATAGAAATAAAATATGTTACACGTAAGATAATTACGTACTCAGCGAAACTCAGAGTTCGAAGTTAATCGAAAATGTTACAGAGATTTGACTACTTGTCTTGTAGAATATGTCTTATTATAACCAAATAAAAAAATATTGCGACGACAGAGTTTTGGAAAAACGATAGCGGTAGACAAGGTCTAATATTATAAAATATTCCCTTATTTCTGAGATAAACAGATTTAATCATAAAACGTGGCGAGCTTCATAGCAAGAAAAAAGCAAGCTCGTTACGGGAATTTGATATGACGAATAAGGGTCGGAGACTCAGTCTTAATGAATCTTATAAATACGCCACGAAAAGCAGTCCCTGCACCATTCAGCTACAAGCCCTGGACCGAGCAACATCTACCGCCGTCGGCTCTGCCATTACTCGTTTCGCTACCTGGGAAATAACTCGCTGTGTTTGATTTCATCCCGGTTCCCCCCCCGCTCCACTTCTGCTGCCTACTGCACCTGCCTGCTAGCTAACCTTGGAGAGGGGATCTACTGTTGGCTACTGAGCTGGCCTGCTCACTGGCCCCGATATCGCGACGCCCCGACGTCGCGGCGCCTCTGCCCCGGGCTTCCTCGAGCTCGCCGGTGACCAAGGCCCCGATGTCGCCGACTCGTTACCGACTGAGCCTGGAGGGATACATGGAGTTTACCCGCAATAAAAACCAACCGTCTTTATTAAGGCGTTCTTTTAAAAATGCAAATTACAAATGTCGAATATATCGTCTTTCAAGACGCATTCGTTGATGCAAACAAATTACAAAGGTCGAATAAATCGTCTTTCTCAAGACGAATTCGTTGATGCAAACATATTACAAGAGTCGATATTCCCTGCATTTTTATGAAACTCTGTAACGGTTCAAATGAAATACCTCAAGTGCTTTATTTGAATCATTACAAAGGACAAAGGTAAATGTGTGCCGGTGCTTATATTTTACAGTTTTTTCTTGTGCAGGCGACACGTCCCGTACAGTCTTTTACTAATCATGTTACATTGGCCCTAGAGTGGTTGAATTTGTACGTGAGATTATTGCATTACACTGGCGACCAATGGTGTCTAAATTATTATTAGTCCAATTGTCACTGTTACAAGTTTATAGGCTAATGTGAACAACAATTTCATACTTTTTTACTAAATTGATTTGAAGGATATTTGCAGATCATTTATTTTTGTTTCACTTACTGAAATTCAATGTTAACTACGTTTCGTAAACTTTTATTTTTCATGTTACCTATATTTTCTTATATATTATGTAAACTCTTTATTTTTAGTGCATATAAAAAAATTGCATTGTATTTAAAAGCCCTATGTTCGTTAAAATGAAATAAATAAATAATATAATGTCCAATATCAGATCTACGATGTCCGATGACCAGATCTCTGGGAGATTAAGATTATGCATTCAATTTAATTGTTCTTTCTACATTTCATGGGTTTATATTTGGGAAAATTTTGTCCATTTGGACATAAACTTTCCAAATGGACAAAATACCAAAAAAAATACTTCTCTTGTCCAACGTATTGTCCACTGTCCACTGTGCACGTTTTTCAAATTCAAATTCACTTTCCGAATGGAAAAATTACGCGAAGACTTTTCATCATTAAAATATTGTCCACTGTCCACTGTGTTCGTTTGGATATCAAATTAGTCCCTTTGGACATTAAATTTTCAAATGGACATAATATTCAAAAACTTGCTATCAAAATAATGTCCATTGTGTTAGTTTGGACATAAACTTTGTCCATTTGAACGAAAAAAATGTGAATTTGGACATTCACTTTTAATTTGGACAAAATACTCAAAACTTGTTAGTTCTAAAAAATATTATGCATTGTCCACAATAGTATCCACTGTCCAAAATATTCTCCAGTGTCAAAAATTTAATCCAATTGTCCAAAATATTATCCAGAGTTTGTTTGGATATAAACTAGGTCAATTTAAAAAAAAAAAATAATTGTGCGTTTGGACATTCAATTTTCAAATGGACAAAGTATTAAAAAATTGTCCAAAATACTATCCATTGTCTAAAATACTATCCGCTGTCCATTTGGACGTAAACCTTGTCCATTTGGACAAAAATAATTGTCCATTTTGGCATTCACTTTCCCGATGGACGAAAAATCCAAAGATTTTGTCCTTGTCAAAATATTGTCCACTATCCGCTCTGTTTGTTGGGACAAAAACTTTGTGCATTTGGACAAAAAAATATGCAAATGGACAAAATACTAAAAGACTTTGTCCTTATCAAAATGTTGTCGACTGCTCACTGTGTTCTTCTGGACACAAAAAATTGTCCATTTGGACATTAAATTTCAACAAAGACAAAATACACAAAGTCTTGTCCTTATCAAAATATTAACCACTGTCCACCCTGTCCGTATGGACAAAATCTTGCTGATGATATGGAGCTGCTTGTAACAAAAGAGAGACAATCCTAGTATGCATCGCCTTTTATATCATCTCGCAAGCATGCTATCTCGCTTGCACTTAAACACATTTATGCAGATATCACTTGCACAACTTCTGTGATTATTGGTTTTCTTTGAGATTAAAATTCTCTGCTGATGTCCCACACCCTCGTGATATGGCCCCATAATTTTCTTTAGTTTCTATAGATTAAACATAAATGCAAAAGTCTTATCAAAATAAGGCAAAACATGTTTCGCCGATAAGTATTCAAAACAAGGCATGCACAATATCATAGTTGGCCATTACAAAATAAAGGAAACCAGAATTAATGGAAACAATTTTGTAAAATAATATTAATTATGTCAAACTTTGATATTCTTGGTTACGAAATGGTGGAACACGATTTTTAGATTTTTAACCTTGCATTACAATTCTTATTTTACACGCGCTTTACAAACCTTCTTCTAATCGGCCACGGGAAAAAAAATTATAATGAACCCACCACCATGCACAATATTGCACATAATTATATTTATTTATTTATGGTATCCACACAGAAAAATACAAGTTTCATAAAACCTATTAATTTAAATTGTATTTATAAATTTGTAAAAAAATAATTACTAATACTTCAAAAGTCAGATGAATCAAGCATAATGTCTGAAGATAAATAAAATAACATAATATTGTTGGACTTTGGGTATTTTATTTTGCAGGCAGTGAGTGCACAAAAAGACAGGTTATTTCAAAAACAAAAATTACTATTTTACGATTTTGCAATTTTACATTTACTTGCACAATATAAACAATATCTTGGACAATTTTTTAATATTGATCCGTCAACCCCAAAAACGGTGCCTCAATATGCCAAAATACGACACAAACTTAAACGCAGTGTAAGTATTACATGTTTACTTAAATCGGCCTTAAAATAGGCTCAAGGCCGACTATACCAAAGCCGGTTTGTAAGAATCTTAAAAGTAACAATATAATTGCGTTTTGGCGTAGTCGATTCGACGAAGGTTAGTGTTATAGGGTTAAGCGAAATATTTTAATCATCATTGAGTACAGATCGTCTAAAGTGAGAAGAGAGCCGAAAAGGATTTTTGAGTTTGAATTAAACCATTTCACAGCCTCCCAAAGTGAGCAGGCAAGGCCGGCGGTAAATTCGTGAAATTGTTAAAGATTGAAATGACGTCAGGGGACAGGGGGAAGAAAGGAGACTAGGGGTGGAATCCAATTCTATTCGGCCCAATTTTCCTAAGGACCATGTCCGGACAACGTAATGACGGGGAGTCATGCGGAAAATAAGGGTTATTTCAGTGTCATTTAGAGGTTCGCAGCGGATAGGGGCGACTGGGGCAAGATCCGGGGCTCACTGGGAATCTGACTTATTGCTGAAGTTGCCCCAAGCACCTATTATTTATCTAATGGAATAGTTCTAATTTATTTCAGCAAAGGAGTGGTATTAATTCAGCGGTGAATAAAATATTTATACATTATTAAACTTCATCCCTTAACTACTAGCCCCTTTACTAATAAACGCAGTGCGCGGTGTAAGAAAGGTCGGAACAGAGAAAAAATTAACTTATTACCGCAACGTATATATGATTAAAAATACTTTAAATCAGGCTCAAGGCCGGCTTTACCACCCCAACGTTGAACGGGCGTATAAGTACCTAATTAGAAAGAACTCCTGACAGAGGTCTCAACTGCTCCCGATTGTCCAAAGTCGGTAGGTTTACGGCATACCCATTTGGTGTGTGTTATAGCCGAAATCAATACATGCCCAAACCATCTAAGCATCCCTTTCTTGATCTTACTCACTAAACTTCCATCGGCGTTGCACTCTTTGCAGATCTCCACATTTATCACACGATTATACATGGTTTTACCACATATACACCTCAGGGATCTCATTTCAACAGCTTTCAGTCTACTTTTTAGTGCTCTTAGCCATATATAATTCAAACAATTTGAATTTTGGTATTGTTTTAAATTACAATTCGGCCCCTTAGAGTCAAAAAAACGTAACTCAATTTTTATCGATTTTGAGTTACGGATGGTAAAATGAATTACTATTTTATATTTAAAAGGTGGTTCAGAAGCACAAAATACCATCCTTTAACTAAATGAGAAGAAATTATTAATATGTTTCGTTTGTTTACAAGTATACAACACTGATTAATTGAGAACTATGTTTTCTTGCTCTCCTGTAAAGTAGAGAAAAAATGAGATACGTTTTTTTGACCCTAAGGGGCCGAATTATGGGTTGTATTTAAGAGTTAAGTCATTGCGAGATCATATTATGCAGTTCCATCCATTTTGTTACACGGTACATTTTACAAAATTATATGCAAAACATATGCAAAACAAATATGCACAAAACAATTTGCTCGGACGTATTTCCAAATCTGATAATATTCTGAAATATATTGATATTTTACACTGTACCCTTAAATTTTTTAATAATAATAATATTTGGATGATTTGTATAGCGCAGTTCTTGTGCAAAATCACCTCAAGGGTATTGTACAAATATATAATACATTTCTACTATGATTTATGTTATAACTAACTATAGACTAGTCAAAATATTATCAATATGTCTAACAGATTGCATCCACCGCACCGGTTCATCGATCACTAATAAAAAGCTATGTGTACAATTCATTTGATTCATAAACGGGATGATAGAATGAATTTTAATATGTTATTATTCTTATTTATTTATATTTTGTGCAGGCAGATAAATATACAGTACCATACTTACCTGGGAGGTCACTTGAGATCAATACTGTTTATGGTTTATTAGAGAAATTTAAATGAAATTTAACGGTTCGCACGCAAAGTAGGTAGTTGGAAAATTGTACATAATTGGACTTTCCGGTATTTATTTTAATAGCGTATATTTTTGTTCTTTAATTTTTTATGTTCTTTAATTTTTATGTTCTTTAATTTTTATGTTTTTTTAATTTTTATGTTCTTTAATTTTTGTATTCTTAATTTTTATGTTCTTTAATTTTTATGTTCTTTAATTTTTACATTCTTTAATTTTTATGTTATTTAATTCTTACATTTTTTAATTTTTATGTTCTTTAATTTTTATGTTCTTTAATTTTTATGTTCCTTAATTTTTATGTTCTTAATTTTTATGTTCTTTAATTTTTATGTTCTTTAATTTTTACATTCTTTAATTTTTATGGTCTTTAATTTTTACATTCTTTAATTTTTATGTTTTTTAATTTTTATGTTCTTTAATTGTTATGATCTTTTTGATATGTTCTTTAATTTTTTTGTTCTTTGATTTTTTTTAAGCATAAAAACCGAACAAATTAGTCTGAGGGGTTAAAATTTTATAATAATGAACATCTTTGCCTAATCGACCACAAGATAATTCAGTTGTTTTATTGCTTTTTGTCCACACAAGGGGCCTTAGGAAGAATAATTTCAATCAAGGTCAACGTCATCTTTGGGGAAGCCAAAGGCAGAGTATGGCAGAGGTATCAGCAGTATCTTGTATGGCAGAGGCCGGCAAATCGTTAGACAGCCGAGCTGTTGAACTCAATAACGAGTCCCAGAAATGACCCATTCGTAGCGAAAACAATTTTTCTTTCTTTTACGTTGTATTAACAAAATATTTATTTTATTTTAACTAAAGCTGAGCTTTTATTTAAATCTTTCATAATTCTATTTAATATAAAATTAAATTTTATTAAATAGCATGCAATTAGTTTTACATTTTCACATTTCCGATTTAGTTGCAATTTATAAAGTTTTATTAGAACGAAAACAATTTTTCTTTCTTTTACGTTGTATTAACAAAATATTTATTTTATTTTAACTCCAGCTGAGCTTTTATTTAAATCTTGCATAATTCTATTTAATAGCAAAATTAAATTTTATTAAATGGCATGCAATTAGTTTTACATTTTCACATTTCCGATTTAGTTGCAATTTATAAAGTTTTATTAGAAATTGGTGTGTTGTTTTTTATTTTATTTTTTATTTTTAGTTTTTTGAGGAAACAAACAGTTTTACAATTTTATATAAATAATTACATTTTACATGTTTAAATTAATCAGTGTAGTTTCCACTTGAAATTCATGTTACGTACAGAAAACATAAATAAACAGAAAAAATATGAAAACACCTTAATTAAAATTACTTGAGATATCTTAGATATCTTACACACTTTAATGACAACTCGTTAATGGAAATAAAACAACTTAAGAATTTTGTTTTACGTGAATACCACAAATTTCTTAAGTACGTAAATTTTAAGCTCAGAATTCTCATTAATTATGTCAATCATTTGCATATAATAACACTATCTGACAGGAGAATTATTTCAGACCTGGTTGTGTTACATAGAGTCATTACCAACTTTATCGATAGTCCTGCCATCGTTGCCACTATTAAATTCCATGTGCTGACTAGGAATACATGAAAATATTACATTCTTCTACAATACATATACGACCAACTATCAGACACACTCACTGACCAATAGGATGCATGATCTGGGCAACAAGTATGGGATTTATTTATTGACTCCATTTATAGAATTTAGCATAATCTATACCAACACTTTGTCGAATCCTTAAAATTAGAGTAGCGTTGGTAAATTAGTTTTAATGTTTTGTTAATATAAATGTAGTGTTTTTTTTAATTTCTTTTTACTCTATGTTACTCTTACGTTTTACTAATATTGATTCATATTTAGGTTATTTTAAAATTATTTCTTAATATTTTCTCATTATACTTGTAATCAAAATTTTACAATTGTGTATTTTGTACCTACTTTACAATGGATTACATCTATTTACTGTCAGTATCTCCTGTATAATACAGATATTCTCCTATGTACACTGCATCATGTATTACTTCTAGGTAAAAGCATTTTTAGGCGTATATATAAATAAAATAAAAATACCGGTCAAGAGTGCTAACTGCTCCCAACTGTCTGGTGCCAATGGGACTATGGCATCCCCAGTTGGGGTATGTTGTGAGGCTGAAGGTAGTAGGAGGGGAAAAAGAAATGGGGAAGAGAAAAAGGGGGATTTGCCTGGCTATTAAGATCTATTCACCAAACACGGCTAAACCCATTTCAAGCAACGTTTCAATTCTAAATGATGGTCTTACAACAGGGCGATACCGAACCGAGAGTATTACGCGACATTCGGCTTGCTAGTCGAGAGCCTTACCACTCGATCACGGAAGCCGTTCTAGTTTGCAAGGACGATCATGAAGCTCTTCAATGTAACAAGATTAGTTTCAACGTCACGTTACAAGAAAACGTTACAAGTCACCTCGTTGCCTGTACAATAAAACTTTGACCTAATAACATCAATAATAAAGAATTTGATGAAGAATTAATTCCGCTTATAAAACTGGGTGCTTAAAACGGAGACGTTCTAAATTACCTCTGGCAATAAGAACAGAAGAAACAGTCATAGCGCCCCTCTTCATTTATTATTCTTCCCACCAAGTTATTCGCTGAGACCCCGTCCAATTGGCGGAGATCCAAAATCAGTGCATTCTTGGTAAAGCCGAGGAGCCACTGCATTAGAAACTACTTGCTAAGAGTCCCTGCTTAAGAGTGTGTTTAACTCATATGCTCTTGCTATGTTCGCCACAAGCTTTATGTTATGTTACAGTATTAGCTGAAAAGGTTTTTCCGTGTTTATTTTACCTACTATTTATGTGTTTGAAGCAACGTACTTTACTGAACATTTAAATGTTGTCCCTAAATATTTTCGAATCAGTTTGCAGTGGACTCTAATCAATATTTTTAATCTTTAAAATTGACAAAACTATTTGGGATAGCTGGTTATTAGTTATTGCTGGTTAAAATTGGAAGAGAGTTTGACTTAACCCTGATCTTCTGAAGCACTTCAAATGTGAAACGATTAAATATTCAGTTTTATTAACAAACTGAGTGTCACTTAACATGTACACTGTACAGGTTTTGAGGTATCAATATTTTTTTGTAATTGTCACTGAGGTTGGTACTTTACACTCAAAAAGGTTGGTCAAAAAGTGACAGATTGAGAGAGGGAATGTGGCTAATCAATTTGTTAGTGGGATATGCACATAGTTATATCAATACGTATTTATTTATTTATTAAAAATATAGTGTATTATAATAAAATTATTAGCCACTCATCGCACTAGGGAACTTCTGTGTCAAAATGTGCAACTGTACAAATATAGTAATAAAATCAATAAAACAAAAATAAATGAAAAAAACATGGAACTTAATGTATTTAAAAATTAAAATATTAACCTACAATATTAAAAAAATAAATACCACCGTTGTATCGAACGTCATCAGCATCATCAATATAAAATGTACATCAATTATAAAAAACACAACAAAATGCCATCATATTTACCACTGTCGAAAACTATGTAAAACCTTCCATAAAACTAATGTTGATAAACCTGCCTTACATATAGGTAACTCATGTTTAAAAACCTGCCCTGCCGTTTAACGGTAAATTTTATCGCTCGGACCTAAAAGGCAGTTGTCTCGCTTCAACTCAAGCAACCATCTTACTCTGGCTAGGCAGCCGCTGATTGGCTAAGCACAAAACCTGCTTGAACGGCCCACGTGTATCCAAGAAATTTGTAAAAAAATACAAATTTGCAAGCCCTTCCTGTAATAATAGGAAACAATGTTAACTAAATAATTATATACAAAGATACTTATATGTTAATTAAATAAGCTCGAATAGAAATAAAATATGTTACACGTAAGATAATTATGTAATCAGCGAAACTCTGAAAATGTTACAGAGATTTGACCACTTATCTTGTAGAATATGTCTTATTATAACTAAATAAACAATATTGCGACGATGTGGTTTTGGCAGGGCGACAGAGGCAGATAAGGTCTAATATTATAAAATATTCCTATATTTCTGAGATAAACAGATTTTATCCTACAAACGTGGCGAGCTTCATAGCAAGAAAAAAGCAAGCTCGTTACGGGAATTTCATAATACAATCAAGGGTCGGAGGCGCGGTCCTATAGAATCTTATAAAAGCGCCGCAAAAACCGGTCCCTGCCCATTCCGCCATAAGCCCTGGACCGAGCAACACCTACCGCTGTCCGCTCTGCCTGACCCGCTTCGCTACCTGAGACCAACACGCTGCGTTTGATTTCAACCCGGTTCCCCCCCCCCGCTCCACTTCCGCTGTCTACTGCAACTGCCTGCTGCTGAGCTCGCTGCTCACCGACAAGCCAACGACGCCCCGACGTCGCGGCGCCTCTGCCTCGGGCTTCACTGAGCCTTCCCAACAGCCAGCCTCGGAGAGGGGATCTGCCACTGCCTACTGAACCAGCCAGCGCCCCGCAGAGCCGTTACCGACTGAGCCTGGAAGGATACAAGAAGTTGCACCCGCAATAAAAACCAACCGCTTTTATAAAAGCGTTCTTTTCAAAAGCAAATTACAAATTTCGAATATATCGTCTTTCTCAAGACGCATTCATTTATGCAAACATACAAGAGTCGATATTCCCTGGATCGAGGGGACTGAACGTTGCCGACTGAGCCAGCCCGCCTGCCAGCCCGCCTGCCAGCCCGCCTGCCAGCCCGCCTGCCAGCCAGTCCCGGAGAGCCTTCCCTCCAGCGTGCGGTCCTGCTCACTGGCCCCGATGTCACAGAGCCGTTACTGACTGAGCCTGGAGGGATACAAGAAGTTGCACCCGCAATAAAAACCAACCGCTTTTATAAAAGCGTTCTTTTCAAAAGCAAATTACAAATTTCGAATATATCGTCTTTCTCAAGACGCATTCATTGAGGCAAACATATTACAATAGTCGATATTCCCTGCATTTTTATGATATTTTAAATAACTCTGTAATGGTTCAAATGAAATACCTCAAGTGCTTTATTTGAATCATTACACAGGACAAAGGTAAATGTGTGCCGGTGCTTATACTTTACAGTTTTTTCTTGTGCAGGCAAACACGTCCCGTACAACCGTTATTTTTACAAAACTTACAGCTGGGCAGTATGTTTGAATTTGGTAACAATAATATTCTACTGGCTAAATAAGTATTACAAGTATAGTATTACGTTGGCTCATCAGCCATAATCATAAGATGACAACACTAACAGTGAAAATGTATAATAAGGTGCTTCTTTTTTTGGCATTGTTACAAAATTATTTCAATGGCACGATCTTCTCGAAAGAAAAACTTTTTTATGTGAAAGTACCAACTGCTCACAGCCGTCTCAAACAAGCGAGAATATGGCATCTTCAATAGGGTCAAATATGTTTTGAGGTTGAAGATTGGAAGAGGAAAGAGATGGGTAAGAGGAAGTACCTGCTTATTCAGATCTAGTCTACAAACACGGTTGAAGCCATTTCACGTTCAAATTCGATTCAGAATGGTGGTCTTTCCGCTCTGGAACGTGCCGCAAATTTGCTAAATATTATTGTAAATGAATGTAAATAATTGTGAAATAACACAAATTAACTAGAGCAAGCCAGAATTTTAATCCGCGACCTCCGGATTAGTAGCCAATGATAGTAACCACTCAACTACGGAAGCTATCAAATTCTACCATTATGATGAAATAGCCATGTCAAATTTTTTTTACACGAAATCGTGGTATGTTTGGAGGCCAGAAAAAGGCTCGAATGCGTGATAGGGTTGAGATCCAACAATGATTGTGTTGATTTCTGATAAATCGTACAAAACTTTAAAATCGGGCTAAACACGATGGTTAAATTCTAAATGGAAAGTTTCAATGTTAAAATTGTACATACAAATTTTCCACTTTAATGCGCGAAAAACTTTAAATGATGTTGATTTTACGAGATCACAGAAACTTATTGATACAGTTTCGTAAACAAAATCATGAAGGGAGATTTTAAAGTCTATTCGAAGGTTTTGATAGCTACACCATCTCTGCTTTATCCCCATCGATGAATTTATAACATAGTATTTTAAAAGAGATCCACTTTGATAAAATAATAATCCTCGCTTTGGCGTTCTATTCACTTTTGGCGTCTCTCATATAATCGAAGCATGAATACTCTTTAGATTGTCAGTTCAGATTGTCATTGATTGTCAGTCAATTTGGTTGACGTGTTTGTTTACCGCCGCCCCATGATCCATTTATTGAATAATCGACAACTCTACCATAGGTCACCCCAAGTGGTTCGCTACGTTTAATGATGAAGCAGGGGTGCCCTGGTTCATCGGGTTAGGTGTGTTCAAGATGCGCCTGCCCACCAGTTGTGTGGCATGCCAGATCGAGAGAGGCTGGTTTGGGGAGAATCTTTAACTTCTTAAACTCGTCTCTCAACCCATCGCCTTGCGCTGCAATGGGAGGAATATATCCGTCACTCCTGAACACACTAATTTCTAGATTTCTATCCAACTCTCATTAACTACAAAGACTCAACACAAAGCACCCCAAAAGATGACATAAGAAAACCCACCTTATTTGTGGCTATCTTTGGCCAGCAAAAATCGCAACACACGAGAGCAAATAATATTCAAATTTTCATAAAAAAGTTTAAAAAAATACTACTATACTTATTTCGGTTATCGGTGCATGAGTTCATGAGTGAAGTGATTGTTTATTAGTGCGCAATACGTAAAATTATTCAAGTGAAATCAACTTTTAGTTTTCGAAATTGGAAATGTGAAAACATCATGCAAGCGATAAAAGAGGTAACAAAATAAATTATTACAATTAGAGGTTCTACTCGTTAAGTTATTGCAAAAATAAAAATAAATATGCGTCATTGACTTGTTACAAAGTCAACAGATGTCGCACATTAAAATAAAAATGAATATTTTTGGATTGCATATAGTTTGGGAATAATCACAACTTTACAAAAAGAAATAAAAACAAGAAATAAAATGAAGATAATTTTGGTAGTTCTTAGTCGAAGTATGATACACTTAAAAATGAAAAGGATAGGGTAGGATTAGCTCAGTATTAGAGCAAATCCCCTGCAAGGCCGTGGTTCTGGGTTCAATTCCAAGATGTTTCAAATTTTCTTCTGAGAGTAGTTTAAATTTTTCATGTTTCCAAACATTCGAAAGGTAAAATTCTTATTTGAAAGAAGATTCTGAGAAAATATTTTTTTTTATAAATACTTACAGCATCACAAATCCTACAACTATAATATACCGTGATTTTTCACGTGGATTCGCTAGTAAAGGTTGAAAACAAGACTTAACTAACTATGGCTTGTTTAAAGTTTTCAAATGAAGGGAGTTTTTTCTTTCTGACTTTAATTATGAATATTAAGCATCACATTGTCTGGAGATACGATAAAAAACACGAAAACATATATTTTCTTGATCTGATTGAATGCTTGTTAAAATTTATATTTCCACGTAGATAGATGCAAAGGATTCATTATTTTCTTCCGGGGAAACTTTAAATATGAATTTTCCCGAGTTGCGATAAAATATTTCTCGGCAATCGTTGGTTTTTATTTGTTTCGTGTTGTAACTTTTGAGTCAGACTGCCAAAGGACGAACGTGATTTGTTCCTGATTGTAGAGGAGACGTGCCTTTATGTTTGCAGCTGATAGGCCCCCTTCTCCTAGTCAATATTATGGCAAAACAGCGAAATGAGATTTAAATGTCTTTCCATTTTACTGGCGAATGATAAAATTTCATTGTAGGATCTGAAGAGTTTAATTAGAATATAGATTGGACAGGGTTCTAACTTCACTTTGTTTTGAGATATGAGGAGTCAAAGTTTGCAAAGACGACTTCTCATTATCTTTTTACTGATTTCTGATTTTGAAGTTGAATCAGTTACATATTTAATTTTTATCTAAACGTGCATGCAACTAGCCAGAGCAGAGTAATTCATTTCGTAGGGTTTTAACGACATTCTTAATACCATTTAAAGATAAGGCCACGTTATATTAAAGAGTAAACCTCAAAATCAGAAAATATTAAATAGATTATGAGAAATCGTCTCTCCAAAATTTGACACCTTGTAACATGGTAGGCGAAGTTAGAACCGTATCCAACTAAAATGTTGAACTTTACTGTGCCTGGTAAAAATGACAACAAACAAAACGGTAATTGCAAAAGCCTTAAAGTTCTGTTAGAATCTTATTAAAAAAATGGCAACTTTCAAAACTTGATATTAGAACTTCGTCATACAAGTATGTGCAGAAATACTCAGATGGCTCTCTTTTGCATACAAACGTCATTTTTTAAAAACTGTTAGAACCTTGTCCAACTGAGATAACTGTACGTCAAATCTTTTACAACTATCGAGACAGATAAATACCTAATATTACTGTAGGTTTTATTGCCTTTATGGATGTCTTGTAGGTTGAGCGTACAGAAGTTTTCATTTCGTATATCTTTAAATTTGTCGGTACGTTTCGGTTTCGTTTCAAGATGGACGCCATTTTAATGGTTCATTTAATATTTTTTTTTAAATGTGAAACAGCGTGTTTATTTGGACTTTCTCATTCGCATTTTTTTTCAATATTATGATATTACCTCATTGGTGTAATAAGACTGGATTTGCCCTCTGGAGTTAATTCCAATCCGAAATTAACCCCACGTTGGAGTGATTTCACAATAAAACTCCTCTTCGAATTCCGCCGTCTCGCTTAGAAAGCCAAGATAATATAAATGCATGTCCTCTAAAATCTCAAACAGAGTACAAAGTTATCGCTCAAATTCCGTAATGCAGTTTGCTCTTCCATCAGCCAATAGGAAAGCCTAAACAGCCAGCGTCACAAGATATGGAGATGAACTCAACAATTCAACTTGTTGTGAACTTCGCGTACAAGCTTCTAAAGTCGTAAGTGAAACCAATGAAGAGCATTCATTTTTTTACCGAGGTGTTGTTGTAATTTGAATACAAAACTGTCACCAAAACAACATTTTTTGCTTATCCAGGTCTGAATCAGGTAAAGGACTAATAAATGACACAAAATGATTTTTATTTTAACATTTTTATTTTTTGAATTCTGTACACTAATTATTTAACCAAAACGGGAAACGTATACATATTTACTATTGGTTAATGTCAGACGATTTCAGAAAAATGCCTACTGGGTTTATTTTCGAAGTGGCATTTTTGTGAAATATATGAAAGAACCTTTTTCAGATTAAGCAACGATACCTAATTTGTAGGTAAATTACATTCTCTCCTTCACACAGCATGCTCAGAGATTATAAATAACCCGGAGGAAATTGCAGTCTAAGCGTTTGGGATGAAAATGATTTGAGCACACATAGTTTCCTGATGATGGTACGGACAAGGTGTTCCGACATCACGAAAATTTTTACAGAAAACCTGTTAATTCAATCGTTAAAGTGCCTGCAATCCCTTTTTTAAATAAATTAGCAAATACTCATTACTCTCCGTATATATTATATATTTGTTCCGACATCGTGATAATTAATGTATTCGGAGTTTAACATAAACCTGTTCATTCATTCGTTAAAGGTCTGCCATCCGTTTTTTTTAAATAAATTAGCAAATACTCATTTTTCTCCGTATTTGTTAATATACAATAAATATTACTCAGTTATTTTGACATAATTGAATCCGGATTGCTTGAATCCCTTTCTCAATTTTTTCTCAGTTTGTGGGGGAACCTAAGCAAAAATAAGACATTTTATTATTAATTATCGGAATGTATATAAAAAATATTTATTCCTACACCTTATATTTTAAGCCTACTTGAACGTACCTTTTCATGTAACATATCTTCCACCATCTTCATCACCTCTACAGCAACAGTAATAATTATATAAATAAATATGACAAAAAACAACACATTTTTGTTATAATACTTCACTTGTCGCTAATAGTTGTTGCGTTGGTTAAGGTAAAATTTAAAAAAGTGCTCAATATACAATAAAAAGGTACGTGTCCCTTTCAGCTTTGTAATATATATTTTTTCAACAAAAAGAAAAATGTAATCAACATAGTACACACAAAGTAAATTACTCAACGACGCGATTTTTTCAAATAATTTAATACGCAAATAATTGTGGACGTAATACAACCCTGAATTAGACAAACCCAAATAAATAACCCATACTTCTAAAATTTTTCGCGCGTATCAAGTAAAAACATTGATTTTAAACAACACATCAATAATTATCATGCACCAGTCTCGTGCTATGTCGTTTTGTGTATATGTATTGGTAAATAGAGTATCACATACTGCATGCCGTCATGATTGGGAGTGGTGCGAAGGATGACATCAGAAACTTTTCTTGAAAAAAGTACAATACTATTAATTTTTGACATTTGCGCTGCCTTTAAGCTATGTATTTAGGTAATTATAATTTTTTGAATTTTTTAATTAAATTTTCTAATATAAAGTCCATGATAGGTACCTACAATCTAAAATATTTGGAACTGGGTTATTTTTGAGATTGAAACAATGAACTTGCCCAGCTAAAGCTGGGAAGCAAAATAGGTTAACTCTAAACCAAAAAAAGGCAAAACGCAATGCACAGTGCCCATTTTGCATTGCCACACAATGCGCGGGACTTTTCATAAATGTGCACGTGAACCAAATCAAAATTGGTTTGGGGTTATTTTTTAGATGTATATGCCGTGTCTAGTCGTATTTGGTAAATGTATTACCTGCAAAAAAGCTTGAAAAAAGAATTTTCCTCGAGATAGTGGTGTTTCTTTGGACAAATAATTCATTGTTTGAAATGTAAAAAAATGTCACTTAAAATATGTTGCTTTCATTTTGTGTAACATTAAGTTTATATTTACACAAAGCACTCTCTTAAGGGTGAATTGCCTAATACAAAAAAAGTTTATATTTAAGTACCTATTTACAATTCTTACGAATTCAGAGGAAATTTTTCTGCATTTTCCGTTAAAATACGTGATCGTGCAAAAAAAGTATTGGCACATTTTTTTAGTCGAAATGAATTTTGGATTTTCTGGCGGGCCTTCAGGAAACTAATTGAAAGTATAGAAGATAGTTAAGGACACAACCACAGACTTTTCCTTTGCCCTCAGGGAACCAAGAAGAACTGGAAAGGAGAGCTGAGGCTACCACCGTGAACTCTTCCCTTACAGAGCCTTCAGGGAACTAAGAGGAACTTGAAAGGTGAACTCTTCCCATGCGGGTCCTTCAGGGAACCAAAAGAAACTGGAAAAAAGAGCTGAGGCCACCACCATAAACTTTTCCCTTGTGCGGTCTTCAGGAATCAAGAGGGAGTGGAAAGGAGAGCTGGAGACACCACCATGGACTTTCAGGGAACCCAAAAATGAGGAACTTCTTACCGACTCCAGGGGATCCCCACGGATCCTGGAAACGAACTCAAAGGAATGTTAAATTAGAGATAACACTATAGGCCCATAGAGTGCTCACGGGCACTATTTGTATACCGTCAACCAGAGGCGGCTCTAAGGATCCAGGCGTGATAGGTCATATTGTGAAAAATGCCCATGCATTATTATCTTTATCAATTTATAAGTCCGCTATTTTAAATACATATTATGTTCATGTAGAAAATTGGAAATAGCTTCACAATACATGTACTTGCGGCAAATTATTTTTGACCATTTAATTTATTATTACTGTTGTCCTAAAATTTTGGGGGTCAAACACCAATTGATCTAAGGGAAGATCCGCCACTGTCGTCAACGTTTTATATTAATAAATTCTGGTAAAATTTTGCTTCATGATCGTACAAAAAAAAATCATTCGACGATATTTATAAGAATACTTTCCGGATGACAAACATTATTCAGAAAAAATTATAAATTTTTTTTTGTCAAATATTGCTATCATAAAAAATACCTAATACTTAAACAATTAACAAATAATAAAACATTTAGTATTAATTAAAAAAAATTAAATCTCACTGTGACTAAATATTGAAATGTAAATATTAAACTAAGTATCTACAATTACATTAATAATCACAATTGCTGCTAGTTATTTATTACTCATCAAATCTCAGCTGGCAAATAAATTGTTTAAACGCACGAAAGTTACACAACACACGATAGTCTAAGAAAAGCGTTCTAAAACTTAACACATAAAGCTGGGGTTATAAACGATCATTTAAGGAACTTTGTTGAAAGCACACAATAAACTGTGTGGAGTATAGTGAGTTCTTCACTCGGTCAAAATGCATTGTCTTACCATACATTGCATCCAATTTCAAGTGCACTCAATCTTCTGAACTTCATGTAGCTTCCAACAGAGTACAAAAGTTATAAAGCCAAGGTCCATGTTCAAACTTACCACCTTCTTACCAAAACTACCTCCGCGGAAACACGGAACAGTGATGTCATAATTTTTCGGAATGTTTGAAAATTCACAACTATGGTATTTTTACAAGTTTTGTACGAGTGTATCCGACGAAAAATATAATTGAAATATTTAAGGAAACTTATGTTTATCTGTTATCACCAACTACAGTTTTTTGAGTCCCATTTAGAATGAAGTCTTTTTAGGATTCTTCTTGTGGAAGAATAGCAACATTGATATATTAGGAAAAATGAGTAATGCTTATTTGTTAAAATCGTTTTAAAAACGCAATGGCATGAAATGTCCCGAGTAAATATATCAGTAATTTCATATATTATATGGGAACAAGTGTTCATTGCAGCCTATCATAATAAAATAATGACGAAATGCGAAAATATTATAATTTTTATGAACACGAGTTTCGACATCCTCATTTGTGTTTCACCGATAGTTTTTTTAGGAAATCTGAAGGCCTGCAGTCCCGTTTAATTTGCCAGATTTTTATTAAAATAGCATTATGTTATATCGGTAGCAATTTGAGTGAGGATTGTATTGAACGGCTGCTCACACTGCTGGGAGTTTATAAGGGAGCTGGAAGCCGTTAATAATTGAAAAGATATAAAATTTAACTAATTAATCTCTGCTTCTTTTCTCTTGATACGCCTAAGCTTATTATTATCAACAGTAAGATTTACATAAATTGAATCGCAATAATAATATTGTATATTTATTATACGAAAGAGTTTCCTTTCACCGTTACAATGACGTCCAGCGGCACATTCACCATATTCCCACCTTAATAGCCCGAGAAAGGAGTCTATTGCGATACATGCTGACTGAGCTGAATGGAGAAAAGTTTGTTTTCTAAATCTTTTTTTAAAATAAAAAGATGCTACCTTAAAAGAAAATTTAGTATTTGGCTGACGATTTTAACAATAACAAATCCTTGATAAGGTTGGTATCACCTGATACGTGTCATGTGTCATGTAGGATATAATCACCAAACACGTGTCATGTGTAATGTAGGATATAATCACCGGACACGTGTCATGTGTAATGTAGGATATAATCACTGGACCCGTGTCATGTGCCATGTACGATATAGCCGTAGTAAGTGAATTTAATCGTTGTCCTTATTCCGCAATGTTCTCGTGCATCTTGTTTAGAGAATTGAATAATGGCTCCACATTAACAAGTGTAGAGACTGTTTAATTTTTGTCCAATATAAAGGTAATCAACGGACCCAATCAGTCGTCGTTGTCCGACGACATTAGTTAAGTCTGTGTTTCATTTGCAAATCCTTAACCAAGATACCTTGAAGAGGAAGCCGACAATTTACTGTCGATGTCACAGGCGTGAGCTCACAATACAAGTAGTGTTATAGTTAATCGGTATTATGTATGAATTGTGGGATTGAACACTTATATTAACAATTCCTTATATGATTTATATCAGTTTCAGAACAGGTTGTTTCAGAGAATTTGAACAATTTTTAAAATTTCAAAGGTTCTTCAAAAATTCGATTGAAGTTCTGTTACTATTTAATTTTTGTTACGTAACCGGTCTACAATGATTTAATAACATAACTTAGTAGGACTTAACTTAATACGACTTCACTAACTCAGTCGACGTACAGTAAAATACTTTAATCTGGAAATAATAACTGTTTAAAAAAAATTAAAACTAAATTATTATTATATATTGAAATCATTTTTTCTCGGAAGATATTTTCAATTCCTATGGATATTTCACGCGAGTAATTATTGCTTATAATAATTTGTTATCCTTTGTGCGATGCATAAAAACCTTGTCTTATAAAAATTAGTTTATCATTAAAAAATAATAATTAGTGAAAATTTTTCATCAACAAGTGTAACTAGATATAATATTTCTCGAAGCCATCTAGCGGGAAATTCAGCACTTCACACAACAAAGCCTTTCCTACAAAAATAAATTTGGTTGTTTACAGGTGAAAAAATATAATAAGCAGTAATTGTATATTTTAGTACTTGTTGATATTGAATTATTTGGTGGTTTGGGAATAAGCTGACGTAGCTCAGTGGTCCAGAGCACCTGACCGGACATCAGAAGGTGCGGGTTCAATTTATGTAGGCGGAATTCATTTTTACAAGGGAGATATTTTCAATTTGTATGGATATTTCAGGCGAGTAATTATTGCTTATAATAATTTGTTTTCCTTTGTGCGATGCATTTTCATTAAAAAATAATAACAAAATAAATGGTAAATTTAAGATATTGACAACTAAACTAGTCAAGAAATGAGACTTAACCAAGAGGAATGAGGTAATTCAAATTCCATCAGATTGGAGACCTTAAAATCAACGATCAATGTAATTTAAATTTTGATGGTATGTTTATTGTTGGCTCGTTTTAGCTTTTCATCATATTGCGATCAGCTGACAAGCATAATTGAAAAAAATTTTACAGCTGATGACAACTTGATCTAATGCTACTTTATCCCTTATAATACAGGTCTGTCCAGCACACAACAAAATTTTATGTTCATCCAAGTCTAATGTACAGTATGATCTTACTCACTGAATTACTGTTACCTAGATTTTTACTAAAAACATTGTCAAATTAATTATTCTTATTTGCAGATATTCAAAATCAAATTAAAGTCGCTGCTGATAATATTTAAGTAGACCGTGAACTATTGATCCATATTTTTTGTTTTTGTTTTTGAATCTTTATTTAGATGTACGCAAAATTTTTCATACATCTAGTAGGAAAATATAAAAAATACAAAAAAAATAACAATTACATTTTAAGAGAAAAAGATACATACACAAAATTATATTATATAAGATATCTAGGTGACTAAAAGAATATTGATGAGTATTTTCAACAATCAAAAATTATTTTTTACATATAAAGCACATGTCCTACGAAAAGTGCCAAGGCTTGGGGCTTCCTTTATGACATTTTGGTAGGTTATTATAAAGTTTTTGCCCTTTATAAAACGCGCTGTTTTGTGTGCATGAAAGTTTAGTTTTGGGAAGCCTAAAATCTCTGCGTCTTCTCGTAGGATAATTGTGAACATTTTCATGGTACATAATATTTTTTGCAGATAATTTGGGAGCATATTATTTTGAAGCTTATACATCATTGTTAACGTATTATATATTATATGTTGTTTGGTCAAGAGTCGCGAGATTTTCTTCTTTTAATATTTCAAACGAGATAGAAAATGCATACCGCTATAATATTCAGTAAAATGTCAAGTTGCTCAGTTCACATTGTATCCAAATAAACCGTTTGTTTTCAATTAAACGAGCGCCGCATATTCGCGTTTTTTGCCGAACTTTTAATGGAAACTGTAAATTTGGTAGCAACAATGGGGCGGGATTAGGTTGGGCAGGGGCGGGCTGACGGCACCGGGCAGAAAGGGAGATAAACTCGTCAGCTTATTCATGAGGCCCGTCCGAGGCAAAACGCCCGTCATATTTTTCACCGCCGCCGCAGCCGGAGAAACAATGATGTCAACAGGGGCGGGAGGGGTATAATTACATCTAGATTAATCCCGGAGCGTGCAGCGGACCCTCAACGGTGGGAGATTAGAGATGAGGGAATTCAAAATGATGCGGAATCCGTTCGAAGAAACAAATCGTATTTGTAATAGAATCTGATGGGAAAACAACCATTTTTCTCTCATTATAATTTTATTTATTTTTTATTATAACGACTATTTAAACATTGTACATCCAAAATATGATATTAACCATTTGAGTGCCAAAAAAATTCATACAGTTGCTTGTAAAATGCCACCAAAAAAACATTATTTTTTATGAAACTATATATTTTTTAAAAAACCCATAAATTCTTTGAATTTTCAAGGATTTTGATGATTTTATCGGTGTTTTATTAAAGAATATTGGCTTAGAATCACGCGGAGGAGGATCTCGAAGTCCAGGCGTTTCGAAAAAATGAGAATTTTACGTACAGACGTACGCGCAAATCAGAACACGACTGACGCAATCGACGGAAATCGACGCAAATCGACGGAAATCGACGATCGGCAATCTTCGTTAAAACACGAATCGACGAAAATCGACGATTGGCAACCAAATGGTTTAAATATACGTATAGTAAATTGTATTTCGTAGTCCTCCTCACTAGGGTGACCTGTGCTGAGGTGAACTAAAGTTATTCATTTCTGTTTTATTAGTTTTCTATGTTGTTTTGTTCAGAGTTTTTTCATTAATCTCTTTCAGCCAGATTTTTATTCTTTATTTGTAATCATTCAAAATTTCTAATCGCTTTATATCAGGGGAAGAATGTTGAGGAGTTTCATGGCAAAATAAATATAATTTCTGTGTCCGAGTGTGGTTTTATGACCTGTAATATTTTTATGCCATTGTGATTTAACCTTGTTTAATGCAAACGCGATATTGTAGAGGATTTAGTATTTTTTAATAGTTTCAATAGTTTATTTTAAGCATACATCTGTTGAACCTACATTTGGTACATCAAAACTATTGTAAATTTTAATCGAAGGTGTTTTTATGGGTACTTTCAGTATGGTCTTTATGATTCCTTTTTGAATTGTGTTGAGGTTATGTATATACTAAGATATAGCAGATTAAAATATATGCTCCACTAAATTATTTTGTCTACCAAGTGTTTGTAAAAGACTAGTGTGGACGCATAGTATAAATAAATTATTTTTGCCGAGCAGAGTGCCCCATACTCACGCGGGAATATACTGGGCAGATCAAATTTATATTCAAGTTCTGTGAAAGTCCTATTCATGTTCTGGTACTATCCAAATGCTGTGAAATAACCAGTCCATGATGAAATAATAACAGAACTTGAATCGTACTTTCACAGAATTTTTTTTTTTTTAGTTTAAATTCAAATTCTTTTAAAAAAATAATAATTATATATAGAAATTTTAATTTTCTTAAGCTTGTCTCCCTTTTGGAAATGAGGAAAAATACATTTTCCTGAAACGGAGAGGTTGAAACTGTTTGAGTAACCGTTGTTTGTAAGTATAAAACACTGTCAGACAAAAGACAATTAAGGCGAAAAGGATAATCTTCTCTAGAATCACGAATACGTACGCCGGCCGCGAAGTGGTTGAGTTCCGGAGTGACTCGGAGCCGAAACCGTTACCAAACGGAACCTACATTCTCATCACGTTACCCTTATAAAACTAAATAGATTAAGGAGTGAAAAATACCCCACGATAAGAAGGAAAACATCCCTTGTTATATTATTCCCGAGCTAAATATAAACGTATTAATATTCACGAGGGTTGATATTAAGGATTACGTTGGTTCATATAAGTAAGGACAAAGGAAACAAAACGTTATTATACTATGTCTAAACTTGTAAAACACTATCTTGAACACCTAACAACCTTGCTAGATGATAGCTAAGAACACTCTTGAAGGGTGAAAGTCAAAAAATGCAGAATCAGAAAGTGGGGCAACCCCGAAATGAAGACATTATTATTAATGTAAATATCATACTTTCAATGGGCTTGTATTTTACTAAACTGACACCAAAACTTAGCATGATATGGTTTTTAAATAATTTTCATCTTCTATCAAAAATATATATTTAGACGCCAACAGTTGGGCAGCAATAATTATTATTGATACATCAGTTAGCACGCGAATGTTTCGGAGAATTTGAACAATTCATCAAATTTCAACGTTCATTTTCGGGTTCTATGAAAGTCCTATTCAAGTTCTGTTATAATATCATTATAGGCTAGTTGCTTGAAAAGATTTAAATAAAAACAGAACTTGAAAATGAACGTTGAAAAATTGAAAATTCTGCGAAACGACCCGTCCTTAGTATTTGAATAGAAACAAGCAGAAGTCCCTACCGCTGCCTGGGCTTTACGCAGAGTTTTTCATAAGTAAAGAAGAGATAATAGTCTGTATTCGTATAGGTTTATTCTGTAAAGCTTCGGATCTAGCGTAATGACGGTTTCCTAAATACAAACAGCCTTACAGCAAATGTTTATTTTTATTAACATCAACAAAGTTACTACACAATGATCTGTAACTTTTATTTTTTATTTTTATAGTGAATACCTCACAAGAGTCCCAACTGCTCCCGTCTGGAGCGAGTGAGACTATGGCATCCCCAATTGGGGGATGTTGTGAGGCTGAAGGTAAGTGGGGAAGGGAAAGCGGAAGGTGGGGAAGTACCTGGCTATTCAGATCTAGTCACTAAACACGGCTAAAGCCATTTGGAGCAACGTTTCAATTCTGAATGGTGGTCTTACACCAGGGCGATACTGGTAGTATCTTCCACTCTGGAACGTGCCGCAAATATACTACATATTATTTTAATTAATTAATTGTGAAATAACACAAATTAATCAAATAAAATTTATTTGCGCACGCCGGGTTCGAACCCGCGACCTTCGGAATGGCAGTCCAATGCGTTACCACTGGACTATGCCGGCCGTCAAATGTAACTACTTTAATAATACTACAAGTACTTATGTTGTTCTCTTGTTATTAAATAAAATTATTAAACTCCTTTGTACAACAGAACTCTATATGACAAATTGTATTGTACCTGCTTATATTTTTCAAACTCAGTAGATTATGTCATGTACTGTAAACTTATTATTGTTAACAAATAATTATAAGCAATAATTAGTCGCCTGAAATACTAATACTAATTAAAAATATCTCCCGAGTAAAAATAAATGCCACCAACGGGAATTGAACCCGTGCCTTCTGATGTCCTGTCAGGTGCTCTGTAACCACTGAGCTATGTCGGCTTATTTCCAACCCGCCAAATGATTCAATATGTAGTAGTACCTCAATCAACAATTACTGCTTATTATATTTTTTCACCTGAAAACAACCAACTTTAATTTGTAGGAAAGGCTTTGTTAGAGCTAAATTTCTCACTAGATGGCGTCGAAACATATGATATTTTCATATATTTTTACTCCGGAGATATTTTTAATTTGTATTAGTATTGCAGGTGACTAATTATTGCTCATAATTATTTGTTATCCTTAATGCTGTGCATAAAACCTTGTCTTATAAACTCTTAGTTTATCATTAAAAAATAACTTATTATTGTACTGCTGAACAACTTACCAATAATCATGTATCCATGTGAAAGCTTTCAAGGCGTGAATATATGAATAAATAGATAAAGACAGTAGTTTGTCTCTTATTTTAGAGTGGAGTGTGCCAAATGTCATCAGTAAGTATTATAGAATTTATGATTTAAGGGATGGGAGAGGGGAATATGTTTTCTTCTCATGTGGGCAGTGACCTTCGTCTTGTTTTGAAGGTTAAATAGATCAAAATTTATTGAATGTGCAAACATAAATCTCGGAATAAAACTGTAGATTTGTATTAAAACAAAACCACCCACAGCCACATTTCCTTATTTTATAACAAATATTTCCCAGTAAAGTTCTTACGATATGTTTGTTACGCATGAGAAAATTTAAAAGGAAATTGATATGCTAATGTTCTGATGAGTCTACATTTTATTTCATATGAATTCCAAGTTGAGTTCTGAAAAAATAATTTTTGAACATTAAAATAACGAGATGATTAATAATTATTATTTTATCCGAAAAAAATGGAAAACTAGCTTACTGAAATAATACCGAACTTCGTAAGTACATTGCAATACGCATAATATATTACGTAGGTTTTTCACAAATATTTTATCTGCCTGATTTTATTTTGAGTTAATTGATACTCTCAGAAAATGGAAAATTTTATCGGTGATTCTAATATTACCGGTTATATATATTTATATAAATTTACATATATTTATCATATATTGCCGGTAACCCGGTCGTTTATTGACATAAATGGTTATTTACAAATCATGTGCGCCACCCGGCCCATTAGACAATATATTTTCTGAGCCGGGTAGCAGTATCATTACACATATTTTGTAAAAAAATCAGAGCTTAATAAAAAATACATTAAATAATCTAGATATAAAATAATAAATACACAAAAAAATTGACAATCTTTAGTATAAGAGTTCTTATTGAGATGAAGTACCACATAAAAACGTATCATATGGATATAGTAAAGTTGTGTTTAAAAATAAAAATAAGTAAGAAAAATCTTTAGCAATTGCATTTAAAACATTAAAAACAGTATAATTGTCTGTGTATGTATAAAAAATAAAATAAAATGAAATCATAAGACGCTCAATTGCTTCACAAATATCAATTTATTAAATGTTGCAAATGTCTATATTTTACTTTTACATCTCCTCGGCGGTAGTTAAATAAACACTATTTGCTATGTGCTACCACTGAGGAGATATTAAAAATGCTGTTTTTTACATATTTGTACAACCATTTTTTTACAATTAATTTTTACCTTTTTTGCCTGTACAAAAATCCAGAAACCTCGTAGCATAATGAATCTTTTCTCTTTCTGAGCGCTATGATACGGGGGACCTGAGAAAAATACTAACATCACCATATTTACAAATTTGATCGCTTCAAGATCATTTTTACACTTTTATTGACAAGCTTTTTTTATTTTCTGTCGTATCTTGGCAAACTAAAAATCTAGTTGTCAAGATACACATTCTTATAACTACTATGTAATTAAATTATATAATTGTTAGTCAGGCAAGCCTGTAAAATCTTTACAAACTCGCAAATTCAAGCGTCTACCTTCGGCTATGCCACCGGCAAAATGAATATGCGACGTTTTGCCGGGGCATGAAAACGCATTACTGGCGCGGATAGAATCCCCCATCACTTTATGACTCACAGCCCAATGTCGGGTGCGAGTCAAGCTTATTGCATATAAGCAGCCACATAAAAAAAAAAAAAAAATAAAAAAAATAAAAAAAATAAAAAAAATAAAATAAAAATAAATTAGCAACATTCCGCTATCGAAGCAGTTCACACACAGTTGACAACTTACAGCTCAACAACAGTTTTGTCGTGGTTTGAGCCGCTTTAAACGCAGAGTTTAAGTATTTGTGCCCCGTCTACATGTTCCGCAGGGCATGTGATTTAGTGTAAAACAATAAAGTGCCATACAAACAATTAACAAGTGAAACCAAACTAAATCGACCGCGCGGCCATCCGCCCGGAGGCCGTGCCACAAAACAATTTTATAGTGAAATTTTCAAAGGAATTATTATTGTTACATGTTTTTTATTATTTCCAAAAGTGAGTCATCAGACAAGGTGTAAATTTCTAGTTGCTACATGAATTATTATTCTTCTTTAAAAGTGAAATAAACAACAATTCAATATAATGGAAGAGACAATGGCTGACTTGAGAAAACTCAACCCATCAAGAGAAAGTCTCATCGAGTACCTCAATTCAATGCCAAATACAAGGGTTACAAAAACTACTTACTCGCAACAAGACCCCCGCTCCACCGCCAACTCGTCAATCTACCAAAAAAATGCAGACGACTTCAACATCGGGGACGTAGCTTCCCTATTCCCGTCCCAGGCCTCGCCCGTCACCACCCAGGAGGATTACGAACCTGATCCAAACTTCCCGCCGCCACCCTGGATCACTCCCTACGGGAAAACTAACAACAAAAGGAGGAAGGCAAACTCTCCGCGCCCCATCTCTCCCGTCGCATCCTGCTCTCAAAACCGATTTGAAGTCCTCTCGCCCTCAGCCTCAACGACTAGCGATACAATCACTACAGCAGGTTCAAAAACCACAGACGCAGACCCCACCGCCGCGGCCGCCCCGAAAGTTTTCAAGGCAAAAATCCCTCCAATCATCATCAGAACCACTACAAACTGGAACCAAATGCGCCAAAAACTTCAGGCAGCCGGTGTGAAAGTCGCCAATTCAAAGGCAATCCCTACTGGCTACGTTTTAAATACAGAAGACTCTACAAGCTTTCGCACAGCCACCCGCCTTCTCGAAGAAGCCCAAGTGCCCTTCCACACTTTCCAACTCTATGCAGATAAGACGACGAAAGCAGTCCTGCGCGGGATACCCCCGTCTACCTCCACGGAGGAAATACAAGAGGAGCTAGAAGAGCTCAACCTCCCTGTCATCAGCGTCACCCGCATGCGCTCAGGACCCAACAGAGTGGCGGCCCCCTTGGTTCTCGTCCAATTAAACCACGGCGAAGCCGGAAGAAAAATATTTGAGCTGGAAACCCTCTTCCAGCTGCGAATCAAGGTGGAATATTTAAATCCGAAAACCGCCCCCTCCCAGTGCCACCGCTGCCAGCTTTTCGGGCACTCCTCGAGGGGCTGTCACCTGCCCCCCCGCTGCGTTAAGTGCCCCGAAAACCACCTCACAGCCACCTGCCCCCACAAGCGCGAGGATGGAGACGCAACATGCACGAACTGCGGCGGACCCCACCCCGCCAACTACCAGGGCTGCCCAAAGCGCCCCGCACCTTCCACCCGCTACGCTCGCCGACCTGAGGTAAACCCACAAGTCACCTTCACATCCAACCCCACAAACCCCTCCATCTCCTACGCCCAGTCCATGAACCCGCCCCCCACCCGCAACCCCTCAGGTTCTTCAAACACCCCCCCCCCAATAAACTCAGCACCCTTTTCATTCACAGATTTCCTCAAAAAATTAAACTTACAAAAAATCGGCGAACTCCTCGCCGACCTCTTACCAAAATTTCTCTCAGCCCAAAATCCATCAGATTACATTAGTATACTGCTCTCTGCAACCCCCCAGATTATTGCCCTTTTTTCAAATTAAATTATGGCTAACACCACCACCCCGCCCCACGCGCTCCGTTTGGCATTCTGGAATGCCAATGGTTTCGACAAAAACCTGCTCGAAGCTCGCCTATTCACCAACACACACAAATTAGACATACTACTCATAAACGAAACACACTTCACAGCCGCACAAGCACCAAAAATCGCCTACTTCACACTGTACAAAAATGACCGGTTACACTCACGAGGTGGTGGCACAGCCATCTACGTGAACAATAAAATCACACACCAACACAATATTACACCTACCCTCTCTACACTAGAGAGCACCTCCATTACCATCTTCACAAAATCTTCCGGGCCATTAAGAATCAACTCAATATACAACCCCCCACAAAAAGTAATTGATCCTAAAGACCTTGAGCTGCTTCTTGATGGCCCCACCCCTACTATTCTAGCCGGAGACTTCAACTCGAAGCACTCCGCCTGGAATAGTAGGCGCACCAACAAAAACGGAAGAATCCTTCACAAATTCGCCGCTTCCCATCCCGATCTAGTAGTCGCCGGCCCCGTGACTCCCACACATTTCCCGTCACACGGCCACACCCCAGACGTACTAGATATCGCCCTCATACACAAATCATCCTGGGCGTACAGCATACAAACCATTAACGAACTCTCCTCCGACCACAACCCCGTGCTGCTAACCCTACATAAATTCACCAACCCCCCCCCCTCAAAAGCCAAACAAAAAACTGATTGGACGGCCTTTATGCAGAAAGTGGACGAAAACATCACCATAAAATCAAACATAAATAGCACCAACGAACTTGACGCTGCGGTTGACAATCTCGCCCTCACAATACGAACCGCCATAAATGACGCATCCAAACCCTTACCCGTACGCCTCCCCTACAACCCGACCGACGACTTACCAAAAGACATAGCCGACCTCATCTCCAACAAAAACTTTCTAAAACGACGCTTCACTAGAACTCCAGACCCCAGAATAAAGACTGCCATTAATAGACTACAAAAACAAATTAGACCAAGACTATCCGAAAACACAAACTTATCCTGGAACAAAAAAATACAAGAAATTAACCCAAAGGACGGCTCCCTCTGGCGCTTATCAAGACAACTAAAATCTACACCGACCCCAAACCACCCAATACACAGTGAAAACGGACTAGTATTTGACGCACTCGACAAAGCCGAATCTTTCGCAGACAGTTTAGAAAAACAGTTTAGCCCCAGTTACAAACACGCAGATCCCGACCACATCGCCGACGTCAACCGCAACGTAAACCACATTTTTGACACCCTCCCCCCTGACAACATCCACTTCACTACCCCGGCCGAGGTACGCAGCACCATAAAAGGCCGCAAAAACAAAAAAGCCCCCGGCCCGGATGAAATCACAAACTTCGCTCTTAAAGCCCTCCCCCAAAAAGGCATCTTAGCCATAGTCAACCTTATTAATACAGCTTTCAGACTGCGCTATTTCCCCAAAAGTTGGAAACACGCGCACGTCATAGTACTCCCCAAACCGGGCAAAGATCCACTTTTCTGCGAAAACCACCGTCCAATCAGCCTCCTCTCCAACATTGGGAAAATTTATGAAAAAATCCTCCTCACTAGGCTCATCAAGCACATTAATGAAAAATCCACACGACCCGACGAACAGCACGGGTTCAGAGCCCAGCACTCAACCCTCCACCAACTACTACGGGTCACCGAGCAAGTCATCGGTGGCTTCAACTCCAATAGATCTACAGGCGCCATTTTCCTGGATATAGCCAAAGCCTTCGATAAAGTATGGATAAACGGCCCACTTCTCAAACTCCACCAAACAGACATAGATCCCCAACTGCTTGGTGTATTAAAATCATTTCTTCGGCACCGCACTTTTCAAGTGCGATACCGTGATGCAATCTCATCCCCACGTTTCATGACAGCAGGAGTACCCCAAGGCTCCCTGCTGTCCCCCACCCTCTTCAACATTTACACTCATGATATCCCCCTCCCAGACAACCCAAACTCCAAAGTAATGCTCTACGCCGACGACTCAACCCTCATGGTCACCCACGGTTCGCCCAGGATGGTTACACATCGCCTTCAGCAAGACGTAAACAGACTCCAAGAGTGGTATGACCGCTGGCGCATAGACGTCAATCCCTCAAAGAGCGTAGCCGTCTATTTCTCCAGAAATGGACGAACTACCGCTCAGAGAGGGACCATCACGATGTACGGCCAAGTCATACCATGGCAAAAGTCCGCCAAATATCTTGGAGTCACACTAGACAGGAGATTAACTTGGTCACCCCACATCAAAAACACTTTAACAAAAGCCCGGCAAACCGCCGGCGCTTTATCACCACTACTACACAAAAACTCAAAAACTTCAATATCCAATAAACTCCTCATATACAAATCCCAAATCCGCCCCATCATTACCTACGCTAGCCCTATATGGGCCAGCGGAAACACAAAGCGACTCGAGCAATTCCAGAATGCCTCACTCAGACGGTACACCAAAAGCCCTTGGTTCGTACGAAACAGCATAATTAATAAAGGCTCGAACATCCCCCCACTCCGCAAACACATGGTGGATTTAGCCATACCATTTTATAAAAAATTAACTTCCCACCCGAACCCTAGCATTTCGTGCCTAGGTAAACCTAGCCCCTACGAGAACCCTTCCTACCCCCACCCAGTATCCATCATCTACCCACCCTAATGCTGGCTCTAAAAAAAGAATATTCAAAGTACAACCGATACAAAAAAGATAGTATTCGATTAGTTAAATCCTAAACTAATACCGACAAAAAATTCAGTCTCAAATACAAAAAATATAGTATAAAATACAAAAAAGCATAGTATTTTAAAGCCCCCAAGTTGTCAAGGCAGCCCAAGCATTAGGGCAGAAAAAAAACCATCCCCCAGGTGACTTACCCTCAGGCCGCGAGAAATAGTCCTTAGATGGACTGCACCTCGCAGAATGTAACAATATGATATAGTAATAAAAATTAGTTCATCTTTACCACCGAAACCAAGCGTTTTATTTATCAACAAGTGACTCCTGCCCATCAACTGCCTCACCTCGCCAAGTCTTCTGCTCCAAACCTTCTGGTGTTACCTCATCAAGATCAGCCGGCCCTACTCTGGAAAACCGCCACGCCAGAAGCGAGCAGAGACGAAAGCACACCCAGTGCCCAACATTCACCAAAAACTGGGTGCGGGAGGCAGATTTTTCATAAATTTGTCAACTATCATCATCATCGGCCGTAAAGGAGCATTTTCTTCGGTTGAAGACACGGTTTGGAACCGGCGCCCAAATCTACAGTCTTGTGCGGACTCCCGTCCAGTACAACATATTATTTTTCATAAATTAAACCTGAGTCGCAATTTCTTCGCTACATGATATCATGAAAAAATTACACAGGCGTGAATTTCAGATAATTTTTACATCAGCAACTAATAGAAGGCCACGAAAAAATTTCTTCGTTTTTTTTTTAAATTATCAATTTCTTAAATTTTATATTCTGGGTAGCAGAAGACATAGCACGACCAAGTGAATCAGATACTTGAGTCGTGCCATGTCAAGAGTCAGAACAATACAAGAGTATGTATGAGACGATGTACGAATGTGAATGAGGAAAGGAGTGTGTGCCAAGACCGAGTTGTTTGGCGGTCCTTCCTCTCTGCCTACCCTGCGGGGAAACGGCGTGATGGTTAGTTAGTTAGTTATGATTGTCCACAAGTCTGCGTAAGAATTTAACAATGATTAAAGATACATCGTCATTGGGAAACTACCTTAAATAATATTATCGTTAGACTCAAGGTCAAGTTACAACTTTTTTATTTAGCCGGCAAGGGGTTAGGTCGGATAACATATACGTAAGGGTCGGTTGGCTGAACCAGTATCTCTCCTGGTAATCCTGCGGCGGAGATTCACCCGAGGATTAATTGGTGTCATTCCTTTATTGTCTCGTGTAGCCTGGCCGCACTGCTATCTCTCCCAACTATACATCGTGTAATTCATTTGAAAGCGGAGAGGTTACGCGTTATACGTCACTATTACGTGTGCGTGTATTTTTGACTACTGTAGTTTTGAAAATTTTACTGTAGGTACACTGAAAAAAAAACAAATCTATTAAGAATAGCATCAAATTATTGGTAATTTTGGTTAAAAACGGAATTGCAGACCTTGCGAATGAATTAGCAAGTTTCCCGAAAATCTTTAAATATATATTTTTATTTAATTTAAAACCACACAAGAGTCCCAACTGCTCTCAACCGTCTGGACCCAGTGAGAATATGGCATCCCCAATTGGGGTGTGTTGTAAGGTTGAAGGTAGGAAGGGGATGGGGAAGAGAAAGGTGGGGAAATGCCCGGCTATTCAGATCTGATCACCTAACATCGCCAAAGTCATTTCAAATCTGAATGGTGGTCTTACACCAGAGCGATACTGAGATTATCTTCCACTCTGGAACGTGCTGCAATATATTATTTTTAAAAAGTAATTGGTGAAATAACACAAAATAATCAAATAAAATTTACTTGCGCACGCCGGGATTTGAACCCGCGACCTCCAGCTTGCTAGTCGCGAGCTTTGCCCCTCGACCACGGATGCCGTCGAATTTCGAATATATTATCCTGATGTCAAAACACGTGCTCATGAAAATCCGAATATTTTTGCATTGCGACGCAAGTCGACAAAAAATTCTTAAAATGATGATTTAATAATAAGGCCTCTTAATAATTTATCTCGACGAAAAAAATTGATTTCTCTCCATCTAGGCAATATTGTAAAATTTATCAAGAGGGTAAAAATCGATTTCTCTCCGTCTAGGCAATATTGTAAAATTTATCAAGAGGGTAAAAATCGATTTCTCTCCGTCTAGACAATATTGTAAAATTTATCAAGAGGGTAAACATCGATTTCTCTCTGTCTAGGCAATATTGTAAAATTTATCAAGAGGGTAAAAATCGATTTCTCTCCGTCTTGGCAATATTGTAAAAAAAAATTATGCCGCACAATAGTCCCAACTGCTCCGAGGATCCGGAACCATCGATCTATGATCCTGTGAGGTGGGGGAGAGGAAACCTGGGAAGTACTATGAAAAGTGTCGCAAAATGTTCTATTTATTTATCATGTTAATTAAATGTATTCACATGTGAAGTAATATTAATTACATGAAATCGAACCCGCGATCTTTGTACGTCCTACAAAATAACCTGTAATATTAATAATATACACGACGTTGTAATTGTGGTAATATAAACAACTCTGGCCGCTAGAGGCGCTAGTGTAGCAAATTGACTTTGACATTTCTTTTAGTGGCGGAAAATTTAGTACTTGGTGGCAGCGTTTTGTAGCGCTTTCTTGATTTTAGTAAAAAAAATCCGAAACTGTTGCTAATTGTAAATTGTTGTTTTATGAATTGCCAATATTGTCTTCAATTATTAAATATTACAATTTGAAGATTACTCATTATGTTAATCCAAAAAAATATATATTTGAAACCTAGGTAGTGTTTCAGATAAACATATTCGATTTTACTAATATGGGACACCTATTGACTTTTCTAAAAGACTAAATGAACATTCGATTTAATTAAATAACTTTTCTAACTCCATTTTTTTTTCTTGTTCGGTTTCATGTTTCGTTTAGATTTATTAGTACTATCCTCTTCTTCGACGATATATTTCATTAATGTGAATAATTTTTAGAAATTATGAATGAAAGGTTGTTCCAGTACTAATGAAGTTATTTTTCATCTGTTTATGTTTCGTGTCTAAAATTAACCCCTGTACGTACAATGCATTTGGACACAAATTGTGACATGTTCAAGATGTTGATTTTGAAGATCCTCGCAAACCCTACATAATTACTGACTTTCGAAATGTTTTTAATATTCGATATTTATTTATTCAATTTAAACTCTTGGGCTTTGTTAATATAGTCTCACAGAAAACGTTGTATCTCCCTTACTGTCATGGTAAGAAATATGATCAAAACAGTGTTAGAAAGAAAAAAACATCACACTTTATATTAAAATTTAGAAGTTTTAAAATTTACAAATCTTTGTAACCTAAGGTTCCAACCACAATTTGAGATAATAATGATTATTAATTATTTTTAATGAAATTCCAAAAATATGAAATAACAGTAATGATTTATAATTTGTCTAATAAAATATGAGTTTTTTTCGTAATCAGTAATCTATGTTCAGTATTTAGATGAAAAACGTACGGCGAGTCATTTTGTTTATTTTTTTGCATTTGCATTCAAAATTTCATACATGTGTTTATTTCTAATAAAAAAAATCGAAACTGTTTTTGATCATTTTTTTTAAATTTCGGATGTGTTTAGAAAATTCCATTTATTTTGATTTTATTAAAAATCAAAAATACACGTAAATTTTGACAGAAAATGTGAGAGGCCTGAAAGGTTAAAATCGACCAACTTCATCAACGTGTATATAAATAAAAGTTTTAACATTTTAGCGTAAATTAATTTCTATAACTTATTAAATACTGTGTTTTTCTTTGTTCAATACTTTAGTCTAATGTTATTTTTCTATTTTGTATGGTGTGTGGAAGTCTTTGTCGTAACGTATTTTGTCTGTAAAGTAAATTGGCATACTAGATAAAGTTTAAAAATGACATTCACATTCGTAGGCTTGAATAGTTTTTGCGAAATCGTAAAAAAACTCAAAGTGAGCCATGTTGGTGATTTTATCGTCTTGAGTTTAGAGGATATTTATTTATTTATTTTCACATATACGGCACAACATGTGCCATTCACACACTAAATAACAGAGAATAGTACAGCAACATAAGGAATGCAACAATATAAATATAAGTATAACGGTATAATCAGTTAATAGTAGTAAGGTTAAAAGTATGAAAAAAAGAGATATAAATAAAATATAAGTAGCAATCTGTAGTATAGTATTAAGTCAAAGTAAGAAATTATATGTAATAATATACAATAAAGTAGTATAAGCAAGAATGAAGTGCTTATAAAATGTCTGAAAGGCAATAAGAGTTTGTAAAAAAATAAAATAAAAATTTTTAGAAAGGTATATACTATTAGAAAATGAAAACAATAAAATATATACTATTATAATATGAAAAGGAAACAAAAGTAATAAATGGAAGAATCGCGTGTATAATAATAATGTGCGACACTGCTTGACAGTCCGATAAAGTTTTACATAGTACCTATGATGACTATGTTGTATAATGCACTGATATCAGCTTCTACCTATCGGGTACTAGTAGTTTTTAATCTGAAGTACATAAACATTATGATGGTATGGTATTATTCGACAATTTTTGTTTTATGCATCTTTTATATGATAATAGACAATCAGCGTGATCGATGTTGGAATATTCATTGCCTAATCTGTGCAAGCGATGGATTATTGAATTTTGTTCTGCGTTAGTTCCAGTATTGTTGCAATAATAAGGTGACTTGAGTCGAGTTGGTCTACAGGGAACATGGTAGTTTATCAACGAAGTTAATTCAGGGGAGTCAAACCGGTGATTGATTATTTTAAATAAAAAAATTAGATCATTAAGTATTCTTCTATGTTTTAACGATAAGAGATGCATTAATTGTAATAATGAATCGTAATCAATGTCGTCAGAGGGAATTCCTAATTTGAAGTTAATTATTCTGAGAAATTTATGTTGGATTCTTTCAATGGAGTTTGCATGGTTTTTGTAGGAAGGGTTCCATACAGACTAATTATATTCTAATTGACTTCTGACTAGACTTGTAAGTAATTTTAATGTATGGATATTTTTGAAATCTTTAGATATTCTAGTAATGAAGCCCAAAATTTTCATTGCTTTACTAGTAATGACATTTATGTGATTATTAAATGATAATTTACTATCAAAAATTATACCGAGGTCCATAAAGTAATTGTAATGTGCCGAGAGTTCTTTATACTTTGCCGCACTGGAATTTGATTTCACCTGTTCATATTAATTACAATAACACAATATAGTAATTGTCTTCGGGTCAAGCGCATCTGCAACAATTAAAACAAAATATAATTTAAATTTCTTGTCTCATTCGAAGGAACAAACGAGTGTAAGGAGTAAATATGACGCAAATATGAGTGGTAGCAGAAGCCGGGGATGCCCGAGAAAGACATGGCATGATCAAGTTAATCAGAAACTTGATTCGGGCCATATCAAGAGTAATATAAACGAGTATGTATGAGACGATGTATGAATGTGAATGAGGCATGTGGCGAGGAGTGTGTGTCAATACGGCGGTCCGTCCTCTCTGCCTACCCCCGCCCCGCGGCGAAACGCCGTTAGTTATTTAGTTTACACGTGACAGTAATTATTTTAAAAAATAGATAAAAAATAATACATCATATTTTTGCAGTTATTCCATATTAGAGGATATTACAATTTTGTCGATTCTCCGTTTTCAGACTATAGGGGAGGATTTCGTAAAATGGCAATAAATTTTATTGTACATGGGCCATGTATTCACAACAAATCGTTATTGATTTGTATTATAATATTGTTTCACAGTTTCAGACTAATGAGCTTTTAATTAAGTTTCTCCAATGATTTAAATATTAGTTAATAGAAAGGTCTTCCGTTTTGGTAACCACCTTCATCTGTTCACAAATGGTTCACGAGACGACACTGAAAGCTTTTAACGTCCTTATCACTCTGGAAAATCAATTAATATAATCAACGGCTTAATATTGTGCAGAATGATCAACGGCACAGATAGGTCGTCTGTAGATTTTATTACTTGAAGACATTTTCATGAACGCTGGTGGTTTAGGCTCCAGGAATCAACTCTGGATATTAATGTGACAGCTTGAGAGCGACCGAGCGCTAAAGATTATTCGATAGCAAAACGAGTGAGCATTTTTAGTATGAATATTTTTAGTATTCCGAGTGTTGAAATAGTAGGTATCTACAGCGGAAAAGCAGGTATCACAATTATTATGAAATACGCATAGTTCGTTATATGCTCCATCCGTATACAGAAAAAAATTACTGATATGAAATACTGTTATTTTTTTTAAGTGGTTTAAATAATCGTTTTTCCTGTTAAAAATGGGACTGCGGGCCTATAACGAATGAATTAAAAGAGTTTTTAACGATGTATCAGTCAAACGTTTTATGCGGACTCGTGTCCATACAAATAATTACAGAATATATAATAAATCATTAGTGAGTAAAATACCTATATGTAAGTTAGTAACAATGACAGTAATGTAAAGTAAATATGTATGAGTGTTATAAAGATATGGCATAATATACTATGATATTGATACTTATATAATTATATTGTAGCGTTCCGTCATGATGTTTATTCTGAAAAGAACACGTGTTCTCGATATATTCTGAATAACCCCGTTAAAAAAGTGACAGCATGCTATCTTCCTGTTAAAATTTTGGTCATTCAGAATATATCGAATGTTCTTTTCCTGAAAGATATCACATGACGGAATGTTAAATATAAGTATGTCAGTATCAATTATTTATTTATTGGACAGTTTGTATAGCGCCGCTTTTGTGACATATCACCTCAGGGGTGCTTTACAGTTGATGCAGGTATTATAAAAAATATAAATATTATAAAAATAAAGTGAAGTTAAGTTACGTAAAATGAAGTACAGGAACAGGTGACACGAAGATAGAAGATGGGGACTCTGCAGCAAGAATCCTAGGTGGTGAAGAAACTGGACCAGCTGCTGCAGCAAGAGAGTCCACCGAGTCCACGGTCATTTGTCCAGGTATGTTTCTGCTGCTATTAAAGCGCTGACACCTCACATAGACGTTCGGAGACTCCATCCTGGTGATTATTAAAGCAGTGCATTCTGCCCGCAATAAAAAGCGACGGTCGGGATAATAATTTACCCTAGGCTTAGCTTGCTAACGCTTGCTAGGCCCTTCAGAGTTTCCGAGAATTCCGTTGAAAACATTTGGGGTGCATTTACCGATCGACGTTCGAATGTCGAATATTTTTAGTAAAATATCCGAAAATTCACTTTAAGCACACTGTACTCAAATCACATATTATAAAGTTCTAATAAATGGTTGATAAGTTTATTTAAAATGTTGATTGATTGATTTTAAAATAATTTCAAATGGATGTTGCCTCATTTCACATGAAAATACTAAAAAAACACAAAGCGGTTGACGCTTTGGACGCGTCCGGCTGCCACGAAGGGCGCTACTTGTCTAGCAATATCAGTATTTAGAGAAACATTTACACAAAACCTTTGCTTTTGACTGATATTTTGTTACGAACTCTTTAAATATATTCGTTATAGGTCTGCAGTCCAATTTTTAACAGGAAAACGAATAATTTGACCAATTAACAGTATTTCTTATCAGTAAGTTTTCTCTGTGTGTTAATTACCATTGGTATTATTTTGTTATATAAATCACTTAAATAAATAATATTTAATAAAAAAATTATGTTGGTACATGAAGTTATTCAAATACACTAATTTTTAAATTTTATTAAGTCGAGAATTTCTGTAGTCTAAGTGAGTCAAAAGGGTGAATGGTTTATTCGGAACATTGTTGATTATAGCTGCTGCAGACACCATCCAAACATTTAACGATGACTTGTGTTTCAGTACCCCATGTTTAGTGAATATTTGGAGCGAGTTCCTAGCAAATGGTAGTAAATAGGGGCAACGTGGTTCCTACTTAGAAGCTACGAGAACGTAGATTTTACGAAGGGGGAAGGATTAGAAGATAGAGTGGACACGAGGAGGATAGCTGGAGAATGCGGGTTAAACGATATCTTTAACTCTGTCGTCGGATGAGTAAAAATGTGCCAACAGAAAAGTGAGTTGTTTTTTTTTCATTCAATACATCTTTTAAATTTCATTTGTGTTTTCGGTAATGAATGAATGCAAATTCTGGAAGTGGAAATAAACCTACTTCCTGACATTTGACCAAGCTGAAACTAGCCAGATAGGCTCTTTATCTAGATAAGTAACATCATCAGATGAAGGCAGACTGATGGAACCTAAGCGCGAACCAAATACTAAGTTTGGTGATCGCGCTTTCGGAACATCTGGGCCGATCACATCTTGGAATGAACTCACTCCGGAACTATCCATAACAAGTCCAACAGAATTCATACCCTTAAATTAAATATACCATTCCTGAGAGAAAATCCAATTTTATAAAATTTTCCAATAATGTCATAAATCCTGTATCCAAATTTCGCTAATAAACAATTACTTAATGTTAATTAAGCTTTAATCTCATGTGATCTAACAGGTAAGTATGGTACTGTATATTATCTCCACATATAGTTCATAGATCATTGTAGAAGTGTAATATATATATATGAGCCCTTGAGTTGATTTTGAACAAATACGGCGCTATGTAAATCATTCAAATTTTATTATTATTATGACGATGCATTTTATCAACTACCCAATCGGGATTTGGTTCAGTTGTTAACGCGGTTGAATCCAGTCCCCGGGAGGAAGGTTTAATCCTCACTTAAACACGACTTCAAAAAAGTTATAAATACATTTTATGAGTTAAAATCAGTTAAGAGCCAGTCCTTGGAAAGGTAGGTTCAATCCTCAGACAAAATATTTAAATAATTTTTTTTAAATAACTCCCGTGGTCGAGAAGTAACGCTCTTGACTAGCCTAACTTTCCTGAATTATTTTCCTCAGAGCCTTCTGTGTGGGGTTAACATAAAAAAAACTAATAATATGGATATACGTAAGGCAATGATGTTGCGCTATATTTTGGTTACTAAGATTCATACAAAGAAAAATTAACGCCATCTCTTATACGAGAAACAAGGTATTATATTCTCAAGATTTGGTTCTGTAATTAAAGATACATTTTCTTTTTGGATGGGAAAAATCCAAGCTAAGATGAATGATCTGTCAGCTGAATTAATGTTATTTGAGATATTGTATTTCTAACGAAAACTAAATTCCAGATTTTTTTTTCTCTGATTCATGTAATTAGAGCACCTCAAATGTGTGGATAGAAAATAAAAATGGTACGTGACGCTGTTCAAGTTTTTATCATTTTTTTTTAATTAGGTATGGATGGCTTTCAACTAAACGTTTCTTAAAAAAAAATATTTTTGGAATAATACTGACGGCCTCCGTAGTTAAGTGGTTATAATCCTCTGCTATGAATCCGGAGATCGCTAGATTAATTTGCGTTATTTTCACAATTTATTAATTAAAAATAATATGAATGCTTTTCGGAAACTCGTAGTACATGCGAGAAACTGGCGAATCTACATCACAAGGGGAATTAAAAAAATATTTTTTTCGATCTGGACGTTTGGATAAATTTAAACATATGGCATTTGTTTTTGGCAACTTAAGGTTTAAAAATACTTTTGGAGCCGGGTTAAGCTTCGACACACTTTCAAAGACATTGAGAAATTCCAAATACAGAGTCGATTTATTATTTAAAAGCGAAACGAAAAATATAAACCATATAATCGACTCCAAATGTGATTTACATCACCAGTTTCCAGGCTTTCGTACAGTTGCGGAACTTTCCAGAATGATAGATTCAGAATCTTCACACAAAATACCACTATTCAATATCGAAAAATGCTTAAATTGATTATAGCTGTATTTGGTGATCAGATCTGTAGAGCCAAGTATTTATCCAAGTTCCTCTTCCCCATCTCCTTCCTCTCCCCACCACCTTCAGCCTCACAAAATAACCCAAAATTGGGGATGCCATAGTCTCACTGACTCCGCTCGACTGGGAGCAGTTGTAACTCTTGTACGAAATTAATATTTGAAACCCTTTAACATACAGTAGCTTTATGTTGATTAACTGTTCGACTAAAGGTCGTTAAAGTAAGGTCTTTTCAAATGAATAATTTATATGACTCATGTGTTTCTTTTTCTTGTATAATTATAATTCTTAATTGTATTTTTGTGTTCTATAATAATTTAACTCGGCTTAAACATATCTAGGAGTGGCGAGTGAATTGTATTAATTGTAATGGAGTTCAACAAATTAAGTTTTTTAACAATGATGAGATGTTTTTGATAGTCAGTTTTCGTATAGTCAAGTTTTCGGATTTTACTATCGGCGTATCGTCTGGATCCTACCGTAGGCGTAGTGAGTTCAATTCCTCGGCTGGCTAAGTCCTCCATCACCACACAAGCAACATCTTTCACTTACTGTGGAGGTAGCATTCAAATACTGTCAGGTTATTCGTATCCTGGGAATGGATGTCTCTCTAAAAACAAAAACAAAAATAATAACTCGGGATTTATTTGGGTGCAGAATTTATGGAACTAACAACCGTAGAAATTCCTTATCCCAGAATATTAATGAAATTAAATAATTTTGCCGAGTCAGAGGACAATTTTAATGTATCACTAAATAAAAGATTCTTATTGAGGGTTAATTGATTTTTACTACTGAGGCAGTTCAGTTATGTGTAATTTTTAATTTTTATTCTTCCTGCGTAAAAGCCCGTTTGAAAGGCGTTAATATATACATAAAAGGTTAATATATAAATAAATAAATACATAAAAGGCAAAGCAGTTGCGTATAGCGCACTATGTTTTTTTTGTTTTTTAATTTAAATATCATTAAAATTTAATTTAATTTTTTTTTTCGTTTTTGTTATTGTTACAGCTGTTTCGGTTTTCAAGGCCATTTTCAAACTGTCAATACTTAAAAATTATATGGAGTTCTACGAATTAAACACAAAAACAATAAATAACTATGTTTTTGAACCCCTTTCTCCTCTCACATCGCAAAAAGTAACGAAAAGTTTATGGTAGCAAGAAATGTTACATAAGAAGATCACGAAGATGTTCTTTCACTGATAGTCGATGTTTCTATGGATGAACGTGGGAAAGGAAGTCATCGAAACAGCTCTACATAAGGTGTATAGTTTTCTGTATAGAATGGTAATGATGTAAAGATAGAGAGACAAATCGAGTTACCTTAAGAGTGGAATGCTCCAGAAACAGCGACTCTGAGCCACGAGGAAGTGAGAAGAGCGATTGAAATAGGAGAGATCTGTTCTACTTTAGTAGTAGCAAGTTGACACAAAGTGTCTTTTTGACTTTACTACTTTGAGTGAGGTCGAGAAAAATAGCAAATATTGTTTTATTGAACGTTCTGATCCTCAAGACTTGGAGGTCGTTGTTTTAAATCAATTCCTTGTTACTTTGATATCTCAACGAATTACTATTTTAACGATGTTTTACAATGTTCACCAGTTTATCACGTTTCACCATGTTTTACCATGTTTAACCATGTTTTACCATATTTAACCATTTTTTTCATGTTTTACCATGTCTTTACTATGTTTTACCAATTCCAAAATACTCAACCATGTTTTACCATTTTTACTATGTTTCATCATGTTTTATTTTTTCAAGGCGTTTTACCATGTTTCTACATGTATTGCCGTTTTTACGATGCTTGACCACGTTTAACCATTTTTCACCATCATTTTACATTTTTTACCATGTCTTACTATGACTGACCATGTTTTATCATTTAACGACGTTTTACCATTTAACGATGTTGTTTTTTTTTAAGTTTACTTTTGCTGCTAAGGTCGAGAAAAATACCAAATATTGTTTTATTGAACGTTCTGATCCTTGGAGGTCGTTGTTTTAAATTAGTTCCTCGTAACTGTGATTTGTCAACGAATTACTATTTTAACGATGTTTTGCAATATTTCACGAGTTTACCATGTTTTACCATGTTTTTAAAGTAATTACTTCCTTGTTACTGTGATTTCTCAAGAAATCACTTCCTTGTTACTATGATTTTTCAATGAATAACTTCCTTGTTACTGTAATTTCTCAAGGGTTCATGTAATTGGATGAAAGGTTGTATTTTTGTACAATAAACAAAAAAAACAATTAATGTCTCCACGAAAATAACTGGATTCACGTAGCTATTCAAATATCATTGGTATATCAAGATCGAGTTTCAATAATTTTGATTTCGTAGCAATCCTTCAAGGAAATTAAAACAATATTAAAAAAAAATTAAATATGAGTTTTGTCGTAATGAATCATAACAATTTTGACAATTATAACAAAAGTTTTTTGGCTTCATATTTATTTGTTGTGTCAATGGGTTAACATCCATTGTAATGGTGTCATAAACCACGTAATCTTTGTTTACTTCGTTTTCGAAATCACGATACGCCATAAAAAAATAAATCGCACAAAAAGCCGGTATAGCTAGGCCGAGTAATCGTGAACATAAAATATCGTTTTTTATCTTTTGAACGCACTGCTAGTGATAAAATATTGGAACAGTTCAGATATGACTCTGATGTTTGTTATTATCAGTTTCAAATACAAAAAATTGATTTAAAACATTTTACTTATTTCATTTTAGCAGCTTTCAATATTCCTTCCAACAGCTCTAGGCACATTTTATGATAACAGGTAAATTCGTTGAAAATCAATTCTTCAAATCAATTTACCCCAGTCAATTGTTTGAAATACATATTTCTTTAGTTCTTCATAAGTAAAGATTTTTCTAGTCTCAATTTTTAGAATAGCTAATCTGAATTTTCTAACATTGGTTTGGGAAATGAGTAGGTTGTTAGGTGTAATGAGAATATATGACGGAAATGTGGATGTTAACAGAATTCGAGGACGCTCGAGGAAGACATGGCACGATCAAGTGAATGAGATATTTAAGTCGGGCCATGTCAATAGTATGCAAGAGACAATGTGTGAATGTGAATGAGGCAAGAAATATGTGCCAAGACCGTGTTGTTTGGCGGTCCGTCCTGTCTGCCTACCACAATAAAGGAAATGGCGTGATGGTTAGTTAGTCAGTTAGCAATTCTGCTAATTCTTGTCGAATTTCGCTGCGAGCAATGGCATTTTAAAAAACACAGCACTTCATCTCAAAATAAATATCTAATGGAGGCAATATAAGAGTGCCACAGGGACTTCATGCAGCAAGTCTCGGAATTCATGCAAAATTCGAAATTGAAAAATTAAAATTTTCGAAGACTTGCATGGTCGAAGAAAACATAGTCGAAGACTCGAAGTAGTTTCGAGAAATTAAATTTCGATAAACGTTAGATGGGTACTACATTTTATAGTAGGTACTCACGGCAAATTAAACAATGTATATTGTATATATATCATCATTATATTATTGATATTGATAAAATTTTTGAAAAGGACGGACATGTTGCGATATTGCTCAAGTTTAATGAGTTTTGAGTTTAAGATACCGGTATAAAACTACAATTTATTTTTTACCATGTTGTACAGTCTTTTATAAAAATCTAACATGTTTATACATGTTTTAGCATGATTTACAATGTTTTAGGATGATTTAACATATTTTGCCTAAATTTTACCACGTTTTACCATTATATTAATTGTTTTTTGTGTTTAATTCGTAGAACTCCGTTTATTTTTATTTTTTTAAATTTATTAATATAATTATTAAGTTCTGCAAGTATTTTTTGGTTTTTGTTATTGTTACAGCTGTTTCGGCTTTCAAGGCCATTTTCAATCTGTGGTTTTAACCACGTTAGAACGACTTATTTATGTGATTCTATTTTACCCCCTCCCAAAAATGATTTATTACCGGTTAAACCGATGTGCTAGTTTACCTATTTAGTAAATCGGTTTAATCAGTTTAACTAGTTTACCTATTTAGTTTAAGTTTTAACGATTTTTAACTGTTGGCCGTTTTTACCATGCCTACCCATTGTTTTACCATTTTTGCCAATTTACGATGTTTTACCATTTTAACTTGTTTTATTATTATTACGAAGTTTTACCATGTTCAATATATTCAACCAAGTTTTACACGTATGGCGCTAAATTTAACGTATTAAAGTGTTCCATACTACGTTGTGCGCTAAAATGTAGCGTGTTATAGTATAGTAGATGTTGTGATGAAAGGCTTTAAATCACAGTGAAAGAAAAAACAGATAAACCATAGCTGCAAGAAAATATGCAAATTATTTATGAAAACGGACATGCTAACGACATCTGGCGGAGAAAGAATTGATCCAGCTTGCTTGCAGTAGACTCCTGTAATAGTTGAAATTAAATCAAGGTTCCGGGACGAGAGCAGAGATGTCGTAAAATCGTCTAGGACGACTGGTACTTCCCCTTTTCCTAGGCCTATAAATAAATATTGAATTTTGTCAACCAATAGATCTGAACAAAGAGCTATAAAATTTTGAGTAACCAATCAGTGAGCGGAGGGAGGTGTGTCTACGACGGACAAAGGAATAAACTTTGGATCGGGCAATAAAAAAAGATAATTAATGGCTTCTTCTTTCCCACAGAAATTAGAGGTGAACGCACTTTAGGGTCAACGTCGACTTTCAAGGTGACAAACTCCTGGAAATGTTTACAATAACTGAGGCATTTAGGTGATGGCGAACCATTGAAATCGAGTGCTTTGAAGATTTTACAAGTTGAAAAACACACACACGAAAATGCAATGGAAAAACTATAAACGTGATAGTATAAAAAAGGACGGGAAAAGCGAAGGAAAATCACTGGCAGAATTTTCAACTGTAGTACAATTATTTATGATAGAAGGAGGGTGTCATGTTCGATAAAAATCGTACTAAAGAGAGGTGAGAGTTTTGGAAACAATGGAAATTAATCGTTATCAATTTAAGATGAAACGGACATATTGGTAAATCAATTTTGAATGAAAAATCTCGCAAAAAAAAATACACTTTTAGAAAAGTGCGGCGATCGAATGGAAGGATAGTACAGGGATTTTGGACTGCTACGAAGGTCCTAGGGACGTGAAAATCGAGTAGCAGAAGAAGACAGTAAAACTAAACATAATATCGATAGATTAGATTCAGGAAAAGTAGACATTTTCATGATTATTAGGTTAGATATATATTAGAGTTACCCAATATTACGAAGGGATCGAAACAAGATAAAAGGTTGGCGGTCTCATGTATATTTTGAAGGGTAAACAATCGAAATCCGAACATGATTTTTATTTACGTTAAGGTAATAAACGATTAGAAAAGCGATTAACTTTAACGTGGACCTTATGGAAGTATTTATATTAGTCAAAAGAAATTAAAATTAATAGGTTTGAAATTAAACTAAATTTACGAGTCTAGTACCAAAATTTTAAACATAAACAGATGTCAATGCATATGTTTTATGTGAATCCTGGTATGAGAAAGATAGAAAATTGGGCGGAGATTGGGTCAGGCAATAAAAATGACAGATATCCCAGAGTCTAATTAGGTATATCTCCCATGGAAGTGTGGAAAACTATATATTAATTAATAATAGATGAAGTATGAAATTTTCCTGGAGACCACACACGTCGGGAAAAGTGGAGAAAAGATAAAAGAAAGGGTAAAGAATGAAGATAAAGAATAATCCAAGTGGAGAAAAGTGATACAATTCAAATTTATCCGTGAAATAAATAAATACGACTTGGAAAATAATTAATTATAGAGTTATGAGAAATAACATAAGAAAAAAAGAAGAAATTGTGCAAGAAAACGTCGCGGATAAAAGAAAATCCAAGAAGATAAGGAAAAATTCAAATCTGCGGCATTAAGAGAGAAAGTACTGGTGAAAATGGAAAAGCCCATATAAGGGACAATAAAATTGAGTAGAATTTAGACGAATCGAAATTCAAAAATGCGTAGTAAAGATTTCAGCATGGATTTAAACAATTTCGCACGAGATGCATAAAATTGAGATTTATATATATGTTATTGAGGATGGACCTATCGCGAATTGAGAAAAAAAAGGAACACAAAATCATGAGATCTTAACTACATTTTTGTATGAACAGAGGACAAAGGGAGCTTGGGCGATTAACGCAGACTTACCCGATTCGGACCCTATCGACTTAGATTTGTGAGATAAAAACTAACTACCGCCCAGAGCCGGAAAGCAGAACATCTTATGGAAGCAGAATCGATATTGATGAGAGGGATGTTCGGATTTACGAGTTGATAGGAGATAGAATTAAGCATCAAGAGAAATTCAGATACGTCTTTTGGAACCTGAGAGGGGTATAAAAGATGGAACTCATCAGTCAGGAGACAGTCGCGCCGAGGGTTTGAAAAGTTGTTACGTGGCAGTACTACGTCTATTGGTAAAATTCTAGTGAAATAATCTAAGTGTTAAATTCTGAACAAGTACCTGGACTTAGAAAGTTTTGTAAGAAGTCTTAAATTCAGTTTCTAAATTCTGAAAACCCCACCAGTGAAGTTTTGTTAAATCAGTTTAATTTGGTTAAACAGTGGAAATAAATATAATTTAAACTCAGTGCTTAAAAGTGTTAAGTGAAGTGCAAAAAGTGAATTGTGAATTAATTAAAAATTTAAAAATAATTATTTCATTCAAAGTGAAAACATTCAAATTAAATTTAAGAGTTTGTTATCGTTAATCTAAAGTGAACGTGATCGCGTATTGATATTTAAAAATAGATTATAATTTTGTGTAAAAATAATAATAGTAATAAATATTTACGTCTTAGTTTAAAATAAACACAATCTAGACAGTTCGAAAAGAAATAATAACAAATGCTCAAACCTTTGTTCTAAAATTAACAGTTCGGAAAAGAAATTAATTTTAAGAATCGAGATAATTAAAAGTCTGCGCAATTCGAAAAAATTTTCTTTTAAAAATATATAAAAAGAAATTTAGAATTAATAAATTGTTCAATTAAAATCCATCGTGCGTATAGCGACAGTGTTAAAGGTGTTTGTCATTTTAACCGGAATTCTAAACATCAATCTACCATTTCGAAAAAAGTATTTTAACAGCTATCATTCAAAAGTCTAAACTAGAAAAGTGTTATTAAATCAACGGGTTTTCTGAATTAGGATTTCGTTCGGAAGAAAAATTAAATATCAGCTAATTTATACGATTCAAGCGAGAATAAAATATTAAATAGGAATAAATAGTCGAAAGGATTTATTTTGAAATTAGTTGAAAAATACAATTAATTAGGTAGGATTTCTTCATCAAGGTTGTTGTGTACTACCCGACCGGAAATACCTTGACGTGGGTGAGTTTTCCTTTTATAAATAATTTTCAGGTCCCAGGAGACACAGAAGGGCTGTGAAGTGGAAGTATATCAATTGAATATTAAATTAAAACAACAAAACAAAGAATTACACATTAATATATGTATATTGTATATTTGTATATATATTTATCTATATAGAAGTAAAGTAAAATATTGTATATAAAGTATATATATATGAGTAATGTAATTATATATATGTATTTTATTTATTAATCGAAACATCGAAATGGTAGCGATTTTTAATACCTACCCGAGGACATATCTATATTATTGAAAAAGAAAATATGTATTTATTAATATTCAAGACCATGTAGAATCATATATTTTATATTTATTTATTAATATATGTACTCTTTTTAACATATTTTGACAATAGAGATATGTGTACTTAAATATATATTTATATTTATTCTTCATTTAACCTAGTAAATTTACTAAATTCGGAAAATGAAATAAATAGTTTAACTTCAATAAAGGAATTAAAAATATTTAAATTAACTATGCACAATAAACGGTATCATAACTGAATCAGTAAAGAGGCACAAATGACTTCTAAGGAATTTTAAAATAAACAAATCTCACATTTAGGTTAGTGTGTCAGGAGATGTTTATATTATTTGTTTACAAAACAAAGGATCACTGGAGAATTGGGTCAACCGCATAGTTTGAAAACGACCTTGGCCATAATTAGTTAGTCACAAAGGATTTTATTAATTACCCGAAACAGCTGGAAGATGCGTGTTCTCAAATACTTATCAATCACAAACGACAATTGAAAAATCACGGGTTAGCCAGATTTATATCAAAAAATTACATGAAACATTTGAATACTATTGATTAGATAATCGCACAGTTTTTATTGGTTACCTGAAACAGCTGGAAGCTGCGTGCTTACAAATACTTATCATTCACAATCGACAATTGAAAAATCACGGGTTAGCCAGATTTATATCGAATAATTATACGAAACATTTGAATTTTATTGATTGGGTGCTCATACAAAACCCCATCAGTTGCCTGAGATATTTGAGGGTCGAGTACTCTCTAATGTGGCAATCAACCACTTGAAACAATTGGAAAATCACGGGATAGGATGAACAAAAATTAATGTTGAACCCTGGAGGTAAAATTTAAAACAAATACAGTTCATCAATAGGAGGCAGTGGTCGCTCCTACAACAAGACCATTAACCAAACCAAATAGAGATGACGATTCTCTTAAATAAAAACGTCAAAAACCAAACAAACAAAAGCCTGGAGTTCGATAGCTCTCCAAAACAAACTATCAAATATGATCTTATTTTACTAGTATTTATTAGTATCACCTTATTAGTACGTATATATTCGGTTACCAGACCTAGAGCTTCGCAGAGTTCTTGGCGCGAGATCCGAGCTCGGGATGCGAGGTAGATAGCCTCGTATTGCGAGTTATAAACCTTTCCCAAACTGTATGTATACATATATTTATTCGTATGTACTGTTTACTGGAGAATGCGGACCTGCATACAGCTTGCATTTTAGGTCTTATAGACCACCCTCGCATTTTCTCTTAAACGTGGAATGAGGATTCACGACCCGTAAGTCCACACCAACCGTGAGTATATGATTGTATATAGGACGAAACCGGTTCGCCCTAAGTAAATTGTAGTCCAAGGAGGGGTCGGAATTTGGGGGTATCGGGACCCGGGGGGAAACTTGAATGCAGTACATGATGACGTGGAAGGCTTCTTGGGACACGATAACTTAGGTATCAATCAAGGAGCCGTGTCAAAGGATTGTGCAAATTTCTAGTCCACTCCCGATCATCTCGTTTACTTGATGGAGGATTGGAGCCAAATTATGCCAGCAAATGGGCTATTCCGAGTTCGTCAAATATACAATTAACTAATTACATTAACCTACTAAATCAATCTTTACATGTACCTTATAGCAGCAGAATCATAAAGGAGTGGTGCCACACAGACACAAAAGTTCACCAAAATCAAATTTACTAACAATTAACCATTTGAGTTATATTAAATTACCTGTCCAAATAAACATGTATAATATCTTTTATCAGCGTTTAACTACGATTTTGTTAGGGTGCAGGGAATCAGAATAATTACAATAGGAAAGTTAGCTCATCCAGAGAATTCATTTAAGTCTAGGTTTGCAATGGAAAGACCAATTAAATTGTGAAACTCAACACCTCGATCAGAACCAAGGGGGTTACCACAAAAATGAAAGTAATTAAAATCCTATATCATAAATCAAAAAAATTACACAACGTTTGATGGAATTTAATTACAATATAAATACGGGTATATTTGCGTTCAAGATCGTAAATAACGTATTAATTAGTTAAGTACATATGTCTATAAAGATATATAGTACAAGAGAGCTTTAAGTAGCTTTCTGTAGATATCAAAGAAGAGGGTCCAATTTTCATGGAGGCTTATGTGTTGTAGGGGAGGAATTTTCCATCCCTGCGAACACATATGCAAAGCCTTAGAAAAAAAAAAAATTAAACATCGGTCATAGCCAAGAGAGAAGAAAATTCTATATTGTTTGAAACAAAATAAAAGAAAATGGAGAAAAGGAGAAAACATTACAATGTAGAGCATGAGATTTCTTTCAAAGAATTGTGGGACCTTGGATTCAGAATTTAAAAAAAAAAACATCACTCGCTTTTTCTCAAAAAATAATACTCCCGAACTTAATCAACTTAAAATACATTATTATGTCTGATAAAACTTAACACTACGTCAAGTAAGAGAGAGAGAGAGAGAGTGCGAATCATTTCGAGATAATATTATATGAACATACGCAAATTGTGACTGGATTGCAGTAATCGTAATCCTCGGCTTCCTTCTGTGTGTGCGTCAAAGATCCATTCCAGAATCATCCATAACTCGCTGCTTTATTTCAAGAAGTTGCTGCGTTATTAGCAATAAACTCGCAGCGTTATTTCCAATGACGATAGAGCGGAATAGTCCTCGTTCCTGAAACAGAAGCGTTTAAAAAAAGATTAGTGTTAAGATTCATTAGCGGATACTATTTCGTTTCAAGTTCTCACGGAGTCCCGTCCTTTATTTTTCCTGGCGATTTAAAAAATGATCCATCTTCTTGATCTTGCTACTGAAGGAGCAGCGCGCAAGAAGCTGTCAGTGGGGGACTGCGCTCCTTGCTCGAAACACCTTTATATAGAACTTTTCTGAATGATTCGGAGCGCTCGTGACCAGGATATATGTTACCTTCGAACGTTCGGACGCCTTCGGCTAGGGATGTGTCCTTGTTTGTCGATAGAATAATAACTTACAAGTTACAACGGTTCGCCATGTTTTACCATGTTTTAAAATGTTTTCCAACGTTTTACCATTTTACGGAGTTTTACAATGTTTCAACATGTTTTACCATTTTACGATGTTTTACCATTTTACGGTGTTTTACCAAGTTTTAACAAGTTTTACCATTTCACTATGTGTCACCATGATTCACCAGGCTTTACCATACATATTTTAGCACGTTTTACCATTATTAAGATGTTTTACACTGCGATCATTTGTTGCAATGATTACGTTTTAACGGCGGTGATCATGTTTTAATGGCATTAGTACGATGTTTTACCATTTGATACCTTTCATATCAATGTTTTTCAATGATTAACCATATACAGGTAGCGGCAGAGACGACGGACGTTTTTGAGATGGGTAGTACTCTCCCCCTCCATCTACGAGAGAGGTAGGGGAGTGCCGCTTGACTCGTTAGTTCCTAGCATTGTTTTACCAGTTGTCGTCATAAAGCCGTGGACGGTTGAGCACCGCGTTTTCGCCTATGATTGTTTCGTCCGAACTAATGAATCAGTCACCGTCGTACAGCGTGAGTTTCGTCGCCACTTCAACATTCATCGGAATAGAGCTGTTCCCACTCAAAACACCATCTTTCGTTGGGTTGAATCACTTTGCAGGCGTGGTGAACTGATCAACAGAAGACCAAGAGGAACTCTGCGAATAGTTCGAACTCCTGAAAATGTTGAACGCGTTCGACAAGCCTTTCTTCGCAGTCCAACTCGATCTGCCCGGAAACATGCTGCTGCACTTCGCCTCAGCGATCGTTCGGTAAGGCGAATTTTGCAGATGGATCTTCGCTTTCACCCCTATGATATAGAGCGATGTTGGAGAGAGTCTACGCGAACTTCCAAGAACGCCTCCAGAACTGCATCAACAATTTTGGCCACCACATGCCTGATGTGATTTTCCACACTTGACTGTCTCAAATGCTATTTCCTCGCGAATCTGATTCCATAAATAAATTTGTTTTTGAGTAAAAATTAACTATTTTTTTATGATTTTTTTAAAACCGTCCGTCCTCTCTGCCGCACCCGTAAAGGATGTGTTTTGGCCTTATTTAACATTTTTATATGTATTTCTATTTGTAGTTTTCACGATATTTTTCCGAAATGCTTCAAAGTTCTTTTGGAGTGATTGACTGAATACAGAATTAATAATCGATGATTTCTAGACTAGTCTACATAAGGCCTCAAACGTCAGAATTAAGACATCTAATTGATAAAATAGGAAAACATTATGTCAGTTTTTTACCAATAACAACTGTAATATGCAGGAGTGTTTGAAAAATTTCAAATAAATATTGTTGCCGTGCGATCACTCAAGACGTTTTATATTACCGCATAATGTGCCGAAAATAACTAGAGTGGCTAGAGAAATCCCTACATCAAGTTATTTATATACAGTAGTAGAAACAGGACCTTACCACTAAAATATTTTATGTAAGACGAATTGAAAATTTTATAAAACGTTTTTCAACTATAAAATTAGCAATAATTACCCGATTCTATTTTTTTTAAAGATGAGTTAATAACTTTCCGAGGGATTCCTCTAGAAATATTTGTGATTTTTGTAATACGTTCATAAAAAAATAATTAAAATAAACCCCACAGAAAAATTGATTTTAAAGGCCTGCAAGGGTAAAGTCAACAAGTCTGTTCATTACGCCGGGCCGCGCACCGAATATCGCTTCGAAACGACTACATCACTTTTGAATGTCGTTAAGAATCCCATTTTATTTTATAAATTTGATAGAGCAAATTCAACCGCAGGTCTGTCCAATATACCAGGGCCGTGCGTCGCATATATTTGTGCACGGCTGCTTGACTTACATCGTTAAGATCCTTGCTTTATTTAAGGGTGTTCTCTCGTCTTAATATTTTAAATAACAACTTGCAAGGAGTGTTTTTTTACAGAACAATTAACTAAGCACCATCTACGAAAGAGAAGATTATGAATAATTTTTAGTTTTCCCTTAAGGATACATATATGGTTTTGTGCTTCAAACGCTTATTTTTGTTGAAACTTTGGAACGTAACATTACCCAAATAAATATTGTTTTTCACAATTCCAAGAAGCGTGCTTTGAAATAATGTTGACCAACAATCAATTTATTATTTATCATTATTATTTACATTCAGCCTTTTAAATGAAATGAATGTAAAGAGGAAAGGCCCTGATAACCTTTCTAAAATAGAATTTCTTCAATTTAACGGGATCAATTAATGATGAAAGTTCTCATAAGTTATTTAACATATTTTAATTAGTCTCTCAGTAAATATCAAGCGGCGGTTTGAAACATTTAGGAATCATTTACCGATAAGCATCTAGGGAAATATTCAAATTCCATTAAAAATTAAACGAACCCCGTCAATATTAAACATTAGGTGAGACGGTTTTAAATACTTACACAACTTTTGACATTCATGGATTATTTTGGAAATTTGACATATAGTGTACATTGTCCATTGTTCTATGTTTACTGATAGGTATATGGATTTACTTACGCCAAAGAAATTTTTTTTTTTCAAATTGTAAATATATTCAGGTAGTACTTTGCAATCACGACAAAAAAAAATGGCAGCCTAAATAATCCAGAAAAAAATGTATAGGATAAGAGCTATTAAAAATTGGATTTATGAAGTTGATAGAAAAAATAACGAAATGAGATAGCAATAGCTCAATTGGAAGAGACGCCAGTCTCGGTAAGAAGTATAGCTCTGGTGTATCCGTAAATTACCGGATACCAAGAACTATTGAGCTTAGCTCCATCGTCTCTATCAATATTTACGGGATTTTTATGAATTTCAATGGCCTCCGTAATCAGCCGTGCTCTATAAGTTTTGGGTCTCCCCAGGACTTCAGGAACAAATCCAAAGTAATGCCCGGTGTCAATCAAATGCTCGGCAATTGCCAATTTGTCAGGGTGGCCTAGTTAACAAGCTCTGAAGTGTTCTGAAATCCTTTTGGAAATAGTCCGCTCTGTCTGGCCTACATAGACCTTGTCACATCCGGAACAGCTGAGTTTATATACTCCATCTGTTTCCAGAGGAAACTTAGTCTTTGCAGACCTAAGAAAGTCTTGTATTTTGGTCGTTGTTCCGAAAACAGTCTTGATACTTTCCTTTCTCAATAGTCTGTCACATTGTGCACATAAGGCAGGAAGGCACAGCCTTTCAACTCTTGTTCAATTCTATCTACGTTTGGTGCAGATTTGGCTCTTATGATTTGCCTTGTCTGACTTGCTGGGTAACCGTTATATTCCAGTGCATCGGTCAGCTTTGTAAGTTCCGCTCTGATTTTATGTTCTTATTAAGAGTTGTTGACACTTTCTTCATCGATGGTTAGAATTATTTTAATGTGAAAACAGCACTAGAGTTTAAACTACTTTCCAAAAAAAATATTTCACCAACAAATATAGACAAAATATGTCTCGACGCCATCTAGTGGGAAATTTAGCACTAACGAAGCCTTTCCTACAAAAATAAAGTTGGTGGTTTACAAGTGAAAAAAATATAATAAGCAGTAATTGTTGATTGAAGTACTAGTACATATTTAACTATTTGGCGTGTTGGGAATAAGCCGACGTAGCTCAGTAGTCCAGAGCACCTGGCCGGACATCAGAACGTGATTCAAATGGGAAAATGGGAAATATTTTCAATTTGTGTGGATATTTCAGGCGACTAATTATTGCTTATAATAATTGTTTATACATTCCAACTATCCGGAGCAAGTGGAACTATGGAATCTCCAATTGGGGTATTATTTAGGAAGAGTTATCATGAAGTAAAATTTCATATTTAATTTATGTAGAACTGTGCAAAAGAAGAGTATTTAATTATTCTCATTGACATAAATACAAAGACGCGTTATTTTCATAAAAATCGAACAAAAATATAGCACTTTACTGTTTCTAGATTGAAATCAAATAACGAAACTCATAAGAAAAGAAGAACCTCAACGAAAATGTTTGAATGAATTAGATGACTACAAGTAAATCATTCATAGCTTAATGGAACGGAACGCATTAGAAAGAGATATCCATTCAGATAATATGTGTATGGGTGAAACAGCTATATTATTTTGAAAATGTTAGGAAGCTTTGTAGATGCACGCATAGATGGCAGTGTATAAAGCTTGCGGGGAAGTCCGCAAGATGGAGCCTGTAATGATCTGCCCTTTCTACTTCAAACTTTTCCTTCTCTTCTTTCTACGATAAATTTTCTTTAAGTCCCATAGGTAACTTTTCCATAAGGTTTTGGTTATGTATATATCCGGGGTAGGAATGTCCTCCCTGCCGTCTTTCAAGCCTTTGCCCCTCTCTTTATTACACACCCCTTCAAGTGTGTACATCCTAGTTTGTCTACGTGACGTACGACCTTGAACGTACTCATTTCACGTGACGGTTCAGTATAAAAAGGCTTCACCGAACGTTGTGTTGGTTTTTTTTGTTTTTCGGTATAGAAACCTAGTTATCTATGTATGTGTGGTATCCCTCGGTTCTTTTGAGATAGAGTGAGTTGAATCCATTACCGCTGTGTTTTAAAGCTATTTCATAAATCTTATCTTCTAAGTCGCCTGCTCCCCCAACTAGCTACGCGATTCTATCTATCGTAGGGTAATGTGAACATAATAAAGTGTTAGATTTTATATATGTGATATACATACGATAAATTTATGGTGTTAGTTGTCGGCGCCATCCATGTATATATTTTGGGAGGGGAAGGAGAGGAAAGGAAATGATTTTTTTCAAGTTAAAATTGGCTCCTCCTCTTTACCAAACAAAACCGATGGATGATAATTTGAGCAAGGCGATCGATATCTGCGTGTCTGGATATCACAACCGGCCGGGTCTCCCCTTGTTCCAAATCGGCAACCGTCACGCCAGAATAAAGAAAACCAGGTCTCATCACCAATTTCAGAATTGCCCCAACCTCATGACATCCCTTGTCACGAATCTAGTCGCGAAAATGTGACACGTAAGGTCCTAAGTTACGTGCCACCTCTAGAAAACGTTGTAACTCCCTCGTCGTCGGGGATTTACATCCCTTTCTAGGTCAATAACATAGATAACACACGACGATCTTGTCGACATTTAGCCTGCTTTTAGCGATAGGTTGTGTGCCTACCCATTCAGCCAATTATCATGTGAGATATATGTAAGGTCTACTCGAAATGCCAAATTTAGGATGAGGACTGTCTGTATTTTAATATTTGGTTCCAGTATTTATTTTATGAGGTTACTAGCACCCTCGTGTATTAGGTGTGAGTAACTTCTATTGAATACCTATCCTCTCAGGTAGGTATAAACGGATAATTGGTTTGATTTTTGCATTTAATTTAAAGAGGCTGCCTACCTCTCGAAAGGTACCTGTTGAGAAAAGTTGTTCGGTTGCTAGTTTTATTTTGGAGATTACCATCTCCCTCTTTTGACTCTAGATTTGTTTTGTGCATCCCAATTCGTAGCTTAGAAAGTCAAACAATAAATGAAAAGTATTAAATTAGAAAGTCAAATAACAGAAGAAAAGTATTCATTTTTGTTCTGTCTGGTTGCATCCGATCGCTTTCTATTCGGGCGGTCATACGCTAGCAAAACTTCCCCTTTGACTGACTGTACCTGCGTCTCGTCCTATATATAAAAAGGTCATTGGCCCGTCTCTCGCTCACAGCTGTTTGACAGTTCGACTAGCACATTCCTTTCAATGACAACATTATTTGGGCGGCAGGTGTCGTAAACTTAGTTCCTGTACCTCGGTTGTATCCGTCTTTTAAAAGGGTCCTCTGGAATTTAATAAATAATATTAAAAAAACTCACCCCAAACCTCATCTCTCATTCTCAGCGTGAAGCTTACCTGGTTACACTATATAGCTAAATCACTTTAATTTTTGATCTCCTCCCTATCGGCTTCTTTCCTCATTTCAGCGAAATCCTTGCAACTTGTTCAATTTTGGTCCCCTCCCTACGCCTATAAAAGGGTAATTAAGTAATTCTGTAAATACAATTGTACTTCCCTAATCTCTGTCAGGATTCGAACCCGAGTTTATGATTTGTTTGATTCTCTGGTTTTCGGTCTCCGTGGATAGATCTCGCCAAATCAATTCCTCCCTAGCCCGATTAAAAAACTTCCTGCCTTTATATACGTTCACTCTGTTTTAAAACGCAATCATTATTATTATTATTTTCATGTTTTTAAGACAAGTCATTTAGTTTGAACTACACATTTAAGAAATCACGTTTAATTTAACACATTTTATATTATAATCGCGATCGCCCAACCCTTAGCGCCCCTGGGGTGATTTTTCACAAAACGGCGCTCTACAAATTATCCAATTATTATTATTGTCATTATTATTAATTGTATTCTCACTGAGTCCAACCACTTTCACTTCACACAAACACCGGTTCAATAATATTTCACTTTAATTCAAAAACCAACAAAGCTTTCTAACACCAACTGAATTCACTAATTAACTGTAATCTCACACATCACTTCTGATTTGTATCGATTTCTCGGAGCTGTCAACGTACCCAAGTTCAAGACTCAACTGCCCGTATTTTATCCCTTCCTGTGGGAATGTGTTTACTTAAGGCCTGTAATCTATCCCATGTTGCTAGTCTAGACAAAAATTTTTGGAGCACGTTCGTTTATTATTTATCGTTTATTTATGTGGGTATTCAAAACATCACAAGCCAGTAGCCAGTTGTCGCCATGGACAGTGCAAAGGCTCTCAGACAATCTCACTGGCCCAGATTCCAATTAGCCAGCTTCTATCTAGGACGACTATCGAGTCACCATTCTAATAGGCGGAGTATTAATAAATCCCTGATTATTATAAAGAACATATTATTTCTAAAACTTCTTCCACGACGAGTTGGAGACCTTTTTGTGCAAACACAACAGAAAGCTTCATGTTTCTGTATACGTTATTTGAGACGTCAGCTGCGGGTTTAAGCTGTCCATAGACGGGCGAGCATGTCCGCGGCAAGCACGACGTCACAGGCGAGGAACGAGCATTTTTGAATGGATTTCCGCCGGATAAATCACGTGACGTAACGCTCGTACTGCTTGCCACGGACATGCTCGCACATCAGTGGGCAGCTTTCCCCCTACTTCTGAATGAACAAACGAGCCTGCAGAGTAGTAGAATAAGACGTACATACAAAATATTGCAAAAAATTGTGATTAATTTAATTTATTCTAATAATAAGTGATTTTTGGGTAGGTACATGCGAATGGAAATAAACTCCATCAGATTTGGTTTTTGCTCGAGAATGATTTGTGCAAATTTAAAAAGTACAGGAAGGCATTTTTTTCACTAAAACGAGCTCAGATTGACGGGTTTGTGGAAGCCGGTGACAGCTTCTCTGACTGACGGACTTACGCGCGATACTAAACGCAATAAATCATTAGTTTGTCTATTGGACTTAGTTCCACGTGTGACCACGTGTGTTGTCTCAGTAACTTATCATTCCTTTTAATTCTTTTATGCTAACATTTATTATCATTGAGGTATGTTATATGTTATAATAGCCTTCTTGTAACTATATTACATACATTTGAACACACATCTACTATTTCTGGAAAGCATTGCCAACTTCATGCAATCTAGGTAGAAGCGAGTATCTAAATGACTCAGTCCTGATACTGTTTTTGCAATCAAACATATTTTTAATTGAGTAGTTCTATTTTCAATATTTAAGGTTATTTGACTGCGCAAATCAGGGCTGTCTATAATAACAATAAGTAATTATAATTTTAATACTCAAGGTGGAAACATGTCTCCAATCGAAGAGTTTTAATTATTTGGTCATGCTGTTGTATTTATATATATATATATATAGTTTTCGAGGTGTCTCCATAGGTGTCAGTATTAGTATCACATGATAGAGAGAATTGTCGGATATTTGGGTCTAATACCCGAATAGTTACAAAGTTAACCAATGTTAGCCGATCCACGGGCGAGCATCTTCAGAATAAGGTCAGAAGAGTCAGGAATTCTCCCGCTTCAGAATAACAGGGCACCTTATAGAACGGATGTGAGTCCAGTAAGGTATTCATTGAAAATACAACACGTTAATAAACAGACCCGTGATCTCAGAACAAACCAAAGTGTTATTGAAAACTTACGAACATCTAGTGTATTGCTAACCAGAGGAACAAAATAATACACAAAAGTAAGCAAGAGATTTCACAAATTGGATTTTATTATATTGCCTTTCGATATCAAAACTTTCGGATTTCGGGATAATTGTTTCAACAATGCCGACCTCGTTAGTGACTTTCACCGGTAGCACAAAGATTCAGGATAAACTTGCAACCAGAACACGCAGAGTACTCTAGCCACAAGCAAAAAAAACTGACGAGTTAAATGTACAGTACGGTTTAAAATGCTGGCGACCCGCGTGCTGGAATGGGGTACAGTCCTTGCCCAATTCATCAGAATGCTATCAGCAAGCGCATGGCAAAGTTAACCGAGTTAAAATGACATTTGCGTCGTTTCACTTTTCCCTCAAATCTGATGTGACATTTTCGCCCCATTTAAAGCATTAAAAAGCATCAAAATGGAGATTATAACCTCTCACGCCTAATAATGCCTCTTAGCCAGTTTTTAAAATTCGCGTTGTTTCCTTATATTTAATTTTTTCTAAATATTATACTAGCCATTTGTACATCCAAGTTTACAAATGTCTAATATATTGGTAATTACATGTATACATTCATTTATTGTATTTGAATAATCTCCTATAATCTAGCTTGAATCTATCAATTAGTTCAGACTTTATAATTTCCAGCTGATCATTATAGTATTGCATTCCTTTGAATAGTAAACTATTTTGTGTATTGGCTTTGCCCTTTTTTGTAGCCTAATTACAAATTACACGTTCATGTCGATTGTCTGTGACTATCTTTGCTGTATTTAATTTTATTAGAATAGTATTTTGTAGTAGGTTGTTTTTTATTTTATGTATTTGTATCATCGTTTTTTTGACGAATTTTTTTTCAGATTTTCAAGTTATTGTAATACTGCAATTTTTGAAAGTTATTTTTCGTTCACCCAATTATCAAAACATAACTAATTTTTCTGAATCCTGATGTGCAATATTTAATCCCCAACTTTTATAAAACGTTAAGAATGACAACAATAAAAATATTTTTACTAATTCCTCATACATAACAAAGCAATAAATTAATATAAGAAATACAATGTAGGCAAATAAGATGCAAAAGTACAAGATTACAAAGATTTTAAAGATTTAAAAGCAAAATAATTGGAGGTAGTGATAGAAATTGGGTCAATGAGATGAGATTCTTTCAAGAATCAATAGGATTTCGCTTTTGAATTTATTCTCAAAATATGTTAAATACAATACATTTTGTTCAGTAGGAATATGCTTATCCTCACCGGGTGAACCTTTGGCAGGTTGGTCTTACAGGCACGATGATATATATTCTATGTTGGCGCTAACTTATAGAGTCATCAGGAATATAGAGACGTGATCCAAAATAGTTGAAGTAATAAAGACATATCCCTCTCTCTTGACTTGCACGAACTGAAATTCGAGCATACCCGGAAGAAAAAAATAGCCAAGGATCGTAACCGAGCTACCCTTTGAAGAGAAATCTAAAAAAATATATTACTGAATCCTCTCCAACATGAGGGAGTATCCCATATTGTGAGGATTCCAAATAGCTGAACAACTGTCCAGTCCAGCCTACTAAGGTCTATGGAGAAGTACAATATTGGAATCCTCTACATATTATACAGCAAATACTGACTGGCATACCCCTTCTAAATGAACACGAAATGTTGTGAGGATAAGGGAAGTTGGAGAAGGAAAATAAATTAACAAAGCTAGGTTGTATTCCGAAAAATAGACAAAATTAAAAAAAAATTGTTGCCATTTCATCAATGTTTCGCTTCTGAACGGTGGTTTATAAGCAGAAGTAGGTAGGTACTTTGACAGAATCTTTGAATTGAGAAGAAACACAAATTTGATTAATTTATATATATTTATTGTTAACGCCCTTTTTAGAGACTTTTACACATGAATAGTAAAAAGTTATACAATATTTATTATGGTGACCGGATAAATCATCAAAATGATAATTCATCACATCTCTATAAAGTTATATAAAGTCATGGAAAGTGATGAAACAAAAACTTTATTAACTGTAGGTTAGGTTAAAATTTATTTTTCATTCTTTTTAATGACTTTATATCACTTTTTAAATGTGTGTTGAATAGTCACTGTGTTGAGTTATCATGAAACCGAATTACAAAATAATATGTTGTAGAACAAATAATAAAACATTAGGGAAAAGGACATGTTATGGTGAAACAAAAATTAAAAAAGCATATTATTATAAAAACCATATTAGATATAAAAATAAATATTAAACTGATTCATAAAAATATATTTTGAAGAAAATATATTTGAAATGCCTTTGTGCCATATTTGGTGACTATATCTGAATAGCCAGGTAATTCCCCATCTTCCTCTTCATCATCTCCTTCCCCTTCTCATTACCTTGATCCTCACAACTTACATTAATTTGGGATGCCAGAGTCTCACAGACAAAGAGTTGGGAGCAGTTGGGACTCTAGTTTCACCCAAAAAACTATTCGGTATAAATATTTCCATCCATAAGTATTCTGGGCGATAAGGAATACAAACTAATGGTTGTTATTCCCAGGATTTCTGCACTGAAATAAATCATGACTTCTAGTATTACACCGTGGAATCCGAGAGCTTGTCAATGCAAGCAATTCTGGACCATCAAATGCATAATTTGGAATTTTATATAGATGTACCAAGTCCGTTCACATTCATACCGCGAAACTTTAGGGGGTGAATACTGACTTTTTTTTTCATCAGTGCCTAAATAGAAAAAGGTATTGATAATTGTGTGGTTTACAAAGTGATCGTATAAACATACCTTAATAAATATTATTTCTTCCCACTCGGTCAGCTGTTCTATTCAAGATTTGAATTGAGTTAGCATTAGGTAAAGTAAAGTTACAATTAGACATTACATATTTATTACCTTTTTTGTGATTATGATTGGCTTTGTTTATAAAATGTCAGTAGGATTATTTTCTTAGATTATCATGACAAACCGCCCCCAAAATTAGGCAGTGTGAACGTGGAATATTATGTACTGTAATATTGCAGACTAAATATTTTTTAAGGTGTTTATTTTTTTGGCTTCGTCGAATTATAAACTTTGCAAAGCAGCTGTCTGTTAATGCTCAAAATTCAAGTCGTTATATGATGTTCCTTGATGATGGTAGTATCGAAACTTGTTATTTGCGTGGTATGTTTATTAACACTAGCAGTTAAAAACCCGCTCCGCGGGTTTTTGCTGCTAGGCCCTGCGGGCGGCACTTCTTGCACGGCACTGATATTAACTGTTATGGTACCTAATATAATTTGCTCATAGGAGACTTGCAGTGCTTAAATATGTGTTACAACCGTCAATGTCTATAAGTTGAATCAATATCGTTATAGTTTGTCACAACAATTAAAGATAGTTATAACAAAGTTGACTGAAATAATAGATTATTACATATTGATTAATTGTACCCGTGTTTATGGATAAAAGGAGGGTAATTGTGCGATGAGATTAACAGTCGGTTTAATTAAAAGGTGTAAATTTTACTCCAACTGGTGGTAATTCTTTACCTAAAACTGTTACTGTATCTAATTAAGTTTAAAGTTAGAATATATATACACCTTCATCAGGAGAGTAAAAATCTATATATAAAGGTAGATTATTACAATATAGCGCCCCTGAGGTGATATCTCACAAAAGTTTACATTTTATTATGTACGTATGCATTGATATACAATGGAAATAGATAAAATAATGTTATCCTATTAAACTTTATGTTATTAAAAAACAAATAACTTTTTTAACATCACTTTATTATATACAACCAATACATGTTTCATGAACGAAGAATACACCGAAGTCAATAATTAAATATAGATTACAATTGGAAAAAAAAAGTGGAAGGAGGGGGGAGGGGTAAGAGTAGGCTGGGTTTATAAGAATGAGAATTACAATATGAAAGACCAGTTAAGTGGGAAAATATTTAAAAGAGAGTTTATAAAAAAAAATCTTGTTAATTATATCTACTTTTATAAACATGTTCTCTTATTTCTAAAATTTCGAAATTATTTATTTGTGATGCTTTATATCCTGTGTGAAGTATTTTAAGACCTGAAAAAAAAATGCATAAAACCATAAAACAATATATTCATAAGACAAATAACATTTAATAACGGTTATTCTAATAAATTGATAGTTGAAATACTAAATAAAAAAATTAAACATATTCTCTTCAAACGGTATTTTTACCCTATTTCTTAAGATATAAATAAACAATCAGGATTAAAGCATCGCAAATAAATAATTTTTAAATTTTAGAAATTATAAAACATGTCAATATAAAATCAGATATAATTAATAAGCAAAAAAAATTATAAATAATAATGAAAAATGCCATTGCAAAGTTTAAATAAACTTCCAGAAGAAATCTTCTTATGAAACGCTTAATGGTGAAGTAATTTTGCATATTTAAATATTCGCGCCAGTTATTTGGTTAGTTTTTACACCGCCAGAGGTGCGCTCTGTGTCGGCCAGCTATTGCCGGCCATATTCAATGGACGCGTGCTTTTTTCGTCAAACGTCAAACGTAATCACGTAATTGTGGATAATTTTCACTGTAATTTAATTAATCCAATGGATGATAAACTTTCTAAAACATATTTCCTTCGATATTATCCAAAAATTATATGAGGAGAAACGATATTTTTGTTGAAATATCGTATTACATGTGGCGATTCTTTTTCAGTATGAAATCGTGTCTTAATTTTTAATGTCTTATTTTTTGTATCCAGTCGCCTGCAAACCGAAATGAACCTTACGGTTGCTTAAAATTGAGGGGCAGATTGGTATTTTTTGCCTGCAGACCCCCAATGCAGAATTTATCCGAATCACATAATATGAATTTGACCAATCAGAGGGCCTACATCGTCCAGACGCTGGGACAATAATACTATCAGATTTTGAAAAAAAAAATTTACAATGCGATTTTCTTGAAATTGTCTCGTAGTGGGTTCACACTTTTTTGCACCACACCCCATCAATTCATGGTTACATACGTTTTGTTCACAGTTGTAATGACAGTTTTTTTAATCAAAATATTAATATTGTCTTATTATTTTCCCATTTGATCTCTGGTGAGTTGACGTGTTGTTCTTGTATTGTTTTGTATTTATTATGGTTATATAATGCACTTAGATACATAATGTAGATTGACTAGATGATCATTTGTAAAAAAAGGTGTGGAAGGGGTTAGTTTTTCCTGTGGGGAAGATTTAACCCTGACATAAAGTCTGAAAATAATAAATAATTATGTTCAATAGTCAAATATTACAATTTAAGGTTTTGCTCACTAAAAATATAATTATATTCATCATAGACTTGCAGAAAATTCAATAGATGTCGCACATTAGGATAAAAATAAAATATATTTATCTAACGACACTGTCTAGATTACATTTATTTCGGGATGAATCTTGCGATCATACATAAAGATATTTGCCAATAAAAATGTGCGGTAAGAAAAATGAAGACATTGTTGGTAGTTCTTATTCGAAGTATTATCCAGTTAAATATGACTGAAGGAGATAGGGTCCCATTAGCTCAGTTGGTAGAGCGGTGCCCCGGCAAGGCAAGGGTACTGGGTTCGAGTCTTAGATGTGACCGTAACTTTTTATGATTTTTCTGTTTCAGATATAATCGCTAATATTGTCTTCAATAATAAATAATATTACATTTCAAAAAGGGCTAAATTTATGTTTTTTCGATACTGTCGTTCAGAAATATTACCTTCTAAAATCTGAAAGGTAAAGTTGAGGGGTTGAAGGCCAACTCATAAAAACGTGGTTATTGTTTCCGTATAACTGTTATATTAAATAGATTATTTTTCTTTTTCCGAGATTTATGAAAAGTTTAAAGATGAAAATATTATTGAAGTTATAAATACTCGTACATTACTATTTGTAGGATTTTAGAAGTTTTTTTTAACTGTGTTTTTTCATATGCCACCCTTTTGAAAGTAATAAGTCAGCCTAAATATTATGTCACTCATGTTACAAAGGTCTGTTTCTATTTTGTCAAAGAAACGTCGGCGATACTTCTAATCTGATCTGTTCATTCACAACTTCATGTTTCTGTATACGTTATTTGAGACGTCAGCTGCGGGTTTAAGCTGTCCATAGACGGGCGAGCATGTCCGCGGCAAGCACGACGTCACAGGCGAGGAACGAGCATTTTTGAATGGATTTCCGCCGGATAAATCACGTGACGTAACGCTCGTACTGCTTGCCACGGACATGCTCGCACATCAGTGGGCAGCTTTCCCCCTACTTCTGAATGAACAAACGAGCCTGCAGAGTAGTAGAATAAGACGTACATACAAAATATTGCAAAAAATTGTGATTAATTTAATTTATTCTAATAATAAGTGATTTTTGGGTAGGTACATGCGAATGGAAATAAACTCCATCAGATTTGGTTTTTGCTCGAGAATGATTTGTGCAAATTTAAAAAGTACAGGAAGGCATTTTTTTCACTAAAACGAGCTCAGATTGACGGGTTTGTGGAAGCCGGTGACAGCTTCTCTGACTGACGGACTTACGCGCGATACTAAACGCAATAAATCATTAGTTTGTCTATTGGACTTAGTTCCACGTGTGACCACGTGTGTTGTCTCAGTAACTTATCATTCCTTTTAATTCTTTTATGCTAACATTTATTATCATTGAGGTATGTTATATGTTATAATAGCCTTCTTGTAACTATATTACATACATTTGAACACACATCTACTATTTCTGGAAAGCATTGCCAACTTCATGCAATCTAGGTAGAAGCGAGTATCTAAATGACTCAGTCCTGATACTGTTTTTGCAATCAAACATATTTTTAATTGAGTAGTTCTATTTTCAATATTTAAGGTTATTTGACTGCGCAAATCAGGGCTGTCTATAATAACAATAAGTAATTATAATTTTAATACTCAAGGTGGAAACATGTCTCCAATCGAAGAGTTTTAATTATTTGGTCATGCTGTTGTATTTATATATATATATATATAGTTTTCGAGGTGTCTCCATAGGTGTCAGTATTAGTATCACATGATAGAGAGAATTGTCGGATATTTGGGTCTAATACCCGAATAGTTACAAAGTTAACCAATGTTAGCCGATCCACGGGCGAGCATCTTCAGAATAAGGTCAGAAGAGTCAGGAATTCTCCCGCTTCAGAATAACAGGGCACCTTATAGAACGGATGTGAGTCCAGTAAGGTATTCATTGAAAATACAACACGTTAATAAACAGACCCGTGATCTCAGAACAAACCAAAGTGTTATTGAAAACTTACGAACATCTAGTGTATTGCTAACCAGAGGAACAAAATAATACACAAAAGTAAGCAAGAGATTTCACAAATTGGATTTTATTATATTGCCTTTCGATATCAAAACTTTCGGATTTCGGGATAATTGTTTCAACAATGCCGACCTCGTTAGTGACTTTCACCGGTAGCACAAAGATTCAGGATAAACTTGCAACCAGAACACGCAGAGTACTCTAGCCACAAGCAAAAAAAACTGACGAGTTAAATGTACAGTACGGTTTAAAATGCTGGCGACCCGCGTGCTGGAATGGGGTACAGTCCTTGCCCAATTCATCAGAATGCTATCAGCAAGCGCATGGCAAAGTTAACCGAGTTAAAATGACATTTGCGTCGTTTCACTTTTCCCTCAAATCTGATGTGACATTTTCGCCCCATTTAAAGCATTAAAAAGCATCAAAATGGAGATTATAACCTCTCACGCCTAATAATGCCTCTTAGCCAGTTTTTAAAATTCGCGTTGTTTCCTTATATTTAATTTTTTCTAAATATTATACTAGCCATTTGTACATCCAAGTTTACAAATGTCTAATATATTGGTAATTACATGTATACATTCATTTATTGTATTTGAATAATCTCCTATAATCTAGCTTGAATCTATCAATTAGTTCAGACTTTATAATTTCCAGCTGATCATTATAGTATTGCATTCCTTTGAATAGTAAACTATTTTGTGTATTGGCTTTGCCCTTTTTTGTAGCCTAATTACAAATTACACGTTCATGTCGATTGTCTGTGACTATCTTTGCTGTATTTAATTTTATTAGAATAGTATTTTGTAGTAGGTTGTTTTTTATTTTATGTATTTGTATCATCGTTTTTTTGACGAATTTTTTTTCAGATTTTCAAGTTATTGTAATACTGCAATTTTTGAAAGTTATTTTTCGTTCACCCAATTATCAAAACATAACTAATTTTTCTGAATCCTGATGTGCAATATTTAATCCCCAACTTTTATAAAACGTTAAGAATGACAACAATAAAAATATTTTTACTAATTCCTCATACATAACAAAGCAATAAATTAATATAAGAAATACAATGTAGGCAAATAAGATGCAAAAGTACAAGATTACAAAGATTTTAAAGATTTAAAAGCAAAATAATTGGAGGTAGTGATAGAAATTGGGTCAATGAGATGAGATTCTTTCAAGAATCAATAGGATTTCGCTTTTGAATTTATTCTCAAAATATGTTAAATACAATACATTTTGTTCAGTAGGAATATGCTTATCCTCACCGGGTGAACCTTTGGCAGGTTGGTCTTACAGGCACGATGATATATATTCTATGTTGGCGCTAACTTATAGAGTCATCAGGAATATAGAGACGTGATCCAAAATAGTTGAAGTAATAAAGACATATCCCTCTCTCTTGACTTGCACGAACTGAAATTCGAGCATACCCGGAAGAAAAAAATAGCCAAGGATCGTAACCGAGCTACCCTTTGAAGAGAAATCTAAAAAAATATATTACTGAATCCTCTCCAACATGAGGGAGTATCCCATATTGTGAGGATTCCAAATAGCTGAACAACTGTCCAGTCCAGCCTACTAAGGTCTATGGAGAAGTACAATATTGGAATCCTCTACATATTATACAGCAAATACTGACTGGCATACCCCTTCTAAATGAACACGAAATGTTGTGAGGATAAGGGAAGTTGGAGAAGGAAAATAAATTAACAAAGCTAGGTTGTATTCCGAAAAATAGACAAAATTAAAAAAAAATTGTTGCCATTTCATCAATGTTTCGCTTCTGAACGGTGGTTTATAAGCAGAAGTAGGTAGGTACTTTGACAGAATCTTTGAATTGAGAAGAAACACAAATTTGATTAATTTATATATATTTATTGTTAACGCCCTTTTTAGAGACTTTTACACATGAATAGTAAAAAGTTATACAATATTTATTATGGTGACCGGATAAATCATCAAAATGATAATTCATCACATCTCTATAAAGTTATATAAAGTCATGGAAAGTGATGAAACAAAAACTTTATTAACTGTAGGTTAGGTTAAAATTTATTTTTCATTCTTTTTAATGACTTTATATCACTTTTTAAATGTGTGTTGAATAGTCACTGTGTTGAGTTATCATGAAACCGAATTACAAAATAATATGTTGTAGAACAAATAATAAAACATTAGGGAAAAGGACATGTTATGGTGAAACAAAAATTAAAAAAGCATATTATTATAAAAACCATATTAGATATAAAAATAAATATTAAACTGATTCATAAAAATATATTTTGAAGAAAATATATTTGAAATGCCTTTGTGCCATATTTGGTGACTATATCTGAATAGCCAGGTAATTCCCCATCTTCCTCTTCATCATCTCCTTCCCCTTCTCATTACCTTGATCCTCACAACTTACATTAATTTGGGATGCCAGAGTCTCACAGACAAAGAGTTGGGAGCAGTTGGGACTCTAGTTTCACCCAAAAAACTATTCGGTATAAATATTTCCATCCATAAGTATTCTGGGCGATAAGGAATACAAACTAATGGTTGTTATTCCCAGGATTTCTGCACTGAAATAAATCATGACTTCTAGTATTACACCGTGGAATCCGAGAGCTTGTCAATGCAAGCAATTCTGGACCATCAAATGCATAATTTGGAATTTTATATAGATGTACCAAGTCCGTTCACATTCATACCGCGAAACTTTAGGGGGTGAATACTGACTTTTTTTTTCATCAGTGCCTAAATAGAAAAAGGTATTGATAATTGTGTGGTTTACAAAGTGATCGTATAAACATACCTTAATAAATATTATTTCTTCCCACTCGGTCAGCTGTTCTATTCAAGATTTGAATTGAGTTAGCATTAGGTAAAGTAAAGTTACAATTAGACATTACATATTTATTACCTTTTTTGTGATTATGATTGGCTTTGTTTATAAAATGTCAGTAGGATTATTTTCTTAGATTATCATGACAAACCGCCCCCAAAATTAGGCAGTGTGAACGTGGAATATTATGTACTGTAATATTGCAGACTAAATATTTTTTAAGGTGTTTATTTTTTTGGCTTCGTCGAATTATAAACTTTGCAAAGCAGCTGTCTGTTAATGCTCAAAATTCAAGTCGTTATATGATGTTCCTTGATGATGGTAGTATCGAAACTTGTTATTTGCGTGGTATGTTTATTAACACTAGCAGTTAAAAACCCGCTCCGCGGGTTTTTGCTGCTAGGCCCTGCGGGCGGCACTTCTTGCACGGCACTGATATTAACTGTTATGGTACCTAATATAATTTGCTCATAGGAGACTTGCAGTGCTTAAATATGTGTTACAACCGTCAATGTCTATAAGTTGAATCAATATCGTTATAGTTTGTCACAACAATTAAAGATAGTTATAACAAAGTTGACTGAAATAATAGATTATTACATATTGATTAATTGTACCCGTGTTTATGGATAAAAGGAGGGTAATTGTGCGATGAGATTAACAGTCGGTTTAATTAAAAGGTGTAAATTTTACTCCAACTGGTGGTAATTCTTTACCTAAAACTGTTACTGTATCTAATTAAGTTTAAAGTTAGAATATATATACACCTTCATCAGGAGAGTAAAAATCTATATATAAAGGTAGATTATTACAATATAGCGCCCCTGAGGTGATATCTCACAAAAGTTTACATTTTATTATGTACGTATGCATTGATATACAATGGAAATAGATAAAATAATGTTATCCTATTAAACTTTATGTTATTAAAAAACAAATAACTTTTTTAACATCACTTTATTATATACAACCAATACATGTTTCATGAACGAAGAATACACCGAAGTCAATAATTAAATATAGATTACAATTGGAAAAAAAAAGTGGAAGGAGGGGGGAGGGGTAAGAGTAGGCTGGGTTTATAAGAATGAGAATTACAATATGAAAGACCAGTTAAGTGGGAAAATATTTAAAAGAGAGTTTATAAAAAAAAATCTTGTTAATTATATCTACTTTTATAAACATGTTCTCTTATTTCTAAAATTTCGAAATTATTTATTTGTGATGCTTTATATCCTGTGTGAAGTATTTTAAGACCTGAAAAAAAAATGCATAAAACCATAAAACAATATATTCATAAGACAAATAACATTTAATAACGGTTATTCTAATAAATTGATAGTTGAAATACTAAATAAAAAAATTAAACATATTCTCTTCAAACGGTATTTTTACCCTATTTCTTAAGATATAAATAAACAATCAGGATTAAAGCATCGCAAATAAATAATTTTTAAATTTTAGAAATTATAAAACATGTCAATATAAAATCAGATATAATTAATAAGCAAAAAAAATTATAAATAATAATGAAAAATGCCATTGCAAAGTTTAAATAAACTTCCAGAAGAAATCTTCTTATGAAACGCTTAATGGTGAAGTAATTTTGCATATTTAAATATTCGCGCCAGTTATTTGGTTAGTTTTTACACCGCCAGAGGTGCGCTCTGTGTCGGCCAGCTATTGCCGGCCATATTCAATGGACGCGTGCTTTTTTCGTCAAACGTCAAACGTAATCACGTAATTGTGGATAATTTTCACTGTAATTTAATTAATCCAATGGATGATAAACTTTCTAAAACATATTTCCTTCGATATTATCCAAAAATTATATGAGGAGAAACGATATTTTTGTTGAAATATCGTATTACATGTGGCGATTCTTTTTCAGTATGAAATCGTGTCTTAATTTTTAATGTCTTATTTTTTGTATCCAGTCGCCTGCAAACCGAAATGAACCTTACGGTTGCTTAAAATTGAGGGGCAGATTGGTATTTTTTGCCTGCAGACCCCCAATGCAGAATTTATCCGAATCACATAATATGAATTTGACCAATCAGAGGGCCTACATCGTCCAGACGCTGGGACAATAATACTATCAGATTTTGAAAAAAAAAATTTACAATGCGATTTTCTTGAAATTGTCTCGTAGTGGGTTCACACTTTTTTGCACCACACCCCATCAATTCATGGTTACATACGTTTTGTTCACAGTTGTAATGACAGTTTTTTTAATCAAAATATTAATATTGTCTTATTATTTTCCCATTTGATCTCTGGTGAGTTGACGTGTTGTTCTTGTATTGTTTTGTATTTATTATGGTTATATAATGCACTTAGATACATAATGTAGATTGACTAGATGATCATTTGTAAAAAAAGGTGTGGAAGGGGTTAGTTTTTCCTGTGGGGAAGATTTAACCCTGACATAAAGTCTGAAAATAATAAATAATTATGTTCAATAGTCAAATATTACAATTTAAGGTTTTGCTCACTAAAAATATAATTATATTCATCATAGACTTGCAGAAAATTCAATAGATGTCGCACATTAGGATAAAAATAAAATATATTTATCTAACGACACTGTCTAGATTACATTTATTTCGGGATGAATCTTGCGATCATACATAAAGATATTTGCCAATAAAAATGTGCGGTAAGAAAAATGAAGACATTGTTGGTAGTTCTTATTCGAAGTATTATCCAGTTAAATATGACTGAAGGAGATAGGGTCCCATTAGCTCAGTTGGTAGAGCGGTGCCCCGGCAAGGCAAGGGTACTGGGTTCGAGTCTTAGATGTGACCGTAACTTTTTATGATTTTTCTGTTTCAGATATAATCGCTAATATTGTCTTCAATAATAAATAATATTACATTTCAAAAAGGGCTAAATTTATGTTTTTTCGATACTGTCGTTCAGAAATATTACCTTCTAAAATCTGAAAGGTAAAGTTGAGGGGTTGAAGGCCAACTCATAAAAACGTGGTTATTGTTTCCGTATAACTGTTATATTAAATAGATTATTTTTCTTTTTCCGAGATTTATGAAAAGTTTAAAGATGAAAATATTATTGAAGTTATAAATACTCGTACATTACTATTTGTAGGATTTTAGAAGTTTTTTTTAACTGTGTTTTTTCATATGCCACCCTTTTGAAAGTAATAAGTCAGCCTAAATATTATGTCACTCATGTTACAAAGGTCTGTTTCTATTTTGTCAAAGAAACGTCGGCGATACTTCCCTCAAAGCTGAAATATAATTTACGAAAACCTTTCTCGAGAAATTTAATATTGAGATATTCTCTCGAAGATATTTTACATGAAATCTAGAAGATTTTTAAATTCCGCCTTTTGCGGGGAACTAAGACAAGAAGAAGCCATTAAATTTAATTATCCCGTAAAGAAGTTTTGCGTTTCTCCATTTTCATCGCATTCTTTAATATTATTTGTTAAGGCATATCTAAATTAGTTTAATATCCCTCCTCGTAATGCAATAAATCTTCAATATTGTAATAAAATACGGTAAACACGAGTTCTTTTTAAACAAAACATCTGGATTAGTTAGGTTGTAAATTTAAAAAACTTAAGTACTAAAACATTCCCCTTTGACGGTAATTAGTTCATAGAAATTCATTTTTTCCTACATAATTCGTACTATATATTTTATATTTTTTTGCATAAGCTCCACATAGGTGAATAATTTCCCTCAGGGCCTATGTCCAATATGGGGATGCTGTTTGGGGGTTTTTCAAGGAAAGGAAGGATAAGATGTTCTGGAAAGGAAAAAGCTTGAGGGGTGGGTAGGAATCTGGTGGTCAGTGTGTTAAGTAGTGACGGACGTATAAATCCATCCCTCTGCGGTGCAAGACGATGGATCTAGAGCAGTCATGTCCAATCTGCGGCCCATTTGATTTTTTTTGCGGCCCAAAATATATTTTTCTGCTTTCTATGTTTTGGATCATAAAAAAACCGTTCTTTTAAATTTATCACATTTTAACTACATTTTATGAAATTAGAACTATTTTGAAATTTGACCTCGGATTCTCGATGGTTGATTTATTGCTTGAAAAGTGCTAGGCCGCACTATGAAATCATTTTCGCAATCAATTCCAACCGGTATATTTTTTCGCACATTTCTCGGAAGATCGAATGCAACTGACCTGATTTTAATAAGTGGAGGGCTCACCATCTTTGCACTCATTCAAAGGACACACATAAGCGCTTGTATAGTAGATCGAGAGAGCGAGCACGCTGGTTAAACATCAGCCACTTAAAAAAATTATAACATGCCATGGGCAGACAAGTGAAAGACGGGGTATTTAAACAAGAATAGTAATTCTATTCAAATATAAAACACATCAAGAATTTGTGTCCGGAGATGCCAAGCAACGATTCAAAACCCGAGAAACAAATTTATTTAACAAAAATAAAACATTCTCGACCGACCTATTATACAAATAATCTAAATTATTTAACATTCGTAAATTATTTATATTACAAACTATGAAATATTTATTTAAAAACAAAAATAATTTCAAAATAAATGAAAACAGAATGAGCAAAAGAACAAATAATATATTTTACACCCCCCAAACCAATATTAAATTAATGCAGACACATAGCAGTTTCATTGGTCCTCGTACATTTAACCTTCTACCACTACAAACTCAAATGATAAATAAAAAGATAGAATATATTAAAGAGGTAAAATTATGGCTAAATGAGGCAGATATTGAAACGCTTTTACTATAAATTTATTGATCCTTTCTACAACTCACTTGCTGAAACTTTATAAACTATTGCACATAATGTTTTCTCTTTAATTTTTATAATAACTATAAACAAAAAAAAAAATTTCTACTAATGTATATTATTCTTTAGGTACTTGAAATATAGTAATCGTTTTATATTACCCACACTTAGGCAGTGCCTTAGTGGGTTTTCATTTCTTGTGTATACTATTTGGTATTATATATTGTATTATTATATACTATCTATTAATATGTATAATATGTGTAAAGAAATGAAAATAAATAGAGTAATAAAAAAAAATATATATTGCTTAGCAACGCTAGTTTAGGCATATACTTTGCATTTGCTCTCTGATTATTTTTTGTAATATCAGATAGAAAAGAATTAGCTTTGATCCCAAAAAATATAAATATTTAAAGAAGAGTATATCAGATAACGCATTAAATAAACTGCCAGTAAGCCATAGGATATTTAGGTAAATAAATAGGATTTAAAAAAAAAAAAATTATTTGAGGACCCCAGTAACCAAGGTAAACAACAATATTTGACATTCATTTGAAAAAAATAAAAATATATTTTTATGTTGATAACGTTTTTCTGGAATATAATATATCATAGATTCGTAATGTTGAAAGGTAGTTGAATTAGAAATTATAGATTTGTTATGTCGAAAGGTAGTTTGATTAGAATATTTAATTTGGTCACATTGAAAATTATTTATTGATTTGGTTACTGGAATGTAGTAGTAAAGATACAATCATCTCCAAGTTGTTTTGCAAAATGACAACAATGTCATTTGCAACCAACGTAGATGAACAGGAGATTATTATGTCATCTGTACAGATGAACATGGATAGTCTAAGACCCCAAAAAACAAAAGCAGGTATTCCTAGACAGCGTATGAAATGGACGAACGATGTCAATATGTTCATTGTTCGTTCATATTTTTATGTAACCAAAGTAGAAACAGATATGTTGTTATATAGGAAAAAATTACATTTACTTTTCTCACAAAATTATCCGATTGCCCAAGTAAGCGAACAAAGATTAGCAGACCAAAAGCGAGCTATTTTCAAAAATAATTTAATTTCTGTAGTCACATTAAAACAGATTAAAAGAGAAGTAGCAGATAGATTTCAAAGGGGAAATAATTTAGAACAAATTAACACAAGTAACAATATCATATCAGATGCATTGAATGTAGATAGTTTGGATAATATTCTAGTCGAAATGTCCAATGATATTACAGTAGATTCAAATAACTTAGCCGTTATTTATAATCTTAGGGAAATCAACATTGCAAATTTAAACTTTGTTGATGAAAATGTAGTAGAATCAGCTAACTTACTTCATAATAATATAAACAGATATATAGATGTAGAGCCAACAGTTAGACCAAAATTACCGAAATTACATACGTCAAAGAAATTATCTAAATTAATTTTTGAATTAAATAACATAATTTTACCAAAAATCATATTTGACGAAATTAGTTTTTTAGATCTTCATACAATAGTATACGCTAGTGCGATTACTGTTTGTAATAAGTTAGGAATTAAATTATCATCCTCTGACGATAGATCATATAGTTATAGTAAACCAGAATGGCAGATCAGATTAGAAAATGATGTAGTATTTTTAAGAAGTAACATAGCTAGAGTAATAGAATATAAAAATGGAAATAGAAGTAGGAAAATTTTGAGACATGTAGATGAAATTTGTAGAAAATTTGGTTATAACATTGATAGTCATAATAATGAAAATATAATCAATGATTTATTGGATTTATTAAAACAAAAATTAGGCGTAAAAGCTAGTAGATTAAAAAGATATAATTATACGTATAATAAAAAAAAAATAATAGATTATTTCAGAAAAATGAAAAAATATTTTATTCCAAACTTGACGATAAACAAAATATTATTTCGAATAATAATATTCCGTTACCATCTGAATCAGATATGCGCGATTTTTGGACTAAAATTTGGAGTAAAGATATAAAACATAACGAGTCAACTCCATGGATAGAAAATGAAGAACTCAATTTTTCAGGTATTGAACAAATGAGTTTTTCTAATATATCGGTTGAATTGTTAACCAAAATTATTAAAAATACTCATAATTGGAAAGCCACGGGTTGCGATTGGATACATAATTTTTGGTACAAACGTCTGACTACTTTACATCCTCTTTTGGCAAAAAATCTTTCAAAATTTGTCAGTCAACCTCAAAATTTTCCAAATTTTCTAACTAAGGGTATTACTTATATGTTACCCAAAAGCGAAAATATTAATAATCCTTCTCAGTACAGACCCATTACATGTTTACCGACAATATACAAAATTTTAACCTCTTGTTTAACAGATTTAATATATACTCATTTAGATGAAAAAAATATTTTATCTGAACAACAAAAAGGTTGTCGCAGAAAACATATGGGATGTAAAGAACAATTAGTTATCGATTCTGTAATTCTAAAACAGATTCAAACTCGAAAACGTAATTTACATACTTGCTATATAGACTACCAAAAGGCTTTCGATAGTGTCCCGCACTCGTGGCTGATCAAAGTATTAAAAATATATAAAATTAACCCCATTATTATTAGCTTTTTGGAAAATATTATGTCCTTTTGGAATACCAATTTACTTATCAATTTAAAAGGTAAGAAAATAGTAATACGGGGCATTTCAATTAAAAGAGGGATTTTTCAAGGAGACTCATTGAGTCCTCTTTGGTTTTGCTTAGCATTGAATCCTCTATCTAAAATGTTAATTAAAAGCAAGTTTGGAATAAAAGTTAAGGGTAATACAAGGGAGAGTAGTACAATTTCGCATTTATTATTTATGGATGATATAAAATTATTTTCGAATTCTGAACAAAATTTAGAGAAAATGATCGAGGTAGTTAAAAACTTTTCAGATGATATCGTATTTAGGATACCCACAATCAAATAGATTAGACCATAGTAGTATTAAAAATGATATTAGGATTAAATTTCAAACAAGGATAAGGAAATTTTTTAAATGCAATCTATCTGCTAAAAATTTAGTAAAAGCAATAAATACTTGGGCAATACCTCTATTAACGTACTCATTTGGCATAATTAAATGGTCTAATACAGATTTAGATAACTTAGAAAGATTAATTAGAACTACGCTAACAAAGTTTAATTGCCATCATCCAAATTCAGCTATAGAACGAGTTAATTTACCTAGAAATTTAGGAGGTAGAGGTATAGTCAAAATAACTTCTTTGAAACATAATCAGGTAGAAATGCTAAGAACTTTTTTCCATAGGAAAGCTCATAGCTCAGAAATGCACAAAATAATTTGCAAGGCAGATAGAAATATTACACCTTTAAATTTATACGATGAGAATGCCAACATTTTTATAAATCCCAACCAGGAATTATTAGATTCCTGGTCAAATAAAATTTTACACGCAAAACACTTCAATTATCTCAACCAAACGTATGTTGACAAAATTAAGTCAAACAAATGGTTGAGTATTGGAGAGTTGAGCGCAGAAATAGAAGGATTTATGCTTGCAATTCAGGATAGAGTCATTAATACTAAAAATTATAGAAAGCATATAATCAAAGATACAAATCAAATTGATGATTTGTGTAGAAAATGTTTGGCTTTTCCGGAAACTATAGAACATATTATATCGGGATGTTCTATATTAGCACCGTCCGAGTATACATTTAGGCACAATCAAGTTTTAAAAATAATTCACCAAAATTTGGTAACTAAACATAACTTGATTGACTGCCGTAATGTAGTACCATATTATGAATACGAACCAAATTCATTTTTAGAAAACGAATTTTATAAAATATATTATGATAAAACTATACTAACAGACCGAGCGATTAGTCATAATAGACCCGATATAGTTTTACATGACAAAATTAAAAAAAAAAAAGTGGGTGTGTCAAGCCTACGCAAGACAGAAGTGAAACTTCTAGTTTCAGCTGATGCTTGGCGTGGCGCAGTTCGCTGGTGTCTGAGAGAGAGGAAAGAAGAGAAGAGAGAGAACGTTCGTGAGCGGCTCCCCCACCTCAACAAGGTTTCACTTCAAAAATGCCACAGCCGAGAATCGAACCTCGCTTAACTGATTGAAAGCCAACCACGCTGAGCACCAACTGTAAGCAAAGCCGCATAAATTGATTATATTATGTAGGTTCTGAAAATATGAGAGCTTGTTATGTTTTATAATGTTACCTACATCACACCCAAAATATAATATATTTTTAAAAATAATGTACAATGTACAGAAATAGAATCCCACACAAGATCGCGTAGTGCGCTCTAGCGAACGGATATTTTATCAGAGGGAGATAGTTTTAATTTTTTTTTCTGTAAATTATTACATATTATCAAAATAAATAAATTAATTAAATAAATGTAATACAATTATCATAATATACGGATTAGATAATAATTTTAATCCAACACAATAACGCAAAGCGCGCTCTAGCGGAGTAATGTTTTATCACAGTGAGATAAGTGTTTTTATTATTTTGCAATATTATTTTCTTTTAAAAAATGTTCTGACCTACTAAAAAATAAGATATTGAATGAAAAAGGCGTTAAAAACAAAAAAATAATGTGCGATGGCCGAGAATCGAACTCGGATCAACTGCTTGGAAGGCAACTATGCTGACCATTACACCACCAACGCCAGTTGTCGGGATGAGCTAAGAAGCATTTATATGTTACTTCAAAACTTTGACTAGATCAAATGAACTTTAATCGGTGGTGGGGGTACCCGCATTTTCGTTTCGGTCATGAGTCGGTTTTACTCCGGTCCTCGAAATTGCATGACGCGCGTAAAGAAGTTTCACTTCAATAACTTATATCATTGATGTTGCTATTCCAAATTCCTGTAATATTCAAAAATCTGTTAGTGAAAAAATAAGAAAATACACAGATTTAGGAAATGAAATAAAAAGAATTTGGCATTCTCAGACTATAAAAATATTACCATTCGTTATTTCGGCTACTGGCATTATACCTAGCTCTCTAATTAAAAATTTAGGCGTATTAGATCTATCAAAAAATTTATATATAAAGACGCAAAAGTCGGTCATTTTGAATACATGTAGGATAACAAAAGATTTTTTAAATATTTATGTTGAGGGATCAGTAGGATTTATAGGCCCTGTTAGAAGTTCTACCGAGCCGAACCCTCTGATATGAAAATATCTGGAGACGGTGAATTTTTTTTTCCCATTTGATATCTGGTGATTTGACGTGTTGTTGTTCTTGTATTGTTTTGTATTTATTTTACTTATATAATGCACTTACATAGTGTTGATTGACTAGCTGATCATTTGTGGAAAAGTGAGTGGAAGGGTTAAGTTTTTCCTTTGGGGAAGACTTAACCCGGACAACTAAATCGGAAGTTTAAAAAAAAAAAAAAAAATTATTGTGAGTGTTTAAATGTATACTCCCAAAATGTGGATAGTATTATGTATTTTTAATGTAGGTTTATTACTAGATTTAAGTATCCAATTTATCTTATAAACTTACAGTACGCGCGCAAAACGTGTACCAGACTTATTTATTGGTATGGTAGTCAAAAATAATAAATAATAAATTTCTTTGTCAAAATTATCCTCGCGAGACATCGTAAGAGAAGCGAAAGATTATGTATGAGAAGATGCACAGTCTAGCCGGAATGTAAGTGGAACCGAAATGAACGTATGTCTAAATGTATGACAGAGACAACATGATCAGACCAAATATTATAAATGGGTAGGTCTTCTTTTGTTTCATGTCTTTTTAGCAGTAGCTTCCTTCGTGAGTGGTTTATTCATGCTTACTTCTAAGTAAAATGTACCAGTTGTGCGTCAATCAACGTGTAAATAATGTCCCTACACATCGGTAATATTGTGGTAGAGTTATCCGTCACATTTTATACGCGATCATGCACTATTATCTACAAAGAGGAACCGGTCTATTACAAAGTGACTCAGTCAGTAGTGTCACCAAAGTAAGAAATCGTATAATCTACATTTAATAAAATCAATCAAGAATGTGATACTCATTACCGGGAGCACATGAAAGTGGAGGTTTAACGAGAAATTCCTTGATACCCGGTCGTGACGTCTCTACGTCCCGTAGGTGATCATAGCATCGTGTGACTCTATGTCTCCCTGGTGGTTTGGAAGACTATTTCATTCGACACTTGGATTGAAGCGTGCCTATCTCGGTTCTAAATCTCCAACTGTGTGCTGCGGATTTAGATTGAAAATGTCAAGTTCAAAGACAGTTGTTTTCTAATCGAATAACTTCATTACTGCATGCTTTCCTGGCGTGTATTTTCTTAAGGCGATGCACTACGTAGTGTAATATTTTAAATTGAGCCGCTATCGAAAGGTTTTTGGTGGTACGCCTGCTTGTTGAATGCGTAAGAGCGAGATGACTGATAGGGGTATAAAAGATGACGGATGCATCTGCTCGCGCTCTTTACCAAACCGACAGCTCAGAGATAAGACGTAGACAATCCGCACTTAATTGTTAATAAATTATATTATTGGAACACGCGTTCTATTATTGTGTTCCCACCAAGTCTGTAAATAACAGTATAACAGTTATTTAACAGTGGCGCAGCCTACGGAAATCAGTAAAACATTGATTAAAAGAATCAACGCGCGAGATTTCGCTCAAGGAAATACGCGATATTATCGAAAGTTCGGATTGCAACATATTATTCGGGTCGGTAAAAAAGGCCGGACCGAAAATATTGTTTTTCTTCCCTGAAAGGAGTGAAGAAGAAGAAGAAGCCACTGGAGCCAACCAGCTTCTCGGAAGGGGGAAGCACGGAAGGTCCAGGGCGTCAAGCGGCAGCATCTCCAAGGGTCAAAGGATCGGAGGGGTCCGGGCCACAAGAGTGGTCTGGGGGCAGCCATCAGCAGCACCAGGGTCAAGGATCGGTGTTGCCAGGTCTCAGAGCGGTCTGGGAAGAGCCATCCAGCAACAAGAGTCAAGGAGCGGTTTCCTGAGAGGGTCCAAGGAGCAGATTGGAGAGCGGAGAAATCTTTGGGAAGTTTTTTTCTGTTTTTCTTTTCTTGTCTTGTGGGTACCTTCTGGGTAGAGGAAGCATGGAGTCAGGATTGGGGTCCTTCAGTTTGCGTGACGGTAACTGGGAGAACTTCAAGGTCCGTCTCGAGCAGTACCTCCTTGTGAATAATGAAAAGTACGCATCGGATGTTAAAAAAAGAGCTATTTTCCTAAATGTTTTGCAAGATGATTGTTTTTCTTTACTGGTAAATTTGTGTATTCCAAAAAAGGTAACAGAGGTTGATTTAAAAGATTTAATATCTAAGCTCAATGAATATTGTTGTACGACAAAATGTTTCTTTGAAGAAAGGTCACAGTTCTATTCAGCTAAACAAAGGAATGACGAATCAGTTTGCGATTTTGCTGTTCGTTTAAAATCTCTTTCTAGCAATTGCAAATTCGGGAATAGTTTATCAGAGAAATTAAGAGATTTCTTTGTATTAGGTTGTAAACCCGGTAAGATTAGAGAAAAATTATTTCTCGATAGTGAATCATATACGTTCGAAAAATGTGTGCAAGTAGCAGTGTGTATTGAACTTGTAGCATCAACCCAATCTCAATCAGCTGATAACAGAGTTTTAGCTAATTTAACAGTCGGCGGAGGTCGTGTCTCACCTAATACGCATGTGAAAAAGAGAGATGAATATAGTTTCAAGCGAAGCAGTAGCTGTAATCGGGCTCGTTCGCCGTTTCATCATGTTACAAAGCGTAATTGTACGGTTTGTGGTTATAATAATCACACGGCGGTAGAATGTAGATTCAAAAATTATGTATGTAAAATTTGTGGTACTAAAGGTCATTTAGCAAAACGGTGTAAACAGGTGACAACACGTAAAAACGTGAATATTTTGTTATCGGATGGAATGGTTGGTGATGTACTAAGTATTGAGCCATATTATATAGAAGTTTCACTCGACAGAATAAATAATAAATTCATGGTAGATTCTGGAGCATCTTGTAGCGTAATTCCGGAAGAATGTTATCTCAATAAATTCAGCAGTATTGAGTTATTGCACGAAAACGTGAGCTTACGGAGTTTTGACAATACGCTCATTGGTGTGGTAGGTACTTTCACACCGATACTAGAGTATAATGGTCTACAACACCGACTAAAAATTATTGTCGTGCGTAGTTCGTCACTTTCGATTTTAGGACGTGATTTCATGAATCTCTTTAACGTGGAAATAACGGGGATCGTTAATTGTGTAAAACAAAATACATTAAAAGAGCGATTAGTGAAAAAATTCCCAGAAGTTTTTACGGATAAAATAGGAAAGTTTAACAAGTACGAAGTGAATTTAACATTAAAAGATTGTGCTGTACCGATATTTCGTAATCACAGAATAATGCCGTTTGCTTTGAAGGATAAAGTTGAAAAAGAATTAAGTAATTTACTTTCTAACGGTATTATAGAACAAGTTCAGTATAGTGATTTCGCGAGTCCAATCGTACCTGTGATTAAGAAAGATGGTAGCATTAGATTATGTGGTGATTATAAATCTACAGTGAATAATCAGTTATTAATTGACAAGTATCCGTTACCTAGAATTGAGGAATTATTAACCAAAGTGAATGGAGGCAAGGTTTTTGCTAAAATTGATTTAAAATCCGCATATAATCAGTTTGTTTTGAAAAAGGAGTGTAGACGTTTCACAACAATAAATACCCACTTGGGATTGTTTCAATATAAACGTTTAGTGTTTGGGTTAGCACCAGCGCCAGCAGTTTTTGCTAAAGCAATGGCAAATTGTTTATCAGGATTACGGAACATGACGTTCTACTTGGATGATATTATTGTTATAGGAAAAGATGAAGTCGACTTAGAAAAAAACGTGTGTCTCGTTTTAGATAGGTTAAAAAGTTGTAATTTAACGGTGAATAGTGAAAAGTGTGAATTCAATTTAAAAGTTATTGAATTTTTAGGTTATAAAATAAGTGAGCAAGGAATTCAACCGTGTCAGCGGAATAAAGAAGCCATTTTAAACGCGTCAGCGCCTAGTGATTTAAATAAATTGAGAAGTTTGTTAGGTATGGTTAGTTATTATCGTAATTTTATTCCAAACATGGCAGATATATTGTCACCATTATACGATTTACTTAAAAAAGATGTTAAGTTTCAATGGAATACAGAACAAGAAAACAGTTTTGCGATAATAAAAAAATATTAACTTCGGATAGGATTTTAACGCATTTCGACGAGAATATTCCTGTGAAACTTGTCACGGATGGAAGTTTGAATGGGATCGGAGCAACGTTAATCCATGTATTTAAAAACGGCGTAGAAAGACCAATAGGGTTCGCAAGCAGAACTTTAAATAAAGCGGAAAAAAATAAGTCAGATTTGAATATAGGTCAGAAAGTGATGACTAGAGATTTCAGAGCTCAGGGTAATAGGTTATGGGTCCCTGGGGTTATTGTTGAAAAAAAAGGTAGAAAAATATATATCATAAAAATTAACAAGTCTAATATGGTGTGGAAAAGACATTTAGACCAGATAAAGAAATTACATGTTTCATGGCAGGAGGGAGATGAGCCGGAAGTCGGTACGTCTGACACTAGGGAACTGTCGACGGATGAAGTTAATCTCTCAGGTATGTTACGTAATAGAAGTGACTCTAATACTGTTTCTCCATGTTTCAGGTCTAACCCATGGCAGGGAAGACTTCGGCCAAGATGAGGACCTCGCAGTCCAGGAGGAGGAGTGGACGGGCGACGAGACAAGAGAAGGGAAGCAGAAAGAAACGCGGCATATGATAGTTAATTTTATAAAAAAAAATATGTTGTGTTAATTGTTTAGTAAATGAAATATATAAAATAAAATTGTAAATGAAATATGTAGTAATAGGGTATGATATATATAGATAGGGGCATTCAATTTTAGTAGGGGAGGATGTAAGAAAGGTTTTTGGTGGTACGCCTGCTTGTTGAATGCGTAAGAGCGAGATGACTGATAGGGGTATAAAAGATGACGGATGCATCTGCTCGCGCTCTTTACCAAACCGACAGCTCAGAGATAAGACGTAGACAATCCGCACTTAATTGTTAATAAATTATATTATTGGAACACGCGTTCTATTATTGTGTTCCCACCAAGTCTGTAAATAACCGTCTAACAGTTATTTAACAAATAACAACCCTTACGTAGATGGCGATAGGTTTAAATTCCCGCTTAACACCATCCGGCTGTTTTGATTTATGCAAGAAAAAAACATGGCCAAAAAGTGCCTTTTATTTTATTTTGTTAATGTTCAGGCATAAATATTTAATTTTTTTTCGATCATTTTATAAATAACTAAATTTGCCACATTAAACAATAAAATCATAACCGAAAATGGGTTCGTAAGTAGGAGATTTTGAACTTAACCCTTAAATGCTTCATTTATTAATTTTTCTGGAAAAAAATATATTTTGTAGATATTTACATGCATATGCAAGGAAATATAAAGAGTTTATTTTTTTTGTAACTTTTTAATGATATTTGATTAAAAAAAAATTGTTGCAGATTTACAACACCATGTATTTAATAAAAAATAATATGAACAATTTACGTATGAAAAAAAAATAAAAAACCTAAAAAAATTTCTCAAAACTAATAAGTGTACTGGAAAAATACGAGTTATTACATATAAGTATTGTATTATTGTATCTACTTACCTAAGAAAATCAAAATAATAACAAAAAATTATAGCAAAACCAAACTGTAATTCTAACCTCCAATCAATTTTCGAGAATCTTCACTTTGTTAAAGAAAAAGTGACATTTAACATTCGCGAAAGAAAAAAAATGTGATGCCACTTGATAAAATATATTACCGTGAACTTAATAATTCTAAAACGGCATGCATTAAGTATACACCAAAGACTTAAAGGTGGTTTGAACGGTATGTTGCAGTTTTGCAACAGTATGCATTTAAGGGTTAAAGGCAGTTTTCATAGGCCTTATACATTATTTTTTCTGGGCTTATAAAAAGACCTATCTAAAAATTACTCGATTATTAAAAAGGCCAAGATGTATTCTACTCGCGGTATTTAATTAAAGCATCTGAAACATTTCTAGGTGACCAAATTTTCAGACCAAAAACACATGATTTTGCATTACTACGTATGGCATCGCCTTAAACAACGTTTCAAATTATCGTTCATAATTATTATTGTTATTTCTCAGGTTATTCTGGTTAAATGGAATTTCTCTTAACAGGGCTAGTTCATGTACCTACGGACGATTTATATCTGCGGACAAATAGTTTTGAAAGAAAACTTTGAAGTAAACATTAAAAGTGTAAACGCAGCAATACAATATTGTTCATATCTGGCTTCACCAACCAACTCTGTATTAGACGTAACTCCATTTGCAATTTTATGAACATTTGGCACAACGTTATTTCAACAAAAAAAAATAAACCCACATCTCTAAGAAACGTACTCCTATTTCCGAAATTAAAAGGCAATTTGAAAAAATATATGAAAGAGCTTCAGACAAACAACTCATTTTAATGGACGTAAAATCAAGGCGGTATTTTCAAATTCAAATTATTTTTTTACAAGAAACACCAGGATGAGTGGAGAATGGAAGACTCTCAGAAACTAAGTATTACAATAATTTATTTTTTTTATAAACTTTATGTAAAACTATTTTTAATTGGCATTTTACTCAAATTGAGTGAAAAACTTTAAGTTAATTATCTTTGTATAAAATCCTGAATAAGATATAAGAAATGATTTTAAAATCCATTTCGTGTGAACCGATCTTAAAGTATCGCTCAGGCCTGCAATTCTGGAGTTAAACTATCAATCGTGTTCGTATGCGCCGTCTTCGAGTGAAAAAGTACCAGTCGTCGCGACTAACTTTTTCGAATGTTTCAATTTTACGTATTCTTGAGCGTCGAACGGTCGAAGTTGGTAGAAGAGATGATTATATTGGCACCCCTGTGAATATTGTCTATGTTTCTGATGTTTTTGGGATTTCTATGGTGTGACTGTCAAACAGACAACAGTTATTCGTTATTCAAAACAGAAATGGCTGCGGGACATATTACAAATTGCCAAAAGCAACTCTTAATTGAGCTTGTAAGCTCCGATAAAGACTTAGTAAGTGGGAAATTTTCACCCACTTTTACATTTGCGGAATCCGCGCGGTAAAACAAAAATTGATAGCTAGACTAGATTTTGACAGCCAATTCTATAGAAACGCCAACAACCTACCACTCGCTGCCCTGTTTCTACTGGTTATACCCAGTAGTTGTTGTGTGGAATGACTTTTGACGTTTGGCGTCGAAGTATGTACCTTCGACCAATTTCGGGAATAGCAACGACGACCAACGTACGTACTTTCGACGGCGATTACGAGCGCCCTCGATTCAGGAATAGAGCCCCTGGTGACAGATGACCATTCGAAAATCTAAATTTATGTTGAATTGACTTTCACCGTGTTTGGTGACCAGATTTGAATAACCAACTAATTTTCACCCCACCACCTTCAACCTCACAACGTACCCCACAGTGTGGTGCCATAGTCTTACTGGTTCCAAATCTCATCCGGTACTCAAGTAAAAAAATAATATCCAACTTTATTTAACGTCATTCTTTGAAATAACGTTCAAAAAGAATCGGGGTGCCCAGGTTCATGGAATGAGGTTTGTCTAGGTCTTGGCGGCGGATACATTTGCCCACCTAGTGCGTTGCGGGTCGGATCGGGAAAGACTGGTTGATTGAGACCTTTTGACCCTTCCAGTAGGACTCTCTCTCAATCCATAGTCTTGCACCGCGGTGGAAAGGATGGATTCAAACATCCGTCACTCCCGGACACATTGACCCTCATATTCCTACACATCCCTCATACCTTTTCCTTCCCAAAACTTTATCTTCTTCCTTTTCCTAAAAAGACTCCACTGCATCTCCAAAGATGACATAGGTTCTGAGAGATTTTTTTTCTTCAGGGCCTCCTGTTTGGAGCTTAAGTAAGAAAAATAGATAATTTCACCTTTAATTGAACATTAAAATATATCTTCTTATTAGACCACATGAAGTTGAACTATTTTAATTGTAATACATAAATTAAGAAAGTTTTCACTTCTAAAAACGCCTCCCGTTTCCGAGCCTGAAACTGAATTTCATTAATAACAACCAAGATTGGAAACGTAAATGGAAAAACAAGAAACGGACAGCAAAAAACCTGATTGTCGACAGCCCCGACAAAATCTCAAACATCAAAGTATTCCATAATATGAGAAACATCCTTGAATAAAGGATATTAAAGGATACAATTGTGGAAGGCACCCGAATGCTTCTTGACAAAAGTAAAAGAATTCGTAAAAAGTAAAGAAAATCAATTTAAATCAGAAACAAATATTATGAAAACCGATAGTAAAATGTTTGCTTCCTTTTCGTTTGTTCGCGTTCCAATTCTACGATCTTATTATGCTTTGTACGAACATGACACTTCCCGTTTATACGGACTCTATATATATATTTATTTTTTGTGTTTCCTTATTCATAAAAATTTAAATGATTACAGTTTTTTTGTTTCTACAGCCACCATACTAGGTACATGCCCGTATTATGTAACGAATTGAGTCGCGAGTTAAAGTGGATGTTTGCTAATTCCAATGAAGTGGAATGAGCAGACATCGCTGCCTTCTTCATGCAAAACTTGGTTTTGCAGCCAAAATACTGAACCAAACTAAATAATTATCTTTTAATCCAAAAGGTATAACAAAAATTTAGTACGGATATGTGATATTTTATTTTTTTTTAGTTTTAAATTGTTATATATATTTATGCCATTAAATCATTTTAGAGTAAATTTTGGCATTTTTTCTGCGTTAATTGTAAGTATTAAAAAATTATTTTCCCCTAACTACCGATAAAATATAATGAGAAATAAAATTAAAAAAAGCACGGTGTAAAAAGGCATTTTTTGGGTAGAAATTTAAATTTAAATATAAATTTGTGTTCCAAAGTAAGTCGGTCGTTTAGAATTAATCTCCCATCAAAACGCTTTTAATCATATAATTTATCTGTTTTATATTTCATCACTCGAATAGTAAAATAAAGCAAAATATATATTTTTTTAAATAATTAGCCTTAACTCACAAATAATTGAAAAAATTGCCTCTAAAATCATGAAATCAAAATTGATTACTTTAATGGGCCATATTTAATAATTTAAAACACAAATGAATAAAGTAGCACATACACGTACTAGATATTTTCTATGAATTTGGATTAAAAAATTTTTTTTTCAGTTTGGTTGGGTAGTTTGGCCTGAAATTTAAATTAATCCCTTAAAGTAGATGTATGGCATCCCCAATTAGGTATGTTTTTAGGGGTTCCATGATAACTCAACTCAGTGACAATTCTTTTTAAAAGTGATATAAAGTCATTAGAAACGATGAAAAAAAATTTAAACCTAACCTAACTTACTTAACCCAGTTAATAAAGTTTTTGTTTCATCACTTTCCATGACTTTTTATGACTTTTTAAAGATGTGTTAATTATCATTTTGATGAGTTATCCGGTCACCGATTTTAGGATGAAGGTTGGGGGGATAAGTAGGAGATAGGGATGTGGAATGTAGGTGGGGGGGGGTACCTAGATATTTAGATCTTGTCAACAAATACGTCTAAAGCCATTTCATGCGACGTTTAAATTTTGAATGGTGGTCTTACACCACGGTGTTACTGAGAGTGTCTTCCACTCTGTAACGTGTGGCAAGTTTGAATTATATAATTTTTAATGAAAAAAATGTGAAACAACACAAATTCATCAAATAAAATTTACTTTCGTACGCCGGGGTGCAATCCCGCATATCGGATTGCGAGTCGACTTTGTTTGGTTTACGTTTTCAGCAAATAAAACCACTAGTTAAAAACACCACTAAACCAACATTACTCGACAAAAAAACACTTTATTTATTTTGATTTTGTCTAATTCATAGAACTTCATTTAAAAAAATTTGAACTACACACAGACATAGGAATTAATAGACGAGAAGATAATGGCGAGGGGTAAAATCAACTGTTGAAGAACGAAGGGAGTAAAGCTGACTGTGATTCGTCAATAAATCAATCTGACAGTAAATAGGCATCTCGCATTATAATATCACCATTTACTTCTTAAAAGTAAAATCTGCTTTTGAATGAATAGACATTTTTACATGGGAGCGCAAATTACTCGCCACGTTATGAACAAATTTGCGAAGTCCAAATTCGGCAAAAAAATTCGGTTCTATTTTCTGAGTCGTATATTTCGTTAGAGTATTTAGTTAAGACACTTTTATAAATGTTCATAATTTACTTCCCAGCAACCAACCAGCTTTGTGTTTCGCGTCCAGACATTTCTCGATGTGATAGTAACAACTGATTCATATTATACGATGTGAATACGCTTAAAATAAAGTAAAATAATGCTTATATATGGAATGTAATACGACCATTGGGTTTATTCTCTTTTTCACATCTATTTTTACAAGTTTTCATAGTACAAGTCAACATTTTGCCGTATTATTTCGTAAAATGAACCGATGATGCCTCGACCATAGTTCGCACAAGAATGATGACGTCACGTTTTCAAATTTCACTTGAGGCCATACGCGAGCACAGCCGGCTCCAATGGAACCGGTATGGGGAGTGGGGATAATACGCTTTTAATCACTTAGGGCAGGTCTACTAATATTCATATGTCTATGGAACTACATAAGTTGACAGTTGGATTATGGACTTGAAGTTGTGATGTTTTGAATATCCACAAAAACAAACGATAAATAATAAACGAACGTGCTCAAAAAAATTTTTTTGTTTAGACAACGACGGAAGATTTACGGACAGACAGGCCTGGAGTAAACAGATTCCCACGGGAAAGGAGAGACCGGAGAGACAGTCGAGTTTTGAACTTGGGTGCATTGACAGCCCCGAGAAAGGGATACAAATCAGAAGTGTTGTTTGAAATTGCAGTTAATTATTGAATTCAAATGGTATTAGAGAATATTGCGGAATATTGAATTAAAGTGAAAGATTATTGATCCGGTGTTTGTGTGAAGTGAAAGTGGTTCGACTCAGTGGGAAAACAATTAATAATAATGACAATAATAATAATTGGATAATTTGTAGAGCGCCGTTTTGTAAAAACCCACCTCAGGGGCGCCAGGTGTTGTGCAATCGCGATTGTGTTATAAAGTTGTGTTGATTTAAACGTGATTTCGTATACAGTTCGAACTAGATTGCTTGTCTTAAGAACATGAAAATAATAAAAATAATGATTGCGTTTTTAAAATAGAGTGAATGTACTTAAAGGCAGCAAGTGTTTAATCGGGCTAAGTTATTGATTTGGCGAGATGGCATTCTATCCACGGAGACCGAAAACCAGAGAATCAAATAGATTATTAACTGTGGGTTCGAATCCTAACAGATTAGGGAGGTACAATTTTATTTACAGGAATATTTAATTACCCTTTTATAAGCGTAGGGAGGAGGTCGAAAATTAAAGTGATTTAGCTATATAGTGTAACCAGGTAAGCTTCACGCTGAGAATGAGAGGTGCCTAACTGGGTGAGTTTTTTATATTATTTATTAAATTTCAGAGGACCTTTTTAAAAGACGGATACAACCGAGGTACAGGAACTAAGTTTACGACACCTGCCGCCCAAATAATGTTATCATTAACAGGGATGTGCTAGGCGAACCGTCAATCAGCTGTGAGCGAGAGACGAGTCAACGACCTTTTCATATATAGGCCGAGAGGCGCGGAGTACAGTCAGTCAAAGGGGAAGTTTTGCTAGCGTATGCCGTCCCAAATTGAAAGCGATCGGATGCAACCAGACGGAACGAAATGAAAACTTTTCTTCTGTTATTTGACTTTCTAATTTAATACTTTTCATCTATTATTTGACTTTCTAAGTTACGAATTGGGATGCACAAAAACAAATCTAAAGTCGAAAGAGGGAGATGGTAATCTCCGAAATAAAACTACCAACCGAACAACTTTTCTCAACAGGTATCTTTCGAGAGGTAGGCAGCCTCTTTAAATTAAATGCAAAAAATCAAACCAATTATCCGTTTATACCTTACCTGAGAGGATAGGTATTCAGTAGAAGTTACCCATACCTAATACACGAGGATGCTAGTAACCTCATAAAATAAATACTGGAACCAAATATTAAAATACAGACAGTCCTCATCCCAAATTTGGCATTTCGAGTAGACCTTACATATATCTCACATGATAATTGGCTGAATGGGTAGGCACACAACCTATCGTTAATAAGCAGGCAAAATGTCGACAAGATCGTCGTGTGTTACATATGTATTGACCTAGAAAGGGATGTAAATCCCCGACGGCGTGGGAGTTACAACGTTTTCTGGAGGTGGCACGTAACTTAGGACCTTGCGTGTCACATTTTCGCGACTAGATTCGTGACAAGGGATGTCATGGTTTTCCCCTTCTACACTCAGTAAAGTAGATTTTCCTGGAGGTGTTTGAGATTGGGGCAATTCTGAAATTGGTGATGAGACCTGGTTTTCTTTATTCTGGCGTGAAGGTTGCCGATTTGGAACAAGGGGAGACCCGGCCGGTTGTGATATCCAGACACGCAGATATCGATCGCCTTGCTCAAATTATCATCCATCAGTTTTGTTTGGTAAGAGGAGGAGTCAATCTCAAAAAAAATTCAGTCAATCTCAAAAAAAAATCATTTCCTTTCCTCTCCTTCCCCTCCCAAAATATATACATGGATGGCGCCGACAACTAACACCATAAACTTATCGTATGTATATCACATATATAAAATCTAACACTTTATTATATTCACATTACCCTACGATAGGTAGAATCGAGTAGCTAGTGGGGGGGGGGAGCAGGCGACTTAGAAGATAAGGTTTATAAAATGGGTTTAAAACACAGCGGTAATGGATTCAACTCACTCTATCTCAAAAGAACCAAGGGATACCACACATACATAAATAACTAGGTTTCTAAACCGAGAAACAAAAACCCAACACAACGTTCGGTGAAGCCTTTTTATACTGAACCGTCACGTGAAATGAGTACGTTCAAGGTCGTACGTCACGTAGACAAACTAGGATGTACACTCTTGAAGGGGTGTGTAATAAAGAAAAGACGGCAGGGAGGACCTTCCCTCCCCGGATATATATATATAACCAAAGCCTTATGGAAAAGTTACCTACGGGACTTAAGGAAAATTATCGTAGAAAGAAGAGAAGGAAAAATTTGAAGTAGAAAGGGCAGATCATTACAAAGTCAAAACAGCGGACACAATAATAAAAACCAAAGTACTTACAGAACTTAATAATAACATGATTCAAATAGAGTGTATATAATATTTAGATGGAGTGTGCTGAAGTAGACATTTTCGTCGATAGTTAATATGGATTCAGAAAAAATGTTCCGCTGTTGCGCTGAATATATTATGTATTAATTGTGTCTCTTGCATTTTTTACAATTATCATTTTAAAGAATTGAATGATTTAGTATTTTAATTTGTTTAATTTCTGAATCTTTGTATCCCATATCTGAGTATATACCTATTTGTGTATAAACTGAGTTTTTATAATTGGCTTGTTCTCACGTTAGTGAGATCATCTGTAAAAACCCAGTATAATTACATTTAAAAAAACTATTTGGTAGATTGGTAAATAAAATGACATTAATTTTGTTGAGTAAAATGGAGCATTTTTTCAGAGCCTTGAAGTTTATAGTTTAGTGATGAAATGACGTTGAACCACTTGAAACTTATAATAATTGATTTCATAGATTTGTGAGTAGGAATTGATACGTTCAACATTAATTCGATTGGATTAGAGTCGAAACGTTTCCAGAGCTTTGCAGCCCTCGTATTTGGTTTGGGCGCGGATGAAGTAAATTCGATTGTTATGAAAGCTTATTCGATTTTTGTAATGAATTCGAATATATGCGTTAAATATCAACAAAAAAATTTTGTAATCTGGATTTGTAGAGATATTTTTGAATGTAATAATTTCTTCAACTTTATTGTATCCCAGGCCGTAATTCAATGTTTAAAGAAAGCATTTGTTTATGTGAACGTTACCCTATCTTATATAAATATAAATTTGCAATCTATGCAAAGTTTTTATTTGGTTAGAGTTTGAATACCGCCCAAAAAACATCGGTAGAGTGTGTCTAAGTTATTACTATTATCCAGTTTCGGAAATTTTTACATATTTCCGTATGTGGCGGCATTTACACCATATGACAGAGACAACATGTCGGCTGTACCTGAATGATTACAAGTACAGCCGATGATAGCCGATGCCTAGGTAGGCAGCTCACTTCGAGTTGCTTGCCTTATTAGAATAACTAAGAGTCTCATATTGAAGGGACTTATCTATATGCTGCTAGATATTAATTGTATTTATTTATCTTATAATAATAAAGTAACTCGTAATCTTTGATGGACTGAAATATGTATTAAAAACTCCCGATATTAAGTGTATTCTTAGTAAGAAGACAATTATCCATATCAATCACTAAACAATTAATTAATCAATATAAATAAAAATGTAAATGTACGTTTGTTCAAAATCTCAAATCTCGCAAATTTTTTTTCCGATTGCTTTAAAATTTAAAAACAACGATGCATTTGAATATGCGTGTGTTTTTATATTATTACAGATGTCACCTGTGACAGGTAAAAATATGTTTTTTTTAAAAAAACAGCGAAAGCTGGATTAACGACATTGGAAACACATGCTTTTTTGTAAAGCACCACCTGTTCTACATAAACGCAACACGCGCTATTGTTTTTCTATGTGCACAGACATATTGAGTCACAGCAACGTTTAACGGGGTATAACTAGTTAACAATACATTACTACATCATTTAACTACCACAACCATGTGCCAAGCTTGGTGGTTTCAACATTATTCATGACTGTAATAAACAATGAACTGAATAAAGAAAAAAAATTACACAATATAAGAAAGAGAACATTTAGAGACTATCAACATATTGGTTATTCTTATAAATAAACTCTGTGGTTTAAGAAATAATTGTAAACATTGATCAAGATTCTAAAGGAGATACGGCATTTAAATTTTTTTATAACCATAATATGCTAATAAATAGGTAAGTCTCTTCAAAAGTAATCACAAAATAATATAAGTTACTGGAAAAGACTGCCGACAAGAATGTTAAGAAATATTCCATCTAGGTGACATTTTCAAGAATTTACAGTTCACGAGGAGAGAATTTGTGAAGAATTTTCAAAAATGTTATGTTAGAACTTTATAAATGGAAAATTGCAGTGCAGTTAGACTGTCTTTGCTGCATTTTAAAATACATTTTATCTATCCAATTCACTACCAGTCTTTGATAAAATTGTGCTTATTTTATGTGTACATAATATCGATGGCTTGGAGTAAAAATATTTCATCTTCAATTTTGTTCAAAAAAGGGTTAAAAATAAAAAAATTCTAAAGACGGCCAATAATTTTTTGGGTTCAAATATTGCATCACCTTAACCTACCCTCCCAAAATTATAAAGATATGAAATTTATCGTAAATTATAGACATATTTTTACGGGAAAAGATATTTTATATCCTAAAAAATATTATTTATTTTTTAACGTGTCTTACAATCCTTGTTCCCCTGAAAAATTTATACCATAATATTGTATTTACATTAGACACAATGATTAAGGAACAAAAAACTTTTTTTACACAACAAAATCTAATTTTCGATTTCAGTTTACTAAATATAATGATTTTTAAAGGTACAATATTTTGATTCTAAGCCATCAATAAAATCTTTTCTCACAGTCAAATTCTTGGTCCATTCATCTTCATCGCATCTCCATCATCTTATCTCCGTCACTAAATGTAGGGACCCACTTGGGGGGAGCTATGTCATGGGTGTTTGTTATCCAATAAATGGTTCCGGGGCGGCGGTACCCATACCCGCCTCCGAAAGTGTGAATTGTATGTAAATGTAATACTTAATACATACATAAGAACTTAATTTTTCCTTAAATGTGCTGAACAGGTACATTTTTTATTTCATTGGGAACTAAGCTATACATTTTGATGCTTTTATAAATAAAACACTTCTGTGTTTTCGTTTTGTTCATTTATTTGGTTTAATGTTTTCTTTCTGTATTCTATGGTGTGTGGAAGTCTTTATTGTAATGTAGTTTGTCTTTAAAGTAAGTTTGTAATTGTTAAAAACTTTGTAGAAACTTATTTGTTTAACAATCATCATATGTAATTCTATTTAAGCATTTTCTGCTTTGTTTAACACGCATTATATGTTATTCCATATAAGCATTTTATGCTTTTTTTAACACTCATTATGAGTTATTCCGTTTAATCATTTTCTGTTTAGTTTAAAATTTTTATATATGTAATTCTATAAAGAATTTCATTCACTGAAGAAGAAGATTATACTAATAACACTAAGAAAGGGTTAGTGAGAATTTCAACAATTCTTCAATTTCCAATGTTAATTTTCAAGTTCTGTGTTCTGTTTGAAGTATTTAATGAGATGTTCAAATTCTTTGAAACAACCTATCCTTAGCAAAACATGAAACAGAACACGACGCAGAATGATCACACGACACGACCAATACATTTGGCAATGATATTATCAGTAAAGTACCTAATTGCATTTGGGGTGGCCATAATCTTGCTTAGAAATGCATTAGTTCAAAGCTCAATCTCTACCTGCAACACCCATAAGTAAATCCATTGATGTTTGTCTGCTTTGTGCAGCGAAGAGACAAAACGATAGAAATGTGTTGAGGGTATGTCTGTATGTCTGAAATAACCTTAATTTGGCCTCATTTCAGCTGAAATTGATCAACTAACTAACTGACCATCAAAGGCTAATAAAAAGGACGAACTGCCGAACAAATCGGTCTTGGCTTGCTTCAGACACATTCAGAAATACATCCTCTTTTGTTATTCTGGTTCTTGACATGACTTGACTCAAGTATTTGATAATTTTTTTATTTGGACATTAACAGTACAATTACTTAAAGTTATAAGGTACCAAATATTAAATAATACGTAGTTAACATACATTCTACATAAGTACTTAAAATGTATTATTCATTTTGTCTGGATTAAAGATTATTGTTCTCACTAATGATGTTATGAGTAATAATAACATAAAAAATACTAAATGGGAACAACGATTGTGGAGAGATGTACATATATATGCATAGACAGGCATATGTGGGGGAAGTCCCCTAACGCCGGACGGCAGGTAGTACCGAACGAATACGAAAACTATAGAGAGAGGCGCGGCAGCAGTTAGTCTTGCTCGTAGTTCACGTGAGAGCCGACGCCGACGCGTTCATTTTGCGCGGGAACGTGACGTATCGTGTATAAAAGAAAATACCGGTTTTTGCAAGATTTACGTTTGGTGACTTTCTTATTAGAGTTTAATTTATCTTTGGTAAGTATTTTTACATTTTTAATGCTTAAAACTGGTATTAAATAAGTATGTTTAATGTTATTCTTATGTTAATTTTGTTCTATGAGTCCCTACGACCGAACAGTGTTTTTTCCCCTATGACCGAACAATTATTTTTCCGCGATTATTTTATTTTAAATAATATTAATGGTTTCATTTTATTATGTCAGATAATTTTATATTTTAAATAATGGAGAAGGCGAAAAAAGGTTGCTGGCAACCCGAGAATTTAAAAATTGCAATTGAAAAAGTAACTATGAAGAATATGTCCTTAAGAGAAGCTGCTTTAAGATAAGATATTCCCACTACTTCTTTATGTGATAAACAAAAACTTTTAAGAGAAGGAAAAGAAGTAGAATTGAAACCTATCATTGGAAGGTTCACGAAAAACTTTTCGTCGGAATATGAGTATGTCTTAGAAAAACACATCAATGGCTTAGCTATAGATGCATGCCATTGACAAGAAGGAATTTTTAAAACTAGTATTTGATCTAGCTGTACACCTCAAAATACGTTTTAATTTGCAAAAAAATACAGCTGGTAAGAATTTTTATTACGAATATATCAAGCGTCATCCACACTAGTCACTATGAACAGCTGAGTCTACCAGTTTGATGCGTGCAGTTGTTTTTCGATAACTTAAAAAGTATTTTAAAAAGTTCTTTAAATGTACTTTAAAAAAGTACATTAAAGAAGACAGATAAGAAAGAGAAGATAAAAAAGACTAAAACTTTGCCGTTACAAGAAACCGTCAAAAGCGTAACCAATCTGCGCATGCAACCCAATAAACGTATTGTGTTGTTTGTTTTGTCATGATGAGGTCTGGATTCAGAGCAACTCGTGTAAGGAATGGGCTCACGAGGCATTCGCTGATATTCCAGAGTGCTCCGACAAGTATATTTGTGGTATATGTTACCTTTGTTAGGAGTGTTCGGTCATAAGTGCCATTTTATAAGAATGTTCGGTACTAGGTGCCACAGAATGATAAATCAAAAGTCAGCTTTTGTTTTTACTTTTAGTTTGTATTCTGTTGATTGTTTGTTGATTTATTTACATGTCTATGATTGTTGTGTACCGAATAATGTGTAGTAAATAAATAAAAATCCATTAATTTTTTTTTTAATATCTCCCAAGCTTAAGTGTTCGGCACTGCGGGACTTCCCCCTATATATATATATATAAAAAACTAATTTGTTAAATTTCTGGAATAAATTTTAGTAAAAGTTGATCACAATGCGAAAGCCTTAAACCTTAAAAGTTTTATACGTTAGCAAATAATCACAATAAGTGTAGTTATTGTTCGAAGTGAGTATAAGTTGATATTGGGCAAGTAATTGGTGAGTTATTTGATGCATTAGTGTTGTTGGCTTCTATACGAAAAAGGAATCCCATTTCTACAGCTGCTCCCAATTAACTGAAGCCAATACCCATCAGGGTATGTTGTGAGGCAGAAAGTAGCCAGGAGGGGAAGGAGATGTAGAAGAGGAAGGTGGGAAATTACCTGGCTATTCAGATCTGGTCACCAAACACGGCTAAATTAATTTCAAGTAACGTTTCAATTCGGGATGGTGGTCTTACTTCAGGCCGATACTGAGAGAATCTTCCACTCCGGAACGTGCCGCAAGTGCACTATATATTATTTTATTAATAAATCGTGAAATAACACAAATTTATCAGATAAAAAATAGTTGCGCATTCCGGAATTTGAACCTGCAACCTTCGGATAGCTAGCCGAAAGCCTTGACCCTCGACCACGGAGGCCGTTGAAACTGAACCGTATACTGTCGTCCTTGCTCTGCCAGCTCTATACCTAACTGCAATACATGAGGGTTTGAATCAGAACTCCACTGCGGAGTACTAGTTTCGGCTCTTTGGAAAAAAGGTTCGATTATTAAAATTTTATCATTAAGGCGATGCCATACGTAGTAATGCAAAATCATGTGTTTTTGGTTTGAAAATTTGGTCGCCTAGAAATTTTTCAGATGCTTCAATTAAATACTGCGAGTAGAATACATCTTGGCCTTTGAAATAATCGAGTATTTTTTAGATAAGTCTTTTAATAAGCCCAGAAAAAAAATAATGCAAAGGCCTATGAAAACTGCTTTAAATTTCAAAATCTCCTGATTACAAACCCATTTTCAGTTATTATTTTATTGTATAATGTGGAAAATTAAGTAATTTATAAAATGATCGAAAAAAAAAATATTTATGCCTGAACATCCACAAAATAAAATAAAAGGCACTTTTTGGCCATGTTTTTTTCTTACATAAATCAAAACAGGCGGATGGTGTTAAGAGAGAATATAAACCTTATCGCCATCTACGTAAGGGTTGTTATTGATAGCGGCTCAATTTAAAATATTACACGACGTAGTGAATCGCCTTAAATATATAAAGTTCTAATTTAAATGTAAATTCATTAATTGGTCTGTCTGGGGCTTAAGAGTTGAAAGTTTTTGTCTAATTAATTTATTTATTTTATATTATAGAAACAAACAGATTTTTTTTTTCAGATGTTAAATATTTCAAGGTGAGTACTTTTGACGGTATGTTTCCTTGTAATGTGGAATGTATATTTAGTAATTTACGGCTGACGTGTATATTTTATAGGTGTGTGTCTGTGTGCGTGTGTCTCTGTGTGTCTATGGGTGAGTGTGTGTATGCGTATGCGCAAAGAACAGTTTATATTATTGACATAACTTTACTTTTAAATTTGGGCAAAAAATGTCGATGTTAGAGTTTAGACAAATATTGAAGCACATTGATACATATGCAAATTTACATTTAATTTTTTTTTTTATAATTGATATAGATATCACTTCTAAATATCTTGTTCAGTGGCTTGATACAATTCAATCATAATGCGGTGGGCGCCGTTCATACATCTTATATACAACACCTGGGGCTAAGCTTGCAATCGAGGTATCTATCATAGGTCCGCTGTAACCTCTCTGTCTTCCCGATAAATAACGCATGCAATAGAACGAGAAATTACACACATTATCTCAGTGGCAAGACCACGTTGTTGTATGGGATGCTATTATCAATGCAATCAGCTAATCAGCACGCTTGATGGTACTGCGAATGTCATTAGTTTAATTCAATTACAAGCCTTCCGCTGGTAGATCCGTTGAAACAATACCATCCATCTACTCTACATTACTGTAACATTATTATTCTACCTGAGGCATTTTCATCTATCAACAATTTTTAATTGCCTCATTTGTGTTAGATAACTTTAAATTACAACTAAAATGATAAAATATAGTCACACATTGCACACTTTTTAGAAAAAGCTACCTACAATTCAAATAAACAATGTAAATCACCCTTACAATGCGATCATTAAAAACGACAGTTTATATATTTTTATAATAAGATTGTAATTGCCATTTAGGTACACAACATGGTATCGGCTGTACAAATATTCAGACTTGTCGGAAGGTGTGCATTATAATTGCGTGCGGTAAATATTGTGTACGCCATTGAAATTAAAGTTTCTAAAACGTGTATTTAGCATAAACTTAATAAATACAAATACAGGTTATTATCATACCAAAAATACGGCACTTTCTTGTTTTATCTTTCGAAACGAATAACAAAAGGATGACAATTCAGAAAATATGTGTGTGCGGATGAAATAGCAATACAACGACGCGCGCATCTCCTGAAGTTAGCATCAAGCGAGAAACGAAACGCATGAGAAAAGGATAACAATTCAAAGAATGTGTCCTACACTTGTATTTCTGCATTCCCTATCTCGCTTTATTTAATTTCGACACACACAAATTTCGGTTATTTAAATATTTGCGTGTATTTACGAATAAAACGAAATTCTGTCGGGTTTGTTTTTTGCTCGAACATAATATTTTTTATTAGGTAATTTATATTTTAATTTGTATTCTACTCAAGCGAAACGATAGAAAAACCTTCAATTTATATAAAACATATTTTTTGGTATTCATAATGTACACCAATTCGTTAAAAAGATTAATCAAAATAGAAATTTTGTATAAAGCTTCGCCTTAAATTCAGCCAAATTCTGGAGATGAGTAAGAGCTGAGGGAATTTTATTCCAGATGAGCGGGCCTGTTACACGCAAAAAGCGATCATACCAGCAACCATATCAGCAACCATATGAATCAAATAAAAATGTAACAACTGGTCGGTGGCCGAGTTGACATCGCGTTTGGGTCCCACCCAGACATAGTGTGTTCAATTCCTCGGCTGGCCAAGTCCTCCATCACAACACAAGAAACATTTTCAGCTTACTGTGGTGGTAGTAGGAGATTTTCAAATATTTTCAGATTATTCGTAACCCGGGAATGTTTGTCTTTCTTTTTTTGAAAAAAAAATTATAATAATAATAAAAATATTTTAATGTTTGTATGAAGATTATGAGAGACATTTATAATCATGGATGTACAGATGGCTAAAATTATTAATTTTTAAAAATATAGTCTTTTAACTTATTCTAATTGGGGATGCCGTTATCTCACTGACTTAGGGTAGTTTAGACTCTTGTGCGATATTCATAAAGAAATGTAACGAAGATCATCAAAACAGATTAAGAAAATGCATTTTTTCAATTGAAAATATGTCCTTGACATGAAATAAAGTCATAGCACAACGTAAATGCGAATGATGCAATTACGAATTCCACGTACGTAACTTCTCACAACACCTCGCTCCGCCGAGAGAGGGAGAAAGGGGAGAAAGGCGGAGATCGGCGGTAGAAATCTCTCGAGAGAGATGTAAGGGTTCTTTGCAGTGAGATTTGTAATGAGATCAGTCCCTCCCTTAGGCCGCGCTGGAGTGTTTGACATCCCTTGTCTGGACCGCCGCTAGACAGGGGTTGATAACCCTCCCTGCCTGTGACTGGCGAGAAGCGCCGGACCTCTGGATATTGTAATGTAGCTGATATATTAAACTGGACACTACTTGGATATAGGAGAAAATATTACGTAAATGATGTGGGAATAGTGGGTCGATTTGTAATGTTTTTCGTAGGCTGAAGGAGGTTGCTTAATTGACTGAGATGTCTGGAACACTATATGCTAAGTCAGGTTTTATTTCAGTGCAGAAATCCCGGGATTAACTACCATATACATTCTTCTTTGCCCAGAATACTAATGGAGGGAAACAATTTTACCAAGTCAGTGGACATCTTTAAGCAAATATAAAATATTGTTAATGAAACTATTCAGTTATGTCCAGTAAATAATGTATATTTCTATCATACATTTCTATCTTCTTCGACATTTGGTTACGCTTTAACTTTTACTTTTTTTTTAAATATGACATTTAACAACAGCACCCATGTCTGAATCTTCTAAACGGTTTTAATCGAGAATTTAACAACTTTTTTTATTGATCGAATTGCAAATATGAAAACAAAATCACCAGTTAAATCAAAATCAAATTGTTAAATTTCACGTTTATTTTTGGATATTTCAAAGCGTCGAGGTTCATAAAATTAAAATCACATATAAAAATGTGCAGATTTTATGGTGCCACACCGTTAGAGTGGTTTGTTGCTGTAATACACAGATTTTCTAAAACAGATTAGTCACGATTTTCAGCTAAGGTGTGAATAATTTATGGAAGGCGTATTTTGTAAATATAAAGTATCACGCTAAAACATTACTGAATAGAAATGACTCTCAGGTTGCGATGCAAGGATCCGTTTGTTAAGATGTTAGAATTTATTAAACTGACTCAAAGGCGTTTCAATCGGTAATAAATTAACAATGTTTCAATTTATACATTTTTTTTCTAATTTTCTGTGACTAAGAATAAAAATATTCAATTTAATGTTGATATTTCTTGAAATCTTGATTATTAGAAATGTGCAAACAATTGTCATTTTACGAGCGTACTTAAAACGAGGGTGCATACTGGCACAGTGCGAGGTGCATGAAGCATAGAACACAACGCATAGTTCATAGAACATAGATGCATTATACTTAGGCACCGCGACGCTCATGCGACGGGCGTCGCGCCTTTACGACGTCAAGTGGCAAAGTACGTATTGTTCTGGGCCTAAAGGAAATGGCGGGACAACCGTCTTTATAATGAACTTGGGATTGAAAAAACGGTGCTTGAAAAATGAAAGGCACTATAAATACTATATTATGTAAGTCACAACCATAATTTACGGAAGGTTTTAAAATACAGTTTTTTTTAACATTTAGGATTTAAAAAAATATTTTTATATGCAATACGCAAATCTCCCTTAATAGTTATGCTGCATAACGGAATACAAGACAAAATTTTATTACACAACCAACTATCAGAAACACTCACTAACCAATACGATGCATGATCTGGGCAACAAGTTTGGGGGTACTATTTACATATTTACTGACTCCATTTATAGAACTAAGCTTAATCTATACCAGCATTTTGTTTAATTCTAAAAATTATTGTATTGTTGGTAGTGTAGTTTAAGTAATTAGTCTTATATGAAGTATTGTACTATTTTATATATTAACTGTAACATGTTGTTATAATATTTTTTCATAGTCAGTTTATAAATTTAACGTTATTTCATGTTTTAAAAACTTTGTGTTAAATATTGGATAGCTCTCTAGGTATACGCTGTTCTTAAAATGGAGTAAAATCAAATAAAAAAATATATGAAGTTATTTAATGTGATGTATGGTAATAAGGTTGAGTATTTAATCGATAGATGGCGCCAGTCATAAAGCTTACTCCAGAGTCCGTCAGGTGTCGCTAGAGTGTAACATATACTTGTGAGATTATATTGACAAGGAACAAGCTTCTCGAACCAGAGAATTACCAACCCTCGGGTAATGAACAGTGTAGCTAAATCCAGATCTTTTCATTGTAACGTAAATAAAAACAATTATAAGAAGAACCTTTTACTATTTTCATAGAGATCCCAACACAGAAAGTCTGCATAGTAAATGCAGATATAACATTTTAAAACAAGATTGCCTAATTCAATACAACGTCTCAAATGTGTAGATTGTATAATGTATGTATATATATATATATATATATTTTTATATATATATATAAATCTAATCTAAATAAATATATGAATCCAATTTCATATATATATATATATTTATATATATATATATATATATATAAAAAAGTGCTTATTTTCTTGGCTTTAAGCTAATATGGCGTCACGATGAAAAACAATAGTTAATATGGCGTCATGATGTAAAACAGTAGTTAATATGGCGTCATGATGTAAAACAGTAGTTAATATGGCGTCATGATGTAAAACAAGGGTTAATATGGCGTCATGATGAAGAACAGTATTGAACTAAATATTATGTTGTTGCTTTATTTTTATTTATTTCTCCTTTTTCGCTGTACTACATACAAATATAATACGTTTTAATTTTTTCGTTTGTTATTTCACTGGAAGCATTAAAACCAAGTAACAACTAAACCTTGATTAATGTAAGCTATATAAGTTAGAGTGTTAGTATCTATGCATATCCCAATGGCCAAAATCATCAATAAAAAAAATAATATTGCGCACTAGTCCCGAGTCCTGACTCAAAAAATGGAATTCCCATTTGGGGTGTGTTGTGTGAAGAGAGTGGGGATTCTGCAATTTATTCATTTAAAATAATATATAATGGTGTATTTGCAGCAAGTTTCAGAGTGGAAGATACTCTCAGTATCGCTGTGGTATAAGATCACCATTGACAATTGAAATCTTGCTTGAAAATCTGCTCTATTTACTATTATACAACTACGCCTTTCCTTATTTTTTTTCTTTTTTTCAAAGAAAGACAAACTTTCCCGGGTTTTAACGAATAAATTGACAATATTTGAAAAATCTCCTACCTCTAGATGGCTAACTTTGTTTACGGTTCAGTAAAGATTATTTTTTCACGTGTGAAATCGTCGTGTTTAGATTTTCTTATTCGGATTTTTTCATTAAAAAGGTACATAACTTCCTGAAAAAATTTAAAAAAATTATTTTCGATGACATTTCTTTCAAAAAGTTGCATAATTCGTTAAAAATGTTACATAAAATAGAGTGGGTTATAATTATATATGAAGGTGTTTAAGTACCTACTTACAAACATATTTCAGAGGAAATTTTGGTTTTGTTATATTAAAAACAATAAAACTTCCCTTCCACAACATAGACACTCTATATGCCCTTTACACCTCATATATTTGCCCGCACTTTCAACACTGTACACCGATATGGACTCCTTTATACAAAGCCCATATTGAAAGAATTCAAAAACAAAAATTAAACACAAAAATTATAAACTAAACATATACTTCTCAAATTATATCGAATCCATTAAATTTCATAACTTCCTCCAAACACAACGTCTAATTTTTTATCACATCTTATTGTTTAAAATCCTAAATAATGGACTGGACTCACTAGAACTTACCAATTTAATAAGTCTTCATATTCCGTCTAGATCAACCCGACAATCTGATTTATTTTATTTACCCTCGTGTAGAACAAATGTTCGAAAAAATTCCCCAATTCCTTGTATATGTGCACAATATAATACAAAATTTTACAGCATTGACATTTTTGGTAATAACCTAAAGAAATATCGATATGAAGTAATGCCTACGATCGATTATTGATATGAGAGTATGGAATTTATCGGGAGCATCTCCTATCCTCTTCCTCTTCCCTTCCTTAAACACAAAATTAAATTTAAATTATTCAAACTTCATTTCCAATAAACTTTAGCATAAGAAACTTCTGTGGCTTGACTTAAATTAACTTGTATATTTATTATTATTTTTTTGTAAACTAATGTTTAAGACAAGATTTTTATGCATAGCACAAAGGGTAACAATTATTTTACAAGCAATAATTATTAGCCTGAAACACTCATCCACATTGAAAAATCTCCTGATAAAAGATACACGACGCCAACGGGACTTGAACCCGTGTCCTTTCAATTTCCGGTCGACAGCTCTGACCACTGAGCTATGCCGGCTTATCTCTTATCCGCGAAATAATATAGTATATATTGAATTATGTATCTTTTATCAGGAGATTTTTCAATGTGGATGAGTGTTTCAGGCTAATAATTATTGATTGTAAAATAATTATATATTTATATTTATCATTTTATATTGTGTAAAAGCTGTTTGTTTCTTACAAATAAATAAAAAAAAATTAGGGACATACTTTTGGATGTGAGGTCTACATACTGTTTGTGAACAGTTCTGTGGAACGAACAGTGTTTATATGATTAACAGTTGATGGAAGGTTTTATTTTTTGCACAAATTAATCTTAGAAAATTTTCGTCAGACAATAAAAGAAAAACATGAAAATTACGACCTTTAACGGTCTTGCAAGAAAGAAAACAAAGTATTTCAACAAAACTTGAACAGAAAAAATCTCGTCCGAAAGGATCTCACAGAGGGTTCAGGCAAAATATTAAAAATAAATAACATAATGTTCCAAGAAGTGTGTTGATACAGAATTAGGTTGAATTTTTATTTCAACCCTTATGTTTTTCTTGGCTGGATATCTTTTGTTCTTGTTTAATCCGCCCGACACATCGTTGTGTCCAAATTCGTTAATTTATAAATTCTTCCACCCTATCTCTGTCGGGAGCTTATCTGGTTTATAAGACGTGGCCCGGAACGAATGGCAAAGAACGGAAATCAAAATCCGAGAAGGATATAGGAAATTGGTCGAACGGGTCAATTGTTTTCCTTTTTTCGTTCCACATAAAGCTGGACCTCCGAGTGAATTTCTCAATTGTTTGGCACGTTCTTTAAACTAAGGTTATTTTGCAAGTTAGTATTAGGAAATATTTAAAACTACCATGCATTAAAATGTACATAAGGCATTAAAAATACAGTAAGTATTGTTTTGGACCCTCCTCCAATTAAAAGCAAAGCAAAAATTTACCCATTTCAGAAAACTACAAACTAAATATTACATTAGCTTTTTATGTATAGGGGTTATTTGCAGCGGATAAATCTAAAGAAAACAAATATGTACTTTACCAAAATAAGACTCCATTTAACTCTCTAAAAACTTTACCCTTAAAACGGCAAAGGACACCGAAAAATAAATGCATAAGAAAAAGCAAACATATAAATTAGTCAATCCGCATAGCAAATAAAGAAATATTTTTAACTGATAAATGCTTGAATTTTAAAATGTAAACTTAAACCAAATTAAGAAAATGTTTTTCAAATTTTCTTCACCCAATTTACGCAATTCAATTCAATCAATTAAAGAACAAAATGCTATTCTATAAAAGTAGGCAAACTTAACTTTTTTAGGGGAAACCAAACATTTGTTAGAAGCAGATATTTTATTAGAGTAAAAAAAGGATCATATTTAGATACCGTTTCAGAATAAGTGAGGGTTTAAATTTTGATAAAAAATTACTACTTGTGAGAAAACGGTATTATTTTTGGTGTCAACTACTTTATTTGAATAACGTGAACATATAAAGGTAAAGTTTTATTATAAAATAGAGAATATAATCAAACTTTTGTGAACATTTACCCATTTTGTGTTGAAAATGTTACTCTTTACTCTGTTTGGTAAGCAGTAGCCCCATTTGAACGTTAGCAAAAGAAAGCTTTAATATTAAAACATAATTTCCAATTAACTTCAACATAAGAAACTTCTGTGCCTTGACTTCAGTTAACTTGTATATTTATATCTATCATTGTATATTACATAAAAGCTGTTAGTTTCTTTCAAAATAAATATCATATCTTTTCAATCAATACTAATTCAACCTATGTCTACTTAAAAGTTTTGCAAGCACTTGTATTTCTTACTTTTACATCCGTCGAGAGTTTTTGTTCATTTTGTGCTTTCTGATATAATTGTATGTATATGATGTATTGTTTATGGTGTATTTCATATTTCATTTAAAAAAATTCCACCCGCTCTCTGTACGGTCAACCCGCAAATGTCTGCACGTTTATCAATTTGAAAGTTCATTGCTATAGGTCAATGCATTCAAATCAGATTTTAAATGGCTAGTTTAATGGTGAAAGATTCCTTACTTAGTTAGTCGAATAATTAATGAATTTATTGGGCGCCAGTTTGTTTAAACATCACAAACAAGTAATCATTTAAATATGATAAACCAATATTTGTAAGAAAGAAAAGTAAATAATAAGATTACTTCTTTACGAGTTTTTAGTAAAATGCGTCTCGTCGACGCCATGATTCGCCCTTGTCGCTTCGTGTACGTAACGAATTTGAACTCATCAGCCAGTAGTGAGTCAAACGCAGCTGTCCACTTCGTTGTGTTGGTACGTATCGGTACGATTGCCTAGATCTTCGAATCGATATGTGTAACGGAAGTTGGTTCTTGTTAACAACTTATAACTGCAACTAAATAAAGTGAAACGAACAAAGATAAACATTCTCGGCTTACGAATGAACTGACAATATTTTAAAATCTTCCACTACCATTACAGTAAGTGGAAAATGTTGCTTGTGTTGGGATGGAGGATTTAGCCAGCCGAGGAATTGAACACGCCACGACTGGGCGGGACCCAAACGCGATGCCAATTCAGCCATTTCATACCGGTCGTGTTACATTAAACAATATAATTTTCTCTCTGATGATTTGATGTAGGTAAAAGTGCTGTAAAGGTATTTTAAAAATTATAAATAAAATCTTGTCAAATTCATACAGATGATAAAGTACCTACCTATTTTAAAAACATATTATTTTTATTCTGAATTATGTGGGAACCTTCTTTTCAATTATATCAACGAAATTTTACAGTTTTAATCTTTTAAAATGAATGATTGATTAATCTGGTTATTTAACACTCCAACACCAAATATTTTTTTATATTTTTAGTATAAGTTATGTTTCTATTGTAAGTATGTGTTTTTATTTTATTGTTTGCAAGTGATATTTTTCTATTGTTCATATGAAATATTTTGCTATTGTTAGTATGAGTTATGTTTCAACTGTTATTATGAATATTTTTTTTTACTTTTTATACGAGTTAATTTTTTATTGTTAGTATGAGTTATTTTTCTAATCTTTTTTATTTTTTATTTATTGTTTTGGTGTTTAATTCGTAGAACTCCATTTAATTTTTTTAAATAAATTTAAAATAAATCAAATTTAATAATGTTATAATAATTATTAAGTTCTGCAAGTATTTCTGTTATTTTTACAGTTTTTAATGTGACAGCTGTTTCGGCTTTTGAGGCCATTATCAAACTGTATGATAATGGTAACAGTTTGATAATGGCCGCAAAAGCCGAAACAGCTGTCACATTAAAAACTCTAAAAATAACAGAAATACTTGCAGAACTTAATAATTATTATAACATTATTAAATTTGATTTATTTTAAATTTATTTAAAAAAAAAAATTCTAATCTTCAATGTGTTGTTTTCTTGCTTAATTTTATTCAGATTGTTTAACAAAGAATGCATTATTTTTATGTAGTCACACATTTTTATCTAATTTTTACCATTCTAATAATTAAATTATTATTTTATCATTTATAATTTTTGAAAAAAAGCATTTTACGCTGAAATTTTACTGCTTTTTGCGATCTGGTAGATATGTTAGTTTATATAAAAAAGCGTAAACTGTTTATAACCAAATAAATTAAAAATTAAACAATTACTCAAATGGCTGATATCTTAAAAAAATGAATATTACTTGTTATTTTTAGATAAATCTTTGCTGGATTATAAAAACGTGACTCTTGCAAATAAAAAAATGTTTTCCACGCTCCCGTTTCAGGCAGCCGATTGTAAACATTGCTTTTCACGCCCCTATAAATGCGAAGCCTCTTTATCGATACGTTTTCTATTTTGGGGAAATCAAATGTAAGTAAGGGTGATTATAGTTTATTGAAAATCTATAGAAAGCATCGCGACCAACTTGGCAACAACAAACTTGGTTTTTTGACAATAACAGTTTGAAGATAGAAATTGAACAAGATCTTAGGAATTAAACGTCTTCGTGAACACTTCGAGAAAATATTGGAAGAAAATATCACTAATATTATTGGAACTGCAAATATTGTGTGCAAATCAGAATGTGGTTTTGTTGTGGACTGTAATGAATATTTGACACGACTATTGGGGCGACTGTGGTTAATAGTTTGAATTGGAAAAGGTTTTTGACTTACCCGTGGTCTTTTCGATCGATATTATGGCTTTGTAGGACACTGCGGTGATCACTGCACAAGCTTCTATAGTAGACTCGAATTAAACTCACTTAGGGAACATATTCAAAGCACAGGTTTTCTTAATAGGCTGGTAATGTATAATTAGGTGCTGCAATGTCACTGATTTAGGTACTCTACTACTTTTTTGTTACTCTTTCATTCTATATTACTATGTATGTACCTGAATTTTATATGTATCAAAAATTTTGTTAATGATAAAAAATTAAAAAAAAACTCCTCCCTTAAAGATGGTGACAGGTAATTGGGTAACATGTATTTAGGGAGAGGAATGCAGGAATATATGTTAAAGGGAGATGCATATAGTTGCGTCAATTTAGGGTGTTTTTATAAAATAGCAATGCAAGTGTTACAATATTATACTGGATCAAGTAGGTCATTTAGCACCCTTAAAAAATTGTAAACGTCGCGGGGAAGTAAGAAATTGGAGAAGGAGATTGAAAAGAATTTAAGAAAATTGGTATGCTAAATCAAAAGTAATATATGAAAAGCGGAAAAAGGCTTCAATTAGTAGATATTCTCAGTATTGCACTGCCATTCAGAATCGAAACTTCGCTTGAAATGGCTTTAGTCGTATTTAGTGACAAAATATTCAGTTGAAGTAAAAATGCCCAACTAGTTCAACACCCACTAACAAACAGCCTGGGTTCTCAATGTTTCGTAAACTCTGGACGTCCATCGATAGGTTAAGGTTCTCGCACAGCCGTTGTTGTGTCCACATAATTCATAGGTGTGCCCTTAAGACTTTGCTGCCATGAGTCTATTTTACAACTTAAATTACATATGATTGTTCATTGGTCAACCCATGTGAGTGATTGACATTGAACATATATGAATGCGATGCGATGCCGATCAACGAATACCCGCTCCATTCGTTCCCCATGAGATTGAAGAGGTCCATATGGCAATATTAATGAAATCCGTATCCGTCACCTATGGTCAGATAGCAATATTTGCGAGCACGGTCAGAATATGATTCCGATAATCGGTAGACAAAAGCCGCTACTTTAAATAACTGGCTTAATAATGAGTGGAGGTGAACTAACCAATATCTTAGAACTAAAAAAAGTCGTATGCACGATCCATAGACCTAATTAATTAATATCACATAAATTGATTCCGTTCCAGCATCGGGAAACAAAAGTTGTTAGTTATGACCAATGACCTCATGAACTAAGTAACTATATTTTTAGTGTCAAAAAGTACACGCGGATTGATAAAGTGCTTAACCCTAGATTCATAACCTTATCTAAGAGGAAAATTATTCATAAACATTCGTCTCACAGACGACTAAATTTAAGTGACGAGTTTCGGGGTACTTATAAATAAAATAAATAAATTAAGTATGGTGCTCTTTAATGTGTTTAATTAGGTAACAAAAAAAAATAATAAACCAGTTAAAATTAAATTTCATCGCTACATTCCACACACATGAGGCCGCGATGGTCCATGCACATATACTTTTTGCATTGCTTGCATTAGAACCTTGTCATATGCCGTTTTTTACTATCACAATAACCACAAAAAATTTTATGAGTACCACTTAGACCAGGTGTGGCAATGGTAGGCATTTCATCTAAAACTTCGGCGATTATCCCTTTTAGGCATCTCTTCAAAGTTGGCATTTCGTGTCTTTTACGTAACCATGTCGTTATCACTGTCGGAATCTGTCGGGACCATTTCATCTAATTCCACATGATCTTCGACATTACTGATTTCTTGCATCCTTTTGCTGACTGGTAAAATCATCATCACCAGAATCAGATAAACGATTCAAATAGTCATCAATTTGCCGATCATCCATTCTAAAATAAAATAAAAAGATTTTTATGTAAAATACACACAATAATACATTTTGAACGATCAAATAAGATGAAACTATAAATAATAACTCATATAGAATAATATCATATAATTACTTTTACTCTGTAAAACCAGAACTCATCAAAAACAATGTTTTAAAAATAACTTGCAGTCTCGTCAAAAGTTACACTATTCATAAACATTCGTCTCTCAGACGTTCAAAGGTCTATAACTTGTCCACAAGACTTCACTGCGAGGCAAATGCACCCGCGTTACTAATGAACAAGCGATCTAGGAAGGTACTTGGGAGGTCATCATTCTATCTCTTTCAATCGAGACACTAGAAACAAATTTACGTTTTGCTTGGTCTGTGGGACGAATTGTTATGAATCTAGGGTTAAAGTTATAATGATAATTCAACATTGTCAATTTATTACTATTTTTTTACTTTTACGTAACCGTTTGACGTTAAGGAATGTCAATTCATAGACAGATGCGCCAGTGTTGCCCGCGTTTGTCGATTTGCATTATCGATATCCAGATGACCTAGACCAAGATTACCTAGTTTTCCTTCGACCCCACCACCATACGAAAGAAGAAGTTACCAGATATAAGATATTTTCAACTTTCCTCTCAACTTCACACAACTTACCCCGTTTGCGGACGCCATAGTCCCATTGGCACAGTTGGGAGCAATTCAAATTCCCATGCGGTATTCATGCAAAAAAATAGTTTGATTCGTGTGACAAAATCTTTGAGCAAACTCATTACGAAGAAATACTACCATCATCCCGGGTTACTTAAAGTTACCAATATTGCATCGAATTACATAACTGTACAAACTCGAATAACTTAGTATAGGCTGAAATTCTTCCAAGTAATTCATACCTAAACGAAAAAGAATAGTCCCATTTCACAGCGAAAAAACATCAATAAATAAAGTCGTAACACCTCCACAATACCACATTCGTACTATGAAAATGAATAAATAATGTATGCAAAATATCCTCGCGGTTCGAGCGAAGCTTTGGCATGAGGGAGATGGAATTATACGCTCCATTGGCGGGTGAAAAGAGAGGGTTGTGAAGTGCTGCCAGATTGGGGATTTATTCATTGAAATGCACCATTCAAAAACAAATACGGAAGTATCAATTTATTTACTTATTTTTTTTAAATCAAAAATTCAAGTTTGGGTGATAAACATATAACCTTACGATGATAAACAATGGTTTATGAAAATACCGGTTTCTCGTAAAAAAAAACTTTTGTTTTACAAAATTTTATTTTAGCAGTTGCAATGCTCAAAACTCAAACTTGCAATGACGCATAGAGCAGAAAAATATATTTTTACACGAAATTAGATGTTCAGAAACACTTTCATTCTGATTTTAACTAACACTCCTTGCCTCATTTACATTCGTAAATGATCTCATGCATACTCTTCTATTATTCTGTTTCTTAATATAATCCAACTCAAGTATTTGATTTACTCGATCGTGCCATGTCTTCCTCGGGCGTCCCAAACTTCTTCTACCATTTAAATTCGCGTTATATATTCCCCTTACACTCATTTCTTTGTTCATTCGCTCTACTTGCGCAAAAGCATAATTTTTTTAATCTTATTCATTATGCTTACATCAGTCTTACATTCTTTGCACATCTCCACATTCTTAATAATAAAGGTAATTGATAGCCTATTAAGTAGGATGTTTGGCTAATTATTTTACCTATTGACTCCCACCTATGTATTGTAAGTTCCTTACTTCCTAAAATGAGTTTTGTAACTCATCGGTATTATTACATTTGACGGCCGGCATAGTCCAGTGGTAACGCATTGGACTGCCATTCCGAAGGTCGCGGGTTCGAACCCGGCGTGCGCAAATAAATTTTATTTGATTAATTTGTGTTATTTCACAATTAATTAATTAAAATAATAATAGTATATTTGCGGCACGTTCCAGAGTGGAAGATACTACCAGTATCGCCCTGGTGTAAGACCACCATTCAGAATTGAAACGATGCTCCAAATGGCTTTAGCCGTGTTTAGTAACTAGATTTGAATAGCCAGGTACTTCCCCACCTTCCTCTTTCCCTTCCCCACTTACCTTCAGCCTCACAACATCCCCCAATTAGGGATGCCATAGTCTCACTGGCTCCAGACGGGAGCAGTTGGGACTCTTGTGAGGTATTCACTATAAAAAAAATAAAAATAAAAAAAATAAAAAAATAAAAAAATTAAAAAAATTACTCTAACAAGAAATAAAAAAATATATATATAAATATTTATTTTAATATTTTTTCATTTGTTGAAAAGAATGTGACCTTACTAGGGTACTCCGTTCTAAGGTCATATTGTACATGATAATTTGTTCGAATTATATATTATAATTTCGGTCAAGTTTTTCTAGTATACACGACACGACACGACACGACACAACACGACACGACACGACACAACACGACACGACACGACACGACATGACACGACACGACACGACACGACATGACATGACATAACAACGTAATAATCGGAATAAATTATACTAACATACATTCAATATTAACCTTATTTTATATGCTACGTCAACAAATACAGTAGGTACACAGTACTATAAATCTTGTAGTTTTTAGAATAAAGAAAAAAAACTAGAAGTGCCTTATAAATAGGAGTTTTGTATCGGAAATTTAAACCCCGATTGGACAAATATTTACATCACAAAAAACGCCCACATAATTTTTTCTTTATTCTATGGTAGTAAGCATGTTTATAAAAAGAAAATAAAATATGCGATAAAAAAGTTTACTCAAACGGGTGAAAGTTTAAGCATCTACATTAAAACCTAGCAATAATTTAATGGGGTGTTATGATTTTCTTACCTTAAGCCCCTCTTAAAAGGTTACCCAAAATTGACATAGTGAGGCAGAAGTTTTACATCCAGCTGTGGCAGTAATATATATTATATTATCTATAAAAAAGGTCTTAGTAATTAATGTCACAGGCCCCGGGGAAAATTTATTTGAGCAATGCTATAGATAGTGTTATGATATATATATTTTCTCTATGACTATAAATGTTTTGTTTTGTAATTTTTCGTTTTATATAATCTTTTGTTTTGTATAAATTTTTGAATTCATATTCCTTTCTTACAAATTAAATTCATTTATTCCTTATTATGCTGCCTCAGTAGAGGTAAAGTCATAAGGAGGAAATCCATAATTGGTTTTATTTTGGCTATATAATACTTACGTACAAACTGAAGTAAATGTAAACTGTCGATTTCCCGAAAATTAATTAATAAATAAATGATCGCAGTAAAGAAGAAAAAAAAAGGTATTTTATCCTCCTTGAAGTTTTCGATGGTGTGTTATTGTTAATTTAAAATAAAATGTTTGGTGTACCAACTGGACCTCAATAAGGAAGTTGAGTCCATTTTTTTATTTTTTTTATCATTCAAACTTAAATACTGGTATTTTTTTTTTTTTTAAGTTTGTTTTCATAATTAAATTAATTCTCAAAGTTTAAATTTTATCAAGCCCGCCAAAACGAGCGGAATCCGAGCGGTAAGAGGCGGGGTGTGGTGTGACGTCATTAGAACTGTGAAAACCACGTCGCATAAGCATTTTGTATCGAAAAATTTGTAATTCTTCAACAAGGAATTCCAGTAATTTTTTTACCAATGTTAACCGTCTATTAGAATTGATGTTATTAAAAAAAAAGAAAATTGATTAAGATTTCAAAGTTAAATTAATATTTTAAGTTAGAATATTTGCTTTTCTCGCCCGGTACGGTACTTGTACGGTATTGCCGTCGCTACTTGTTGACGTTCCCCGCGCGAATTCAGGACCACCGCGCAGAAAAGTAAAGACAAATAACGGTTTACAGCCCAGTTCACTGTTTGACTTTTCTGGGCGGCCGGCGGCCTGAAGTGTATCACATGCTATGTGACATGTATAATAATAAAAACTTCTAAGTTATGCAATAAACAACATATTATTATAAAGCACTATACGAATATGTATCTTTAGAAATCCATTTCATATAATAATAACAACAAATACGTACATATATTTGACAAACCCAAATAAACCTTTGGCCTATACACCTCTCTCATCTAAACCGACCATCTCTCATGTAATAGAAAGAGATGCACCATAGGTGATCTGTTGTACGTACAATCACGACACATGTGACGTCAGAATTCTTTCGACCAATCGTGGAGCGTATACAGTCTATTGCTATTGAATGCTTTTTCAAGAACGTTTAACTAATTCTAAGAATAATAATATAGAAATATATTTATATATTTAGAATCGATATTTTTTGATCTACATGAACATATTTTTTATAAGTCAAAATATTTTTTACTCAACTTCCTTATTCTCGACGAAGTGCGTCGAACCACTCGTTGTTAGAGTGGAATGATTTTTGACGAGACTCAATAATAAGAAAGTCGACCGATGTGTGTACTTTCGACGGAATTGTGTGCGGTCTGCATTGTAGAATCGATACCCTGATTTGTGTTTAAATGTAAAAGTATATTTGTGTCCGAAGCAAGCAATTTTTTTTTTCTATAGTTGTAATATTGTTAAAAAATTTTCACAAATCGACATAATTTCTTGAACAGAAAATCAATTTTATTGGACTAACTGGGGCCTGGACTGACCTGAAAAGTAGTTATTTGACTAACTGGGGCCTGGCATGACCTGGGAAGTAATTAAGGCGTCATAACCAGCGGAAGAGAATTCAAATTTCGTTAAAAGACGGTCTCGTGATCGGACGTTTTTTTAGAATGAGACAGAAATACCGAATTCATTCCACTGCGACCCGAACACCTGCGCGGCTGACGAAAACTACAGCATGGTTCCGATGAAATAACAATTATTGTTGATTTCTCGGTTGTAGCTTTCTTCCTAATAAGTAGTTACATACATATTTGTAAATTATACGTCGGAGTGCGTAAACATAAATAAATACAAATGCAGTGCGTTGACATGGTAGATATAAAAATATTTCAAATATTTGTTTAATTTGATTTCTTAAAATTTATTTTACATAGGTTTTCCAAAAGTGAGTAAAAATCTTTTGTTTTACATATTCATTCGTTTGTCCGAAAGGTATTACCGGTAAGTTTTATTTCTAATACTTATCTTTAAAGTATTACTTGATTCGATACGTATGTTTTTGAAAAGAGGGTTTATTCCTTACAACTGAAGTAGGATATTATATTAAGTTTTATCAAATTTTAACTAGGTTTTATTTCCAACTATTTTCTACGGTATTAACCTACATATGTAGTTATGCGATTGCATAATATTGTATCGCTTTCGTGGTTAACGGAGCGACCTGACTCGTCTAATGTTCGAAATGTTATTAAATATCATGAGGTAAATTTCGATTGAAAAATCATAGGTTAGTATGTCAAAAATAACATCGTCTTTTTTCCTAAAATAGGAAGTTCAATTCACAATACGACATTATGAAACTGAATAAAGTAACAAAAAATATTAAATATGTTGAATTAAACCAATATAATAGTGAATTGGACAATAAAATAGAAATTATGAACAATAAAATGATTTGAATCGCATATCACGAATCAAAATTCATTTGGTTCGTGGCACTTTTTGACCACAAACAGTTTCACGTACTTTGGCATAAGTTTTTACATTTATACATGAAACATCGATGACAGACATCCACTCCTGATAGTGCATAGTTGATTCTTTTCCCTGGAAATTAAACAACACAAAATTATCGCCAAATGTTATAAAAAATATGTGCTTATTCTGACTGATTCTTTCGAACGACCCTGTAGCATATAAGTAAGTACAATATACACGGATAATTGAATATCACTAAACTTTGTTTTTTTTTTTAAATATATCTCCCACGTACGTTTTTGATGTCGTAATTTATGTTTTCTAATAAAACTTTTGTTCCAAGGGTATTTACCTCCCCATTTTTAAGCGAGGAATTTATTAAAAATGTTATTAACTAGACCGGGGCGTGGAATACACGTCCGCTTGCCGCCCGATCGCGGCGGATAGTGACAATGTTTTGTCTTGTGCCGAGTTAATAAAAATGCACAAACGCGAATCGAAATTAATTACTACTATACACTTTAAGAATATATTTTTTGGTCCTAAATTATTTCTAATGTTTCAATAATGTCTTGGTAAATTATTTTTGTAAAAAAATTTGAACTATACCAATTTGTAAGACCATAAATAAATAGTCAAATTGAGGGATTTTCGTCACAAAACGTGTGTTCGGATTTATTTATTAGTAATTTTATTTGAAATAAAAACAAAATTCTTATACATAGATATAATAGATAATTTATTGATTGTTTATACTGTATTATTATATGATTTGAAATATTTGTTGTATAATACAAATTAACCTTTGAAAATGCAACAAATCTGCGCAACGTCCAACGGTAACACTTTATTATGATATGGAAATAATATTATTTTTCAAAATTTAACATCTTACTTTACTAGATGAAATAACGATCTTTCAAAATCATTTTTTTTTCTAGAAAAGTGTCCATACGTCTAAAACTGGCCTCAAATATGCCAAATTTCAGGTCAAGTCTACCTATTTCGCCTTAAACTAGTAAATCTGTGTAAAATCACTCCTTTGACGATGTTCTTATTTGTAAAATAATAATTTTCCCGATCTGGCTGCACCACACCCAGTGCGTTAGGGGTAGTTGCGGCCGCCGGTGTGTCACGTGACGCGGCAGTACGCAGGCGCCATAGCCATCACAATAATAATAATAATGATAACCCCCCTAAAATAATTCGTCGACGATCACCGATTAAACAGCCATTGTGATGTGCGAGTGAGCGCTCATTTCTGTCGATGTGCCGACTAAGATGTTTTTAAGCGAGTGATAATCACCACCAAAGATAGGGGCGGAAAAATAGCATAAACATCGGGCTAACCATGCAATATTTAATAAATACAAAATTAATATTTACATTATAATTATTTACTACCTAAGTTCCAAAACTTCTATAAAAAATACACTGAATATTCCAAATATTCAAAGAGACAATTTAAACATAATACATTAGTATATCACAAATTCTTCTATTTTCTACCAAATCCTATACTATTATTCACTCTATGATTTTATTTTTCACTCCTTCACTCTATGATTTCACTAAACTCAAGAGCTAGTTCTCTTCGTTGGCTTAGAAACACTTTTTTTTTTTTTTTTACAGTGAATACCTCACAAGAGTCCCAACTGCTCCCGTCTGGAGCCAGTGAGACTATGGCATCCCCAATTGGGGGATGTTGTGAGGCTGAAGGTAAGTGGGGAAGGGAAAGAGGAAGGTGGAGAATTACCTGGCTATTCAGATCTAGTCACTAAACACGGCTAAAGCCATTTGGAGCAACGTTTCAATTCTGAATGGTGGTCTTACACCAGGGCGATACTGGTAGTATCTTCTACTCTGGAACGTGCCGCAAATATACTATATATTATTTTAATTAATTAATTGTGAAATAACACAAATTAATCAAATAAAATTTATTTGCGCACGCCGGGTTCGAACCCGCGACCTTCGGAATGGCAGTCCAATGCGTTACCACTGGACTATGACGGCCGTCAAACTTAAAAATATATTTCTGTAATTCCTCTTATGACATTTATTATGTATTCTTGTAAAGATGTAATAAATTAAACTTTAAAAGAGAATGTGTAGACCAACTGCTCAAAGCCTATAAGATATCCGCAATTTTCTCTCCCTGAATACTGCACAAAGGTCCCAACTGCTCCCGACCGTCTGGAGCCAGTTGAGATTATGGCATTCAATTTTGGTATATTCTGAGGCTGAAGGTAGTGGTATGGGGAAAAGGAAGATGAAAAAACACCTGGTTTTTTAGATCTGGTCACCAAATAGTTCGGAAACAAATTCAAGGAACGCGTAGATTCCAACGGTGATCTTTCATCAGGAATATTCCGAGAGTTTTTACATAAATCATAATGATATTCGTAGTGTATGCAGTGTATAGGTGTGTATGTGTATATGTATGCGCTTTAAAATTTTTATATTATTGATATGATGCTCCTTTTAAATTTGTGCAGTGAAATCTAAAATAACGATGTTAGTGTTTAGACAAATATTATTGAATTTATCAATAGCACGGTAATTTGCGAATTATATGCTGCATTTGTGTCGTTATTAAGCGTGTGGAATAGTCGTAAATATAGTTTAGGTATCAATGGCATGTTAAAATTAATTATAGACAAACGTTTGGTATAGTACAGTCGATGTTATTATTTAAAATTCTATGCTTAAATATCAAATCAGCTACTACTCGCCTTTGCTCCAAATATTGCATTATAATATAAATCCATGTTAAAAACAAATTTTAACATTTTTTAAAAACATTTTTATTAGTTTTAACTTTTTATTAATGTTGAAGAATAATATAATTTACAACCCTGTTTCTGTCAGGGGTTGAATAATTATTATATTGTGCCAAATTATAAAGCCGGGGGCACTTTTAATAAATGCAGTACATGCGTTTTGTAATTACGAGCCATTGTTGGGTATGACAAATCAATGAAAACGCGAGTTGGCAAATAATTCGAGTTCAATTCGTATTGAAAATGTTGGCACTTGAAAAATCAAAGCTCTCACTCTCACCCTAGTTTTATTTCACGGAATCATCTCACGGTGATTACATGGGACAGTAAAAAATATTTTAAAATCGAAATTTTGAGTCATTGAAGTTAATAACTCCATATTTTTTATGTTATATTATAAATTCACAATGCAGATATGGCGGATCTATTTATCTGCATGGAAAGTAGATACAAGAAGGCTATCCTATCAATCAACATTTATTAAATTATTGTATCCCCATCGTTTCTTATGTCCATGTCATATTAGGACAATTTGTTCGTAAAATAATTAGTTAATAAATAATTTTAAAATATTTTTAATTTTTTTATTTCACCACAGCTTATTTCTATTTTTTTCTCAACGGAGTGGAAGATACTCTCAATATCGTTCTAGTAAACTCCCACCATTCTAAATTCAAACTTTGATTGAAATTGCTTTAGCTGTATTTGGTGAACAGAGATGAATAGCCAGGTACTTCCTCACCTTCCTCTCTCCCATCTCTTTCGTTCTTCACAGCTCTCAGCCTCACAACATATGAATACCGTTGATTTACTGGCACCAGACGGTTGGGAGAAGTTGGGACTCTTGCGTATTAACAACACACAAATAAAGCTGTTTTTAAATGCAAAACTTTAAATTTTTACTCTGGAGCTATGTGGTACGCTTTTACTTTGATATCTACCATATGTCGGTATAATCAAAAGTTTGTTTGGCAGAGTATGATCGAATCTTGCAAATCAAGCTTGCTTAGCTGAAATAAGATAATAAATTAACTTTATGGTTTTCAGAACTTTATTATGCGAGAATGCTTTATCGATATAATATTTGACCTAATTCTGGATTGGCCAAAGTGAAATAAACTCGAAGCAATTAATACGAATCGTAACTCTGACGACATAAGCATATTTAAGTTTCTCGGACGCAGTCGTTAATAAGAAACACGGTAGAAAAAATAGTGTATTTTTATACCAATAGTTAGGTACCCGTTTCTTAATATAATAGAATTTTACGCCCTCCGTGGACGAGCGCATATAATAAAGAAAAACCAAAGATGTGCCATGTGGACGTGTTGCTTAAACAAATATTTGACCAATTGTACCTTAAATTTGCCATTCAAAACTTTAAACAAAAGTAAACAAATAAATATGTAATATAAGAGATTTCTTATAATCGCACTGATACGCTGATTTTTGCAATGCCGCCAGTCTACTTTGGCCCAATGTATTAGGTCAATTCGCTGACCCAACGTGTACGACTTTAGATGCGTCGGCCGCCAACGTTGTTTATTATCGGTTTTAGTGCACATATCAAATAATCTTGGCGCTAATCCGCTAACAGCGTTCAAACGTTAGCCCCATCTTCAGTTCGCAATACGCGTTCAGCGGTGACAGTCGTGTTAATTATTGCGTGAGTGAATATTTTGATTTACGCATTACGATGATTAATAATTATACTTACCGTACAAATAAATTGTCGCGGCTGCGACAATTTCTACATCTATCTATATTTGATGGCCTCCGTGATCGAGGCGTAAGGCTCTCGACTAGCAATCCCGGCGTGCGGAAGTTAATTTTATTTGATGAATTTGTGTTTACACAATTTATTCATTTGAGAATAATATAAAGTATACTTGCGGCACGCTCCAGAGTTGAAGATGCGTTTTTTATTCTCGAAAAAACAGATATATTTAGTTTATTTTTATGTTGACGAATACATTTCTAAATATAAATTGTTCAATTTTTGATTTGCTGCCAAAATAACATAACCGTTTTAAATCGGCCAACGTTGGCCTAAACGTTTGCGACGGCATTCATGTTGGCGCCAACATCGGCCCAATCCATTGGGCCAACGTGTACATTTGGCATAAGATTTATGTGAAATACAATATTGTAAGCAGATATTATCGTTATAAATAAATTGGCTCTCATAATAATATAAATTAGTATTATCATTGGAGTTGGGTAATCTGTAATTATACTTTAAACAATGGAGTACCTTGCCTACTACTGATACAATAATTTATATGGAGGATTCGACAAGTTCAGTAAACAAGATATATTAACCGCATTCTAACTGTAATTACTGCGAACCAAAACTAGAATTTCCAGTGGCAAATGAGCGGGAACCGTGTTCTGCATGTTATTATTATTCCCAGTATTGTAACTGCTGCTAACTGTGACATAATACCGTGTTGATTTGAGCTTGCTTGCGGCAGAATTTAATAATATAATGCAAGTACGTGCAGCGTAATTGTAACGGAGGGCCACTTGTCCTCATAGGTACTAAATGCAATAAGGATTCCTTTGGAACCAAATTAACTAAATGTACACCAGCTGATCAAAGATTTGCCTTAGTTTCATCAACGAGTATTGATAATCAAAATTATGATAGTTCGAGCAAAAATACATAGATGGTTCTATTACTGATAGATCATATTAATTATTGAGCCACCAGGCAGAATTTGCTGTCGAGAGGTTTTGAAGGTAAAATACAGAGGACGTCGGCCTCCAAACCCTTCTACACACTAGCTTTTTTTTTAGCTTCAGCTAGACAGGACGCTCTGAGAAAAATAAATCCCCCCAAAGCCTATGTCATCTTTGGTGACGCTGTGTGGAGGGTATTTTTAATGAAAGGAAGAATACGAAAATATTTGGAAGTAAAAAGGTACCTGGGGATGAGTGTGTCCAGGAGTGACTGAGTTATGCATCCTTCTCACTGCGGTGCAAAACGATGGGTCGAGATAGTCCTACTGAAGAGGTCAAAAGTCTCCCTTAACCAATCACTCCCGATTCCCGACCAGGCCCGCCACGCACTCGGTGGGCAGAAGCATCCACCGTCAAGACCTAGACAATCCTCACTTCATTAACCTGGGCACCACTGCTAAGTCACCAAACGATCCATTCAATTAACCATTTTTGGTGACCTATGGCAGAAATGTTGGTTATCCAATAAATGGTAACCGGGATGGCGGTACCAATACCCGTCTCCTAAATTGAAAAAACAACAATGAAATTAAAATATCAGATATCTACACTGAAAAAAAGGCCCGGTGCCTTTTAATTAGTCGTCAGGACCCTGCTTGTTTGACGGTCGTTATTGGAAAAATGAAGAAATATCTGAGAGAAAAATCTGATTTATTAAAAAAAAATTAAGTTTTTCAAATAATGATGAAAAGTTATCAAGCCTTGATAGAAATCTAACTTACCGTCGATTGAAAAAATACTTAGACAAGTTCAAAACCTAAAAAGCTTAAGATTTACCCCAACAGAGGGCAGCAGTAGCGAATTTTAACAATTTTGTAAACGCAAACAAAATGATTTTACTTTCGATAATGATTCATGGATTTTGCCCTCGACTATTCATCACTATACAGAAACTTTAATGTAAGTATGTTTTTAGGGTGTTTTAAATAAATTCAATAAGTAAACCTAATTCTTAAAGATACCAACATTGAAGAAGTGAGGAGAAACATAGCCCAGGAAAGTTTTCAACAGACGTACGTATATATAGCGAAAGAAATCAAAACACAACCCTTAACGAGAGTCAAATTTAAGAGGAGAATGTATCCAAAAATAAAGAAAGAATTATAAAGACGTAAGTAAAGCAGCCGAATTGGACAGAGTCGCGGTTGAATTTGCCTGTAAAATCTCTAAAATTAAGTGGGAATAAACAATATACGGCGCGCGGCCCGGCGTAATGGATGGACAAACAGTCGATTTTGCCCTATATTTTTATTGTAAGGTCCTGTTTTTATTTATCTTAAATATAAATAACTTACATCCCTAGAGATTCGTCTAGAAACATTTGATATTTTAGTAAAAAGGTATTAGCAGCTATTAGTGAAATTAATAGCGAGTTCAATCTAGAAGATGTGAAAATTTACAGGCTCGGAAGTAAAATTCCAAACAAAACCAGGCCAATTAAATTAGAATTTGATGAAGTCAAACAGGCGAAACTAATACTCTTTAACAAAACTACTCTGTCCAATGGAATTATAATCAAACCTGACAGGACACTACAACAAAGAAATCACTTAACTGACCTCTGGAAGGAATTAGAAGAGAGGAAAGAAAAGGGCGAAGTCGATTTACGAATCAAACATTTCAACGGAATTCCCAAAATCATCAAAACCCAAGCAAAAAACTAAAAAACAAACAGAACAGATTTTCTAGACTTACAGGATATTATCAAAATGTACGGGGAATGCGTACAAAATTGCACCAACTTAAAACTAACTCCCCAATCTTCTCACACGATATTCTGTTTTTAACTGAAACATGGTTAAATGCTGATATCAGCTCGTCAGAATTAGGCCTACATCAATATACCACATATCGTTCTGATCGAAATTCTATTACGAGCAAAAAGTCTAACGGAGGAGGTGTGATGCTGTGCGTATCCAAGAATATATCATCTACTAAATTACCGGTAAAACACAAAAGTGTTGAACAAATTTTTGTATTGCTCAATATACCTAATGGAAAAATTATTATTGGCTGTGTCTATATCCCACCTGCATCGGATTTGCAAACGTATAAAAATCACAATGAGGACATAGAAGTACTCAAATTCAAATATCCTAAAGCAAAATTCATTATTGCTGGTGATTATAACCTTCCTAACTGGACCAGCCAAGATGACAACGGACCTGCTACAAACCAAGCCGATTTACAGTGTGCTAAATGTAGTGAAATTCGTGATATGTCTTTATTTTTGGGACTAACTCAATCAAACAAGATTTTCAACTTTAACAATCGAATGTTGGATTTAGTGTTTTCAAGTGATTCGAAAATAGTGGTTGAGCTATCCGACGAATTATTATTACCATTAGATCAACACCACCCACCGTTGGACATTATCATAACAAATAGGCCTTTAACATCTTCAAAAAAAACAAGTGTCCCATCGTATAACTTTTCCAAAGCTGAATACCATCATATTACGGAGTACCTTGCCCAAACAGATTGGTCCTTTTTAGATGAGGAAAATAATATAAATGATCAATTAGAATACTTTTACTCGATTTTAAATACCTCTATAGAACAATTTGTTCCCAAGGTTAGCTTTACATCATCTAATTATCCGAAATGGTTTACAAGGGAACTAACTAATTTAATTAATAAAAAAAAATGTATCCACAGAAAATATAAACATACCAGAAATTCTAACGATTATATAGCATTTACTAAACTACGAAAACAATGTAAAGAATTATCAATAAAGTGCTATAGTGACTATGTTAACGTAATTGAAAATGAGGTACATCATCACAATGTGAAAAAATTCTGGAATTTTACTAAATCTCAACGAAAAGACAACTGTGGATATCCTAATAGCATGTTCTTTAAAGAAAAATGTGCCGACAGTATTGAGGGTATAGTTAATCTTTTTGCTGACTCATTTAAAAGTGTCTACGACAAAGATATTCCCATCAAAGCAGTCTCCAGTACGTCAGTGGAAGAGTCATTAAACCTAAGTCAATGTTTCATAAAATTAGATTCCATAGAAAGAAGCATAAAAGCACTAGATAGTAATAAATCTGCTGGACCGGATGGTATTCCTCCCATATTTTTAATAACTTGCATTGATAGTTTGATATATCCCTTACATAAACTTTTTAACAAATCCTTAGCGTCTGGCTGTTTTCCGGCTCTGTGGAAAAAGAGTTATTTAACGCCCATTCATAAAAAAGGCGACAAAAGCGATATATCTAACTACAGACCTATTTGTATTATGTCTGCTTTACCCAAACTTTTCGAGTCATTAGTATTAGATACCATTGTAAAACCTATCAACAATATTATTGTTCCTAACCAACATGGCTTTATCAGAGGTCGATCTACCTTAAGTAATTTAACTATCTACAATAATTACATATCTGAATCGCTCAGTCTGAAACAACAAGTGGATTCTATATACACCGATTTCAGTAAAGCATTTGATAAGGTTCGACATCATATTCTTATATCCAAACTCCGACTGTTAGGCATCAAAGGTAGTTTATTGACATGGATTATTAGTTACCTCAGTAATAGAGTTCTTTGTGTCAGGATTAATTTTATAGAATCCTATGTATTCGAGGCCACAAGTGGTGTCCCGCAAGGGTCCCACCTTGGCCCAATATTATTCTTAATATTCATTAATGACATTGTAAACATATTTAAAGATGTACAAGTCCTACTTTTTGCAGATGATCTAAAATTGTTTAAAAGAATACGAAATATATATGATTGCCTAATTTTACAAGCTAATTTAGATAAATTTTTTAAATGGTGCGAACAAAATATGTTATTTTTGAACATTGAGAAATGTCAAGTAATACGATTTTCCAGAACTCATTCTCATATCTTACATGAATATAATTTAAATAATGTTAAATTAACACCAGTATCACAAATTCGTGACTTGGGAGTTATATTCGAATCAAACTTAACATTCACAGCGCATATAGATGATATAACTAATAAGGCTTTAAAGATTCTTGGCTTCCTTTGTAGAACCCTAACTGATTTTAAGTCCTTGGATTGCATGAAAACACTCTACATTTCACTAGTTAGAAGCCAAGTGGAATATAATTCACCTATTTGGTCTCCTTTCTATAAAGTACACTCTAACAAATTAGAACGGGTTCAACACAAATTTCTTAGGTACTTAAATTTCAAGCTTAAAATTCCAATAGAAAACATTAATTATGTAAATTTGATGAATGGACTTAATTTAATTACGCTGTCTGACAGAAGAACCATTTCAGACCTAATTTTATTATACAGAGTCATGAACAACCTTATTGACAGCCCTGCCATCGTTGCTGCTATTAAACTCTATGTACCGACAAGAAATACTAGACAAAATACAACATTCTTTTGCGACACATATAAAACCAACTATCAGTCAAACTCACTTACCAATAGGATGCATGATTTGGGCAACAAGTTTGGTGGTATTATAGATATATTCCATGATTCCCTTTATAATCTTAAATTCAAATTAAACCAACACTTTGTGGAATCATACAAATTATTGTAATAGATTTAACGATTAGATATGTTATTGTAATGTTTTATATTATATTTTGTTCTTTGTTATTGTTAAATATTATGTTGTTTAAAATGTTTCTTTACGCCATATTCTTCAAAAACTACTTGTATATTTTTTTAAAATTCTTCACTTTTATAACTCTTAGTATAAATTCTAACTCGATAACTTATGTAAAACTTATTTATAATCTATGTAAAAGCCCCTATGGGCGTATAACAACAACAATAAACAATAAGTTCATCAAAAATAATTAAAATGTGAGCGTCGAGCTAACCCCCGTTATCAGAGTCTTATGTCGTATCTATCGAACATAAATGTTAGAGACATGCGCTCATAAAAGCTTTGTCTCACTGGATTCAAACAGATCATAAACTTTCACGGTTTTCACTCAAAAATATGTTTGTATTGTTTTTTTGAGATTTTTTTTAATGTGATATATGTATGGACTCCCGCATACGTTTATTTTTCGTCTGTTTTATAATATGTATTGAATTACTCATTCACATTATACAAATATCACAATTTATTTTAAGAACCCTTCGAAGTCTTTCATAAATATTAAATACATCCTATGCCTTGATAATACTTTTATTATTTTTTATCTCCTAAGCGTATTGAGCTAGTGAGACTACGCCATTCCCAATTGTGGTGTGTTGTATGGCTGAAGATATTGAAGGGGAAAAGGAGATAGGAAAAATGAAGGTTTGGAAGTACCTGGATATTTTTATTTATTGTTATTAAGTTTGATTTGTAGAACTACATTTTAATTTTTTATTTTTTATATATTCAATAATATTGTTATTGGGTTTATAAAAACAGTTTATTTTTAAACAACTGTGGGTAGCCCATTTACAGACGAGTTTGATAATGCCTTCAAAGGGCGAAACAGCTGTCACGCGTAATAATAATTACACAGCAGAATTGTTTAAAAATAAACTGTTTTTATAAACCCAATAACAATATTATTGAAAATATAAAAAATAAAAAAATAAAATAAAATAAATTAAAAATTTTAAAAAAAAAGTACCTGGATATTCAGATCTTGACACCAAACACGGCAAAAACCATAACGCTTCGCTAATACACTATATGTTGTTTTCAACGAATGAAATGTGAAATAATAATATAAATTAATGAAACAAAATTTCCTCGACCAAGAAGGTCTTCAAATGCCTAAAAAATAAACATATTAACAACTACAATTACTAATTTTATTTTCTCAAGTCTTCTTAATAAGTTGAAAAGGTAATACGTGAAATTGTCAGGGTTAAAGGTCAACCCTTTTGAGCAATGCCAAAGAATGTAAAACAGTGGCGTGTTGGAATAATAGATATGTTGATCCCTAGGCGTCGCGCGTTGGTCGCACGTTTTGAAGTAATTTATTACGTGGCCGAATTGAATTACGAGCGCTTTATCATAGTTTATATAATTAGTGAAACACATATTATACTATGGTCAGGGACGCTTTGTTCTACAAGCCGAGTGTGCACAGTGAAATATCAAACCTTTTAGGATCTACCAAACATTTACGACAATGCCAAATTAAGGTAAACTTTTGAAAACTCACAGCAGCTGTCATGCATTCATTAGTATGGTTATAGTACCTAGGCGATTTCAGTTTTATGTTAAGAGAATGGTGTTGTAAGCAACGTTCCCTCAAATTTTTTCATCAACTTATCTATGCGAGACATTAAGAAGGCTAGTGCTCTAATACGCACTTTAATGTAATAAAATATTTAGGTTATAAAAACAAAATATTTCTTACCCGACAATGTTCCTTCATTTTTCAGTCCACGCGGAGAAAATTAGTAATGTTGAATATTGCTGATTTATTAAAATTTGACAAATTATTTGTAATCCGGTTAAACACGGGATTTCAGGCCCATGACGAATGAATTGATAAGTTTCCTAATAAACTTTTATTGAAGTACGAACGTATTATCACGATGTCGGAACACGTGATCATAAAAATTCAAGACAAATGCAAGTGCATGAACACGTGTTCTGATTTGTTAGGAATTTTATTTAAAGCTAATCAGGAAGCGTACAGCAAGCCCGTTTTTAACCGGATTACGAATATTTTTTTTTAAATAAATTAGCAATACTAGATTTGGCTATAGTAATTTCGTATTTTTTTTTTTAAAGAAAGACAAACATTCCCGGGTTACGAATAAACTGACAATATTTGAAAATCTCCTACTACCACCACAGGAAGCTGAAAATTTTGCTTGCGTTGTGATGGAGGACTTAGCCAGCCGAGGAATTGAACACACTACGCCTGAGTGGGACCCAAGTGCGATGACAACTCGGCCACCGACCGGTCATTATAATATAATAATATCGGAACACGTGTTCATGCCCCTTTGTTTGTATTGATTACATATATTATGACAAAGTGTGAGAATGTTAGGATTTTTATGAACACGTGTTCCAACATCGTGACAAAACATTGTTATTTTACTAAAAGTTTATCAGGATAATAATAATAATAATTTATTGGAAAATATATATATATGTATATTTAGCGCCGTTTTTGTGCAAAGTCACCTATAAATTTATTCGTAAATGGCCTGTATTCCCGTTTTAAACATGCTTACGAATAATTTGAAGAAATTCGTAATAAATTAGCAATATTTTAAAGATTTCTCCATGGAAGAATTATGTATTAGGTCTATCAGTATGTGTAAATAATAGCCTGTAAGTCAATAGGTCGGTATTGCGTTACTTTGGTTGGACAGGGTTCTAACTTCACTTAACCTTGTTTTGAGATATGAGGTGTCAAAGTTTGCAAGGACGATTTCTCTTAATCTCTTTACCGATTTCGGATTTTAAATTGAATCTTGTTTTAAGTGTTTTAGTTGAATATAGTATAAAGTAAAATATTTAAATAGGACATATGCTTACCATTTTAGAACATATCTAAACGTGCAGACAGAATCATATGCAACCAGATACAGTATAATGTTTGTTTGCTTAAGGTTTTAACTGCACTTCCCTATTGCCATTCCAAGGGTGACCGGATAACTTATCAAGATGACAAATGGACACAACTTTAAAAAAATTACATAAAGTCATGAAACAAAATTCAACCTTTGCCAAAAAGCAAGAATCCTCCCTAGCACCTTTCATCTTCAACATTTTCCTAAAAGAAACCACTTATTATAGAGAAACACTCAAAAAGTTTACTTAAACATTTCAACACATGGTTACTACACAAAAAAAGCATGCATCAGCAAGTTACTAGCAATCTCTTCTTAGTCCAATTCTCATTCCTTATTTACACACATGCGTTATTTACATTTATAGAGATTTACTCTTTCTTATTAAAACTGCTTATGTTTTACGCATGTCTAGTTTATTAATACCTTATTCTGTTGTTTAAACTATTTTTTGATATGTTATTATTATGAGATTTAGACGCTACCATTTATGTAAATTTAAAGTTCTTACGAAATTCCTGTTTTTATGTAACTATACATGGAATGCTCCATGTATATATTGATATATATATATTTTTGTATAAATGTATGTGTATTTGTAAGAATATATATGTACCCGCCTCAGAACAGAAATCTTCTAGTGAGGCGGGTTACTTTCATGTTTGTAATTTTGATTATGTTATTGCAATAAACGCCCGGGTTGCCGGCAATTAAAAAAAATATTTAACCTTATTTCTATTTCTTCACTTATAATGACTTTATATCACTTTTAAAGGTGTGTTGAATTGTCATTATGTTATGATGGAATTCATTCCAAGGTAGGGCCAGGTTGTAATTTTTTTTAAATATGTTAAAAACTGAACCGAAAAAATCAGAAAATATTTAAAAGATTATGAGAATTCGTCTTTGCAAACTTTGATTCCTCAGAACATGGTACGGTGAAGTTAGAACCCTAAACAACTAAACAGAAGAACTTTCATTGCATAAGATTTTAACTACACTTCTCTAATGCTATTCCAAGACAGGACCACGTTATAATAATTTTATTATTTTTCTTTAAAATATGATAAACTTTACACAAGATTGGTTTGGGCATGTAGAGCAAATTAACGAATAAAGGAGTGTAAGGAGAATATATGACGCAAATGTGAATGGTAGCAGAAGTCAGAGACGCCCGAGGAAGACAACGAAGATTAAGTGAATCAGGTACTTGAGTACTAATAGTAGAAGAGTATGTATGAATGATGAATGAATTTGAATGAGGCAAGATGTGTGTGCCAAGACCGAGTTGTTTGGCGGTCCGTACTCTCTGCCTACCCCTGCGGTAAAACGACGTGACGTTTAATTAGTTAGTTAAGATTAAACCTGAGAATTAGAAAATGTTTTCTTTGAAAATGTTGACTCCTCAGCACATGGTAGGGCAAAGAAACGCATCAAACTAAAGTGACGAACTACACTACTTCTCGTAAAAATGATTAACTGTCAGATAGAATCAAAATGCCAATTGCAAAAGGTTATAAGTGATGTTAAAGCCTAGTAAAATAAATCGAATCTAAAAACATGATGTTAGAACTTTGTCATGCAAGTATCTACGGAAATACAACGGAGATGGCTCTGATGTTTAATTTGGTTACAGCAATCAGCAAAAGAAGAAAATAAATGGTTTTACATTCAAAGGTCATTGTTGATAAAAATATCAGTTAGAACCTTGCGCAATAATGTGATAATTAATCTGATAAATTTTTTTTCCTTGCCCATTTTGAATATTCCTTGCCATGGCAAATATAATTGAAAAATATTGTGTTGGTTATAATCTTGAACCTTTTATGATTGATTTAATGAGAAAAATATTATGTGGGTTATAATTTTGAAACTTTTATGATTGATTTAATGAGAAAAATAGTATATGGATTATAGTCTTGAACCTTTTATGATTGATTTAGTGAAAAAAAAAATTGCGAGTTATAATCTTGAACCTTTTATGCTGGATTTAATGAGAAAAATTTTGTGTGGGTTACAATCTTGAACCTTTTTTTTTATTGATTTAATCAGAAAAATGCTGTGTGGATCTTGAACCTTTTAGAATGGATTCAATGAGAAAAAAAGTTTGAAGCTAAAAACCAACCCACACGTTAACACATAAATAGTTTTTGGCCAAATTTAAATACCGCCCGCCTTAGAAATCAAACAACAAGGAGATGCTTTAATTTGAAGAGTCGATGTAACATGCGAAGCTGCAACATTTAGAAGACGACCGACATTATATTAGAGTAATCACACATAAACCTGTCACAACGTTAAGTGTCTCCGAGAGGCTTCGAAGAAAGTTCCAAATCCGGGAATCTCGTCCTTTGGGCGGGCGGTGTCGGGGGCGGCGCGGGGACCGGCTTGGGTGGAGGTGGAGGGCGGGGGAGGGGAAAGCCCGGGACTCTGTGCGCACACCCTCAGTCGTTCGCCGTCCAACCTTTGGTGAACATCCCTTAGCGAAAACCGCCCCCAGTGCGCATGCTCGGAACCCACTAATTCAAACCGTGCCGAAATACGCACGAAAGTGGACGAAATCAGTGCTTAAATTCACGTGACGTAATAATGTGACATGCGGGTGTTCTCTTAGCTCCACTTGACTACCCCCTCCCCTAACCAAGGGTTGTATGACATTTAATTAGTGAGTGATTAAACTCAGTGATACTGCTTTTCTTTGAATGCCATTTATTATTTAATTCTGACTGTTTATGAATTAATTATATAGTGGTCTTGTTCACACGTGACTTCGTGGTTATCAAGTGACACATCTGACACCTTATTTTATGTGATGATATGAGATACAGTGATTCTTCCTACCTTACCTCATTTATTGTTGAAACAATAAAAGCTCTCTCTGAAAGTTAGGCATAAAGTGACGTGTATTGAAATAACTGAATCAGTGTTAGTTAATAATATTTGTGAGAAACTTTGTGAGTTGGATAAAACATTTAAACCGGAAATTACATACAAAATTCTGCTGGTAAGTTGAAAACTATGATTATGTTCACATTTACGCATTGTCAATTTGGGATTTTGTGTTGTCATTAAATTCCAAATTTTTTAAATGTCAAATTGCCGATTAAGATTTTTTGAACGATATTGTATTTTAGCAAGATTCTTACATTATTAGTATTACATCAAATACATGATTATATTATAGTGTTTCTTAAAACAATAAAATTCATAAAGATGTATCGAAGCCGTTCTTAATAAAAAAATTGTTAAATATTAAACATAAATATTAAAAGTATAATATTTTCGACGACGCTCTGTACTTACGTATAGTACCTATATTTATTTATATATACTTACATACAACGCATACATTGATATGCTTTTTGCAACTAGAAGCAAAATAAAATATTGTTTAAATTGCATAGTGCTATCTAAATAGGAAGAAAAAATGGTATAAAAAAAAACAAATTAAAAGGTTCCAATGGTCAAGTGATTTAAGACACCTGTCCTGGTAAGAAAAGAGATCTTGAGTTCGATTCCTAGTTGTGACCGTTTTTTTTTTATATTTTTCTGTGTCTTGTTCTATTTCATGTTTGTTATAGATATAAGTTTTAGATTCTAATAAGGATCACTAATATTATTCAAAGAAAAAAAAACATATTTCTGGAATAAACAAGAATGTAATTCCTTTTAAAATACATCTCTTAGAATTTCACTCGTGTTTCTGTAAAGGAATGCAAATCTTGAAAGTGGAAATTAACAAACTTCCCGATGTCCGATCAAGCTGAAACTCAGCAGATAGACTCGTTGTTTATGACAATGCATTATATTAACGTTTGTTTTTTAACATTCACATATTTCTCCGAATTGAACGACATTACAACAGTTAGTATACGAAATAAATGTCAGTCCTACCCAACCGGGATATTAACGCAGTTATTAGCGTGGTTAACTCTAGTCCATGGGGAGGAAGGTTCAATCCTCAGTCAAACAAAACAGCAAAAAATAGGTGTATTTTAGTAAAAAAAATGTTTTTTTTACGGAATTTGTTTTTTTACATTATTATATAAACTAAGACGTAAATTTACTGTCCAGTAAAAATGTTATTTCAGCGGTATTGGTCTCACTTCATGAATAATGCAGCGAGGATTCTAGCGTAAGAAAGCCGACGGTATTTTCAATTTCTGAAAATCGAATACTGCGCCGAGTTTTTACCAATTTAAATATGATTATAGAAATGTGAATAACACTTATTTTAATAATAAGATCAAGCTTATTCTAGGCCACAGTATGCAGATATGATAACGCCAAACTACAATGGAAAATTTCCGGGGTGAAACTTTTAATTGGACTTTTACTGAAGAGCAATAATATACTTATCGAAAATATCTAAATGTAAACTGGAACTGTGATACTGATAAAAGAATACATGGCAATAAATCAAGTAAAACTGGTTGGAAGAAGTATTCGGGTATGCTCAAAGACAAATTGGCATGATTAAGATACTGTGCTAAGAATTGTACGATGTATGTATGCAAATAAATAAGAAGTCTGTGCGTCATGACAGCATTAAATCATACTAACCCAATTTTTATGTGTACCGCACAAGAGTCCCAACTGCTCTGAACCGTCTGTAGCCAGTGAGATTATGGCATCCCCAATTGAGTTTAGAGTTGTGGTGCTGAGGGGAACGGGGGGGCAGACGAAGGTGCGGAATACCTGGCTATTAAGATCTGACCACTAAATATTTTAAATTAATATATTGTGAGATGACACACAAAAATCAAATAAATTTAACTTGCCCGTGACCTCCGGATTCGTAGCCAATGATCCTAACCAATCAACTACGAAGACTGTCAAAAGCGCCAAAAACTCATTCTTAGAATTTTATTTTTGAATGCCCTATTGGGTTTTTGTGTAACGATTATAAATTAAATTGAATACAACAATAAAATACAAATAATATTTTTTTTAAATAAGTCATAAACACAATATACTAGTTAAGTTATTACATATCTTACTAATTTTAAAGAACCCTTGAAATTTATATTCGAGTAACAACAAATTAGAAATATATAAAGATATTGTAAAAAAGTAATCATATGCATACATTACGATTATTCGTTATAATCTTTTTACTAAATGTGCTAAATTAGTTTGGCGTCGAATGTGTCAAAATTTAAATCGAATTAGTTCATTGTCCAGTATATGTATTCTCTTCATAACAAAATTGAATACGAAGTTATTGTTGTGAAATAATATATTAGATCTAGCTTGCTGAAAATGTCTAGATGGGTCTTAGTTTAACTTTAAAACATGTATGCGCGTGAAAACTTCAATGTTTTTTTTAATAACAGAGGGCGCTACTTCCGTTTCAAACAATCCTAACCGAATAGACATTATGATAATAATACTATTCGATGGTACGGAAAAACTCCTCCAAAACTAGTTGGAAATTTGAATGGTGGCAGTTAATTAGTCAGTCTTTTATAGCCTTGTTCCACAGGAAGTGGAATGCACTCGAAAAGCCTTCGAAGCTTTTAAGGCTGTAAAGCAATTTCAGGCAAAAAATAAAATCGCAATTAGCTCCCAACAGGCTCCTCTTGGAACGGTCGCTAATTTACCCGAACGCAACTCAAAAAGTAAAATATTGCCAGGGAAACAGTGAAACGGGTAAATGACATTGTAATTTACATCAGTGAAGGGAACTTCCTGTGTCTGGTCAGTATCTAGTAACTGTCTTACCTCCGTAAATTACAACATAATTCATTACATTTTTACTAAAATGTATGATTAATAAACATCGTCATGACAGTAATTAAAGGTAGGAAGATTTTTCCATTTTTAACGAAATACAAAAGTTGCAAGAACTGAAAAGATTAGGTATACGTACATATTCATATAACCCCAAAAAGCCAATGAAAATACAGCGTTCAGTCTCTCTTATTATATATTAGCTGACGTGTACCCGGCGTTGCTAAGAGAATTTTCTATACTCACTGAAAATATAGTATGTTTGTATTTATCTTTATAAATTTATCAATATATTCATATATAATATTAATAATAACATGGCATTTTTGAGGTAGGTGGGCATATGCACTATTGCAATAGTCCATACGTGAGACGACGAACGAATTTATGAGTGACTTTGCTCTATCAGAAAGAAGGCATCTCCTGATTGATTTTATCTGCCTTAGATGAAAAAAACCAGAACTCACAGCTTTGGAAATTTGCGATTCAAGAGAAAGACAGTCCATGGTGAAACCCAGAAATTTTATTTCTGCAGAAGGGATTATATCTGTATCCTGAATACGGATTGGACTGAAGTCAAGGAGAGCTTGCCTTCCAGGGGAAGCTATTCACATAAATTCTGTTTTTGTCGGATTTAGTTTAAGTTTATTAACAGACATCCAACTTGAGATTGTGTTAATGAGGCTAACCACCTCGTTTTTAAGGACGTCTTTTTCGTCCGGAGAACAAAACTTGAAAATCAAACGATCATCTGCGTAGCCTTGTGATTCAAAGCCTGCTGAGTGAATATATATAGATATATTACGTATAAATATATTCATACATATATCAATATATTGTTTATCTATATATATTTATCTAAATTAGCAAATAAATGTTTTACTTTTTCTTTTTTTTTCGACTTTTTGTCCAGGTTAAATCTTCCCCCCAGGAAAAACTAAACCCTTTCACACACTTTTTCACAAATGATCATCTATTCAATCAACATTATGCAAGTGCATTATATAAGTAAAATAAATACAAAACAATACAAGAACAACACATCAACTCACCAGAGATCAAATTTGAAAATAATTGACCGACTCCAGATATTTTCATATCAGAGGTTTCTGCTCGGTAGAACTCCTAACTGGACCTATAAATCCTACTGATCCCTCAATATAAATATTTAAAAAATCTTTCATAATCCTCCATGTACTTAAAATGACTATTTTGCATTTTTATAAATAAATTCTTGACAGATCTAATACGCCTAAATTTTGAATGAGAAAGCTAGGTATAATGCCAGTAGCCGAAATAACAAATGCTAATATTTTTATAGTCTGAGAATGCCAAATTCTTTGCTTTTCTCATTTCCTTAATCTGAGTGTTTTCTTATTTATTCAGAAACAGATTTTTGAATATTACAGGAATTTGGAATAGCGACATCATGTATAATTTTTTTTTTTAATTTTGTCTATTAAATCCGGTCTATTATGACTAATCGTTCGGTCTGTTATTATAGTTATATCATAAATCATTTTATAAAATTCATTTAAAAAAATTCATTTTCTAAAAATGAATTAGGTTCGTATTCAAAATATGGTACTATATAACGGCAGTCAATCAAGTTATGTTTGGTTACCAAACTTTGGCGAATTATTTTTAAAACTTGATTGTGCATCAATGTATACTCGGACGGCGCTAATACAGAACATCATATTACATATTATTATATACACAAACCCTATCAAAATCTATTGCGGAGTTTATAAAAACTAAGCACAAAAACAGAAAATTTGTTTTTTTTTCTCTTTCAAATCAATATTGTTTTAAAAACTGATCGGTCAAATCATAAAATAACCATTTTTAAGTATTTAATTAACTATACCGGTGTCTTAGGGGATCCTCTCCTCTCACCTCTCCTTCTCCTGGCATTATTTTCTCAGTTTATCTGCTCTATATGATATTTATATTTATTGCACGATGATATTTATACGTAAAGTAATAAACAACCTGTTTCCAAAATATTTTTCCAATAATGATGTACAACAAAGACACAATATTTAAACAAAATAAAAACACATTTCAAACATGAAATTAATAATTACTTAATTAAAATGAAATCATTTTCTATTTAAAGTTAGACACCTACTTCATAGTTTGTATAAATTCTTCACACAATCAGTTCCATTTTTGAAAAAAACACTTAATATCAATGTCACTTTAAGTTGATCGAACAACATATCAGCCTAGAAATTTCGTGCGAGAATAACCAACGAACGCACAAACAACCGAAATTAGTAGTTTGATAAGGTTAGTATTCAATATCAAACAGATATATTTCAATATTGTATGGAATTGGCTCTCATTGACAGGTTATTAAATGTTGTATATATGTTATAAAATAAGTTTGAGCAAACATTACGAATACTATTCAAAAACAATATTTACCTTAAAAGGTTGATTGAAATAAATTGAATCAAATTTACTTTGTAAATGGAAGTATTCAATAAAATAATCATTTCTGAAAAGGTGGCAAATAAAATTTAACGAAAATACGAGAAAATCTTGTTTTACACAGCTAATCCTTAAATAAAGCACTCCGATATTTTATTACTTGTCCGTTCAAATTTCTTAAGTTTCATCTTATACGTCTGCCAAATTATGCCGGGTTCTTTCATTTGATAAGATAATAACTCATACCTCCTCTGTACACATTGTGTTATTATTATATCAAAATATATTTTACACTGAAGTCGAAATGAATATTTGACCTTCTTGGGGTTCTTCTCCACCTTAAATTAAATAATCATGCATAAAAATTTTTATTGTAATAATTTTTTGTTCTCTAAAATTCAAATTTTCCTTTATCGTAGGGTTCAAGAATCTACCAAAAAGTTAAAATTAGCACAATTTCTTTGGGTTAAGTCTGCGTATGTTAGTTTGAAGACAGGGTCAGTTGGACCCTAATTTGATTCCCCGACACCTGGGACATGTTCCATGCATATGTATGCGACAAGTCAGCATAATTAGAAGCAGCTCACAGCATTACTAGAGATGATTGGTGTTGATGGTAATTCGACAGCATTCTAGAACATGCACGAAAGATGAAGATAATCTGCTATGAAAAAGGTTTTGGTACAAAACTGTTGTTGTTTTCACCTGATTTTGTTACCTTAAAATAAAGATACTAAAAAGACTAAAGTTTGCAAAAAAAAAACTTTACTGCAAATAGTAATCGATTTGTATCTTCTTCTTATAGTCCTAACTCTATGGAATTAATATTGGGATAGGACACTTGTGACATTCGTACCAGGAATGAAGACATTTTTTGTTTGGTTAATTCGAGTAATAATAAAGTCCTGTCATGGTTACCAATAAGGCGATTAGATAACTGCGATATATGTATATATCGCTATTTAACTCTCTAAGCCATTTTGGAGATATTCTTAGATGGTCTAAAAATACTCAACAATAACAATATATCAAATTTCAAAGTAGATTTTCAAGTTCTTTGAAGGTTTTGTTCAAATTCTGCCATAATTTCAGTTTTGTGAAACTACTGGCCAGTAATTATATAATATGAAAACTTGGATAGAACCTTCACAAAACTTGAAAATCTACATTGAAATTTGATGAATTGTTCAAATTATATGAAATGCGTTTAATAAATCTGTTCTATTTGAAGACAAAAAACGTATGAAAGTCAACTTATAATGAACATTGTTGAACTAAATATATAGACAACATCGGAGTATGTGTTTCCAAAATTTTGGATTCGTCTCATAGGCGCGTAATATTGTGACGTTGTAGAAGAATTGCAAAAACATTTAATCGCACATAATTCTACGTTCCGATAATTTCAATAACTAAACGAGTATAACAGGTATTATATCTCATTTAGTGCATTATGGAAATATTATTGAAACAGTATCGGAAAGAGAGAAAATCACGCTTTGTATTGGCATTTAAAAGTTTACTATAGACGCTCCCGAAAAAATGAAATAATTCTATGAAACAATATTTAGCACTTGAAAAATATTTATCAAGGTTTGCAAATGTTGTAATAAATATGTATAAGTAAAAAGAAAAAATGTGAAGTAACTACCACTTGTGTAGTAACACAGTTTCGTTTCATGTAATTGCATGTAATTACAATTTACAACACTAAAAAAAAATCGAAAACTTTAAAAATTTTACTACGTTTTTGTTCAAAATTTGAATATTTTTATTTGATTAATATGTCAATTTATAATACTTAAATCTGAAAGAACCATTCCGTTTTCAAAAACATTGTTATATTTTGAAATTTATTAAAAAACATCGAATTTATCCGGAATCGAAAATAATGGCAAATATTTTCCGCGCAATTCGCGTTTTGACAGTTCGCTTAAACATGAAATTGCAAAATAATAGGATTTAAATATTTGTGAAAAATTTGTACATTTTCGATATTGTTTCAAAGTTTAACAATAAAATGATATCACATTATTTTGGTGAATTTTATAAGGTTGGGGCTTGGCATAAAGGCGAGAGTTAGAAATATTTCTAATTGAATTTAGCTAAAACCCGTTACAAAGATAATATCTTTTTTCAGCACCATTTAGAATAAATATTATCTTTGTAATGGGTTTAAGCTAAATTAATATTAGATACTATACAAATATAAATTTGCAGAATATTTCTATATTATCTAAATTGAATTTAGCTAGAGCCCATTACAAAGATAATAAACTAACTAACCATCACGCCGTTTCCCCGCGGGGGTAGGCAGAGAGGACGGACCGCCAAACAACTCGGTCTTGGCACACACTCCTTGCCTCATTCACATTCATACATCGTCTCATACATACTCTTCTATTGTTCTGACTCTTGACATGGCCCGACTCAAGTATCTGATTCACTTGGTCATGCCATGTCTTCCTCGGGCGTCCCCGACTTCTGCTACCATTCACATTTGCATCGTATATTCTCCTTACACTCCTTTCTTCGCCCATTCGCTCTACATGCCCAAACCATCTAAGCGTCCCTTTCTTGATCTTACTCATTACGCTTACATCAGCCTTGCACTCTTTGCGGATATCCACATTCCTCACACGATCATACACGGTTTTACCACACATACGCCTCAGGGATCTCATTTCAACAGCATTCAATCTACTTTCATCCTTTCTTTGCCAGTTCCATGCCTCACTTCCATACATAAGGGTAGGTACCAGCACTCCATTGTGGACTGCTAACTTCGCTTCTTTGGACAATTTTTTGTTAGCGCCAACTGCTTTCAGTCCTCCATTAATGGAGTTACCTGCATTTACTCTTCTTTCAATATCTCTGTCAGCCTTCCCATCTCTCGTAAACATGCTTCTTAAATACACAAATTCATCCACCTGCTCCAAGTATTCCTCATTCACAGCTATATTGCACACTGTTTTCGTACTTTCTCTTTCAAACACCATTACTTTAGACTTACTTACATTCATCATTAACTGATTCATCACGCATACTTCGTTCATCCTAGACACGAGAGACTGCAGATCATCCATACTATTAGCAATCAGCACCGCATCATCAGCATACAACAGGCAACATACTTTAAGATTACTCAAATTCGCGCCCAATCCCACCGCTTTCAATTCTTGCATACAATTAATTATCCATGTATAGAATGAATAACCACGGTGACATTACGCAGCCTTGTTTATCTTTTCTAAATGGTGCTGAGAATGTCCTTTACCACAAGGATACCAATATTTTGTAGTAAGCAAATAATACATTTTTAAATAGCTAAAATGTGTAAAAAAACATTTTGGTTGCGAGTTTAAATCCTATTACTTCTTCCTTTAATTCTTCCTCTGCCATTTCCAAGCCTCACTGCCATACATCATCGTAGATATCAGCACTCCATTGTGGACTGCTAGCTTCGCTTCATAGGACCTTCAGTTCTCCATTAATGGAGTTATTTGCATTAACCCTTCTTTCAATATCTCTATAAACCTTTCGATCTCTCTGTAAAATTCTTCATGAATACACAAACTCATTCACCTGCTCTAAGTATTCATCATTCACGACTATTATAATGCGCACTCTTTTCGTTATCTTTCTTTCAAACATCTTGACTTAAGACTGAATGGTGTGGAAATGAGATCACTGAAGCGTATGTGTTGTAAAACCATGTAAGATCATCCGGAGATTCGCACAAAGTACAAGGCTGATGTAAGCGTAATGAGTAAGATTAATAAAGGGACGCTTTTGGGCATGTAGAGGGAATGAACGAACAAAGGAGTCTAAGGAGAATATTTTACGCGAAAGTCGGGGATGCCCGAAGACGATCAAGTGAATCAGATAATTGAGTCAGGCCATGTTAAAAGTTAAAATAACAGATATGAAGTCATGAAACAAAAACTTAAATAGCTGAATCTGTGAAATAAATTTTGTTTCGTCACTTTTAATGACTAAACATCATTTTTAAAGGTGTGTTGAATTGTCACTGTGTTTAGTTATGATGAAACTCATTCCGAGGTAGGGCCACGATGTAATTAAAAGTTGTTTTTAAATATGTTAAAAATTGAACAAAAAAAAAATTAAATGTTAAAAAGATTATCAGAATTCGTTTTTAAAAACTTTCACACTCAGAGCATATTAAGGCAAAGTTAGAACCCTATCCAACTAAACAGACCAACTTTAATTCCATAAGGTTCTAACTACACTTGTCTAATGCCATTCCAAGATAGGACCACGTTATAATAATTCTAAATATTTTTCTTTAAAATATGATAAACTTTACACAAAATTGGTTTGGGCATGTAGAGCGAATGAGCAAAGAAAGGAGTGTACGGAGAATATATGACGCTAATGTGAATGATAACAGAAGTCGGGGACGCCCGAGGAAGACATGTCAGAATCAATTGAATCAGACACTTGAGTCGGGCCATGTCAAGAGTCTGAATAATAGAACAGTTCGTTTGAGACGATGTATGAATGTGAATGAGGCAAGGAGTTGTAATGATCCGCCCTTTCTACTTCAAACTTTTCCTTCTCTTCTTTCTACGATAAATTTTCCTTAAGTCCCGTAGGTAACTTTTCCATAAGGCTTTGGTTATATATATCCGGGGTAGGAAGGTCCTCCCTGCCGTCTTTTCTTTATTTCACACCCCTTCAAGTGTGTACATCCTAGTTTGTCTACGTGACGTACGACCTTGAACGTACTCATTTCACGTGACGGTTCAGTATAAAAAGGCTTCACCGAACGTTGTGTTGGGTTTTTGTTTCTCGGTTTAGAAACCTAGTTATCTATATATGTGTGGTATCCCTTGGTTCTTTTGAGATAGAGTGAGTTGAATTCATTACCGCTGTGTTTTAAAGCCATCTCATAAACCTGATTTTTCTGAGTCGCCTGCTCTTCAAACTAGCTACGTGAGTCTACCTGTCATAGGATTATGTGAGTATAATAAAGTGTTAGATTTTATATATGTGATATACATACGATAAATTTATGGTGTTAGTTGTCGGCGCCATCCATGTATATATTTTGGGAGGGGAAGGAGAGGAAAGGGAATGATTTTTTTTTCAAGCTAAGATTGACTCCTCCTCTTACCAAACAAAACTGATGGATGATAATTTGAGCAAGGCGATCGATATCTGCGTGTCTGGATATCACAACCGGCCGGGTCCCCCCTTGTTCCAAATCGGCAACCGTCACGCCAGAATAAAGAAAACCAGGTCTCATCACCAATTTCAGAATTGCCCCAATCTCATACACCTCCAGGAAAACCTACTTTACTGAGTGTAGAAGGGGAAAACCATGACATCCCTTGTCACGAATCTAGTCGCGAAAATGTGACACGCAAGGTCCTAAGTTACGTGCCACCTCTAGAAAACGTTGTAACTCCCACGCCGTCGGGGATTTACATCCCTTTCTAGGTCAATACATAGATAACACACGACGATCTTGTCGACATTTAGCCTGCTTTTTAACGATAGGTTGTGTGCCTACCCATTCAGCCAATTATCATGTGAGATATATGTAAGGTCTACTCGAAATGCCAAATTTAGGATGAGGACTGTCTGTATTTTAATATTCGGTTCTAGTAATTATTTTATGAGGTTACTAGCATCCTCGTGTATTAGGTATGGGTAACTCCTACTGAATACCTATCCTCTCAGGTAGGTATAAACGGATAATTGGTTTGATTTTTGCATTTAATTTAAAGAGGCTGCCTACCTCTCGAAAGGTACCTGTTGAGAAAAGTTGTTCGGTTGGTAGTTTTATTTCGGAGATTACCATCTCCCTCTTTTGACTTTAGATTTGTTTTTGTGCATCCCAATTCGTAACTTAGAAAGTCAAACAATAGATGAAAAGTATTAAATTAGAAAGTCAAATAACAGAAAAAGTTTTCATTTTGTTCCGTCTGGTTGCATCCGATCGCTTTCAATTTGGGACGGCATACGCTAGCAAAACTTCCCCTTTGACTGACAGTACACCGCGCCTCTCGGCCTATATATGAAAAGGTCATTGGCCTGTCTCTCACTCACGGCTGATTGACATTTCGCCTAGCACATCCCTTTTAATGATAACATTATTTGGGCGGCAGGTGTCGTAAACTTAGTTCCTGTACCTCGGTTGTATCCGTCTTTTAAAAGGGGTCCTCTGGAATTTAATAAATAATATAAAAAAAACTCACCCAGTTAGTCACCTCTCATTCTCAGCGTGAAGCTTACCTGGTTACACTATATAGCTAAATCACTTTAATTTTCGACCTCCTCCCTACGCTTATAAAAGGGTAATTAAGTATTCCTGTAAATAAAATTGTACCTTCCTAATCTGTCAGGATTCGAACCCACAGTTAATGATATATTTGTTTCTCTGGTTTTCGGTCTCCGTGGATAAATGCCATCTCGCCAAATCAATAACCTAGCCCGATTAAACACTTCCCGCCTTTAAGTACATTCACTCTGTTTTAAAAACGCAATCATTATTTTTATTATTTTCATGTTTTTAAGACAAGCAATCTAGTTCGAACTGTATACGAAATCACGTTTAAATCAACACAACTTTATAACACAATCGCGATTGCACAACACCTGGCGCCCCTGAGGTGGGTTTTTACAAAACGGCGCTCTACAAATTATCCAATTATTATTATTGTCATTATTATTAATTGTTCTCTCACTGAGTCGAACCACTTTCACTTCACACAAACACCGGATCAATAATCTTTCACTTTAATTCAATATTCCGCAATATTCTCTAATACCATTTGAATTCAATAATTAACTGTAATTTCAAACAACACTTCTGATTTGTATCCATTTCTCGGGGCTGTCAATGCACCCAAGTTCAAAACTCGACTGTCCCTCCGGTCTCTCCTTTCCCGTGGGAATCTGTTTACTCAAGGCCTGTCTGTCAATAAATCTTCCGTCGTTGTCTAAACAAAAAATTTTTTTGAGCACGTTCGTTTATTATTTATCGTTTATTTTTGTGGATATTCAAAACATCACAGAGTGTGTGCCAAGACCGAGTTGTTTGGCGGTCTGTATTCTCTGCCTACCCTTGCGGGGAAAACGGCGTGATGATTAGTTAGTTAGTTTTCATTTCCTTCGAAGTCAAGGAATTATAGCGTACTCCAAAGGAAGTCATCAATTTATGAAACTCGCTAATTATTATTAGGTAAAACTATTTCGCAGCATAAACTTTCTGTAATAATCAAATTAAAAACACAATTAAAAGATATTACGGTACTAGAATGAAACCAGCACTCCCAAAATGTAAATAGGGAATCGTATTTTAAGCCTACCTTTATTTTTATTAGCCCATTTCACTTTCGCGTTTTTAATCCCCTTTAATACTGTTACTACCAACTTGAAACCACTACCAGTGCAAAAAACGTTATACTAAATTAAACAAATTCGACAAATAACATTTCTCCGAGATGGTCCAAAATTAATAATTATAGATAATAATAATAATAATAATATCTTTATTTAATAAATTTGCAACTATGAACATGTAAATATCTAGAATACATAAAAATTTCAAAAAGTTGAGGGTTCTCATTATAATGTAAATAATAGAAATGTTAATGTAGTTATGTGTTAAGGTTTATCATAGCCCGCCTCACTAGACTTAGCCTGTGTTGAGGCAGCTATCTACCAAGTTTATTTATAGTACTATAACGTACCTACAATTATATAAAAATACGAACACTCAATAGTTAGGTAGCATCAATATCAATACATCATTTACCAAGTTCGTTTATAGTCCTAATAATATACCTACAATTATATGAAAATACATACAATAATTAGGTTGCATCAATAACTGCGAATTTGGATGAGTGCGCCGGTAAAGGCCCTATCATTACTTTTGATCCAAATTTTTACGCTATCCTTGAAATTTTTTTGTGTATGACATGTTTTTATTTTATCAGGAAGAATGTTGAAAAGTATTGTCGCAAGATATCTAATCATATTCGAGTATATACTTCTCAGAGCCTGTCAGATTATAGCACTCCTGACATTGGAGAAGATAGATCATTTAAAGAGTGGTTTGAATGGTTTAAAAAGTCAGGGACGTCTGAAGAAGACTTAATTCTTTATCTCTGCAATGGAATGATACGGGATCGAATAAACACCGATGTATTGTAGTTCTTTAATAGTAACAATTTGGTATACAGTAGTAAATGGTAGATAAAGTTGGGAACGTCCGAGAAAGACTTGTAGTTTTCTAATAATAATATAGAAAGGTTATTAGACTTTTGTCATTACCTTTACAACATTTTGTAGTTTTTAATAACAATGTAGAAAGGTTATTATACTTGTCGCATTATCTCTACAATGGAATTAGGTAGTAAAAGTTGATGTATTGTAGTTTTTTTAGTAACAATTAAGTAAACAGTAGTAAAGGGTAGAAACATTCTGGAACGCCCTAGGAAGACTCAACGCATTATCACTGCAAATGAATGAGATACGAAGTCAAATAAAAGATGATTTAACGTGGGTTTTTTTGTAGTAACGATGTGGTATACAGTAGTGAATAGTGGGAAGTCGGGCACGCCCGAAGAAGACGTGGCACGATCAAGTGACAAAAAAACTTATAAAAGTAAACTTTTCAATCTATAGAATAATATCATTTTCACCTTAAAAATATAAAAGTTTTCTTAATGAAATAAATTAAAACGTTTTTACCACGATAATCTTTATGTGTTAAAAATTGACATGTTTCCAGAACGATGTTCTCTTCATCAGGACATATATTGTACTAAAACTAATTATCAAGTATAGAAAAAAGGCGTGGGTAGAAATGAAAGTAAGAGGGGGAAGTGAGGTGGAAAGGGGAGGAGCTTAGAAGATCAAAGACAAAAAATTACGAAGGAAATATGCAAAAATTTGAAAAAAAAAAAAAGTTTTCAGTTACACTAGAATAAATAACTTTAAAACTTTACTCGAACCCATTCATAACCCCATTATCTCGGCAAGTCTGAGATCCTAGGTTCAATTCCCAGATGCAACGGAATATTTTTCTATTCTACTCCAAATATATTGAATAAAATAACACTTGTCTATCGTAGTTCTTGTAATTTTCAGCTGAGGCTAGTACTAAGGAGCGTTGGAGCTGTACATTATTTTAATTTCGGTAAATCTAAAAATAATAATTACCAACCAATACCAATACCATTAAAAATCAAAGCAAAGAACAGTAACAAAACTAATACTAAGAATAAAAAAGAAATATTAATAATTTTCATTCTTTGCGTTACGCATCATAAGTCACGTTGTACGAGCTGATTCATTATCGTTCACAGAGAAATACTGCCTGGGGACATCAATAATTATCTATACGCGCGAAGCGTGGATGCTGACCATTGTTCTGAAATTTCTCAGAAATGTCTCGGAACTCTTCGGCGAGGCGAACTCTACTCAAAGACACATCACATTTATTTGTCGCGCCGAGATGGCACCACTTTAGTTCATATGATAATTCTGGCAGGTCCCTAGCATAGCGCAGGGGGACCAAAACCTACTCCAGCTAAACTTATACCTGCTACTTAGGAGGTTTTGACGGGAAAGGCTAATAATGTGAGTAATAAGTCACCACTGTTAACTTGTAAAATTTTCAATACACCAAATGTAATATCCATAATTTTCAATGTATTGTAACATAACACGCACATTGCATTATTATTTCACCAAATGTTCTGAAACACACCTTCAAGGTCATTCTTTGTGTATCCATTATTGAGACAACTCTGCCAAGGAACAGTATTAATCATAAACATGTTCCCGGCAATTTTCTTTCACGTCAGGACTCAAATTAAATTAGTAAAGAAAGAAAAATTGGGCCGACGCACGCTCTCTTACGTACAAAAATATTCCAAATAAAAGTATCATATTATTTTTCGTACATAATTTCCTCCACTTTTTTTCTTTTCTTCCAAGCGTTTTATTTCGGGGAGTATCAGTTTTCCTCGCGAAGGAAGTTTAATGTGAAAAAAAATGAATGGGAATTTTTTTTTTTCGCCAAAGGTTATTAGAGTTTCATGTAATCAAAAGTGGAGTTTTCTTGATCAAAAGGGATAATTATATTATACAATACATTAATATTTCTCATTTAAAGAATTTGATGTTTGTATTTTTTCACTTTCGGGACATTTTATTTTTTTTTATATTTACCCCACACATGCGTCATGTCATCTTTGAGAATGCTATGAGGTGGGTTTTCTTAAGGAAAAGATGGATAGGAAGTTCTGGGAAGGTAAAAGGTATGAGGGTTGGGTAAGAAGCTAGGGATCAGTGTATACAGGAGTGACGGACATATAAATATATCTTTTCCACTACGGTGCAAGGCGATAGGTCGAAAGACCAGTTGTAGAGGTCAAAGGTTCCCTCAAACCAGCCTCTTCCTATCTGGCAAGCCACGCAGCTGATTGGCATGTGCATCCTGAAAACACACTTGCTAAATCACCAAACTTAGTGAATCGTTTGGGGTAATCTATTTCAGATGTGTTGGTTATCTAATAACTGGTTCCCGGCTTAGCGGTACTCAAACCCGCCTCCCAAATTAATCTACCTTTTGTTTGTCGTGAGTTGTCCCAAATCACAAGGAATAACACCAGTCGTTTCGGCATTCAAAATAACGCTGAAATCGTAAACATAAAAACAAATAATTTGCTAAATCGTTCCTTCTAACACCGGGGGAAATATTTTACAAAAAGCCTTTGTTAAACATTTTTCCGAGTGAATAATATCACTTGAATAAAATTTCACTCTGAGAAACTCTTGCGTACAGAATATGATTTTTTGTCTCCTTTATCACGCAATCTTTCGTCAAAAAATTCATTTTTTTAGCGAAATCTGAAGAAACGCTCGTAGAGAAAACGCTACCTCAGTGCCATAAAAATGAATTGCTCCCGCGTCTCACGCCGTAGCGTCGGAGTCCTCGAGCGCCGTCCGGCGTCGCTTTTCACTTTAGAATATCCGACGCCTCTCACAGTTTTTAGCAAGTCACCAATTAGTGAGGCCTCATTTCGGAAAAGACGAGCCATCGTGAAAAATGATACTGACGCTTTGTTGCTCATTGCCTTTCGAAATTGTATCGTAAATTTCTCCGGAACCCGTCGAAATATTAATAAATATCAACTTAACGCCCCCTTTGCCGCCGCTCGTTCCGCAGGCCCGACAAAAGACAACTTGACGACGGTATTTACAGCGAAAATTTGCTGAATTACCACTTGGAACTTTTTCGTTTATTCTATGGAAGTTGTTTCCAGAATCAAGTCGTTAATGACTTTGATTGAGTAACACACTTTTACTACGATACTAAAGTTATGTATTCAACAATAGTTTCATTCAAATCAACGCACTTGATGAGAGACCCCAAAATAGAATAAAAGATATTAATTTTTAAACATTATAGACAATGTTAGCGACTCTCAAACAAAAATTTGATCAGTAAAGTCAGAGAAAGATACTTCTAGGAATTGAACCCGGGAACTCAACCTCAACCTTGCCGGGGCTCTGTTCTACCACTGAGTGAATACGACCCTATTCTTTTCTGCCATATTCAACTGTATCATATTTGACTAATAACTACGACATTATTTCATTTTCTCCTGGGTTAAATTCCCAAATGCGACCGTATCTTTTTCTGATTTTTCTGTTCCCGATTTCCGATTGAAAATCTCTAATATTGTCTTCAATGATTAAATATTACTATTTGAATTTTTACTCATAAATTTACAAAAATAAAGCATCAAATTTGTTGAAGAAGAAAATAATACTATTAAACCTAAACGACGCACAAAACAAATAAAACACAGAAATATAAAAAAAGGTAACGGTTTCAACTGGGGATCGAACCAAGGATCACTCGAACATTGGTTCCTGATTATTATAAGTCATTTTTATCGATCTTTTATTTCAAATTCAGCAATTCTTCAGTGTTCATAAATATCTTCCGTGTTAGTGCAAAATTGGATTGCTACGTATTCCAAAAGTCGTTATCAGCTTGATCTTTTATGTTTCTGATTAGAACCTGTATATTTTCTACACTTAACTTCAAGGTACCACGCACGTGATTTGGAATCATACCAGTTAGTTGTATTTATGACCCGATATAAACCAGATGTTTGCCAATAGCGATTAAGATAAGGCGTATGAAACTTGGATCTTGATTCATAAATTGACCCTTATTCTCCATACGTGAACGCGATTTGGATACTTTGGAGATTATAAATTCAAGCGGTAAGCAAAAAGAGCTTCCTCGCCAAGATCCACTGCAACCTCTGTAATACTGGAAAGGTAGTGTTTACAGTTTACCCTAGTCGGTAATATACCCACATCCCCTAGCTAAGGGATGCTAGCGACTTACCGGTGGTAAACACAGCTATACTGTAAGCATAATCAACTAACTTCGTATCATTCATACCTTGGATAAACGCAAACCTACAGCGTAAGACACTGTGGAGTGCCTGTAAATATTTGTGTGCTTTTGCATTAAATATTAACCCAGGGCACGATTATACCCCTTTCCTTGGCGAATATGATTCTAAATATTTATATAAAGCTTATTCCGGTGTGAATATTTTATAAACGAACATAGTTAGTTTTAGCTAGTTTTGGATATAAAATGGTCACGATAACTTAACTGTATTATGATTTGGAAGTTCTGGATGTTTAATGAGTGTGGTTTAAAAAGTGTATGATTTTTTTAAAAATTAGATTGAATGAAAGATCAATCATTAATCATCGCCACAGTTATGATTTGATCATATTTTCAGTTGGATCAGGGACAAATTTTTGTATGATTTTTATTGTGACACTTAATAAGAACGCCCCTGTCTGTAAGGAAAGGGGAACTTTGTTGCCAGCCGGTCAGGCAGCGTTGTGAGGCATATTAAGATAGGGGCTGTAGAAAGGGATTTATTATATTTATTTTTCGGAATAACTTTATTGAGTAAAACCTCAAATTGTAATATTTAAATATTGAAGACAATATTAGTGCTTTCTAAACGAAAATCTGAAACAGAAAAATCAGAAAAGGAAACGGTCACATCTGGGACTCGAACCCAGGACCCTTGTCTGCCCAGGATTATATGAAGAAGAAAAAACAGATACCGGTAGCTCAGTCCACATACGAACCTACTAATAAAAAAACGAAGTCGAGTCGAAGAAACAGCCCGTTCTTATGAAGCCAACATTAACTATAAACGGTGCATCAATGGTGCTAGCTTCTTAGAGCAGAATCCAGTAGAATTCCTGTAGAACGGACTCAGCATGCCCACATTGCGCCTGTGCATTAGAAATGGCAATCGATTTGTTAACAATATACATGTACAGGGTTTTCCAATAAGAGTTGTTATTTTGAAAAGCCCGCTATTTCGGTAGATATTACTTTTGAAGCTGTCATTTTTAACAATTGACAAGTAAAAACTACGCCATTAAAAAAAAATGTAACGATATATGCTTCAACAACGCATTGAAATTATTAGAATTCACTTGAGTGAATCAAATGCAAATCATCTTGAGTGATGAGGCCCATTTCCACCTCGGTGGCTTTGTCAACAAGCAAAATTGTCGCATCTAGGGCTCGGAAAACCCAACAGTTATTTTTGAAAAGCCTCTCTTTTCTCAACGTGTGACTGTTTGGTGCGGTTTATGGTCCGGCGGAGTCATGGGACCGTACTTTTTCTAAGATGAGGCTGGAGCAGTTACGGTGAATGTATTGCGCTATCGAGAGATGATTAATGATTTTTTATTGCCGGAATTGGATGGTATTGATCTGGACAACGTTAACTTTTAATAAGGCGGTGCTACGTGCCACACGAGCAACGAAACCATTGATCTTTTACGATTGAATATCCAAATAACACCTCTTATTGGAAAATCCTGTATATATAATAAACTATTTTCTATCCCAAGTTTTCTCCAAGCGTTCTTTTCTTTCACTTCTTTCCTGTCTTTTGTCCATTCTATTCTTGGTATTCTACAACTGCAGTAATTAGTCACCTCAACTATACAAACAAATTGAAAATATCTTCCGAGCAAAAATAAAGTTGGTTGTTTACAGATGAATAAATATAAAAAGCAGTAATCTTTGATTGTAGTACTAGTACATATTGAATTATTTATCATGTTGGAAATAAGCCGACGTAGCTTAGTGGTCCAGAGCACCTGACAGGGCATAAGAAGGTGCTGGCTCAATTACCGTCGGCGGCATTTATTTTTACTCGGGAGATATTTTCAATTTGTATGGATATTTCAGGCGACTAATTATTACTTATAATAATTTGTTATCCTTAGTGCAAGGCAAAAAAAAATTGTCTTACAAACATTAGTTTATCATAAAAATAAAAATAAATCATATGTTTTGCCCAGATTCTTTGAAAATACAAAAATAATTTTAAAATAATCATTTTATTTATAACTTTTTATTTAAAATTCATTCGTTTCGGTTAGTTAAACTAATTAAAAATATAAACACACAAGCATTATTTTCATGCACTAATATTAGTGACTACCAGAATTACACACGAATGGAATTACAAATGGATGAAATTACCTTCGGAGAGATATAAACATAACTAAATCACACATACTGGAATAATAAAGTCTAAACTTTATGCACAATGCGTGATATTTGAACATTTTTGTAAGGTTACTACAACAAGTACTCATCTAACAAAAATTAATTGTTATTTTTAAATAGTAGTAATGTAGGTATTAGGCATTCCATCAAAAACAACTATTTTTTTCACTTTGAAATTTACTTAGCAAACTCTTAAGCACTCTAAATATATATTTTTTTTGCCCCGTGCAATAACTCCAATAACTGTGATTCTCTCTATGTGTAATTTCGTCGGTTTGTAATTCCCTTCGTGCGTAATTCTGGTAATGTAATATTTGTGGGTGAAATTCACGGCTGTATAATTTCATCCCGACACCAATATTATGATCTAAATTATCCTTGATAGTGCTGAAAATGATTTAATGCGACACATTATCGCAAATTTACGATTCTAAACATTTTTATTGGCTACTGAAAGCTTCCCATGCTTGCAAAGTAGTCATTTCCAGTTAGTAAGCGTTCAAAAATAAGAAGAAGATATTTTTGTTTTTAATGATTTTTATTATTCCAATGTACATTTGTTACATATAAATTTTATTAATTAGCGACCGGTTTCGACACGTCCGTGTCATTAACTAGCTATTTTAAAACTAAATTTTTAAGTGCAGAAATATGGGGTTTTATTTAGTTTGTTTCTTTGGTGGGTGGGGATTTGAGGGTGGGAGAGGGGGTTGAGAGGGAAACGGAGGGAGGAGTCAACATAACGGGGAACATTGACAATAGAGGTGATTTGCAAGGTGCTATTATTTTATTAACTATATAAATCTTTGAATTATTTTTTTTTGTTAATTTCTAATGTTTCTAATGCGCACAAATTAAAATATTTATTAATGTTAGAATGTTTAAACTTACTTTTATCCCGGTTGAAGCTATGGCCTGTCTTATGCCCCATATTTCTGCACTTAAAAAATTAGTTTTAAAATAGCTAGTAAATGACACGGACATGTCGAAACCGGTCGCTAATCAATAAAATTTATACGTAACAAATGTACATTGGAATAATAAAACTCATTAAAAACAAAAATGTCTAGAAATTGTTACATTGTGAATGCCAAAGAAATACAAAAAAAGAAGAAGATAGTCTGAAACGGAGATATATTAAAACGAATGTTAGAGGGAGTGCGATAATATATAAAAAAACGATAATAATTGTGCGAAAATTGTGAAAATGTTTGTTGACGCATCTCCCTCTAACATAACTGCATTCTCTCAGCAAAACTGTTAACTAATTACCTCTCCCTGTGTGATATTATGGAATGTCTACATTAGTGACAATTGCAACAACCTATTGATACCTCGTCAATCTATTAAGAAAACCTGTGCAGTGTACATCTTAAGGGGCTTTCAGTGTATATAATATCAACTTTGTTAATATCGGTTCGCAAGTGCTTCAGAAAATCAAATATAAATCAAACTCCCTTTCCAATTCTTAATAACTGGTAACCAGCTATCCCAAGTAGTTGTGTCAATTTATCGAGTTAAAAATATTGATTAAAGTCTACCATAAACTGATTCCCAAACAATTTGCACCACCCGACTAGTTTAAAATAGAGCAAAAACTCTCGACAAATGTATATATTACATTTAAAGATACACTTTAAGTTTTTTCATAACTACAATGTAAGTTTTAAATAATTTTTGTGCATACTTTGCGATTGTTTTCTAACGAAGGCTTTCATATAATTACCCTTTCTGTTCTACAAATGTATGGATATTATCTTCAAAAATGACATATATTTTTTAAATACAAAGGAAAAAAAATTTAGGACTTCAAGTGTTCAAGAGAAATATGTTATAGATCGGATAGAAATTCGGAATGCGGGGCTTAGAAACCCTTAACACAGAAATGTCTGATTAACGAACCTTGTAACACAATATAACTTATTTCCCAGTATTAAACAACGTCACAAAATTTAACAAATTTGAAAAATATTTCCTTCCGGCCAGCTGACGTAGGATTAAAATTTAAAAAAATTTTACTTTCTGAATTTAAAACAAATTTGATCACATCTCATTATTGACTATCCTTAAAAGAATAAATTAATTTATACGTTCCGAAGAAATACTTCGGACAATTGAAACGGTTTTTGTTTTAACAAAAGTAAAGAATAAAAATATTTACAATGTGGCTGTTTGATTTTGAAATGACAATCTGCATAGTTCTTACCGGAATGTCATTTATTCAGTTCCTACCTATCTCTAACCATAACCTTGCTGGAAAAGGGTTTGAAATTTAGAACAAATGCAAGCAAACTTTGCAAATTTATGAAATAAAAAATTAAAAAAACATAAGAAGTTTTGAAGTACTGGAAGAAAGTTGTTTGTGATTATCGTGTACATAATCATTGAAAGGGCTTAGTATTATTATTCATTCGTTGTGTTGTGGCGACATTACCTAGAGATATTGCGGTGGAAGTCTTATAAATTATATTGTGTTGTGTACTGCTTCGTGGTAAGTGATTGGTCTCCCTTTTTTCCATCTACACAGATAAGCCAATTCCAACAAACATCATTCATATCGTTTCATTTTAAATCCATTTACAGTCCATAAGCAGTTTCAGATGCAACAGTGGCCATTCTAAGATCTCAAATATATTAAACAAACATGTTTGTTTGTGTTGAATGATTCCCAACTTACTCTGAATCTTGTTCTTTCTTTATTCTTTATTTGTTTTCTCCTTTATTTAATAAATATTTTTGATTTGAATGTGTTGTGATGTTTTTGTTCAAACCATATTATTCTATATTATAAATACTAATTATAAATATAAACTTCATTCTCCCATTGAAAATATAAACTATATCTTGTTTATTAGATTGATATTTTATGTAATTTAAACAAAAAATCTATAACTCCTTGCCTTATTACAATTTTTAAATATAGAATGTCTAATCACAAAATAATTGCTTCCTACGAAAAAAAAACTTAAATTAATATTTCTGTATTGGTGCTACATATTCACAGATGACACTTGTGGCAGTAAGGTAGAGCTGTCGATAGTAAGTCGATAGATAAATACCATTGATATCAATGTCAGCGGACCAGCGTTATTACTAACGCCTGCAAATTAAATGGACACTGAGATTATAGCTGTCCAAGCTCAATTATAACAACCACAATAAAAGTTCATAGTTAATTGTTTGATCCCGTAGTTTCCATTGAACAGTTATTACACACCGGGATAAACAATAACTTCTTTCTACTTTAGTGTACCTACGCAAAACACTGTTTTCAAAATGGTTTATTCTATTCCTGAGTGGAATATAATATCAGTGTTATGGTGTGAGACAGCCATTTAAAATTGAAAGGTTGCTTGAAATGGTCTTGGAAGTGTTTGGTGACCAGCTCTGAATAACCAGGTATTTTCCCACCTTTCTCTTCTCCATCTCCTTCCCCTCCCCACTAACTTTAGCCTCAAAACGTACCTCAATTTGGGATGCCATAGTCTCACTGGCTCCTGATGGTTGGGAGCAGTTAGAATTCTTATGCGGTTTCACATAAAAAATCTAAAAGCTGAAATATTTGTTGTTAATACTCTAACTTACAATTATCTATCGTATGCTCATTCTCGTTAATAATTGAACAAGTAAGGTCCCAGGGAAAGTGAAATGATAGACATTGAAAGCTAGCTACGAGTACGGAATTAAAACTGCGCTATTGTATTGTAACTGTTTTATACATAAAATTCCCACGAAAACTTCAAGTTATTCACATTTCCAAGAATAGGTCGCCCCTTCGCTCGAAGGTTCCCATCTCTTATATACAGTATATAATGTTTATTGGTAAACCACTAAACTTTACCGGAAAGAGAAGAACAAACGGCAGGAATTGGAAAGAAATTTTGTTAGGAAAATAAAATAAACATGTCAAACGTAGTTCTGAAGAATGGAAGTAAGTAATGTTCACTATTTATATAAGGACAACATTTTTATTTTATTTTAATTTTGAGTTATTAATTATTTTTCGATGTATATCCGAATTCAATATATTTCTTCAAATATTTGAATCACCATGTAAGATTTCTGCTTCAATAAAAAGTGTAGCGTACATGTCCTAGTATTTAACGTTACAGTTGCATGTTCAAATATTTTATCAGCAAGTTACGTGTTTCGTGTAAAGTGTATAGTATACATGAGTTTTCATTATGGTATAAATAAAATATATATACATATATATATTTTTTTAATATTAACTCCACACAGGAGGCCCTGAAGAAAATAATTTCCCTCAGGGCCTATGTCATCTTTGGGGATGCTGTGTGGAGGGTCTTTTTGTGGAGAGGAAGGAGTGAACATGGGTCTTGAAGAGTCCCATGTTGTAGGAGGGAGGAAACACAGAGGCCGGCAGTTCGTTCCACAGCCGAGCTGTTGAACTTAAGAACGAATCGTAGAAGCGACCCGTTCTCATGTGACAAATGTCAACCGTGTACAAATGTTGGGCGCGCGTTTGGCGTGTATCCTGACTACGCACCGGTGCCGAAGGGATCAATGACGCTAGTTCCTCAGAGCATCTTCCATTGTAATATAATGTATATGTGTTGTTTTGCTGTTAATCGGTTTTATTGCGGTGCGCTTTATGTGATCCTGGATTCGATTCCCAGTTAATACCGTTATCTTTTCATTTTTTGTGTCTTGTTCTATTTCATATTTCATTTATATATTAAATTTATGAGTACAACATTTAAAAGTTATCAAAGGAAAGTTGTTCCAAAAAATTTTTTTAATTCAAATTAAAAAGTCAAAACGGAAATCCCATATAAATAAAAAATCGAATATGTTTATCCGATACACTATCTAGATTACAAAACTATTCTTCACAACTTTGAATTAATTTAAAAAAAAATAGCTGCCAAAAATATGGGAAAAATTAGTTAAAAGACAAATTTGTTTATTCTGAATATGAAATAAGAGATTAATTACGTCTCAATGGTCAAGTGGATAAAGATTTTGTCCTGGCAAGACCGATATTCAGGGTTCGATTCTCAGTTTCAACCGTTATCTTTTTATTTATTGTGTCTTGTTCTGTTTCATGTTTCGTTTAGATTTATAACTATTGTCTGCTTTTTCAATTACATCAATTTGTTGTTGTTTTCGGTATTGAATGAATGCAAATTTTGGAAGCAAAAATTAAACCAATTTCCTTCTACCGATCTAAATATAAGTATGCAGATAGACCACTTTCCTTCGACCGATCTAACTATAACTATGCAGATAGACCACTTTCCTTCGACCGATCTAACTATAACTATGCAGATAGACCACTCCCCTTAGACCGATCTAACTATAACTATGCAGATAGACCACTTCCTTTCGACCGATCTAACTATAACTATGCAGATAGACCACTTTCCTTAGACCGATCTAACTATAACTATGCAGATAGACCACTTTCCTTCGACCGATCTAACTATAACTATGCAGATAGACCACTTTCCTTCGACCGATCTAACTATAACTATGCAGATAGACCACTATCCTTCTACCGATCTAACTATAAATATGCAGATAGACCACTTTCCTTCGACCGATCTAACTATAACTATGCAGAAAGACCACTTCCCTTCGACCGATCTAACTATAACTATGCAGATAGACCACTTTCCTTAGACCGATCTAACTAAACTATGCAGATAGACTCGCTGTCGATGACAAAGCATTCTAGCAACTTTCGGTGGCAATCACGTACACATATAAACATATCTTTAAAATCGGATTACATTACAGCAGTTAATATACGAAATAAATGTCAGTACTACCCGATCGGCATTTGGCGAGGTTGGTAAGGTTATTGACTCCATTTTCTGGGTAGAAAGGTGCAATCTTCAGTCAAACGAATATTTTTGTTTCATTAAAGTTTTCAAAAACATTTTTAAATATATGTATTATGGTTTAAATAGATGTATTATGGTATTTTTAAATAGATGAATTATGGTATAAAAAACTTTGTTAAGAAAATCAAATAATATTAAGAAGCACGTGAAATATCTAAAAGGATAATAATTTTGTAAATACTGACTTCAGTACTTCTGAAAATCAGAAGATCCCTATTCCAAAAATTTCCTCGACGTTTGGTCACCGTTTCATTTCTTTCCGTGTACTAAAACGATACAACAGATTACAAGCAGAATCCAAGACATAATAAAAAATAGTATAATTTTCTAGCTGATTGCGAACGGAGGAGAAGAAATATAAGATTAATAATTAAGTATATATACGCGAGCCGAACTGCCGAACTGAACCTCAACTTATGGGAAAGAAACAAAGCAACCGCAAAGGGCGCGAAATGTCGCTTGCAGTTACTTCGTTCCTTTCCCGTAAATCGTGGCTCGGTTTGCAAATGTAAACGTACCATTATAGAGACGTGTTGTGGACACTTAACAGTGCCTGGTCCTATACTTGACTTTGCCCGAAATTTCGAAATTCTTTTTTCGACGTTTCCTTATTAAATTCTTGGAAACCATGGAAGGAAAATCTCCTATGCCTCTTTAAATTATTTTTTAACAGTTCTAGTGTCTTGGGTAACTTTTCTTTTTTTTTATTTGTATTTATATTTATTTTATTATTATGTTTAACACCAAGTGATAAAATTATCTTATAATAAGGTCATTTGCACAATAAACGCTTGTCTACAAGAATACATACTTTTATTGTTGTATTATTTTTCAACTAAAATCTTTCAAACTCAAAATAACTTCTCTTCTGATCTAGAATTAAAACATCTCTAAACATAAAACCACTTTTTTCTTGGTAAAAAGAAGAAGGGAAAAGTTCTATTGTCTCAAATTTTAAAAAATAATAAAAATAATAAATATAATATAATATATAAAGTTAAAAACAATGTTACAGGATTACTGCAGTAAACTTTATGTAATATTTCACATTTTGTGCAGATAATGTTACTTTTATTGTCATTTTTTTGTGAAACAAGTTACGCTTAAGGTAAAGATCAAATCTCACCAGATGTGGTCAGATCTGAGGACGTACGGTCTTAATTCAAAAAACCACAGTTGACAGTGGACGCCCGAGCAGCTACATTGATATGGCATTCTGTGCGATTGAGGATTTTTTTTACATTAACCTTTAACTATGGACGTCGGGTCTCAGAGGCCCAACCCCTTCTTCAATTTCTCGGAATAAACACCTTCCCCGCGCGTGCCATCCCCGCGCGTCTCAGTAGCTTCAGTTTTAGTTGTGTTTTGACTAAGGAGGGAGAAGGTCGTGTCATCCGGCACTTATTACGTGAGTAATAATCATTTAAAATTTGATCAGGGCCTGGGAGACCCGTTGACTATAATTTCCATACAAATATACTAGGGCCTATGTGACCCGTCTACTATAATTTTCTTACATTTTAGTATTATAATCTTTTTTAATTTATTCTAGATTTAAAAACAAAATGGCAGACAGTAGTGAGCCAACTACATCAGCTGTGAAAGGTGGTACCAAACCAACAAATGAACATTGCAGGCGTAAAGTAATGTTTGTAAATGATCCTTCGCTTGAATTAGAGGTGAAGAAGTTGGTCCTAAAAATCGTAAAAGATGTAGATTTTGCCCATCAAAGCTCTCTAGAAAGACAACCCATGCCTGTATTAACTGCAAGAAGCCAGTTTGTCTTCAGTGTTCCAAGCCTCTATGTTCTGAGTGCCAGTAATTTTACATAAGTTTGATCCTTGTGAGAATTTTTATTTTATTTCTTTCAGATGTTTTTTTTATGACTTTTTGTTACTGTTTCTTTTATTAGCTAGGAAAAATTATTGGTTTTGATTTTTGTAATACCTACTATAATTAAGGAGCCTTAATATGATCTCAAGTCAATTAAGACTGAAAACTGACTAGGTTTGTTAAATTTGGAGATAATTATTAAAATATGAATAAAAGTTGATTATTTTTATAACTCGATCTTTTATTTATAAATACTTTATACATATAAACTCCTTGCTAAAGTCAGATTGGTCCAGGTTTGAAAATTAGAAGAATTTTATGAAGGGGTCTGTGTGACCCGACGTCCATGGGAGTGTAATTTTTTTTTCACGTCCATAGTTAAAGGTTAACCCCGAATTGCCTCCGTAATTAGGTTTTCTCTGTGTGTTTTAGGTCATCTCAGAATTTCAGGAACAAATCCAAAGTAATAGCCGATTTCAATTAAATGCTTGGCAATTGCCGATTTGTCAGGTTGACCGAGTTTACATGCTGGAAAGTGATGTGATAATATTATGTAGATTGATAGCAAGAAGATATGTTTTGAGACTTTCACGCCCAAAAGTATTATAGTAATTTATATTGGGGTATTATGCCTTATTGCGCTACCCCTTCCTTAAACCTCATATCATATATCACCTAACTGGCTCATAACAATAATTATTGCTTATTAAGACTGATACTTTTTTTCTGATGCTTGTTTGAAAATGTTTATTATCTCACTGGCTGATCTGATTTTCAACAATAAGTTGACACTCTATGCTTTTACATTGATTTCACCGAAAGAAACACTAAAACTTTTAACGCTGTTGACATATGTAGTGAAAAACAATATAACAGAAATCTTTACAAAAACCAAAAACAAGCTGTGGAGCGTACAACACGTACAAATATAATATTTCCGTAAGCTAGCATTGACAAGACGGTATTTTCTTAAATAATATATTTTTTTATAAAATTAACTGTTGACACTAACCGTTCTCAAATAATATTAAAAAAAAACAATTATTAGGATTCATTTCTTAAAGGATCTGGTTTCGAGTCTCGGTTATCTTTATACTTTAAATTTATTATTCTTAAATGAATACATAATTATCGTAATGGCAAAGGGTAGGTATACTAACTTTTTTTGTTAATGTGAATAACGCACAAGAGTCCCAACTGATCTCAGCCGTCTGGAACCAGTGAGACTACGGCATCCCTGATTAGTGTATTTTGTGAGGATGAAGGTAGTAGGGAGGGAAAGGAAGTAGAAAAGAGGAAGGTAAGGGAGTACCTGGCTATTCAGATCTGGTTACCAAAGACGGCTAAAGCCATTTCAAGCAACGTTTCAATTTTGAATGGTGGTCTTACCCCAGAGCGATACTGAGTGTATCTTTCAAATCAAATAAAATTTACTTGCGCACGCCGGGATTCGAACCCCCTACCTTCATCATACATTATCGCTCGATTACGGAAGCCGTACATAAAAAATACAAAAAAAATCTGTAAATGTATCTTACTTAATTGTTTTTAAGAATCATTTTCATCACAACTTATCATTGAAAAAAGTTGTTTAGTTAAAAATAAGGGAATATTTTTATTTATTTTTAACTCTTACCTTTTGTCTTCGAGATGATTAAAAAACTCGGAGCAGTCGTAACTTATCGGAAATCCAAAAACAGTTTTCTGAGAAATGGAAAAACGGATAAAAATATTATTATTTGCTTGCAATTCATTATAAAGAGGAAATGATCAACAAATTAGGGAAGTCTATTTCTATGAAGATATTAATATTATACACCTAAGGTTCCTTATAATTAAATAAATTCGCAAACTTGATGTAAAATATGGCTTCCCTTCAATGAAAAACTTTGATGAATCAACAGCAATAATTATTTATTAGCCTGAAACACAAATTTAAATTGCAAAAATCTTACGAAAAAAATAAAGAAATACCTCAGACGGAAATTGCCTTCTGCTTGCCGGTCAGTTGCACTTAGGCACTGTGCTATATACAGGGTGTCCGGGAGTAATGTGTGCTAACTTCAGGAGGTGACATGATGGTAGAAGTAAAAAAAATAACTATTTTCTTTCGAAATTCCAATTTTTTTATCATGTTTTTTGTAGAATTTATTTTATATTTCCAAAGAAGAATATTTTCCAACACCAGCAATTTTACCTAAAACAACCTTAAAACGTTGGAATTTTTCAACTTCTAAAATCATATAGAATCAACCCCCGAAGTACTTTACCCCCGGACACTCTGTAAACAATATAATTAAAAATTATAATAATTAAAATAAAATAACTTTGTTTAAATACCACTTTATTGTATATATTTATAACCAACCGGTTTCAGTTCAGCCCGAACCTTCATCAGGGTTAATAAAAACATATTAAATTAATTACAGAGGTGTATGGGTACTTATAGTTAAGCTGGAAGAGGGAGAGAGAACATCAACTTTGGTGGGGGTGGAAGACTTAGGTAGGAGAGAGGGGGTAAACATAGGTGCAGGAAATGGAAATATATTTAAAATGGGGCTGTTTGTTAAATCTAATTGTTTATTTAGTAAATTGATTTTATTGACTTTAAGGGATTTTTTTATCTCGAGTGCTTCTAAATTGTTGAGGCGTAGACCTATCCCATATAATTATGTATACCCACAAAGTGTTTGCTACAAGTGAAAAATTAATTAAAAATTCTTTTTTTTTCCACAGTCCTCACTAGGCTTTCCTGTTCTGAGGCGGCATGTGGTTTTTTTGTTGTTACTTTTGTATGTAGATTTAATTAAATTTATTTATTTTATTATGATGAAAGCAGTAAATTTCTGGCTTAACACATTGATGAAAATAAAACATTTGGTTTGTTTATAATCCAGATTTTTAAAATTTAATTTTCTAAAACAAACCGGTTTCGTTTAGTAGTAGCATCTTCACTAATTATATTTTCCTTCTTTCTCTCTGACTTTAAGTTCATGAAATATCACGTTATGTTTTGTCTAAATTAATATGCAAATATATAAAATATTCAGTATACACACATTGTATTTTTAGATTACATTAATTTATTACATTAAAAATGCTTGTACTAAACGAAACCGGTCGGTTATAAAGAATATAATTTCGTGCTTATAAACAAAGTAAATGTTTAAATTTCATTTTGTGTTTCGTTTCAAGTTGTCTTTACATCGTCTTCATAATGTTTGTAAGTTGAATATCACTTTGTTCTCTCAGCCACGTTTTAACTTTTGTTATATTAATTTCAGTAATTTTATGTTTGATTTCGTGGAGCATTATATAGTTTAGTAGCATAGAATTTGACATTTCTCTGCCCAAAAATGTATTTAAAATAGGAGTAACCAGTATATTTTTGCTTATAGCTCTGGTTGAGTATTTATGTTGGGCAGTGGAGTATTCCAATATGTTATTTTTTTTGTTTAAATGAAATATTTTTTTAATAATTTTTTGTACATTGTATACTTGAAAGCGTTAAAATATAAATATTGCCATCCTACTTGAATTCCATTATGATGATCTGTACAGTACGACCACCAAACACACCCACAAAGAATCTTGAATTATTTTTAATTCTCTGCCTTTTGCGATGTGATTTGAATAGTTTAAATCGAGTTCTTATTACGCTCGCAGAGCTTTAACATTATAATATGTGGCGTAACTTAGACATGATGAATAATTTAGAACATGAGAAAAAACAATAAAAATATAATCATTAAAGACAAAAATATAGTTTTATCATATAGGTTTACAAAGAGACAACCGGAGGGATTGGAATATATTTTTTTTTAATATGGTCCTCAAAATATGCTTAGTTTGTAACATAATAATTTAAGAGTCTATGAATATGACAAGTAGTCGCCAATGTAACATAAAATTTACTATTATGTGTAGCAATTAAAATGATGGCATAATAAAAACCATGTTGTACGCCAATGGTGCGTAATATTTAATGCTATGAATCTGATGGCAAAATAATAGATAATGTAGCATAAAATTTCAAGATACTTAAGTTTAAAATAATAAGGATGCAAATCTTATAAAAAAGATCAATAAAAAATAAAGAGTATAATTTATTGTGCTACATTATAATTGTTAGCATGATACTCAAAATCAATAATTACAGATAATCTCAGAGCGTGAATAACCTCCACGAAAAATTAGTGGATTCATATTATTTTTATATTTAAAGGAAACCTGACAAAATGATTGAACGTTCAGGTTAAATTATAGGTATACAATGATTTTCAAATAACAAATCATAAAGAGATTAATAAATTGGCGCCATTTTCATACGATAGTATGAAACAAATTTAATTAATTATAATGCCAACCAACGGAGCTTCTTTTTCCGTACTCTCACCACAACCGCCATCACTTGAATACTGACTCGTAGTCCAGCGTCATTCCGTCAGCCAAATTCGGAACAGCTGATCATCGGTGTAGCCAGTCATAAGGCATCTCTTACGCTTCAAATATTAAAAATAACGGGGTACTTGATTTATCCAACAACAAGTTACAAGTTAACGTTAAATAATAATTTTAAATGATGTCCTAAAACACTATTGAAGGGCCAAATACAGTAAAATTTGTAAAATAAGAACAAATCAATATCACCTAACTAAATGAAGCGAAAAAATATGTTTTTTTTGATATCCAACTGACCTCCAACTTTCTCAACCCTCTAACTAAAACTATGGAATCCGGTCTACGCGCACCGCTTATCGCGTTTTAAAAGTGGAACAAGTTTCGACGAGCTATTAGTATGCAGTAGCGCCTCTAATTGTGGCTCTATGCCTAAGTATTGGTTTCCCATCGTGTGAAACCGCTTAGCGGAGAATTTAAAATTACGCTTATGCATTCTGCGGTAGAATAGAGGTAAATTAATATAATGGTAAAGGAGTGTGAACTGTGGTATTTATTCAAAACAACCACTGAAAAGCCAATTTTAGAATATCAATTACACCTGATAAACAAAATTACGAGTACAATTCCAATTATTTTTAATATTTCTGAATATAAAGTACATTTTTTCTTCAGGTGTTTAAATCCGTTTGTAGAATGATATGATTTGAAATTTTCACGGCACATAGATTATCGTAATTTAGTTTTGGGGGTTATCCCGTGTTACTTTGGTTTATAATTTGTTCCCGAAATTCTAGACCGACTAATGCATAAAAAATGCATCACATATAAAATGCATCTAGCACGTCTAATTACGATGGCTATAGAAAACCACAAAAATCCATTCAAATTAATAGATACGACGGGTTAAATTTAATATTTTTAGTATCCGGTACTTGATGCCTACACCAAAACCAAACGTGGAAAACTATATTAATTTAACTAATTATACTAAAATACCAGCCCTCAGAGGGTTGGAGCACGCAATACTTAAGTACCCAATAATATTTTGTATGTGCAATGTTTAATACAGTCGCTAAAATGAAAAATAAAATATGTAAAAAAATTAGAAAAAATCATCCTAAAGATATCCTCACCCTAAAGATGGGCACCGTAACGCCATAAGAGCATCATGGCTTAATACTACGAAAATAAATCATAGTAAATTTCTATGTTTTTTTTCTAATTTCCACAGTCTTTATACAAAGTATATCCGTAGTTTAATGTTTATTTCGTTTATTGAATTTGATTCGCAGAAGACCTTGCCTCTGTTAGCTCTTCACTCGCGTAATTCGAATCTGTTTTGACAATAAATCGATACAGCTTGAGAAATTGTGTACAGGCTTGGAAAATATATACAACTAACACATTGGTTTAAGCTATTACGAATTTATCTTTATTAATCTGAAAGTCAAACGTCACACTTCCAAACATCTTCCTCCCTTTACATCCTTCACACATAATATAAAAAAATATATCTGAATATATCCGAACTAAATATATCATAAACAAGGTAAGAATCAAATGAAAATAAAAAAATAATTTCTTCAGTAGTTGTAAAATTACTTTTTGGCGTCATTTAATTTTACGAGGGGGCGGGGGAGAGAAGATGAAAGGGGAGGAGCTTAGAAAATCAAAGACCCCCTACCCCCCACTACTTCCATTTAAACCCACGCCTGTTTTTCTATACTTGATATTTTAGTTTTTAGTACATTTAATGTCCTGATGAAGAGAACATCGTTCTCGAAACATGTTGATTTTTTAAAAATAAAGATTATCGTGTTAAAAACAAAGTATTTTTAATTATTTCATTACTAAAATGGTGCTATAAAGCGAATTTGCAAAATTCGTAGAAATATAATTTTAATTGGAATTTAATGAATTAATAGTAGATGTGTTCAAATACACGGAATATAGTAACAAGAATAAAATAATAACGTATCTCAGTAATATTTACAATTAAGCTAATCTATATAAATAAGTGTGTAAATGTTCGTTTGTTCAAAATTTTAAATCTCCGATAGTTTTTCACCGATTGTTTTGAAATTTCGACACAACGTTGCTTTCGAATACGCGTGTGTTTTAATGTACCTATATTAAATAGATGTCACCTGTGACAGGTAAAAACATGATTTAAAAAAAGCGCCATCTGTTGGCCGTAAAAACGACAGACTGAGTCACAGCAAACCGTGGCGGGGTACAGCTAGTGTAAAATATTTTTTTCTATTGTTTGTTGTATGTTGTTTGAAATGGTTTTAGCCGTTTTTTATTTATTTATACTTGATAGTTCATTGCAACATTTCTTAATATATGGTACATTAAATCACCTACTAGGCGACTGCCTGTTTCATAGTGACCAATGTAATATAGTTATGTGAGGTCTAGTGTGAACATATGAACTAAACCTTATAAACGTGTTGAAAATAAAAAGGATTACAGTAGAAAATTTATAACGGAAATAGAAAATATAAAATAGAAAACAGAAAAACGAAAAAATAGCTATTTGATTTCGAGATATGAATAGCCAAGCACTTCCACACCTGTATCTCTAACTGCTTATCCTCCCCACTCCCTCACACATTACTCATTAGAGGATTCAATAGCCTCAATCGCACCGGGCAGATGGGACTCTAGTGCGTTACATTCTACGACGGTTTAGTGATAAACATTATTTTATAATACCGACGTCCACAAAAGAAAATGAGTTTTTTTGCATTGACATACATGTATGTTTACGATATGAAATATACTTAAATAATAACTAAGACTTTTTCATTAACTATGGGCGATTCATATCTACTTAAGGATAGGAAATTGTCTTTAAACTTAAATTTGAAAATTTTTAATTAGCTAGTAGGGTCCGTTTCTATTTAAGGATAAGGAATTGTCCTTAACCTTAAAATGAAACACTTTTTCACTAACAAAGGTAGATTCAGGTACTACTTAAGAATAAGGAATAAATAATTTCCCTTAATCATAAAATGTCTCAGACGACAGCGAAAAAGTCGTTTGTTTTAAGTTTTTTTTAAATCATTTATTATTCTTAAGAAGAACCGTAATCACCACTCTGGTGTTTTTAAAATGAAAATGAAAAACGTCCTTTTTGTGTTTATTCCTGTTAAACCCCTGCTTTACTTCACTTGTTGTGAGAAATTTGTTTTTTCAAACAAAAAAAAATGGAATCGACTACACTGGTTAAAAATATTTCTGTTCACCTGGAAAATTCAAACACAAAACCTTGTCATAATTCCTCACATGAAAGTTCGTACGTATATATTTTCTGCTTTATAATTTTCATTTGCAACTCGTTCGAAATGCTTACTATATCTCAAATCCAAAGATAAATTATTATTGTCCGCACATCGCACATAATACAATGCTGACGTCGTTCGCAGTTCCCGGCTGACATTTGATAGAGTAACGATCAATTGAATGCGTTTGACTGCTTATGTCAACCGGAAGCACCGTAAGCAGATTTAACCATTAATTTTAGGTCTGTAAGGAAATTAACATTTTGATAACAAACGTACAAAACACAGTATTATTGAATATGACTTAAGAGGAAACTATAAGCCAAAAATGTGTATATTCTTGGTATACCTTATATTGTAGATAATAGGCATTGAAATCGCTTGACAAACGGAGTCTAGAAACGTTCGATTTCAAGCACAAAACTTGTTTTTATTTATTTTGTAAGTAATTTTATAAGAGAGCAAAAAAGTTAATAACGTGAAACTGTCACAGATAATCTTAGCTATAATACTGTATTTCTTTAAAGTTGTTTTCTTTACACGTTCATACATTTCTATTGAAAAAATATTTTATTAAGTTTATATTTTTACATTTATATTTTTTATTGAGTAATTTATTTGTATTCTACTCAAGCGAAACAATAGGAAAACCTTCAATTTTTCTAAAGCATATTTTTTGGTTTTCATAATGTACACCAATTCGTTACACAGATTAATCAAAATAGTGATTTAACATTATGCTTCGCCTTAAGGCGACATAAAACTTTAATAACGGGGGTTTTCTCGAGACCCGAATTCTCAGCGATATATATATTTATTATTATAGTATTTACTAGTATTCCATCATAGCCAAGTTATATGGTGTTAAAGGTGGATCAACTTAGTCTTACAACTTCTTACTGGATCAAAATACTACGGGAAGAGGTCAATATATATATTTCTTTTAAGAGCGATCCCTAAGGATGACAGTTATTTATATGAAAGATCATTAAAAAAAAAAACCTTACCATTCAAAAATTTTATATATATCTAACGGTTTGAAAATTGTGTAAAACGTTTTTCAATTAAAATTAGTGGTAAGCACAATATTTTATTTTGTAGACGATGAATTAGTAATTTCCCAAGGGATACTTCTAATGTCTGAGATTTTGTTAATACGACAGTTATAATAAACTCCGCGGAAAGATCAATTTTCTAGGCCTGCTGGAGAAAACTCGACCGTTGGACTCTATTACGCCAGGTCACGCGCTTGATATTGTTTGTAAACGACTTCATTACTTATGTCGTTAAGATTTCTGCTATATTTTAGAGATTTTATAGGGAAAATTTTACCGGAGGTTTGTCCAATACACCAGGGACATAAGTGAATGATTTTTTTGCTAACGTCGTTGACACCGACGTATTATTTTAGGGTATTGTCTCGTCTTAATGCGTATTACTAAATAGGGTTTAACAAAGACTTATAAAAGCAAATAATAGCATCAAATTCAGATACATATATACAATGTGTTTCACGTCGAACCGCAAAATTTAATTTTTGTACTATAATCTAAGAAGAAAATCCTAATAAAGTTTTTGAAACAAAGCAATTCTCGTTACAAAAAAAATAGTGTTGTATAACTATACTAAATTTCAGTGTACTCGTAATTGTAGCTTTACTTTCGTTAGTAACTCTACCTTTAAATTGCAAATCTTAAATAGAACAGCTGACCAAGTGGGAAGAAATGGTACTTATGAGGCGGTATGTGAAATCTTTGTAAACCACACAAACATGAGAAATTAATCACATTTTTTATGTGGAGAAAAAATGTTTCTATGTTTTTTTACAAGTTTTTACATGGATAACCCATTTTTCGCTAAAATAATTCCATCCAAATATTTACAGCTTTGATTTGATGTGATTGTCGTGTTTAAAAATTTTTTGATTTTAGATTTGTTGCTTATAAATATTTCCTTATACGCTGCTGTAGCGAATTGAATTCCTATACGGAGATTTGGGACGTAATTACTCGGGTTAATAACTTTTCTCATAATTACATTCATGTAATATTTTTTTAGTCCCAACTCTCTTGAGCCAGTGAGACTATGGAATCAGCAATCGGAGTACGTTGCAAGGCCGAAGGTAGTGGGGATCGAATAAGATGGGAAGAGGAAAGTCGGAAAGCATTCACGGCAAAAGCCATTTCAAGCAACTTTTCAATTCTGAATGGTGGTCTTGCAACAGGGCGATACTAAAAGTAACTTTCACTCTGGAACGTGCCGCAAATATTCTTTAAAATTATTACATTATAAAATAAAATTTCTTTGCGTACGCCGGGATTTGAACCTGTGTCCTCCGGAATGCTAGTCGAGAGCCGCACCCCTTAACCATGGAGGCCTTCAATTAACTAACTTACCATCACGCCATTTCCTGGCAGGAGTAGGCAAAGAGGACGGACCGCTATACAACTCGGTCTTGGCACACACCCCTTGCCTCATTCACATTCGTACATCGTCTCATACATAGTATTCTATTATTCTGACTCTTGACATGGCCCGACTCGAGTATCTGATTCACTCGATCGTTCCATGTCTTCCTCGGGCGTCCCCGACTTCCGCTACCATTCACATTTACGTCATAATACTCTCCTTACATTCCTTTCTTTGGTCATTCGCTTTACATGCTCAAACCATCTAAGCGTCCCTTTCTTAATCTTACTCATTACGCCTTGTATTCTTTGCGGATCTTCACATTTCTCACACGATCATACATAGTTTTACCACACATACGTCTCAGAGATCTCATTTCTACAGCATTCAGTCTACTTTCATCCTTTCTCTGCCAGATTGATGCCTCACTTTCATACATCAGGGAAGGAGTACCAGCACTTTATTTATTTATTTTTTTTTTAAAGAAAGACAAACATTCCCAGGTTACGAATAACCCAACAATGTTTGAAAATCTCCTACTACCACCACAGAAAGCCGAAAATGTTGCTTGTGTTGTGATGGAGGACTTAGCCAGCCGAGGAATCGAGACCCAAGCGCTATGCCCACTCAACCACTGACCGGCACTCCATTGTGGACTGCTAGATTCGCTTCCATGGACATTTTTTTAGAGTTAACTGCGTTTAGTTCTCCATTAATGGAGTTACCTGCATTAACCCTTTTTTCAATATCTCTGTCAGCCTTCCCATCTCTCGTAAACAAATTACCTAAATACCGTGAATAATGAATTTATTGTGTATTATGAATTAATACATTTTAAAAACTTAGTATTAAAATTTTTCTTATGATGACGATATTATTTGTCGGTTTCCATACAAAAGCCAACACATTGTTCAATAACGGGAATTAAATTAAATTTTAAATGACACGTATGCATGTGTGGCAGTTCGTAGGTAATACGTTTCTCATTAAACAAAGGTGACATGATTAAACGTTACACAAAATAATTTATGTAACAGGTTTTAAATAATATTTCAAGTTTTCAGTTCCTTTTCCCGATAATTCCCGCGCTTTCGTGTTCCCGGAAAGTTCCAGAAAGAAAATGGCGGCGGTCGGGCAGGAATTCAAGAATAGGAGATGGGAAACACAAGAAACTTTTAAGAGTTTTGCTTTGCATATAATTTACTCGGTAGAAACAGTTGTCAAATGCGGAGCCATTCATTTATATTCTTAGGGGACTTTTAAAAGCTTTCCACGTTTCAGATAATTTGAATTTAAATAAGCAATTTATCTGGAAATTTCGGGTAAAACGGGAGAGATAAGGTGTCGCTTTACTTTGACGTGTCTAATTGAATACAGTAGATGCCGGTTAATGAAATCACGTTTCTTCTGACTCTTTTTGAACAGATTAAGCGGCGCTTTTTTGTTTTGTTTTTCTATTATAGATATTAGTTATACAACATAACAGCTATTCAAAAATCCACAGTGTATCTTTAAACGCAACGTAAGCATTTGTCGAGAGATTTTTGCTCTATTTTAAGGGAGTCATATTTCATTAATATTTTCACAATTTTTGCTTCATTATGATCGCTGTTTTTTTTATTATTAGCGCGCTCCCTCTTAAATACGTATTTAAATATTTTCCGTTCAAACCTTATACTTCTTTTTTTTTGAACGGTTACTACGGAGCCTTAAGCGTTACATGACCCAGAATTTAAAAAAAATATCTACCTAGTGTGAATTTAATTTTTCATAATTATTTTTATTTATTACCTATAAAAGCATGCTATGAAGTCGTAGTAATTTATTTTTTGTATTATGCCGTGTTGCGATACCTCCTTTTTTAGCCAACTTTTCGGATAGTATTACAGAGTCCATTATCAGGGCGGATGTTTAGTGTTGTATTGAACATCTGTCCTGATGATGGACACTGTAATGTTGTCCGAAATGTTGGCTAAAAAAGGAAGTACCCAACACTGCATAATAACCGAAAGATAAATCACTCTTAATACTTTTGGCTATGGACATCTCATAGCATAAATATCACGAAGTTATTTAAGAAAATACTAACCCAGTCCCACTTGGGATTATCTATTTTAAAGAATAAATCTTACTGCTTGAAATTATTCACCTGACAATTGGGTCAAACTCGTTGAAACTGAAATTTATGCTATGTTCATCTCATTGTATGCCAAGAAAATATTTGGGGAAAATAATTTTTAAGCGAACAAATCAACGCTGTAAACTTTCGTTCAATTGTTATGATCCACGTTTATCCACAAAAGTTGAGCAGATAAAGTGGGTGACTCTATAAACCAGTGAACACATTAAACAGCGCCAACTGTATTCGGGAATAACGGCAAGTGTGCTCGTGACAGTTACGCGCGAGAAATAATTGAAAACTCCGACGTGTGTTCGAGTATTGTACGCGAACAAGTTCCAGAGACACCAACCAACGAACACACCCACACCAACCAACACCCATCCTTTGTGAAGTACAAAATAATAATACATTTAATGAGAAAATAACAGATTTCTAAACCACTGGAGAAGAAATACGCATTTATATATTGGAATGCCGAAATTAATCATTTTTTATTGTTGGTTAGAAAATTACACATGTCTTAGAATAAGGGGTGAAAGTTGGGTAAAGTTTGCAAATACTTTGAAGATCTGATCAATTAAAATGGAAAACTTTGAAGATTATATGAATTATGGTCTTGCTGGGGGTAAAGTTATGTAAAATAAATTTCTCTCTGAATTGTATAATCAGCATTACTTATTTTGGTAGACTGAACAATTTTATAGCGAGGTTTGTAACACGACAAAAAAATGAACAGTTTTAGCATTATCTTGTATCATTGATGATATTATATTGTTTTTGTTAATAATTGAGAGTTTGGGATTTATGCAGATGGGACAAAGTCAGCCAAATGTTTTATTTAGATTAATACCCTCTCATTTCAGTTATCAATATTTTTTATCAGACAGTAAGGAAAACCCAATGGATAATATGACTGTTGACTTGGGTTAAATATCTGACTATTTAGCGATCGTATCTGATATTTAGTTTTTTTTACGTTAGCTCTACATAAGACGCTCCGAGGAAAATAATTTCTCTCGTAGCCGATGTAATATTTGGTGATGCTGTGTGGGGGTCTTTTAAAGGAAATAAAAGAACATAAATTCTGAGATGGAAACAAGAATGAGGGGTGCATAGGAATCTATGAGTCAATGTGTCTAGGAGTAACATACGTACCACTTGGGGTGATATGGCAAAGATGTTAGTTATCTAATAAATGATCCCCGGGGAGGCGGTACCCATACCCACCTCCCAAATTTAAAATTTAGGAGGCGCGTTTGAAAAATTATGGTCTCTAAATACGGTTAAAGTAATTTTGATGATGAACGGTGGTCTTTCAGCCGGGCTCTACTAAGAGGTTAACAAGACTAAATATATTATTCCTGCATAAATAAATTAACAATTATATTCACTGTCCGGAGTTGCCAAATATGATTCAATGTAATATACCTGCGCGCTCCACACGCTCTTTTGTCTATTTCAAAGTGGATCGAAATAATCAGTAAAAAAAATTTGCTTATAAACTTCATAATAATTAATTATTTAACGTAATATTTTTTCTTATCACGTGAAGGGAGTTTCAAATTGTTTGTATTTTTGTATAATGTAAAAAATAGAATTCAAAAGTTGATTTCCCAAATATAAAAAAAATAAAAAAATGAGTATCTACTACTCTAAAACGTCGGGTTAAATCACAAAATATTTTTATTATGTGTAATGGGTGATGGTACAACGATATAGCGCGTCAATATAAATCTCAGAATGAAAGCATAAACTACGTCAATTGTAGTGCTTTCCATATCGTAGTTTTAGTTCACCTGTAAGTAAATTGCATTAAAAAGGACTAAAATTTGTGCCGTGTAGTGCGAAAAAGCGTTGCATTACTCGAAAAATAGTAATAAAAGCCAACAAATAACACTTCATGGGTAAACACCAGCAAAATAAGTAATTATATAAAAAAATAAAATGATTTTGATAATTTTTCAAAGATTTTCAGCGCCATTAGAGAAAGTGAAATAGCAAACGTAGCAAAATGTACGTATAAGAACAACCTACTAGCAGAATTTTGTCTCATTCTTTGTATTAATTCAATGTAAGCGTGTAAAAGTATCTTGTCAAATCAGTCGCACCTGTGACGTAGAATGTAGTATTTGACGCAACTTTTAAATTAGGAAAACACCGCCCGTCTTATCGTTTACTTCATCTGTACACACATATTATTTGAATGTATATCTCTGTCATACAATAACAACGTTTGAATTAAGAATTTTCTGGAAACATTACAAAGATTCATTCTTGCGACATATAATTTACTTAATTTTGTCAGACAATGATTAAGCAAAGACTAGATGTATTGAAATTTTGTGAGACAGTAACGAGACTAGATGTATTGTAATGTTGTGAGACTATGAAGAGTCTAGATGTATTGTAATGTTGTGAGACTATGAAGAGTCTAGATGTATTGTAATGTTGTGAGACTATGAAGAGTCTAGATGTATTGTAATGTTGTGAGACTATGAAGAGTCTAGATGTATTGTAATGTTGTGAGACTATGAAGAGTCTAGATGTATTATAATGTTGTGAGACTATGAAGAGTCTAGATGTATTGTAATGTTGTGAGACTATGAAGAGTCTAGATGTATTATAATGTTGTGAGACAGTGACGAGTCTAGATGTATTGTAATGTTGTGAGACTATGAAGAGTCTAGATGTATTGTAATGTTGTGAGACTATGAAGAGTCTAGATGTATTGTAATGTTGTGAGACTATGAAGAGTCTAGATGTATTATAATGTTGTGAGACAGTGACGAGTCTAGATGTATTGTAATGTTGTGAGACTATGAAGAGTCTAGATGTATTATAATGTTGTGAGACAGTGACGAGTCTAGATGTATTGTAATGTTGTGAGACTATGAAGAGTCTAGATGTATTATAATGTTGTGAGACAGTGACGAGTCTAGATGTATTGTAATGTTGTGAGACTATGAAGAGTCTAGATGTATTATAATGTTGTGAGACAGTGACGAGTCTAGATGTATTGTAATGTTGTGAGACTATGAAGAGTCTAGATGTATTGTAATGTTGTGAGACTATGAAGAGTCTAGATGTATTATAATGTTGTGAGACAGTGACGAGTCTAGATGTATTGTAATGTTGTGAGACTATGAAGAGTCTAGATGTATTGTAATGTTGTAAGACTATGAAGAGTATAGATGTATTGTAATGTTGTGAGATTATGAAGAGTCTAGATGTATTGTAATGTTGTGAGATTATGAAGAGTCTAGATGTATTGTAATGTTGTGAGACTATGAAGAGTCTAGATGTATTGTAATGTTGTGAGATTATGAAGAGTCTAGATGTATTGTAATGTTGTGAGACTATGAAGAGTCTAGATGTATTGTAATGTTGTAAGACTATGAAGAGTATAGATGTATTGTAATGTTGTGAGATTATGAAGAGTCTAGATGTATTGTAATGTTGTGAGACTATGAAGAGTCTAGATGTATTGTAATGTTGTGAGACTATGAAGAGTATAGATGTATTGTAATGTTGTGAGATTATGAAGAGTCTAGATGTATTGTAATGTTGTGAGACTATGAAGAGTCTAGATGTATTGTAATGTTGTGAGACTATGAAGAGTCTAGATGTATTATACTAGCGGCCTTAAATTACAAGAAAACATACCCCCAGCCCATACTGTAACCCAGATTGCTGAGCTCGCAGGAGTCACCATATCACCTGAGGATTCATTTAAAATTACAACTACCAAACCAAATAACCAAAAAAAAATTACAATTAATTTTGCAGACAGCAAAAAAGTTCACATCATGTTAGCAGCGAAACATACTGACCCGATAAAAAAATTCAACGGGAAAGAAGACCAATACGTCTATCTCAATCCGGCATTAACCCAGTATTACAAAAATTTACTTTGGAACACCAAACAAAGAGCCCTAATAAAAGAATATAAATATGTTTGGGTGAAATCGGGAAAAATACTTATAAGAAAAACTAAAGATTCAAAGGTTGTCGAAATAAAACATCTTAACGATATACCTACTAAGATGATTTAAACAAATCAACAAAAAAAACCTATAGACACTTCATCTACTCTATATCTTTATAATGGCCTCTTTCACAACGGAAACACTTGAAAAACTGATACCTAACCCAATAATCACCACAAATACCTGCATGTTAAACCGTATAATCCAGGACGAGTTACCGATCCTGAACATAATTCATCAAAACATTCGAAGTATTAACAAAAACTTCGAAGATTTCACTGTGCTGATAAATGAATTATATTTAGAACCTGACTTATTAATCCTTACAGAATGTTGGATAAATTCCTCAACATATGTGCATAAAAACATCAACAACTACAAAGTCTTCAATACTAAACTTCACAAACATCAAAACGATGGAGTAATTGTATATTGTAAAAATAAGATGGAATGCAAAATAGAAGAAATCGAACTACAAGACGCAAACTGTTTGAAAGTAAAACTTGATCAAGACACATGCATCTTCGCTATCTACAGATCCCCTTCATCTACAAATTTGTCACCATTTCTTGAATCACTAGACTCCATTCTACTTCAAGAACGAAACATCAGGAACTTGTTCATCATAGGGGACATCAACATTAACATATTGGATACCGGAAGGCAACATCCACAAACACAGGAATACCAATTACTACTCCTCTCCCACGGGATGACTGCCGCTGTAAGGGAACCAACAAGAGTGGATCACAAAATTAATAAATCAATCCCCTCGCAAACCTGCATTGACCACATAATGACAAAAACAAATAAAAAATATTCCACAATCATACATCAATCCACTATCACTGATCACTACACTTTAATTTTTAACATCCATGCAAAGGAAAATCGACCATCGACTCAAAATTTAACGGGGAATAGACATGTTATAGACTACAACGAACTAAAAAATTCACTAAAAACTGAAACCTGGGAATTAATATATAAAGCTGAAGACCTTGAAGATGCTTGGAAATTATTTATTAAACTATTGCAATTAAAAATACATAACCACACCTCAATAAAAACTTACACATATTCACACAATAAAATTATCAAAAAAGCATGGATCACACCTGGCCTACTAAAATGTATAAGAAAAAGAGACAAGCTCCATCAGCAAGTAAAAAACTATCCATACGACCTTTCCTTAAAACTATTTTACAAAAATTATAGAAACATCTGCTCCAATCTTACTAAATCGGCCAAACAAAATTACTACAGATCTAAAATTCATCAATCCAATAATAATCCAAAACTTCTCTGGCAAATAATTAAAGAAATCACCTACACAAATCAAAACAAAGCAAACCCATTGGAAGAAATCAACACAGAGAACGGCACACTCTCGCTCAACAAAAACGTACATCAACTAATTAACTACACAAACAACTTTTTTGCAAACATAGGCTCGAACTTAGCGAATAAAATAACCAAACCCCAACACTATAACCCAAAAATAAACAAACACCCAAATCCACAAAGGTTTAAATTTGTTCTAAAACAAATCACTAAACAAGAACTAATACTAATATTTTCTAAATTCAAACCAACATCTTCATCTGGTAGTGATGAAATCACAATGAAAACATTAAAATTTATACAAGATGAAATTACCGAACCGATACTCTTTCTAATAAACAAATCTATTACGGAAAGCAGATTTCCATCACAACTCAAAATAGGGACTATTACACCAATCTTTAAATCAGGAAATCGTACAGATATCAATAACTACAGACCAATCACAATCCTGAACACATTATCTAAAATCTTAGAAATAACAGTTAAAACTCAACTCATCGATTACCTAGAATCAAATAAACTATTATCACCAAAACAATTTGGTTTCAGAAAAAATCTAGGAACATCCAACGCCATAGCTTTAGTAATTGAATATATTAAAAATTCTCTAGATTCACATAAAAAATGCATTGGAGTATTTCTCGACCTTTCTAAAGCCTTCGACACAATAAATCACCAATATCTTTTTGAAAAACTAGTTAACATAGGGATCACTGATAATGAACTGATATTCTTTAAAAGCTACATGGGAAATAGAAAGCAAACTGTGAAACTTAACAACATAACCAGTGAGTGTATTGATGTCAAATGCGGGGTGCCTCAAGGAAGTATTCTGGGTCCGATTCTGTTCCTAATATACATTAATGATCTATGCCACATAGAATGTGACGGTGAAATCATAAGTTTTGCGGATGATACTGTTCTCCTTATAAATGGGAATAATTGGACAGAAACATTTAAGAAAGCAGAAGACACACTAAACAGGATTAAAAAATGGCTAGACTACTATTCACTTACACTAAATGCTAATAAAACCAAATTCATCACTTTCAAAATAAAAAATACAAAAAACTCTGAAGAAAACCATAACTTGAAAATTCATAGCCCGCATCACTTAAATGAGCATTGTAATTGTCCCTCATTAGAAAATGTTGACCATATAACGTATCTAGGTCTAAAAATAGATGGGAATTTAAAATGGACCAATCACATTAGCTATTTAGATAATAAAATTAAAAAACTTAGTTATTTTTTCAAAACTATCAGGAATGTGTTCATTAAAAAAGACTTAATCAAAATCTACATGGCTCTCTGCCAATCACTGTTAGAATACGGTATTATCGGATGGGGCAGTGCAAATAAAAACATACTAAATCCACTTATCAAATCTCAAAAAGCCATAATGAAAATTATACTGAAAGTTCCTGTAAGAACTAGCACTAACGAAATCTTCACCAATCTTAACATCATGTCTATTAAACAACTATATTCTAAAACTATACTCATTTACATTCATAAACACAAAACACAAGAAATAACAACAAACACGTACAATAGAAACACTAGATCTCATGATCAAAAACTTATCCAACAAATAATTACAAATACAACTTTTGGGCAAAAAAGCTTCTTATATCACAGTATTAAACTCTACAACAAAATACCACTCACACTCAAAAACCTCAACACTTTAACATTTAAATCTGAAATAAAAAGTTGGATACTTAACATAGGAAGATCTGAAATAGAAAATTTACTGAAATCAAACACAGACTAAAACAGAATCAACTGAACTATACCAAAAAACAGTACCTTACTTATTTTAAAATTACTTAAAAATATATATATATACTACATTATACTTTGTTGTAATATTAATTTCTTATAATTAAATTATAATATGTAAATGACATCCTCAGCACGGGAGATCCCAGTGAGGATATCATTATATCTATGTGTTAATAAGAAAAGAAGACAATAAATCATTATTATTATTATTAATATTATTATTATAATGTTGTGAGACAGTGACGAGTCTAGATGTATTGTAATGTTGTGAGACTATGATGAGTCTAGATGTATTTTAATGTTGTGAGACTATGAAGAGTCTAGATGTATTGTAATGTTGTGAGACTATGAAGAGTATATATGTATTGTAATGTTGTGAGATTATGAAGAGTCTAGATGTATTGTAATGTTGTGAGACTATGAAGAGTCTAGATGTATTGTAATGTTGTGAGACTATGAAGAGTCTAGATGTATTATAATGTTGTGAGACAGTGACGAGTCTAGATGTATTGTAATGTTGTGAGACTATGAAGAGTCTAGATGTATTATAATGTTGTGAGACAGTGACGAATCTAGATGTATTGTAATGTTGTGAGATTATGAAGAGTCTAGATGTATTGTAATGTTGCGAGACTATGAAGAGTATAGATGTATTGTAATGTTGTGAGATTATGAAGAGTCTAGATGTATTGTAATGTTGTGAGACTATGAAGAGTCTAGATGTATTGTAATGTTGTGAGACTATGAAGAGTCTAGATGTAGTGTAATGTTGTGAGACAGTGACGAGTCTAGATGTATTGTAATTTTGTGAGACTATGAAGAGTCTAGATGTATTGTAATTGGATAGTTATTTTAGAATCTACAAAAAAAAAAATAACTCATTCCGAATTTTTGACCTTTGAAAAATTTCTGGATCTCTTATAAATCATGCTTATTGTTTCTATTAAAAACACATTCTCTTATTTGTCTTTTACTAACGTGAATATAAGTCAATATCACATTAAATTCAAGAACGCTACGTAAATAGAAATTACGAATAAAATTCCTCAGAGTAAGATGCTTTAACTCAACGATTTATGTAAATAATTAAGGAAATTAATTACAGCGTTACACATTTATTAACCGCTAAGCATCTGACAGAATGTACCTATACCGTGTAATATTCTGGTACGTGCATGTATGTTTAAACATATTGTAGACAATGTATTATATCGTAGATAATGTAAATGTTCGTTTGTTCAAAACCTTAAATCTCCGAAAGTTCACCACTGATTGCTTTGAAATTTTGACACAACTTTGCATTCAAATACGCGTGTGTTTTTTTTTATATATTTAGACAAGTAAAAACATGTTTTTTTTTAAAAAAACAGCGCCATCTGTTGGATACCCGCTATTATATCTCTATCAGACAGATAAAACAACAGCAACGGGTGGCGGAGTAAAGCTAGTTATATTATAAAATATAGAAGAAAGATAGTGTTATGATGTAAGATTTGTGCATACCTCCTTCACCTCCTACTACCTTCAGCTTCACAACATTGCATAATCTAACAAACTCCAGACGGTTGGGAGCAGTTAGGACTCTGGAGCGGTAATCACATAAATAAATATACATAAGTACAATCTACATATCTCCCTTGATAGTGGACCCTGTAACTCTGTCCGAAAGGTTAACCAAAGAAGGAGAAAGCGCAATATAAAAACATGATAGTCAAAAATTAGTCTAGATAATAATTTTGCTGTCGAAATCTTAAATGATGATATCATTATTAAACTTACTTGATTTTTAGTATTTATGAAATGTTTGTGCTCTACTATCGGAGGACGGCTACCATATTTTTCCTGCGGGCTGCTGCCTGGAACAATTCTGTTGAACCGCGAAAATATATAGATTTTTGGAAAAAAAAGTTTATTTTTTTAAATAACTTAATACTTTAATAAATGACCCTCGCCTTGCCGGGGCGCACCCTAGATTTTCTGATTTTCTATTTCAAATTTTTGTTTAAGAATCTTTGATATTATCTTTAATAATTAAATAATAAATGTTTTAATATCTACCTTTTTTATAGCAAATAGAGATGATGATATCCTCACTGGGATCTCCGTACTGAGGATTTCATTTTCTTATTGTTAACATTAAGTAATACAGACAATATGAAAGGATTAAAAAGTATATTATGACAAACAATTTTTGATATAATTTTAAATTTACATTTGAGTGGTTACGGTTTCAGTCTGTTATTGTTGAAGGTATATCAAATATTTTTGATCCCCTACGATTTGTATCCAGCTTTTTATTTGAGATAAATTTTATAATAATGTCGTCAGTTTTGGATGGGAGTGGGATTTTTCTATAGAGTTTATTACCAAAGTATACGAAGCTTTTTTGCCCAATTGCTGTATTTGTAATTGCTTGTTGGATATGTTTTTGACCCTGAAATCAAGTGTTTCTTGTAATATTTTTGTTGTTTATTGATTGCGATTTGTATTTATGAATACATAGGAGTATTGTTCGATTCACATTTTTTCAGAAATTTTATTAGTGCTAGTTCTTACAAGTAAAAATTTTCAGAATAGTTTTTTTTATTGCCTTGTTGGTTTTAATTAGTGATTTTAAGAAATTGTCGTTTGCACAAACCCATCCAATAATATTGTGTTCTCACAGTGATTGGCAAACAGCCATGTAGATCTTGAACAAGTTTTTTTACTGAGGATATTTTCTGATGGTTTTGAAGAAATTACTTTAATTTTTTTTTTTTATTATTTAAATATGCTCTCACCAATTTTTAAACCTAGATAAAATGCCTAATTAAATGATGGGAGCTATGAATTTTCAAGTTTAATTCCATGTTGTTTGATTTTTTTTATTTTAAAAGTGTTGAATTTAGTTATATTACTTCAGCCATTTAAAGGTGGGTTTTTTGTCAAATTTTTCTTCGGGTATTCTATTTAGTCATTAGACTAAATACTAAAGAACTAATGTTTCTTCCAACTAACCAAGATTTTTTTACGAAAACATATAACGTTAATGCGTGTAATGGGTCTGAACAAAAATAAGTACTCGTATACTTAAAAATGAAATAAATAATCTACATATATAAAAATAACGTTTCCTTGTTTGTCCCGTAAGCATCCTATACCAATCATCGGACGATTAAGAAAGAAGTATTATCTTTGTATACCGGAATGATTTACGGAGTCGAATTAAAGACGATAAAACGTAGTGTTTTAACAGTAATAATGTGAATTTCATGATACTACGTGAAGTGGGTGGTAGAAAAAGTTTGGGATGCCTGAGGCAGACATGAATCAATTGATTCAGAAAGTCAAAATTTTTGACTAATACGAGAAACAACTATAAATATATTAATGAACATTTCTGAGAACACAAGAAAGTTGCATGTACGTCAATGACGATACATATAGAGATGCAAACTATAGGATTCTGTGCGAAGCTGAGTGCGCGGTCGGAGCAAAGTGATGAGGGGAAAAAGTGATGTGTTCCATCAGCATTCTTCAACAGAATTTGCATTAAAATGTCTAACATTACAAAAAAAAACAACTTTTATATATTCACTTAATATTTTTAAAGTAAACTTATTTAGCAATAAAGAAAACTTAACTAACTTAATTAGAGTGATTTATTTTTTTTTTGGTTTAAAAATTTAGAAGCCTTAGAAACCTAACCTAACCTTACCTACCCCTAAGATAAAAAATTGTTTACCTCTTTTCTGTTTCTATCTCTTTCTGTCACAAATAAGGTGTCTTTTTCTCAATTTGTCTCTTTCTCTCGTTGTATTATTTTCTCACATGAATATGTGTCTGTATGTACTTATGATTTGTTATAATAAAAGCATAATAGAGCGGTACTTGGATGCTGTCATTTAATTCGATAAAAGTGGTGTGTTTTTTAATAAATAGAAATGATTTTTAGTTCATCAGATTAATCACAATTATATCTACATTTTCAAATAGCTTATTTCGTATTTTATTAATTTTAACGTGAAAGATATTCTCAGTATTACCCTCGTAAAAAACCGTCATTCAGATGTTTAGCCGTGTTGTGACCAGATCGGAATAGCAAGGTATTTTCCAAACTTCCTAATAATAATAACATGGAATTTATATAGCGCAGTTTAGTGTCATTTCACTTCAAGTGCGCTTTCCTCTACCTCTTTTCCTCCCCCCCTCCCTTCAATCTCATATCCAATCGCAATAATTGAGGATACCATAAGCTCACTAGCTACGGACAGTTGGGACTCCCATGCGAATTTCAGAAAGTTAAAAAAACATAATAATTCACTACTTCGGTAGTTTTGCATTCATTACTATTCGCGGTTTATTTTCAAGTAGTTTGATCAATACCGTGCCCGGCGTTGCTTGGGATTATGCACGATTTAGAGTAAAGTTTTCGGGTTGATTCTGATGTTTAAAATGGGTGCATTTTTAAGATGGAAACAATTTTCTGGTAACGAAAATTCTTCTCAATAGAAATTATTTTTTTAGCGAGCGTCTCCAACTTCTTCTACCTTTCACTGCCACGTCATACATTCTTTTTATACCTCTTTCTTGGCTCATAACTTGTGCCAGATTACCACAAATAATTTTTCATTTATGTTTTCCTCTTCACTTTTTATACGTCTTCATTCATGTAGTATCATAAAATTTACATTGTTATTGTTAAAAAAAACTACACTATATCGACTTTGATTCAATTCCGTATCTCATATCTGACTTCTTCTATAATTCATTACTATAAACCATATTTTTAATGTTAACACAACTACATTATATCAACTTTATTTGGACTATATATATTTTTTGTCTCCGACTTAGTCTACCGCTTCCTTCATTAACTATCATGAACGCCACACGGTTACTTTTAAAAAAAATTCATTAAAATGCATTTAATTTGATTCCGTATCTCATTTTAGTGCAAAGATAATGCGTTTAGTCTTTCTCGGGCGTCCCCAAATTCTACAACAAGTCAAACTGCTTTCTAAATCCTGGAACTAATAAGTACAAACTTTGAAATTTTCACAGAATTTAGTCCACTAGTTCTTGGGTCTATCAGGCACAAACAAAGAAACTTAGAATATACCCATGTTTTTAACATACGCATTTTACCGTTTTATATAATGTTTTTTTGTACAGTTATGAAAAAAAACATCTTTCTTTAATAATTCATTCATACTTACCTGACAGCTTTATGCGATAGATCTGAATCTATTCACTTCAAGAAAGACCACAACATGTAAATATAATATTACCTTTTTTCGTTTACTGTATGACGTAAATTTGAATCCATCTTAGAAAATAAGCTTATTTGAGCTATCTTGAGATGTCATCACAAATGGCTTATTGAAAATTAGCCAAGTATTATTAATACGTCATTAAATAGAGAAAATAATTGGACTAGCGCCCAACGTTAAAACAATTTTCTAACATAGGTTTATGCCTTCGCGTTAACGTTCGCATTACGCACTTGATGTTTTAAGGTACTTACCAAAGTTAATGACATAAACAAGAATGTAATTAATAAATATTTTGATGTAATTAATGTTTAGGTAGTCGTGCGTTGTGTTGTTTGATGCTACTTCGGGTTGTTTTCTCCGTTAGTGTTGGTTGATGTAAAACAAAGTGTGTTTTCAGAACAATTCAAGAACGACGGTAGAGTTTAAGAAGAAGGTAATTTTAACAAAATAATTTTTAGGAAAAACTTTCATTTCTGTTAAACTAAGATATGCCCCAATTAATAAAAAAACTCGTAAAGGTGAAACTGAAATACAAAAAAACTATGAATTTTTTTTTACATTAACCCCACACATGAGGCAAAATAATTTCCCTCAGGGCCTATATAATCTATTGGGATGCTGTGTGGAGGGTATTTTCTAAAAATAAGAAAGAGAAAGAGTACTACGAGGTAAAAGGTATGATTATTGTGTAGTAATTTATGGCAGAGGTGTTGGTTATCCAATATATGGTTCCCGGGGGTGCGGTACCCAAAGCCGCCTCCAAAATTGACCCACCACCCAAATTACTATGTGATTTATTTATTGTGATGATAAATACACGATTTAAAAAATGCATATGCCGTCAACCACTATTAAACTATTTTATTATAACTGTACTTTCTTACGCCAGGATCTATATATTTTTTGAAATTTTCCTAAGTAAACGTGAAATTAATAATATCATTTTAAAATACAAATCAATGCCATTAAGATAAATTATCAATAAACACGGTATAATTATAAAAACTAATTACAATCACTTGAATTACAATGAATACAAGACTCTGCATAAATTTGTGGTTTTTCGCATGGGACCAAAGTGGTTATTGTGTTGCAGCAGAATCCGCGACCTGAGTGCAGCATTATGTAAGCTTTTAGTGCATTAAATGCGCAAACACCCTTTACTCTGCGCTTCAGCAAACATAAATTATATATCTAGACCCCACCGCACAAGATGACAGAGTATTGGAGAGAGCGAAGATAAGAAGAGCCTGTGAAATAATAATTCTTACATCAAATCTTACAAATATTCTAAAATCAGTGATCAGAAAATTCGTAGGAACTATTTCTAGTTACCTACCCGTTTGAAAGAGAGCTTCTGGTTTTGATAGTTTTATTAATATTCTGTTTTATTATAGAAGACAGTATTAGCAATGCTTAAACGAAATTTTAAAACGAAAAAATCAGAAATAGGTACGGTCACATTTAGGACTTGAACCCAGTAACCTCGTCTTGCCGGGGCGCCGCTCTATCAACTGAGCTAATGGGACCCTATCTCCTTCGATCATATTAAACTGTATCATACGAATAAGAACTAATAACATTATCTTTATTTTCTCACCGCAAAATTTTCTCATTTTTGGTGGCCGGAATATTTATATGTGATCACAAGATTCAACTCGAACTAAATGCAATCTAGAGAGTGTCTTGGATAAATTGGGTTCAAATCCTAGATATGACCGTACCTTTAACTGATTGTTCTGTTTGAAATTTTCAATTAAGAATCGCTTATATTGTCTTAAATAATTTTAAAAATGTTTGCGAAAATGTTTGTGGAAATGTTTGAGGTATTTTTTGTGGAAACAGTCGCAGGAGACTGGTCTTTAAAAGCCACCTCTAGCCTGGAGCCCCAAAATGCAAACCCGCGACTTGAAAAATTCGAGGGGATCGTTTCATAGAAAACACGTATACAATCCTTGGAGCACATGCGTCAGGTGGGAATGCTGTCCTTGTTCTCCCGGCATTTCATGATACTTAAAGAAACTTACCGGGGCATAGTGGGGAAACATGCCTCGCCCAACTTATGTAAATGTAAATATTTGACATTTATTTGTAACATGAAAATTGAGTTCAACTGCTCGGCTATATTTTCTTCATGCTAAAACATAAATCTGTTCAAATCCCATTTTCTCTGCTTCCTCTCTCCAAAAATACCCTACACACATCATCCTCAAAGATGACATAGGCTTTAAAGGAAATTATTATCACCAAAGTTACCTTTTTTATATTAGCTCCACGATAAGAGGTGTTCAAAGGCATCCACTACCAAAACCTAAACTAACCTCACCCTAGAAACTTGGCCACCCTTGCTAATTCACCAAACGTAGCCAACTACTTGGGGTGACCTATGGCAGAAGGGTTGGTTATCCCACGAACTACCAAAACCTAGACAAACCTCACCCTATGAACCTATGCACCCTTACCAATTCACCAATTTCACCATACGTAGCCAAACACTTGGAGTGACCTATGGCAGAGGTATTCGTTATCCAATGAATGGTTCCCGGGCGGCACCTTTATTCGCCTTTCGAATTTGTGTAGAGGTAATTTAAATCAAAAAAAATTTAACAGATAAGTGTAAAAATTGTCAGAAGGAACTTATTGAAAATGATACAAGATTTTTTTGTTTAGAATGAATCGTTTTGATTACACGATTATGTGTTCGAAAGACTTCGAATGTCGGATTATGTTGAAATAATAAGGAGAACTCTTCATCTCATGTGTGATTAAACGAAAAATTATCAAAATTTCAGTTTTTTAGTTAGTTTAACGGTAAGAAAATGAAATCATAATGCGCGCAAGTAAATTTTATTTCATTAACTAATGTTATTTAAGAATTTACTAATTAATAATAATGTGTAGTATACGAGTATTTGCGGCACGTTCCAGGGTGGAAGATATGTATCGCCCTGGAAGAATACCACCATTCAGCTTTGCTTGAAATAGCTTTGGCCGTATTTGGTGACCTGATCTGAATAGGTAGGTACTTCCCCTCCTTTCCCAATCCCATCTACTTTCCCTCTCCACCACCTTCAGCCACACAACATACCCCCAATTGGGGTTGTCATAATCTCAAGTGGTTTTAAACATAAAAAAATAATAATTACCAATGGAATTTTCGTTAATTAAAACAAAACTCGAAGAAAATGCAAAGGATTATCCAGAATTGTACGATTTTTATGCGGTGGTGTCGTTAAATAAAAAAACAGTAATTACCAATATTGTTAAAAATGAGTTGAATATTGATAAGTTATTGAGTAATAACGCAGTATTTTTATAAATCTGTAAGTAAAATACAGTTTCTACGTAGAAATTACTGCGTTTATATTTAGGTATAATAACGAACATGATGTGTTTTTTCTACCACCTTGAAATATATTTACATCGCATTGTATTTAAATCTGCGGCAACCCTTAATTAAACATAAATAACCTAGTTTTTTGACGATTGAGTGGAGTTGGTTTGTTGCACTCGCGTGTTTCTATTGTTATAAAGCCTGTTTTATACACAACTATTTTATATATCTACATTTAAAGAGATTAATATCTCGTCAAACCGTTAATATCATATCATACTGTTTTTTAACTTACCATAATTACTTGATAAAGATTCACTATTGGTATGTAAAAACCCAGTAAAAACATAAAAAAAATATTTTATTATAATTACTTTTTTATAAACTTTATTGTAATGATAATATAGAATAAATGCCAAAAAGTTTTTTGGCAAAAATTCAGTACATTAGACAATTTGTAGATAAATATGCAAAAAGGTTAAAAATACTCAACTTTTGGAGAATTACTGCGTTTTAACTTACCACGGAAATTTCAAGTCGCAAATAGACAAACTAAATGTAATAATGCTTTTGGACAAAGAAGCTCCAATTTTTTAGCTATAAAGTTGTATATAATAAACTGTTGGCTTAAGTAATTACGGGAAAATAGAACTGACAAGTATTTCGAAAACATCGTCATAGAAGTTACTGAAAAAAATCTTATCTCAACCAAAAAGGACATCTTATCTCAACCACTTTCAGAAAGTGACATCACTCCAAAAACGTGCATCAAATTACTGGGTGTCAATCTGGACGCTAATTTTTCCCTTAAAACTCAGGTGAACAGAACTGTAAGCACGGGGTTCTTTCAATTAAGGCAATTTAAAGCAGTGCGGAGAAACCTGCCAACAGAGGCGACTAAATTGTTAGTCAATTCCTATGTTGTTTCACGTCTAGATTATTGCAACGGATTATATGCAAGTCTCCCCAAATGTCAAATCAACAAATTACAATCCGTTTTCAACGCCGCGGCAAGGCTTATCACCGGAGTATCTAAATACTCCCACATTTCAGAGCATCTCAAAAATCTGCACTGGCTCAAATGTCCTGAAAAAATCCAGTTCAAGGTATGCTGGATGGTATTTAAGTCATTTAACGGAATGGCTCCGGCTTACTTATCAGAATTGTGTATTCCAGAAGATTCCAATTCCCGACAGTCAACCCTTAGGTCAGCAACGTCATCAGCTATCGGAAGGTTGAAGGAACCAAAGCACACACCAGATACTAAGTTCGGTGAGCGTGCTTTCGCCGTGTCAGGACCTAAAGCCTGGAATGGTCTGCAACATGATTTGAGAATGATCGCAGACTCAACAGAATTAGGTCTAAACTTAAAACGCACCTTTTCAGACAGTCGTATCCATAATTTCAGAAACCTCCACTTTCACAGTCGACGGCAATTAAAATTAACAAAATGTAAAAAATACTAAAAATAAAATAAAATAAATAAAAATAATTATTAAAAATAAATAAATAAAAATGATAACAACTAACAATTTGTAGGCTTTTTAAGACAGTTAAAATAAAATAAAAACTATAGCAGACTTAAGGTCATGCGATGACCAGTGTTTTTTGATATAGTGTCCTCTGCGTGCAGTTTTATCTTTTATAAGCATAAACTTTTTAATATAAGTGTGTTTGTCGGAAGTGACTTGCCAGGTAAGTATATTTTGGTATCTTTTCTAAATAACAAATGTAGATCCTAGGAAATATATTGTACAGCGCCCTTGAGGTGATTTTTCACAAAAACGGCGCTCTACAAATTATCCAATTATTATTTTTATTATTATTAAAATTATACCAGACAAGTCGCTAAAAACCGTCTATTCAAGACTGTCCCCTCAGTACATGATCTCTTGGTGAGGAGGGCTAAGATGTTTTCTACATCTGTTGTATATTTCATATATTATATCTTCTTAAAATATAAAAAAATATAATACTATAGTGATTGAAAAAAATTGTAAAATGAGGTTGACTTATTGAACATATGGTAAAAATTATAGTTCATCTAAAATTATATGACACCATGTGAGAACTCCAGCGAAAAAAAAAGTCCTTGAAAGACATGGGCTGCATGTGACATATTGGAGCAAAATAGACAAGGCCACTGAAGAAGTTCTTATTAAATATGTTACTTTTTTTACAGACTAATATACCTACAGTATCCTAGTAAAAGCACAGAACAAAGCATATAATGCTAACTGAGGAACAGCAGTAATGTACTAAGTAATGGTTGGTACCTAACTTTAAATGAGATACACCTGGAATAAACCAATGACAAATTGCACAAAAACATAAAGCATAATTTTGTTGAAATACACGATGCAATCTCATAAGTTTTTCTGTTTACAATGTAGTCCAGTCCTGACGTCTTCTCTGGTAGATATAAGTTCCTAGCTAGACAGATTGCCTGTACTAGGGATCTCGATGAGTCCTGGAGGAAACTTAAAAAGTCCTGTCTCAGAAAACTCTGACGAGGAATGATGTGAAGAGAACGGATTTGGTAGATATCCTGAGGAATACGCTAAATCCCGCCCTGTGGTGTAGTGCTACGGTGACGTTTATATACAGTATGTTTGCGTTATTTTTTAATTTATGTGAGATTACCTTAGTTAGTTTCGATTACCTTGATGACATTAAGAATGTATTAATTCACCAGCAATAAAATCCTAATTAGGCCCGTTAATTCGTGACCCAAATCCATGGCTTAGCCCCAGTCACGTGGAAAAAACGGAAGTTCCGGTCGCTTAATGCGGATTTTACCGCGCCTTTTCCGCTACCTGTTTGTTTTGGCGCCGCGATGCATAATTCGACGGAAACGCCCGTTTTACCGGAGATTGCCTTAATTTTTTAAATCGCCTGCGTAAAAATGACAAATTTATTACTTGATAACTACGCTTTGAATGGGGCAAATGACCAGCGAGCTGTTTGAGGGAGATTCAGGAGGGTTGTTAATGAAAACAATGTAAACAATATTTTCATGATCGCTAGTTTATATTTTTAGTTGTTACAGGGGTATTTTTCTTCTTCTACCCACAAAATATCTATTTCAGAAAAAGTGATATTCAAAAATAAGTTCCCAAATTTGAGTTTCGACAAAAAACTATTATTTTACTTGGCTATTTACATATCGCAGATAAAGCCTTTAGCAATATATTATGCTTGCGGCGCAGTCCAAGGTAGAACATATCTCGTATGGCCCTGGTGAAAAACCACCATTCAATACTGAAACGTTTCTTGAAATGGCTTTAGCCGCGTTTGGTGACCTGATTGGAATAGCCAGGTTCTTCCCCACTTTCTTTTTCCCCTTTTCCTACAGCTCCCAACTATCTCCAACCTCAGACTAGATCCAGTCGGTTGGGAGCAGTTCGGACTCTTGGGTGCTATTCATAAAAAAAATTAAATTACCTTACGCCTCATGATTGCACGTCTTTAGTTATTTGTTTTTCTTTAATTATTTTTCATTTATGAAAGGCATTGTATTGCACAATACCTCATACGTTTAAAAAATTTCAAAAAAGGGATGCACCACGTCGTGTAACATTTGGAATCTGGCCGCTAACAATAACACTCCTTATGTAGATGGCTATAAGGTTTAAACTCCCGCTTAAAACCAGCCGCTTTTTTTTATTTATGCAATGAAATATGAGATGTTTTACTAAAAAGCAGTGTTTATCGTTTATCTGGGCTTATAAAAATCGCTCTGTTATTTCAAAGGCCGAGATGTTTTCTACTCGCAGTTTTTTAAATATTTTTGATTGATCAAATTTTGAAACCAAAAACATGTGATTTTGCATTATTTTGTAGTGCTTCGCATTGACACGTCCGAATAAATCCTATTACGAAAAACTTATGAATCAAGAGTGCGGTGTAAAATATACTAAGCCATGCTAAACTCTATGGTTACATTTGGAAAATGAGTCTTATGTACCAGAAATTATGAACATTTTGTGTAAAATTGTTGAATGATTGCCTGTGACACCCGATATATTACGTATTTCCTAAATACCATTAGTTGGCGGTGTCCTCGGCAGGTGCCGCTTTATTCTCTTCCCGAGGTACTCATCAGTAACCGCGATACCTTTCACCACATTCTACTTTCCAGTACTTAGCTACTCAATCTCCAGTGAGAAGCTTCTCGCTGTGCAGCCTCCCCAGGCAGTATCTCCGTATCTTTCTACAGGATTTGCATATAATTAGCATCTCGTGGCTACATTTCCATCCCCGAATGCCACCTTTCCTGCTAAACGGGAGAGATTGCCATGATTATTTACGTAAAAAACGATTGTTTTCCGTGATTCGTTTCGGTCAGGAAATGTTATTGATGTACAGCTTGGCTTGAAGACTTAAGCCATTATAATTATCATTATACTTTCAATTAAATTTGGAAAAGATTGTCATAAAGTAAAAATATTCTTAAAGATGTTTAGAAGACCATATCTGGGTTCTTTGTAATCTTTATACTGTTGTACCGCATAAGAACTTATTACTCGGAACTAGTGGGACTAAATCAATTTATATTAAGAAACGCTGTGAGGCTGAAGAAAGAATTGAGGAAAAGTAAGGACGGGTTGTTCCGGAGAATCTGAACAATTCATCAAATTTCAACGTTCATTTTCAAGTTCTGTGAAAGATTTTTTCAAGTTCTGTTTTTATTTCAGTTTTGTCAAGCAACTAACCAACAATGATATAAAAACAGAACTTGGATAAGTCTTTCACAGAACCCGAAAATGAACGTTGAAATTTGATGAATTGTTCAAATTCTCCGAAACAACCCGTCCTAAGTCTTCAGTTTTTGAAATTACTACACAATAGACATTTCAAATACCATATCAGTTCTGAAAAGCGATGCTGAAAAGGTCTTCCTGGTCTGAGTTGCAAATATACTATTTCATCCCATGCCAGCAGAACTAATTCAGTGGAATCCCCATAAAAATCTGTGATACTGACGAAAGAGGGAAAGAGGAAAGGAAGGAGATAGAGTGTGTTTAGGAGCGAAGGACGTGTAAATCTATCCCTTTCGCTCCGGCGTAAGGCGAACCAGTTTAAGAGGTCAAACGGTCTCCATAAATCGGCTTCTTTTGAGATAGACTGCCCCAGGCAGCTGGTGGGCAGGGACATCGTCGCCAAGACCTGAAAACACCTCACCTGACGTAATCAAACGTAGAAAACCACTTAAGATGACGTACGGCTAGGTCGATGTTGCTTATCCAATAAATGGTTTCTAATTGTAGATGTACCATGCAGTGTTTTGCTCTTGCTGGGTTTTGAACTTTCGACTTGTGGTTTCAGAGCAAAGGGGCTACAAAGAAAGGTCGTTAAAGGTCATTTTGTTGGTACCTTAACTGAGGACTCATTTTAAATATGGATTTACCCCACTGAATAAAACTACCTACATTAAGTGCGGCACTTCGCCACATATTTTACGCTTTCTAATGAAATAAAGTTCATTAGGGCAAGAGTGGTAAACAAGCTTCTCCAGCCAACCATCAAGTGTTTATTAGCTATTGAAAAAAAACGGTTAACCCTCACTGAATTTATTTTCCGCCAACCCCTCAGAGTAACTTGTTCGGTTTTTGGAACAAATAGCTACTACCCATAGAGTTAATTCGTTCACTTTCGGGATCATCTTACTTGGTCTCATCAAAATCTTTGTTTCTCCTTTACTATCTATAATTATAAATATGAAGTAAGCGGTGTTAGAAAGAAAAAAAAACACGAAGTTTAAATTAAAATTAAAAATGAAATATATAAATTAATCATAACACAATCAGTTAATAGTTAATCGCTTCTCTAAATAAAAAGGTTCCAAACGTAATTTGAGAAAAAAATATTAATCTTTGTGTATTTTTTAGAATTTTTTTCATATAAGTCGACACAAAAGTGAGCTGATAATATAATTTATGGTAAATTTGTCTAAAAATTGTAAATTATTTTGGTTTTCAGTAGTTTTAGTTTAGAACTTGACAAAAAAACTTTTTCATCTTTGCCTGCTATTTTTTTTTTCATTATTGAAATTACATATATTTTATTTTTTAAAAATTAAATTTGGCAGGGTATTTCATCACCCCTTTCAAAAATAATGTTTAGTTTACGGATGAAATATCCATTTATTTTGATTTTATTGCAAAATGAAAATACACACAAATTCTCTGACATTCTGAAATAAATATTATGGCCAATCTGCTAGAGGCCTGAGGGGTTACATAAATAATAATTGAATTCCATTTTCGTATCAATTTTATTTAGAGATACTAAAAAAACGCAATTAAAAGCATTCGGTAAAGTACCACTTTACAAATAAAATAATCTTGACAAATTTTTAATTTGTTTTATGTTTTCTTAGGCCCTTCTTCCATAGGGACACTCAAGTATCCGATACTCGCGTTGCAAACTACTTTTCACGCAAAAACGGTGCGCACCAATCATCGTTAAATTCTCAAAACATTAAAACTAGAATGCTTCCATGCACAAGTTGCTGTAATTATTATTTTTATACGCACACATGGTCACAAAATGTCTGACTTAAATGATGTTATGTTTAAGGTCTCGGACGCTGTTGGTCCGCCAGTTGTGAGAATTTCTTGAACAGTTGAGTGTATTGCTGAGCAACATTCAATTGTAGAGTGGTAGATACTGTCAGTATCGCTTTGTAGAAAAAACTCCATTAAGAATCAAAAGGTCCTTGTTAAAAAACTTAAGCTGGGTAAGTGAAAAGTTCCGAAAAGCATGATACTTTTCAACTAAGATCTTCTCATATGTTCTTTTCCACCACGTTCCTTTTAGTTTCACAATATTAATAAAAACACACACAAATTTGGTATCGTCGAGATTATGCGTTTGTTAAATATTAACTAAGACAAATTTGTTCACTTCTCATTCTATGGTACGAAACTTTATAACAAATCCTATTCTCATTCAAAAATCACAACAACGTTATCACATTTAAAACTCAAATAAAAAGCTGGATTCAAAACAAAAACAGTCTTATGTACTTTTGAAGATTCTGTATTAAGCCGCTGCAGCGTTGATATAGCTATACCGTGAAGAGGGCCTTATACTGCGAGGGTTTAAATCTATATATTTACGTAATATTTGTTTAGAATGGCACAACTTCCAAATCCAATCCTAAAAAAACACGGTCATTTTCTCATTTCGCGTTTACGTATTGTCGTTGTCGTATTGCGGCCGGTATACGCAATACGCGATTATGAGTAACGTTTTCTACCAACCCGTTCATATCTCCCCGTATTATCTATTCTGATTAAGACAGAGAGAGATCACAATTGTCATGGGGAAATAAAACATGGTGACATCAAATATGGACTAAAATGAAAACAAAACAACTGCACAAAAAAAAACAATTTATAAAATATATTTATAATTTTATCAGAAACTTTATATTAAAATTTAAAATGTAAATGAAATCTTCGGTAGGGGAGATCCTGGTAATGATATAATTATCTGTATTTGTTATAAAAAAATAAAAATTAATTATCATCATTATATAAAGCTACATTGTTTTACAACTAAGAAAAAAAACGATAGAAAACACTGTTAAATATAGTGAGAAATTTGGTTTCTTACCTTACTGGTCTAGTTGAATTGAGAAAAAATGTCAAAGAATTATGTGAATTTATTGAAAGGTTCCTAAATAATGATAGTGTACCGACCGCCTTAATTAACTCCCACATACTCTGCAAATTGCGCAGTTTCACGAATGTTTAGCATAAAAAAGTTTTAAAAAGAGAAGAAGCGAGACGAGAAGGAAAGTAGGAAAAGAAAAACGTAGAGTTAAACAGTCACGTTCTCTCATAAATGTTAGTTGTCTTTCTGGCATAACTTGTAAGCAAGTAAGGTAGGGTAAAGACAAAGTAAGTTCTCTTTTTACTTGAGGGACTTAACGTGGCACCTAACATCTAGGGCAGGGTTAAATAATCATAACACTTTGTATACTTGGTACCCTTGTGTTGTTGTAAGGGGGTTATTTGGTTCACCTTTTAAAAGCTCACCCTTGATAAATGTTTACGTCGGAGTAAGATATTTATTTTTCTTGGTAAAAGATTACACATAGTCCGTCGTTCACGCTGTTGTTAAAATGTTTTTATAACGATTTGAGGTTTAACATTTTTGAAAGCATAATTTTATTAGAAAAATTCAAATTTATGATATTTTCTACGATTTTTTAAAGATAATGTCTGTGCAGTACGTAGGCGTGTCTGTTTTCTCAAAGCAAGCTTAATTTTTTCTTAGTCCTATTGAAATCGATCAAGAATTTTAAGCATCGATTTTATTTTTTGATCAGATCCAAATTTTCATTGAATTTGTCGGAAGGAATTTGTTCTTATCACACTACAAGGTAGGTATAATTTAAGGTAGAAATAATTTTTTTGTACTGTAGTGAGTATTTGCTTAACTTGATCGTTCCATGTGTTTCTCGGGCGTCCTTTATTTATTTAACCATTCACGTCTAAGTCATAAATTCTCCTAAGATCATCACCAACGCCTAATTTTACCAAACATTATTATTTCTTTTATTTCTTTATCGGGCGTCCTTGACTTTCTTTTTCTAAAACTCACTTCCCCAACTTTTATGAAATTGGTAATGTTATTTATTTTAATTTTTTTTATGTTAAAATAATGTTTACTAGACAATTTACATGAAAAGGATTTTTTTCATACATATATTTTTTTCAAATATTGCTATGCATAAATTAACTTTATCATATAAACACATTTTCATATTATCATTAAAAAATAATTTAATTTGACGTGTCAAAAAAATTTAACAAATACATAGAGATATAATTTTTCTCAACGCCATCTAGTGGGAAATTCATCAAAATTCGATGTTTACAGGTGAAAAATTATAATAAGCAACTTATTGTTGAATGCAATATTAGTAATTACTGAATTATTTAGCGGGTTTTGGAATAAACCAATTAGTTTATTAATTAGTTGTTATTACTGAGCCGCAGTGGGAGGGATATATTCATATGTCCCTCACCTCTGAATACACTAATCCCTGGATTCCTTCCCAACCCTCATACCTTTTACCTTCCCAGAACTTCCTGTCCTTATTTTCTTTAAAAAAGATTCTTCACACAGCATCCTGAAATATAACACATGTCGTGAGGGAAATTATTTTCCTCAGGGGCTCCTGTGGGGTTATTGTAAAAAAATATGGCTGCAAAGGAATGCTTGCATAGTGAACAAAAGTGTGAATGATTAACATATTAGGTGACTAAAAGATAGCGTTTTTCGGAAAATCTACGTTCATTGAACATTATAAATTTAATTTTAATTTTTTGTCTGAAATGTGAATACAGTAACTGTTACCAATACAGAGGTGATTTTCATGGTAAATTTCGAGTGGTGGATTTTTTCAGGGTTTTCAACTAATTTCTTCTACTAATCGAAAGAGAATCGATAATAATAAAACAATATGAAGTTTGTCGATTTTATTAATTATTTTACTATTGTACAGCAATTTAATCATGCATTTATAGTGCAAGACTTATAATTCTTTTACATTCTGACATTTGAGAAATATATTATACAAAAAAGGTTAAAGGTGATATTGTATCTCTCAGATTCTTCAATAGTGACCATTTCCTAACCCTTTACAAATCTCGAGAACGCCCAGCAATTTTAGTCTTCTCTGGGCTGGAACGGCACAACACTTAACCCTTGATTTACCCGGTGACTTCATATATACACAATTTACCTGGTGGAGTCCGCAGGACTACCGGAAATAAAATCGTTAATTTAACATGAAATAAAACACGTTTTTAAATAAAATGCTGTTACATTTTTTTATTATATATTTGGTTTTAAAATGGCATAGGTTTTTACTTAAAATTATAGAATCACGGCCTTTTATTAAGGAACTTCTAGAATCTGGCACTTTTTGTAGCAAAATTACGAGACCTAACTTCTAGTCTCAACATTTCAAAAACAAAACAATTTTTCAAACTAACTTTTAAAGCAATATAACAAAAACCTAATCAATTCTTATAAAAAGCAAAAAAAAAAAACATAGTTCGAACAAAAAAAACGTGCAAGACCTTCCAGTCACGGTTGGTGACACAGTCATTACTTATTTTTTTTGTACATCCGAGGCACACAGGCTTAGTACAACTACGGCAAATACATAAAGTTTTACTTTTTCGACGCGGTGGACACAGGTGCCAATACTTTCTCTCATTCCGGGGAAAAAAAATTTAAAAATCACTGTAAAAAATACCGTAAATAGGCTAAAACTGTAACATCAATACCCCGGTGTCAATACATCGAGTCCCGCGGACTCCACTAGCGTGATTACTCACCTATTGGAACCCCGCTCTCCCTCGCGTTTGGTGCGTCACTGCGTGTATGTACTGGAACGCACAATTTGTAATTCCAAAAACGAACGGTTTTATGAGCGCTGAAAGTTTTCGATGGAGTCCCAGGGACCTACCGTGTAAATCAGGGTTAATATACTTACTTAATTGGCATCTGTTTTTGTGTAAGACTGCTCGGGTACCAGCAGCTGTTTTTGTGTAAAACTGCTCGGGTACCAGCAGCTGTTTTTGTGTAAAACTGCTCGGGTACCGGCATCTGTTTTTGTGTAATACTGCTCGGGTACCGGCATCTGTGTTTGTGTAAGACTGCTCGAGTACCGGCATCTGTTTTTGTGTAAGACTGCTTGGGTACCGACAGCTGTTTTTGTGTAAGACTGCTCGGGTACCGACATCTATTTTTCCTTATTTATTGAATCTGGGCCCTCTTTCAAGAACCGCTTTAATAAATCCCTTCCTACAGCCCTTACCTTAACTCGCCTCACAACGCTGCCCAACCGCGTAGCGACATAGTCCCCCTACATCTAAACTTCACATACAGGGGCAGCCTCAGTTTAATTAAAAAAAGGTGAAGTAATTAAATAAATATACTTATTTGGAAATTTTATTCAACGTCATCATTCTCTTATCATGTTTTGCTGTGCTAGAACATCTGTTATGCGTGTGGTATCTTGAAAAAGTCACGGTGACAACTACTAGAAGTTTTCAGGCATGTATAAACAATAGCATGTTTATACATGCCTGAAAATCTGAACGGTTTCGGAACCATTCCAAAAAGAATTGGTTCTCAATAGCAATGTATAATAATCAAGTATTGAGGTTTGCCTAACATCTGGTGAGCCTAGATAGGTATGTAAAAGATATTTATATCGCTTATATGACAATTTAAATTGGGATATATTAATTTAGGATAGCTACTTTTAAAAATACCGTGCCGCGTGTTCGAAAAAATATTTTACATCTCAGGGGTATCAGAGCTTCCAAGGAGTTAAGATCAGGGCGTGGAAATACCTCGGGAGCTCGAGATAGACCCTGAATCCGATGGTAACTCATAAATATATATCATATTTTATCCCCAGTAGAAATTTTATTTACATTTAAAGAGCTTTTTAAATGAAACATTGAAATCAATATTTTTATTGAAACGCACATTAAAAAATAAATAAAATATGCGAACGCCGCACAAGAGTCCCAAGTGCTCCCGACCGTCTTTTTTTACATAAGCTCCACACAGGAGGCGCTGAGATAATTTCCCTCAGGGTCTATGTCATATTTAAGGATTCTATGTGGAAGGTTTTTTTAATAAAAGGTGGGAGAGGAAAATCAGGGGGTCAGGGTGTCTAGCAGAGATGGAAGTTTGAATTCATCCCTTCCACTGTGGTGCAAGGCAATGCCAGTCAATCAGAATCTCCAAATCCGGCCACCAAACAATAGGTAGACAGACGCATCCACCGCCAGGACATAAAACATCGTCACCCCATGAACACGGGCACCCCTGCCAAGTCACCAAACGCAGGTGGGTGACCTATGGCAGAGGTGTTGGGTATCTAACAAATAGTTCCCGGGGTACCCGTATCCCAAATTAAATTGGAGCCAGTGAGACTATGGCACCCTAAATTGGGATATGTTGTCAGGCCGAAGTAAGTGGGGAGTGGAAAGAGATGGTGAATTGGAATGTGGAAATAGGTTCGATCTAAAAGGATCATTATTTAATTCTTGGTATTTTACAAATCCTGGAAATGAACAGCAAAAAAAAATTAACCCCAAATCCTGGAAATGAATAGCAAAAATCTCTTGGAAAAGTAAATTATGTTGTAGGTAGGTCAAAACGTTTTTTTTTTAAAGAGTGTCGAAAATTCCCGGTATCTCCAAATCCGACGCATCCTCCGCCAGGACCTAAAACATCGTCACCCCATGAACCCGGGCACCCCTGCTAAGTCACCAAATGCAGCGAATCACTTGGGGTGACCTATGGCAAAGGTGTCGGGTATCCAATAAATGGTTCCCGGGGTACCCGCATCTTAAATTAAATTGGAGCCAGTGAGATTATGTCACCCTAAATTGGGGTATGTTGGCAGGACGAAAGGTATTGGGGAGGGGAAAGAGATGGGGAATTGGAATGTGGAAATGGGTTCGATCTAAAAGAATCATTATTTAATTCTTGGTATTTGATATAACCCTAAGTCTTGGAAATGAATAATATAAACAGTTTGGAAAAGTAAATTATGTGGTACGTAGGTCAAAGCGTTTTTTTTAAAAGACAGTCGAAAATTCCAGGGCTATGAATAAATAATCTGGCAAAATTTGAAATCACCATACTTACACCACTATGTGGAAAGCATTGTTTGAGTAATTATGGAGGATTTAGCAAAAAGTGGATTGAATCCACGATACCTGGGTGAGAAGCCGACGCATTAGTCCGCAAGGCTACTAAACAGAACCCTAAGTTAACTTTTTTTTTTTTTTTATAGTGAATACCTCACAAGAGTCCCAACTGCTCCCGTCTGGAGCCAGTGAGACTATGGCATCCGCAATTGGGGGATGTTGTGAGGCTGAAGGTAAGTGGGGAAGAGAAAGAGGAAGGTGGGGAAGTACCTGGCTATTCAGATCTAGTCACTAAACACGGCTAAAGCCATTTGGAGCAACGTTTCAATTCTGAATGGTGGTCTTACACCAGGGCGATACTGGTAGTATCTTCCACTCTGGAACGTGCCGCAAATATACTATATATTATTTTAATTAATTAATTGTGAAATAACACAAATTAATCAAATAAAATTTATTTGCGCACGCCGGGTTCGAACCCGCGACCTTCGGAATGGCAGTCCAATGCGTTACCACTGGACTATGCCGGCCGTCTATAAATTGTTAATTTTTTCATTCTCATTGCGAACAAATAATATTTTCAACTCTCAAACAAAGAAAATAATAGAAGAGATGAATACTAAAAGCAGTATAACATTATTTTGTTTTTTTTTAAGACAAGAAAAAGCAAGTTTTTACAGCGTTCTAATATTTATTTTTCTTTCTGGAGTTGCTTCCAGGTAATATAAATAACGTTGATTGCCAGAGGCTATTCCTTGGTGAATTCTCGGTTTAAAATGTGCTTATTTTTGCTACATTCTCAAAATATATTGGTATCGGTGACAACAGTAAGTCAAATAAAAGAAGCAAGGTAATTATTTTTTGTTATTAACAGAAGATAAAAAAATAATACATTTTGATAGAAGTAAGTAAGAACATCAGTAAGTGTACAGCAGACAGAGGGTTGATATTAAAGAAATTGCAAAGTATATGCAGGGTTTTCCAATAAGAGGTGTTATTTTGAATAGCCCGTTATTTCGGTAGATGTTACTTTTAAAGCTGTTATTTTTTAACATTTGACAAGTAAAAACTACGTCATTTATAAAAATGGAACGATATATGCTTCAACAACGCATTAAAATTATTAAAATTCACTTGAGTGAATCAAATGCAAATCATCTCGAGTGATGAGGCCCATTTCCACCTCGGTGGCTTCGTCAACAAGCAAAATTGTCGCATCTCAGGCTCGGAAAACCCAGAAATTACTGTCGAAAAGCCTCTTCATCCTCAACGTGTGACTGTTTGGTGCAGTTTATGGTCCGGCGAAGTCATTGGACCTTACTTTTTATAAAATGAGGCTGGAGCAACAGTTACGGTGAATGGATCGCTATCGAGAGATGATTAATAATTTTCTGTGTCTAGAATTAGATGGAATTGATCTGGACAACGTTTGCTTTCAACACAACGGCGCTACGTGCCACACGAGTAACGAAACCATTGATCTTTTAAAATTGAATATCAAAATAACACCTCTTATTGGAAAACTCTGTTTATACAAACCGTCCCATGTCAAAAGTATGTTATTTCAAATGATCTGCATAAGGATAAGTATACATATATTATATGTTCCAAGTTTTTAATTGATATCACCCTAATTGAGAATAACTCGTGTTTATTTGATTTGATTAGTTTGTGTAATTTCATAATTTATTAATTAAAACAATAAACAGTATATTTGCGGCATGTTCCACATTGTAAGATATTCTGAGTATCGTCCTGTTGAAAGACCACCATTTAGAATTAAAACGTTGCTTAGCGGCCTCCGTGGTCGAGGAGTAAGGCTCTCGACTATTCGGAGGTCGAGGTTGTAATATTTTCGCCTTTTCTCCAAAATTTTCTTTTATTTGTTTAAAACAATATAAAATTTTCTTCTCTCTTGGCTATGACCGATATTTAATTTTTTCTCTAAGGCTTTGTATATGTGTTCGCAGGGATGGAAAATTCCTCCCCTACAACACATAAGCCTCCACGAAAATTGGACCCTTTTCTTTGATATCTACAGAAAGCTACTTAAAGCTCTCTTGTACTATATATCTTTATAGACATATGTACTTAACTAATTAATACGTTATTTACGAACTTGAACGCAAATATTTCCGTATTTATATTGTAATTAAATTCCATCAAACGTTGTGTAATTTTTTTGATTTATGATATAGGATTTTAATTACCTTCATTTTTGTGGTAACCCCCTTGGTTCTGATCGAGGTGTTGAGTTTCACAATTTAATTGGTCTTTCCATTGCAAACCTAGACTTAAATGAATTCCCTGAATGAGCTAACTTTCCTAATGTAATTATTCTGATTCCCTGCACCCTAACAAAATCGTAGTTAAACGCTGATAAAAGATATTATACATGTTTATTTGGACAGGTAATTTAATATAACTCAAATGGTTAATTGTTAGTAAATTTGATTTTGGTGAACTCTTGTGTCTGTGTGGCGCCACTCCTTTATGATTCTGCTGCTATAAGGTACATGTAAAGATTGATTTAGTAGGTTAATGTAATTAGTTAATTGCATATTTGACGAACTCGGAATAGCCCATTTGCTGGCATAATTTGGCTCCAAATCCTCCTGCAAGTAAACGAGATGATCTTGAGTCAACAAGAAATTCGCACAATCCTTTGACACGGCTCTTTGATTGATACCTAAGTTATCGCGTCCCAAAAAGCCTTCCACGTTATCTTGTACTGCCTTCAAGTTTCCCCTCGAGTCCCGATACCCCCAAATTCCGACTCCTCCTTGGACTACAATTTACTTAGGGCGAACCGGTTTCGTCCTATATACAATCATATACTCACGGTTGGTGTGGACTTACGGGTCGTGAATCCTCATTCCACGTTTAAAAGAAAATGCGAGAGTGGTCTATAAGACCTAAAATGCAAGCTGTATGCAGGTCCGCATTCTCCAGTAAACAGTACATACGAATAAATATATGTATACATACAGTTTGGGAAAGGTTTATAACTCGCAATACGAGGCTATCTACCTCGCATTCCGAGCTCGGATCTCGCACGAAGAGTTCTGCGAAACTCTAGGATTGGTAACCGAATATATACGTAAGAATAAGGTTATACTAATAAATACTAGTAGAATAAGGTCTTATTTGATAGTTTGTTTTGGAGAGCTATCGAACTCCAGGCTTTTGTTTGTTTGGTTTTGACGTTTTTATTTAAGAGAATCGTCATCTCTATGTGGTTTGGTTAATGGTCTTGTTATAGGAGCGACCACTGCCTCCTATTGGTGAACTGTATTTGTTTTAAATTTTCTTCCTCCAGGGTTCAACATTAATTTTTGTTCATCCTATCCCGTGATTTTCCAATTGTTTCAAGTAGTTGGTTGCCACATTAGAGAGTACTCGACTCTCAAATGTCTCAGGCAACTGATGGGGTTCTGTATGAGCACCCAATCAATAATATTCAAATGCTTCGTACAATTATTCGATATAATCATGAAAATGACAAACACTTTTAACACTGTCGCTATACGCACGATGGATTTTAATTGATCAAATTTTTTGATTCTAAATTTTTTTTTATATATTTTTATAAGAAAATTTTTTCCGAATTGCGCAGACTTTTAATTATCTCGATTCTTAATAAATTAATTTCTTTTCCGAACTGTTAATTTTAGAACAAAGGTTTAAACGTTTATTATTATCGAATCCTTTTTTTTGTTTTTGTGTTTCTTTTAACCTAAGATGAAGTATTTACTATTAATAATTTTAAACAAAATTATAATCTATTTTTAAATATCAATTCACGAGCACATCCACTTTAATTTAACGATAAAAAAATCTTAAATTTAATTTGAATGTTTTCACTTTGAATGAAATAATTATTTTTAAATTTTAATTAAATTCTTAATTCCGTAATCACTTTCTGCACTTCACTTAACACTTTTAAGCACTGAGTTTAAATTATATTTATTTTCACTGTTTAACCAAATTAAACTGATTTAACAAAACTTCACTGGTGGGGTTTTCAAAGGAATTTAGAAACTGAATTTAAGACTTTTTACAAAACTTTCTAAGTCCAGGGACTTGTTCAGAATTTAACACTTAGATTATTTCACTAGAATTTTACCAATAGACGTAGTACTGCCACGTAACAACTTTTCAAATCCTCGGCGCGACTGCCTGAAAACTGGTCTGTACCGTCATTTTATACCCTTCTCAGATTCCAAAAGACGTATCTGAATTTCCTCTGATGATCGATTCCATCTTTTACCAACTCGCAAATCCGAACATCCCTCCCATCAATATCGATTGTGCTTCCATAAGATGTTCTGCTTTCCGGCTCTAGGCGGTGGTCAGTTTCCATCTCACAAATCTAAATCGATAGGGTCCGAATCGGGTAAGTCTGTGTTAATCGCCCAAGCTCCCTTTGTCCTCTGCTCATACAAAATGTAATTAAAATCTCATGATTTTGCGTTCCTTTTTTTCTCAATTCGCGATAGGTCCGTCCTCAATAACATATATGCAGATCTCAATTTTATGCATCTCGTGCAAAAATTGTTTAAATCCATGTCGAAATCTTTACTACGCATTTTTGAATTTCGATTTGTTTAAATTCTACTTAATTTTATTGTCGCTTATATGAACTTTTCCATTTCCACCCGTACTTTCCATCTTTATGTCGCAGATTTGAGTTTTTCCTTATTTTTTGGATTTTCTTTTATCCGCGACGTCTTCTTGCACAATTTTCTTCTTTATTTTTTTGTTATTTCTCATAACTCTATAACTAATTATTTTCCAAGTCGTATTTATTTATTTCACGGATAAATTTGAATTGTATCACTTTTCTCCACTTGGATTATTCTTTATCTCCGTTCTTTACCCTTCCTTTTATCTTCCTCTCACTTTTCCCGATGTGTGTGGTCTCCAGGAAAATTTCATACTTCATTTATTATTAATTAATATATAGTTTTCCACACTTCTATGGAAGATATACCTAATTTGACTCTGGGATATCTGTCACTTTTATTGCCTGATCCAATCTCCGCCCATTCTCCATCCCTCACTTACAAGATTTTACATAAATTATACGTCGGGACATATGTTTACGCCTCAGATTTTATGTACTATGGTCGTAAATTTTATTTAATTTCAAACCTATTAATTTTAATCTCTTTTGCCTAATCTAAATATTCCATAAGGTCCACGTTAAAGTTAATCGTCTCTCCAATCGTTTATTACCTTAACGTAAATAAAAATCATGTTCAAATTTCGATTGTTTATCCTTCAAAATATACATGAGACCGCCAACCTTTTATCTTGTTTCGATCCCTCTGTAATATTGTGTAACTCTAATATATATCTAACCTAATAATTATGTGAAATGTCTACTTTTCCTGAATCTAATCTATCGCTATATGTTTAGTTTTACTGTCTTCTTCTGATACTCAATTTTCATGTCCCTAGGACCTTTGTAACAGCTTAAATCTCTGTATTATCCTTCCATTCGATCGCCGCACTTTTCTAAAATGTGTATTTTTTTTGCGAGATTTTTCATTCAAAATTGATTTACCAATATGTCCGTTTCATCTTAAATTGATAACGATTAATTTCCATTGTTTCCAACACTCACTCCTCTCTTTAGTACGATTTTTATCGAACATGACACCCTCCTTCTATCATAAATAATTGCACTACAGTTGAAATTCCGCCAGTAACTTTCTTTCGCTTTTCCCGTCCTTTTTTTATACTATCACGTTTATAATTTTTTTCATTGCATTTTTGTGTGTGCGCTTTACAACTTGTAAAACTTCCAAGCACCCGATTTCAATGGTTCGATACCCCATAAATGTCTCAGTTATTGTAAACATTCCCAGGAGTTTGTCACCTTGAAAGTCGATGTTGACCCTAAAGTGCGTTCACCTCTAATTTCTGTGAGAATCGAAATGTCGTGAATTATCTTTTTTATTGCCCGATCCACAGTTCATTCCTTTGTCTGTATTTGATGTACGCCTCTCCGTTCACTGATTGGTTACTCAAAATTTTATAGCTCTTTGTTCAGATCTATTGGTTGACAAAATTCAATATTTATTTTTAGGCCTAGGAAAGGGGAAGTACCAGTCGTCCTAGACGATTTTACGACCTCTCTGCTTTCGTCCCGGAACCTTGATTTAATTTCAACTATTACAGGTGTCTACTGCAAGCAAGCTGGATCAATTCTTTCTCCGCCAGATGTCGTTAGCATGTCCGTTTTCATAAATAATTTGCATATTTTCTTGCAGCTATGGTTTATCTGTTTTTTGTTTTCACTGTGATTTAAAGCCTTTCATCACAAGGTATCGAAACCCGGCGTGCGCAAGTAAATTTTAATTTATTAATTTGTGTAATTTCACAATTTACTTATTTAAAAATTATATAATACCACCGTTTTGAATTAAAAAAGTTGCCTGAAATGGCTTTTGCTATGTTTGGTGACTAGATTTAAATAGCCAGATACTTTTCCACCTTCCTCTTCTTCCTCTCTTTCTCTGCCCCACTACCTTCGACATCACATTTGTGTTTCTTGTTTTTGATCCAGATATTTTAACTGCCTTGTTTTTTATCTGATAGTGTTACATTTATATTGTCCCTTACTAAAGTTCTCTCTTAAGAGATTATTGGTTTTCTAACAATTATATATTATATTCGTTCATGTTTTTTCTTGAACCATAAAAAAATAAGTGTTTATTCTGACAAAAATCAAATAGCTACGCTACTTAAGTCACCTGTAATTTGATAATAACGGTTATTTATGGGTTTGTATAGATTGGCATCAATGGAAAATTATTTATTATATTTCATCAATACGTCATTTTAACTTCTTTTCTATTACCTTTTTATTCTTATATTTTCTTACACTTTATTCTTTGTACCTGTAACTTTTTACCTATGTTAAGGGCACATATTGTGTCGTATGTTTTTTAAATTTTAAATAAATAACTAAATTAATTACGACATACTCAAATTGGGGGTGCCATAGACTCACTGGCTCTAGGGGTTGGAATCAGTTGAGACTCTTGTGCGGTATTCACATTAAAATGGTGACGGATAGATTTTCTGTCGATTAAATTTATTTGAAAAATTCACAGGTACTCATTTAATTCTGAAATAAAATGAGTAATTCTGTGTTTACGCACAGACACACATGTATCGGTCGTAAACCATGGATCTTCAAGAAGATATAATGGCTGAGTGAATTTTGCCTTGTCGTAAAGTGTTTAGCATGGTTTAGCGGCCTCTTCGGTGGAATGCGTATTTTAACCCCGCGATAATACAATCAAATAAATAGCTACATTTTTATCTTGCTATGCTGATATAGTATTTCTACAAGTTTATTGTTTTAATCAAAGTTTGGATAAAGGTAATAAGAAACATAGGTATGCTTTTATTTCAAAATTGTAAATTCAAAGCTTGACTGCGGCGATCCTCTGAGTCTGGTCAATTTAAGAGTACCTACTCATCGTACTAAGCACCTATTTCAATGTTACCATTCACAAACAAATTATGTAGCAAACTCTTCAATTCCTCGCCGATATATAATTTAGCAAATTAATATACCAATGATATCAACATTTTAAATGTAATTAATTCTATAATTAAAACGAACTTAAACATTTTTTAAAGTTGAAATATTATTAGTGATAATTTCAGTTTTTAATAATTATTTTTTCTTTCCAATTGTAAACCACTGTAATGTAACAAATAATTTTAAGTGTTCTGAAACCTACGTTTTATTAATTAATTAATTATTGAAATGATAGAATAAAGACGCTAAATATCCTTCTTTTACAATTTAAGCGGCTAAAAATTACAATGAAATACAAAATGACGTCATTATTGGCAAAATTATTAGAAATTGTGACTTCGACACATTTTTTTTATTTCGACTACCATAATACAGACATGTGTCTAGTGTGGTAGTCGAAAACCATGTAAAAAACTGTATAAAAATATTTTTTACGAATAAAGGAAAGAAAAAAAAAATTCAGTCTGTTATGAAAACTAACCATTTTACCACTTTTATGTGCGAAGCAACGATTTTCTACTTTATTTTCGTACCAATTTTGAATAGCCATTCGTGAAAATATCTACTTGTCTGGCTTATTTATATAGAGCTGATAATAAATATGACAAATAATGTTCTCTCATTTAGTTAAAAACTTTTGTGTCCTTTTAAGAATAATAATCGCGTAGTATAATAAAGGGTTAAACATATTGTATGGTAGATTAATAATTTATAAAATTTCAGAAATAAGGGAACGTTAATATCAATGCAGATATAATAAATAAACTATTTTTAATTATATCATTGAAGAAGAAGATAATACTAATCAATCTTAGAGAAACATGAAACAGAACAAAACATAGAAAAAAGAGTCACAACTAGGAATCGAACCCAAGATTTCTTGTCTTAACTGGACAAACGTCAAACCATTTTTTAAAATTAAATTTCTTTAAAATGTTTTCTCACTAAGCCGGTTTTTCCCTTCTAATAACATTGAACATCCTGAATATAAAAAACTTCCCCCACTCCTCCTTCCACCCTCAACCGTTCCTCTCCAAAGGGGATCTCTGTTGAATCTTTAACTTTATTGCACATTTACCCCTGATGAAGCCAACATTGTTCGCGAAGCAAGTAGAATGTATTTATAAATATTTATTGAAATAAACAAAGATTTTTTTTTTTTAATTCATCTATTCGAATTTCGATTTCAGCTGACACTCAAAATAGACTCGTCGTTAATCACAATTCATTCTATCGACTTTTGGTGGCAATCACGCAGACACACACGGAAATGTGTGCATTCTGTGAAATTGTATGATAATACAGCAATAAATATAGGAAATAAATGTATGTCCTACCCAATTGGGATTCGCTCAGTTGTTAAAGCGGTTGACTCCTGTCTATAGGGAGTAAGGTTAGTCAGTCAAATAAATAAAATATATTTTTATTTTTTTGTTCTTATTTTTTTTCGGGTAGATTTTTCAATGAAATAAATAATGTCACCGCAAAGTGAAAACCGGTTAGCAGAACTTTTTTTACAGAGATTAAGTGAGATTTTTCTCTCATATAATTATATCTGCTGAGAAAACACATTATTTGTTTGAGAAATTGTTTCCTCCTACGCATTTGTTTGAATGTATTACGCCTTGAAACAGATTGGATTCGATTTAAGACAATTGATATTAATTTTCCTGCATTTTCACAACCGTTGGCCTTAAAACTAAAATAAATGCACGTGAAAAGCAAAGGCTTTTAAAACCATTTTTTAAACATTACAATAATTCATTTCGTTTTTAAAAATAATATTTGTGAAATGCGCTTGATTCGATTGAGCACGTGATAAATTGTTTTTAAGTATTCTTCTAATAGTTCAACTAAACGTGACTTGTCTCTTTTGTGTCCCTGTATCCTTCACATGTAGGGTGTTTAGATGGCGTAGTACCGTAGCTTTTTAGCCTGTAGCGTGGCGTAGAGAAGAATAAAGCATGATCGTCAGCAATAAACAAAGCGAGGACTCCCTAGCATGTATTACACATTAGGTGGAAGCCACACCGAGGGGGTAACAAACTGGCAACTAAGCCAATCAGAATTTACACATAAATTCAGAAACAAACTGTTGGTAGATCCTATCTTGTTACCTGAACACATATTTTAATGTGTTTGCGAATCCCTATTTACCACACTAGCCTTTGTTTAAATTCAGATTGCGAAAATTATTGTTCCGATTCGCAACAAAACTCAAGCCGTGAGAACACGATTTTGTTGAGCAAACGTGTCCTTAGTATACAGAGTATATCTGCAAAACAACATAAGGCAAATATTGTAAGGGATAATGAATTATGTTTGTTAATTCGAGTCATCTACATGTAGTAGGTTATTATATCAGTTTATAACTTCTTTGATACTGTAGGGGTGCCAGTGTTGAGTTGCCGGCAGTCAGCTCTAGTGGTAGAATCAAGAGACTCATGGTTTAGCTCAGTTGGGCTCGGCAATCATGCCTTTACACGGGGAACAGATTCAACAATTCAGCACTACTCTCTCTTCAAATGAAACGCTAGTGGAATGATTCATGAGTGTATTTACAGATAAACAAGCACACACATAGTGTAACATAAAAATGGCATATAATATATATATCCAAAATTAATCCTGATTGATTGAATTTAACAGATCTATCTCTCATTTTGGTTTCATCTGGCATACGTCTGTGACAGGCTTTTAAATAGCCACATAATGGGCAAAGGTTTTGTGTACGCTTACATGAGATGTTCCATGAATTAGGGGTTGCTAGGGCCGGCGACAAGTTACTTCCAGAAAATTATAGATTAGAAAACAAGGTGTTGCTCGTCCACAAGTGCCAACGGGCGCGTGTTAGGCTGGACGATGCTCTGCGTGCGCGGAGAGCGTAATGTCGAGGCCGATTCTAAAGTTGAAGTGCAAAATGGCTGACGCACGCTGAAAACCGTTGGGATTTTTGGCGCTGTGCGCAGGAATGAATGCGCACCGTTCTGTCTCGCCTAGTTCTGCATTGAATATTATTTCGCGGGGTTTTTAAATGTGTTTGAGAGATCTGTTACGTAACAATACGTATCGGCTCTTTTGCTGTCTCATAAACTTACCAAGAGCCAACAACGAGTGTGTATTACCTATAGTATTAATTACGTCCAACTCCACTTACATATTTGCAAGATCAACAACGCTGGCCGCCAAAGGCGTTAGTGTAGCATATTGATAGGTGATGCGAGGACTATAAAAAGCGATCACATTTTAAACATGCACACATTTGTGTTCGCGTTTTCCGTTTCTCTCGACTATGCACCATATTTAATGTTGTTCAATCTTTAATAAACGTTCTTTTAAAATACTGGTAAACGAATGTGTCATTTTTAGGGTTGCTGTGAGGAGGATTTTTTTTAAGAAAAGGAAGGAAAGGAAGTTCTGGGTTGGAAAATGTCCAGGACTGATGTATTTATGAATCTATCCCTTCTGTTGTGATGCAAAGCGATAGGTAGAGAGAGACCAATTGGAGAGGTGATAGGATCTCCCCAATCCAACCTCCTCTGATCTGGCCCGCCACCCAGATGGTGGGCAGATGCATTCGTCGCCAAGAACTGAACACACCTCTCCCAATGAACCAGGGGACCCCTGCTAAATTACCAAACGTAGCGAACCCTTTGGGTGACCTTTAGCAGAGGTGTTGGCCATCCAAAAAATGGTTACTGTAGCGGCGGTACCCAAATTGTAAATATATAATGTTATTAAAAATAACGATAAAAAAGTTAAATAATCTCACAGTTTGCGAAATTAAACGTATAAAACAATGAAGCTATTTAAAAGTGCCAATATTCGATAATTAATTATTGAAAAAACGTGTTTAGAAAAGTAATCTAATTATTTAATCATCGACCCAAATCATAGCCGAATTAGCAACTCTGTACACTCTACGTATGCTGTATGGCGAAAGGGTATTGCAATTTGTTTCTGAGTATTAGATTTACTCTGTTTTGACACCCGCGCGAGAAGGCTGTTGCGGTTATGAATAAGTTAGTAGCATTGGAAATGCGGTTCAATATCACATAAAAATACATGCATGTTTATATTACGCTCACAACGCGTTGCATACAAACTACTTATGCAAACTCTTACAGAATTGAGGTCGAAGTTGAGATGATTTCTTACACTTAGTTTAGTTATAACTGAAAACAGTTTTAAGATTGTGTATTTTCCTGGTTGTTGTTAGTCAGCTTAGAATTTAATATATGCACTAGAAGTTACTATTTGACATTGACCAAGTTACAGCCGAAAATTCGATATTGACGAGCTTCGTATTTCACAAGTGAGTTTTATCATAATTATTAAAATTTAATTTAGATCAAATGGGATGAAGATACACGATGTCAGGCAAGCGTACGAGATGCAGAGCGTGTGATAAATGAATACAAGGTTTCGCTTCACAAGCATCAAGCGTCATGATGATGCTTGTGATAAGCGAAATCAGTCGGTCATAATAAATGAAATAAGTTTGTGGTTAACTATAAAGTAATTTTTCCACAAGTAGGTAATAAAATATCATTATCATAATGAGGTTAAAAAAAGGCAATAAAAAGGAAGGAAAATATCTGTTTTTAGAGGTGCCTACAGTTATGCAATTAGAGGCGTTATTGCATACACTTATCTAATCGAAACTTGTTCCAGTATTAGAACGCGATACGCGGTGTGCGTAGATTGAATTATGTAGTTTAATTTAGAGCGTAGGGAGCTTTGGAGGGCAGTTAGAGGTAAAAAAGTTGAACAATTTTTTTTTCTTCATGTCTCATCTAAATATAATACGTCAATGGATTATAGAAAATAATATTCCGTTATATTAAAGCCGCTTTAATACAAGTACCTACCAACATTCGTAAACATGTTTGCGATAATCCGTTAAAGCCTTATTCCGAACGATTAAATTCATCCGCCGCATCTGCATATACATGTTGTGAAATATCTGTGTCATGCAATCTAGTTACACGAATGACTCTGTTCTGGTATTGATATGCAACCTAATAGTGATTGGAGGAGATTGAAGCACATGCACGTCATTAATATATTGAATAGTTGCCACCCAGCTTAGTCCTTGTTATAATTAAGTACTGACAATAAAATCAGATGAACTTATTTTGTTCCACCGTTTTTCCTGCTTTCTTTTTTTTTAAATACTACGCTTCTTTATTTATTTATTGTTGTTCAAAGTATTATCCCGTTAGTAAATGCAATTAAGAAGAATAATTACTAATTACAAATAAATTGACACACAATGAAATATAGAACTAAATCTTCATGCTAATGAATACCAACTGTTGATTGATATTGATGACAAGTATAATGTATTCGATAATTTGCAAATTTTCATACTTGGTAACATGTTGATTATTATGGGCACGTTATACTCTAGGGTTCGCTATCCGTATTTATTTTTTTATATTTTGGAACGAGCATTCCTTCATTCTTTAAGGCGATGCACTACGTCGTGTAATATTTTAAATTAAGCCGCTATCAATGACAACACTTACGTAGATGGCGATAAGGTTTAAATTCCCGCTTAACACACTCCGCCAGTTTCGATTTATGCAAGAAAAAAACATGGCCAAAAAGTGCCTTTTATTTAATTTTGTGGATGTTCAGGCATAAATATTTTTTATTTCGATCATTTTATAAATAACTAAATTTGCTACATTATACCATAAAATTACAACCGAAAATGGGTTCGTAAGTAGGAGATTTTGAACATTAAAGCAGTTTTCACAGGCCTTTACATTATTTTTTCTGGGATTATAAAACGATTTATCTGAAAAATACTCGATAATTTTAAAGGTCAGGATGTATTCTACTCGCAGTATTTATTTAAAGCATCTGAAACATTTCTAGGTGACCAAACTTTCAAACCAAAAACACTTGATTTTGCATTACTACGTATAGCATCGCCTTATGAACCTATTGTTATGTTAATTATCCACTTTCCTCTTATTTCCAGAGTCACATTTATGCTCAATAAAGTATTTATTTTTCGTATTTGTAAAAAGTATTAACTTTGTGGCTCATCATAATTTACAATAAAAAATAAATAAATTTTTATTTTGCAGAGATTTTAATATTCTCCTTATGAAGGATGGGTTTTTTCGAAACCGGTAGAGTTTAAATAAAATGAAAGTGGCAAAAACAAGTTTATGTGTTTTGTATTGTATTTATTTGTCATTCGTACAAAATACTAAGCATACATAAGCACTATTGTATTAAATATTGTGTGTTTCTTTTATAACAGTCGTGTCAGTAACAACAACAGGAAACATTCACTATATTTCCTTGATAGTTAAGTATGTCTAGTCTATTTTAAAATCTATGTACTCTCTTTATTTAATTCCTAATTAAATTTGAATTATAGCATAATATTATAGCATTTTAATTGTATTGTAGAAAATAATAATTTTCTTTCCCGAAATAAGTTTAGTCAAACTCATTGGTAATTATGTATACTATTATTTTAAAATATGTAATCATATAAATAAACAAATACACATTTTTTTCATTACCTAACAGAACCGCAAGTAAGCCTTCCACAAACGCTACATTACAGAAGCGTAAGTAAGCCTTCCACAAACACTACATTACAGAACTATAAGTAAGCCTTCCACAAACTAAACATTAAAGAACCGTCAGTAAACCTTCCACAAAAACTACATTACAGAACTATAAGTAAGCCTTCCACAAACACTACATTACAGAACCGATAGTAAGCCTTCCACAAACGCTACATTACAGAAGCGTTGGTAAGCCTTCCACGAACACTACATTACAGAACCATAAGTAAGAATACGAATAGTAAGCCTTCCACAAACAATGAAATATTTATTCCACGGATAGAGATAATCATGACGTGTAATGAGAATGAACCTTAAAATTGTATTATAATGCGTTGGCCTATCAATTACACATTCCATAATTAATTATACCAAAGGTCTGTAAATAAAATGACGTAAACGTTTTATTAAATATTTTACCTAAAGTCATCTGTTATTATTATTACGTGGAAAAGTAAATCAACCGACATAATTAATAATTTCGCCTGAAAGTTATTCTACCAAATAAATGAGACCAATTAAATTTAATTGGATTACGGTGATTGATGATTTTCATATTATATTTATTATATTATAACCCACTGGGGTGCAAATAATAGCTACCTTTTTTCCAACATGACATAAACTTAATAAGTATATAAATATATAGGGTTTCCAATAAGAGGTGTTATTTTGATATTCAATAGTAAAAGATCAATGGTTTTGTTGCTTGTGTGGCACGTAGCGCCGTTTTGTTGAAAGTAAACGTTGTCCAAACCATATCATCCAATTTCGGTCATAAAAAATCATTAATCATCTCTCGATAGCGCAATCCATTCAGCGTAACTATTTCTACAGCCTCATTTTCGAAAAAGTAAGGTCCAATGACTCCGCCGGACCATAAACCGCACCAAATAGTCACACGTTGAGGATAGAGAGGCTTTTCAACAGTACTTCTTGGGTTTTCCGAGCCCCAGATGCGACAATTTTGCTTGTTGACGAAGCCTCCGAGGTGGAAATGGACCTCATCACTCAAGACGATTTGCATTTGATTCACTCAAGTGAATTTTAATAATTTCAATGCGTTGTTGAAGCGTGTATCGTTCCATTTTTATTAATGGCGTAGTTTCTACTTGTCAAATGTAAAAAAATAACAGCTTCAAAAGTAACATCTACCGAAATAGCGGGCTATTCAAAATAACACTTCTTATTGGAAAACCCTATAGAATTCGGAAGATATGTTTTTCTTTATTTCCCCTTGATATGTTAAAATATAACAAAACATTTAAATATTACACCAATTTAAATTAAATGTATCTTCATTATTCATTTAGTAGTACAAAAATAATTTTTTTTTCCAATAAAAATGTGTGACAAAAAAACTTGTCCCATAGATTTGTGGGTCCATTTCCTTTCCATATTTGGCAATTATCATAGGTCGATCCATACAGCGTGTCCATGCAACACTGAGGTGGAATCTAAAGTAATATCCGGATATCTCCTTGGGTTGTGAGAATGCCTTCTGACACGGAGAATCCGGCGCTGGCACGGTGCCCTTCTCATGTAAGTTTGCCGAACGTTTTCCATAAAGCGAACAAATCACGACGAAACATACGGACAAATGATGCGCATTATGCAACCGCTGCTTTTGGCTGTGCCTGCGAAAACTTTCTAAGACTAACGGATCTTGTAACTCCAGCTTTTCGCTAATTCGTTCTTAGGCGGAAGTGAATGCGAAATATACAAAAGCATGAAAGTATTGCGAGCTTAACAAATTTTAAACTTTAAAGACCTAGATGCATTTATCTTATAGTGTCATCTCGCACGTAGCGTTAAAACATGCTTCAAATAATAATTAATTACGTTAAAAACGACAATGTTTACTGTTATTTATTTTTTCCTAGATAATGTGAACACACCTTTGAGACGTAAATGACATACAGTGCTATTTCACACACTTTATTACAAAACAAGTGCAGCATTCAATTCACCAATTAACCATGCTCTTCACATATTAAAAAAATATTCTGTCTAATCTCTAGCTTCGATTTTGTTTCGGATTTACTGCCCAAATTTGAAAGTAGCATCATGTCAATAAAATAAACTGTTAAATGCGCATACATATACACGCATACTTACAAATATACACATACTCACCCGTACACTACACACATCTTAATAAAATTCCAATATGAAAGAAAATTTTAATATTATGCAGAGATGTGCTTTATTTCAAATGAATCCATTTCAAATGGAAATGCAAAATGCAAAATGGGTATTTTCCATTTTGCATTTTAAATGCTTTTCTAAAAACCATTTTGAATTTTGCATTTTAAATGCTTTTCTCAATGCATTTTCCATTTTAAATGCTTTTTGCGACATTCTTCCTACTATCTCTACTCATCTTTTTTTCATAAGCCCCGAATATCAGTCGGTCCTCAACCTCGCTATGAGAGATAATTTACATTTGTCAAGTTGCTCCCTGGTAGGAGCCCTGGCAATTGAGTGATACCATTACAAAAAAAAACTGATTCAAATACTGAACATGGGGCCATGACGCTGTAATATTTAATGTTAGATATAGTTTCTATGTTTTTACGTTGTCAACATTAGTCCCGCGCAAATTTTTTGTGGTTTCATAATCTGCAGTCGTGGTGTTTATGGATTTACCATCATGTATAATGTTTGTTCTACATTGATGTTTGTTCTACATTGATGACAAAATTGTTTAAAAATTCTATGATTATTTTAATTGTTTGACCTGAGAAACCATTTTGCATTTTCAATGCATTTTGAAAATAGGTATTTTGCATTTGAAATGCTTTTCTAAAAACCATTTTGCATTTTGTATTTTCAAATGGAAAAGTTTTGACCCATTTCCATTTTGCATTTCAAATGGTTTTGGGTACCCATTTTGCACATCTCTGATATTATGTAAGTAAACCAATTCAAAATTAGTATTTCAAATCATTTATACATTTGAATGTCTCAGTTTCTTGAAAATCGCAAAATATCAGGCAGAAGTATGGAAAATTAATATTATTTTAAATAATTCACTTGATTTACACACGAAATGATAAAAAGTTAATAGCCAATAATCTAAAACCTCACTGATCTCTGGATCTCTCCAACGGTTAGTGACCATCAATCTCAGCAAATTGATTGCCTAACTTAAGTCTTCTGATTGGTGTAAGTAACGCCATTTCACATTGGAAACAGTGTGGTGTGTTTGTACGTGGTTTTGGCTAGTTTATGGCTAAACGGATAGGTTGTAAACAGTCCATATATTCTATTATCTTTGGGGAATACATTTCTGATTCAATAATACGCGCAGATGTATAATTATAAAATATGTATTTAATTACACATCTACCCTGATGAAACGTTGAAAGGAAGTAGCGCAACACGGCATAATACCCCAAAAAACAAATCACTATAATACTTTTGGCCGTGAAAATTTCCAATCATACCCGATACAATGTAGTTTTTTTAAAAGTAACCATGTGGTATACAGACGCCCGAAAAAGTCATGGCACAATCAAGTGAAATAAAAAGTTTTTCAATTCTTTAGAATAATATTTTTTTCACCTTCAACATAGACCCAGTTTTTAAGTACGCTGGAACTCCAAACTCAAAACTTTGCTCCAAAACAAGCGTTAGCCCGAGCAACGCCGGGTAACATAACCTTGTAATAAATAAATAAGAATATGTGCATAATATATTGATGTCCAATTATTTTTGGTACAGTTAGATCATATTCGATGGACTGTGATTTTTAACGAGAAAATAAAATCAAACAATCGTATTTATCACAAGGAAAATAGGAGTGGGAAAGGAGGCCTTTACTTTGTGAATGTTGGTTCTTCAATTGGAAGTTCTGATGTTGGTCTTGAATGTTCTGTGGGCACTATAGTTATTATCTAGTATTGTTTCACAAAGTTAGTATACTAAGTTATACAAACAGTTTTTGTATAACTCACGGTAATATACAATATTTATTCAATGTGTGATGATTTGGGCTGATAAGCAATGTTTTTCGATAATTATTACGACATTCAACTATATGCAACAATGACGAAAATAACATTTAAAAACTAATGACACTTGCTTTTGGCTTCTATTTTTCAAATCTACAAAGAGCAAGAGCTTGATATTTTCGAAGGTTAAGGAAATGGAATAATTACAAGAGATTGGGCAATTTAGATTGGAACCAGATTGTAGGGATAACCATAAAAATGTTTTCAGTATAAAACATCAATAGTTATTTTAAAAAATATCAAAAGCCGACTTTTTTAAGATGGTAAAAACAGAAACCACTTTCTTGTTTATTTTTTATACCTAGAACGTCTCTTGTAAAATCTACCTCGTAAAATGTATAAATTTAATTCTGACATATTTTTAAATCGATTTTAAAACGATAAGTACTTAAGATTTAACCTTTTCAAATAGATTAAGGATTGTGCCCATAAAACTGTTTTTTAAAAACCTTGTAAATTTTTTGTATTGTTTAATGTTTTATTTTAAAAATAATCGGTTTTAAAATAAGGGATTTGCGCGATAGCTATCGCGTAGGAAATTCAATTACAGACCACAAAAGGATTTGCTAAAAGAATAATATTTCCCGCAGTTAAGCTTCCACCATTTTGCGCAATGAGTTTATCTTCTATTCAGGGCTACGTCAAACTCGGCTAATTAAATCTTACGAAATTCTGATTAAGAGTCCTTGGGTATAATCGCACACCCCTGATCGTTGCCCAGGAAAATCCTCTGGAATATAACATAAATGAGAATTATTAACTAGAACAATAAAGTTGGAATCCGATAGACATATCAAATTAAACTTTATAATTTTCAAAGTAAAATTATATAATGCCGAGAGAAGACCTACTTATTCTACGTATTTTGGTGGAAAATCAATAATTACCAAATACAGATTGAAGCAAACGTGGTGGTATAGAACTAAGTAGCTTACAAAAATAAAGAAAACACATAAATTATCATCAGGTTTTTTAAGTTAGTATGTAACTTATCCGCCATCTGTTGATGAGAGTTGTAAGCATTTTGCTGCCATAATGTGATTCACCAAGTAATATTACACGAGCGAATGAGCGAAGAAAGGAGTGTAAGGAGAATATATGACGAAAATTCAAATGGTAGCAAAAGTCGGGGACGCCCAAAGAAGACATGATACGGTCAAGTGAATCAGATACTTGAGTTGGGCCATGTCAAGAGTAAGAATAGTAGAAGAGTATGTATGAATGTGAATGAGGCAAGGAGTGTGTGCCAAGTTCCGTCCTCTCTGCCTACCCCTGCGGAAAAACGGCGTGATGTTTAGTTAGTTGTATTGAATTTCGAATCAGGCAGCTAAATTCCCACTGAAAACCAGCCGCCTTTCTTATATATGCCAGAAAAATCAACCAAAAAGCGTGTTTTATTTTATTTTGCTACGTTCAGGTACAAATATTAAAAAAATTTACGATCATTTTCCAAAGAACTTAATCTGCCCCTATATACATTAAAACCTTAACCGAAAAGAGGTTTGCAGGTAGAAGATTTTGAACTTTAAAGCAGTTTTATGGGCCTGATACTTTATTTTTCACTGGGCTAATAAAAAGATTTATACAAAAAATACTTAATTATTACAAAGTTCAAGATATCTTCTACTTGCATTATTTAATTAAAGCACCTCAAATATTTCCAAGCGGTTCAAAATTTCAAAACAAAAAGATAGGATTTTGCGTTTAGCCTTAATTACTGCGTATTTAAATAAATAAAAACACTATCTTGGCACAAAACTTGTAGTGTCACGCAAGGGTGGTAATGTAAAGGTGGTTAAACTTGATTTTTGTAACATTTACAACATCTTTTTTCATAGCTAAACGAAGCATATTTATACAAATATGTAAGATTTGTGCACTAAGTAAAAGTGTGTGCTTTTGTAGGACAGAAAAAAAGTACAAAAAATATAGACCATGAGACAATAAGCTTAAGAGTGTAGCTGTACAAGCCAAAAATGTGTATATTCTTTGTATACCTTATATTGTGGGTAATAGGCATTAACATCGCTTGACAAACGAAGTCTAGAAACGTTCGATTTCAAGCACAAAACTGGTTATTATTTATTTTGTAAATAATTTTATAGGATAGCAAAACAGTTAATCAAATGAAACTGTCACAGATAATTTTAGCTATAATACTGTATTTTTTAAAGTTGTTTCCGTTTTTCGTTCATACATTTCTACTGAAAAAAAAATTGTTTAGTAGTTAATTTTATATTTTTTATGGAGTAATTTAGTTTTTATTTGTATTCTACCCAAGCGAAACGATAGGAAAACCTTCAATTTATCTAAAGCATATTTTTGGTATTCATAATGTTCACCAATTTATTTATTTATTGGACAATTTGTATAGCGCCGCTTTTGTGAGATATCACCTTAGCGGCGCTTTAAAGTTGATGCCGTTATAAACATTAATCAAAATAGTGATTTGGCATTAAACTTTGCCTTAATATATATTTAAAGTACAACTTAAAGACGGTCAAAATGGAAAGAGGGCGACAACGCATCCCGATCTTTTATATCTCCGTTTTCGTTGTAAATTTATCAGGGACATACGTTCACTATTATTCCATAGGCTCCGAATTATTTTCAATACACATATACGAAGTACATATATATGATACAATTATATATGACCGAAGAGGAAAGGGTCGAATTAGTCCCGGATTAATTTCCTAGTCGCTTACATTGTCTTCTGTGATTAAGCTATTACAATTGGAGGTTTTACCTATTAAGTTATTCCAGAAATTTTTATTTTTTATTTTCATAATAAAAACAAACTTAATCAAGATTGCTCTATAATTATTTACAATGATTTTTGTTCTTGTTATTCATCCTCCACATGTCTAGTGAAATTATGGCTTGTAGGGTTGTGGTTGTGGAATTCGACGAAATTTAATCTTTTTTTAAATTATTTGTGTGCATTAATATATTTTTATATATATTAATAAATAAATGCTAACCATTACAGATTTTATAACTCCTTTATTCGTCATCAAAACCAAACCCCTAATTTTAATCTAAAAAATATATAAGGCTTTATTTGTAATAAAATCTGTAAAATGTAAAAATATCATAAACAAAATGACGCATCGGGTGTTTTATGGGAACCATTTTTTTTAATATTCAATTTGGAATTGTGATGCTTCGTTAGAATTTTTGGAGTGCGAAATGGCACATTTATGGCGAGATAAAAATAACTGCACTAAAAATATATGCGTATAGCAAGAATGACATATATATACACCTTTTTGCAATATTTTGTATAAGGATTTCTGATTTATATTAGGGATGTGGTTGAGAAACATCAACATTTGAATCTTAAAAAATAAATAATAAAATGCTTAAAGAAAATGATAGATACTTAGAAAACAACTACTTTGTATGCCTGGTGAGGTGTGTGAGACCAGCGAGGTTAGCCGTAGTCGAGGAGTAAGGCTCTCGACTAGCAATATCAAGGTCGCGGGATAAAATCTAGGCGAGCGCAAGTAAATTTCATTTAATGAATTTGTTTACTTTCACAATTTATTAAACAAAAATAATATAATGTTTTCTTTGCGGCATGTTCAAGAGTGGAAAATACTTTTACTGTCGTCCTGCTGTAAGACCACCATTCAGAATTGAAACATTGCTTGAACTGTTGCGGTGTTTGGTAACCAAATCTGAATAGCTAGGAACTCACTCACCTTCCTTTTGTCCATGTTATACCCCTTTCCACTACCTTCAGCCTCACAACATACTTTAATTGGGGATGTTATAGTCTAACTGACTCCAGGAGGTTGGGAGCAGTTGGAACTCTTATGCGGTATTCACATTTAAAAAACAACGTGAGTAGAACTATCTTCAATTCATCACTCACTCATTAGCGTGAAACGCATGATATTTGCGCGCATTTTTTTTTCAATATTTACGGATGTTTTATAATGCCCTGGGTCTCTAAGACCCTTCCAGGCGTACGGAGGGTTTTTGACATTTAAAAAAAAAATTATTTATTGACAGTAATAAAAATATAATTTTATAAAACAATAACTTAAGAATTCACCTGCATGCTTATTATTTCTCACGGATTGTGAATTCATCTTGTGCTAAAAGTAATGCTAATGTACCTACTAATACTTATATATTTCATACTCTTTTAATCGTTATGTACCTCACACTTATTATAGGTACTCTTTTGTACAACGTACATATAATAATGTGTCCACATATAAAAGCCTTCAAAGCGTGAATAAATAAAGCTATTTACAACTACTCCTTTACATTTATTACATAAACCCTTAGATATGTGATTGATTTTCTTGATTAAATTCTTGAGACATGTTCGTCAAAACAATTTTCTCGAGTTTCTCGAATAATAAATTGAAACCTCATAAAACTTTGCTTGCGCAGTTGAATACTTACAAAATTAATTAAAAATTTCACGTGTTTAATCTTCGAAATAGTGAAACTGACAGTCAATGCTTAAGGAACTCGATTGCTAATATTTAATGAGAAAGTTTAAGCACTTTATTTAGATTCTACGATGGAATGTAATGATAACTTTCTAGATAGGTGGTAGGTAAAACTCTTGAAATCACTTAAAAACTTGTAGAATCTTAGAAAAGTTGATAATTAATGTACTTCTTCGATTAATCATTTTACCGACAATTTTTTACAATTTTTTTTTCGAAATCTGAGTTTTAACCGTAGAGCTAAGCTGTAAATTGCCAAATAATTATATTAATGCTATACTATCTTAACTCTTAAACCCTACCTGGGGTACTGGAGTACCCCACTGGTGTTTAAAATATCAACAATTTTATCAATATTGCACTGTTGCAAAAATCGCTCTAGCTAATCTACTCTCGATAATTGGCGCGTAAGTACGTCAGGAAGCCGTCACCACCCGGCAAGTGCAGTCGCGTCCACAGGTGTTCCGGGGTACCCCAGTACCCAGTGGTAGGAATACTGTTAGTTCTTCCTTCCAGTTATACTTGAATTACTGAAGGTGTTTTTCGACATCTCTCTGGTAAGTTTACACATTATTTATGATTTACTTTCCTTTGTGATAATGGTTATGGAGTACAGTGTTGAAAGGGAGGGCCTGCGCCCGATAACGAGACATTCATGGACTAATAATGTGTTATGAATGTAATGACAGTGTATGATGCAGTGTAATGAGGTGTCTGTATTGTTTTCAAATATGGCATCCCAGACTCGAAGTCTTGGGGGGGGGGGGTTAAATTGCAGCTGCTTTGTTGGTATCTGATGAAGAGCTAAACCTACGAGAAGATTCAGAAGATGAGCCCGACAGTGTTATTGAGGATTTTCGGGACCATTCTGAAGTCGCACCTCGTGAAGACGGTGATCAAGATAGTGTGAAAGGAGATGAAGAGTATTTAGTGCCTGACAATGACTGGGCTGGTATAAATGAAGACGGTAGGCGCTTGGTTGATTTTCCATTAGTTATGTATGGAAAAGGTCATAATAATCGACAAAAGTGGACTGGTGTTGAGTCTTCTCGCTCAAGAATGCCTCGCCGCAATATTTTGTTGCACCCACCTGGTAACGTCTTAACAGAAACCTGACATGTGACAATTGGTTCACGTCTATACCCACAGCCAAGAAGTTACTGGAAAAAGGTATAACATTAGTTGGAACTGTAAAGAAGAATAAACGAGAAATTCCTCCTGTTTTCTTGGACACTAAAAATCGAGAGAGATGCACATCAATGTTTGCCTACGACGGACCTCTCACACTTTTGTCGTATTGTCCTCTGAAGTCAGCTAAGAAGAAAGTTGTAAACATGCTGTCCACCATGCATGACAGCCCTGACAAGGATAATGAAGTGTACCTTCCAGAAATAATACATTTCTATAATAAAACCAAATGCGCGGTGGATGTGTTCGACCAACTTTGTAAGAAATACTCGACGTCCAGGAACATCAAAAGGTGGCCCATTTGTCTCTTCTACGGGTTGCTAAATGCCGTTATTGTCAACTCTTAGGTCTTATTCAAGCTGTTAACTAACATTGATGAAGAGAAAATAACCAAGCGGCGTAAATTTCTTAAGAGTTTGTCAATGGCACTCATAAAGCCTCATATGAGAGCAAAATTACAATAGCAAAGTTTACCCCGGGATATCAGAGAAACTATACGTGCAGTCTTGAATATTCATAGTGAAGATCATAGGCCGGTCCCTGATAATCTCAAACCTGGTCGTTGCTGTTTTTGTCCGCGCACAAAGGACAGAAAATCTTGATCTGTCTGTAACACTTGTCGCCGCCATATTTGAGTTGACCATCAATACAAAATCTGTCCTTCATGTAACGACAAAAATGTGTATTAGTTTTTATTAATAAATTTTATTGTCTTTTCTTATTACTTTGCCATAATAAAATAATATTTTAAAAAATATCAAAGACTTTTATTTTATTCTTTTTTTTGCGCGGGGTACTGCAGTACCCAGTGGTAGGAATAATTACATTCCCAGAGTGGTAGGGTTTAAGAGTTAAAGAAAGTGCACTTTTCTCTCGATTTCCATATTTATGAATTTTAATTTTGCACTGTAAATGTGAGAAATTGGTGTGGCATATTTTAATACACGAAATAAAAAAAGGCACTAAGTGCCAAAAATAAAAAAATGCTATTTTTTTCATAATTTTTTTTTTGTGCCATTGCCAATAACTTAAATAAATGCCCAGGTGTTTTACAAATTATTGCAACATCTACTTACGCCAAAAGATGGCTCTGTGCGCGAGAGCTAGCTTGTTTTCTTTTAAAATAGGCACCAAATATTATTAATTTAATATTTTATTTGTTTGTATAAATGGCTGATAGCGGTACGGCATCTTGTCGTAAGAATGATTTTAAACAGGTGTTTTCATCAAATATTGTGGGTTTCTTCACTAAATCTCCTATATGCTATATATAGTTTTATGGCACTTAGTACCTATTTTTAAATTGTGTATTCACTTGAACGAGTCTGGAAGAATATTCTGGAAGATGGAAATGAAGTCTTTTGTAGTTCTTGTCTGTTAAAAATCCACATATAGATTAAATACGGCATTTTGCTTATTCGTTGACTTTGGTTTTTGGGTGTACACCTCATGTAAACGATGTAGTTAGATAATTGAATCAGATTATTAAACACGATATTATCCTGCGTGATGGAATCCGACAAGGAAAGCGATGACTCGGATTCAACGAAAACAAAATTTCGATAAGACAATTTACACGTGATCCATTTTTGGGTGCGAATATATTTCGAGAGGGAAGTTTAAGCTAATAACTATTAACTAATAACATAACTAAGTGACCACACGATGAATTATGGGGAAGTCTTCTTTTTGTGCTGGATGTGAGTAGATTCCATCAGGTTATGGAATGTAGGAAGGAAGGAGATTGTACCAAACTTTACAACAACTTAAGATCCTCGTAAACAACAACTTAACATTTCTCGGCTACCTAGCGAAGCCGATTGAAATAATATATTTATTTTGGTATTTAGCAAACTTAAATCAGAATTTAAAACATTAAAATCTATTGAAAAAATATCATTATTAGAGTTGCAAAACTGCATTTTCATTTTTTACTTCGTTGAAAAGCGTCTATCTTCATAATATGGCATTATAGACAGCCCGCAGATATATTTTATCCTCTTATTAGGGCTTAGTCATCTTGATACTCTCTTGTACCTAGATTGCATGCCGTAAGAAATACTTTCGCAGAAATTGTGCAAGTGTGCAACTGGACAGAATATAATTACAAGAAGGCTATAATAACACATATCAGTAATAATATGTATCTGAAAATCAATCGCTAGTGCGGAAGCCCTCTAGTAAGAATTCTCGTGGTTAAAATTCTTTTCATTATCCAAACACATTTTGATTTAAAGGGCGGCGTTATAATTTTCTAAGAAATTAAACTTATGTTAAGCCTATTCTGTCTGCCAACACGTGCAAATAAAAAAAAATACTTCTTCCGTTCTACCAACTTTTATTCGGAATAAAAAAACGCCTACGCCCGCATTGGTAAGACTTTGATGTAAAAGTTTTTTATTACTGGAAGTGGATAAACCTTATAAAGGGTGTTTTAAAATTCATAACCCGAAGCCTCTGTGGAATTAAGCCTCAATTGTAGCTTCGCTGTGGGTCAACTCTTTACTTTCTTTTGTTAAAGTTATTGATCGGCTAAGAATAAGAATCTATGGGGATTCATTATTATCAGCTACGATGTTTGATGAGGACTCTCTTCTGTTCCTTGAGCTGTCACATTTATCTACTTAACTTATTTATCTCGACAGTCCAGTGTAAGTGTAAGGTGGCCTTGAGCCATATCGACTTCTCTATGGCTAAGATTGAGTATTACCTGTCCTACTACAGATTTTTCAACCAAATCTATTATCAATATTACTAGTATCATCACTTCGGGTAATGTTTAAAACGGACAATTTAAAAATCTACATACGAGTATTAAAAAAAAATTAATTTTTGTTTTTTTTTCTATGGCCTCAAAAACTACTGGACCGATTTCGCTGATAATTTCAAAGTTTCTTCTTATTTGTGCCAGGAGTGTAAAGAGAGTGGTTTTGTGGTACAAAAAAAGACTTCCGTTATTATCTCTGCACTACAATGAGACACGGAATTGAGTAAAAGTCAGTATAATGTAGTGTTTTAAGAGTAACTTGATGGTTTACTATAGTGCATTGTTGAAACAAGTCGGCGATGCTCGTGAATGACTAGAATAAGATAAGGAGTCAAATTAAGGGGATTTTAATGTAGTTATTCAATAGTAACCATGTGGGTTTCATGAAGAAAACGCTAGACAAAATCAAAGATGCCCGAGGTATGGTACTACCAGGCATGGTACTACCAAGTAAAATTAAACCTTTTAAAAAAAAGCAACGCCGGGTACACATCAGCAGGCACCCTATACAAATGTTTGCATTATGGGAAAGTCTAGTAATTTGGGATTGGTAAGTTGGCACCCATGGGTGACATTTCACCACACTACAGCCGTAAAAATAGTCAAGTACTAGATTTTTAAATTAATTTCGTCTAAGTACATCGACATAAATCTTAAAATTAACATGTTTGGTTATTCAGATAACATGTAATAAATCAATTTTGTTGTGATATTTTCGATCGTAAAAAATATTACCTAAGTAGATACAAACCCTCAAAAACCATTATAAAACTTAACCACCCAACTGTGGATGGGATGGTGTCCTCCATACAAAAATCGATGATTTTTTAAAAATCGATTTTTACCCTTATGTACTAAGGAACTGTGTGAAGAATACGTTTAGAAACGCATCATTGAAGTCAAGTGGTCAATAATAAAGTTACAAAATATTCATCTTATGTACGAATCTTTAATATAGTATCATTCCATCTTTCCCAGACGGAGAAACTTAATGGCGCTTCCGAGTAGGTAAGGAATAAAAACCCTAACAAGACTTTATTTCCTCATTAATTTAAGAGCAAATATTTCGCTTCTGACGCAAATCCGTTTCACCCGCCATCTGTGGTTAAAACCTGACAACATTATCCAAGTTCACCACCAGACTTACTACGTACTGCGTAATAATATGCCCACTTCTTGCAAAACGCCAAAATGAATATTGTATTTCGACTTTAAACTGAATTAAATTGTATCTCTAATGGAAGAAGAAGAAAATACTAACAAATCCAAATGAAACATGAAACAGAACAAGACACATAAATTAAAAAGATAACGGTCTCAACTGGGATTATTTTCTTTCTGTTTCATGTTTCATTTAAATTTGTTAGTATTTTCTTTTTCTTCAATGATATAACATTAATAGTTAAAACCTTCAAAAGTTGTTATAATAAAAATAGATTATTCTTTTAGACTTAGAAAAAGTCAATAGGTATTTCATATAAATAAAAATCGGATATGTTTATCCTAGACACTATCGAGGTTAAAATCCAATTCCTTAGAACTTTGTGAGAATCTAAAAGATATCTGCCAAAAATATGGGAAAAAATTAGTTGTATGATAATATTTTTAATTTTGAATTTGAAATCGATCGACAAATATGACGCATAATAATCAGGTCTCAATGGTCGAGTGGATAAATACGTTGTCCCGGTAAGAAGGACATCCTGGGTTGTATTTAATATTTTTTGTTTAGATTTGTAAGTATTATCTTAGTTTTCAACGATGTATATTACATTGAGGGTAAAACCTATACTAGTTAAATAAAAATGGTTCCAATAAAAATTAAATTGGATCTCTTTGAACCGATCTTCGATCACCCTTGATGTGAAAGAATGATCCCACAACTTACAATATTTATTTTTACATCTGCCGCCCAAATAGGCCGATTAAATTATAATATTTCTGTAAGTCAAATACACCCCAAGTTGGGCCATTAAATCAAGGCGGCCTCGGAAACAATTAAATGCGGGTTCGCAGGAGAAAGAAAAGTCTTACTATGCGGCAGCGTGTTCGGGAAATGTTAATGCAAACATTCAGAAGTTTCCAGAGCAAAATCACTTGGACTAACAAATAAATGAGTTGAGATTAGGGCCTTCCCGCTTTTAGTGTCCGACCATCAAGGTTGATGATTTTAAAATAATACCAAATTCTTCAAAACATAATGTAGTATATTTTTGATAGAATAGTATGCAAGCTGATGACTTTTTATCTCAGATAAGCTTATCTACAAAATTAATAAATGATCGATGTATATTAAGATTTGGAATTTTAGAAAATATTTCTCAGAGATATGAGCAGAGCATTTATGAAACATGTTTGTATTAAAAAAATAGTTGATGATGTCCATGTAGTCCTACTACAATACTCTTTAAATGTTATGAAAATTTTTACATTTTTAAAAATAAGGATTTTCACTGCCTTGGTATGATAGTCTAGAATTGTTTGCATTGATAAGCTTTCGGATTCCACTACGTACTTGTACTAGACGTCGGGATTTGTTGCATTGCAGAAATTCTGCCTAGGGTGTGACAGTATGCTCATTTGGAGTTAAGTAGAGCTCAGTGTAAGATTATACCTCTATATAACTACAACCGCCAAATATAATTTTGTAAATTTAATATTTTAACATTCATATAACGAGTAAAGCAGAATTTAGAGAACAAAGAGCAGAACATTCAGAATCTGACAGACTTTGTGGAACAACTGCGAAGGGTGAGTCCTTGTTTTCTTATACTCCAATCTGGGCTTATCTTATCTTTCAGAAGCCCAGATATAAAACATTGAGGAATACTGTCAATCCAATTTAGTGGATGCATACTAGGGTGGATCGCCATTGTATGGAATTTTTTTTTTTTTTTAAATTAGTTTTCGCGGGGTGCGAAATAGATGCTCTAGGTATATACAATTAAGCATACAAAATATCAATTTAAAATTTTGATAGCAAGTACTGCCCCAAAGCAGTTGAATAATTTAAAATCTTGTAAAAAATTGTCCCTTTATAAAACAGTTTTGTGTCAATATTAATACTTTAATTTTTACTTTTACATTTCATAATGAATAAAAATTGCCGCGCCTTAAATAATAATACTAAAAAAAATTGATAATATTTATTTTTCCGCGAAAATTTGACAAATTGCCGAGTCCACTTTCTCGCGCCTCGCTCGCGCACCGCGCATCTTTAGATCTACCGTCCATATCTCGCAGTAGTTTCAAGTTTTACTAACGTTGATCTTCCAACTGACCAACATTACTTTGCTTCATCTACTCCTTCTTTTTATGTAATAAATCCAACAGACAGTGGACTATCTGTTGTATCCAGAACATTGGATCGATACAGTATTTCTGATCAGGCAGGTGCTGCCATCGTCTGCGCTACATTGCAAGATATTGAATTAGTGACAACAGACAATCTTACAAACGTGATTGATTGTACTAAGATTTGACGTGCTCATGCCAAAACTAGGACCACACTGACTGCCATCAACCAGCCCCATTTTGATTTGTTCATTTGCATATCGTTTGACGGTCAAAGGATAAAACATTAATCATGGAGGATGGACGCAGAAAAGTTGTGATAGAAGAACATATCAGTATTTTGAAAAAACCTAGCTCACAATACATTGGTCACATGGGCGTTAAGTTCGGCGATGCTAAAACAATAGCATATTTTGTGGCAAAATCCATTGATTTAGCGTGCATCGTGGCTATCGGATGTGACGGAACAGCAGTTAATACTGGAACTAAGTCTGGCATTATTCGACTTCTTGAAGGAAAGCTCCATCATCCACTTCAGTTGTTGGTCTGTCAGTTACATTCTAAAGAGTTAAGTTTGAGACACCTTGATGGATTGACAACAGGTCCTAGAAGCTTTAGCGGCCAACTAGGAAAGTTACTCAAAAACTGTGAACATCTTCCTGTGATAGAATTTCAAGCAATAGAATGCAACTTACATATGAACCTTACTTATGAAATTACAAAATCCCGTGACGACCTTAGCACAGACCAGCTTTATTTATTGGAAATGTGCCGAGCAATCGCCGAAGGACAATGTAATGAAAACTTAGCGAAAAGAAACCCGGGTAAAATCTGTCATTCGCGTTGGTTAACAACAGCCAATACTATTCTCCGACTTTACACTTCAACCAAGAATCCGACAGAAATCAGGTGATATTGACTGAATTTGTGCTAAGAGTGAATGCTCCGATGTGGTTTAAAATAAAAACACAACCTTCGAGACAACCAAGAGCAGACTTCAACCGGCGAGACACCTCCACGAAACCATAAAATTGTCTCGTTACCTACCAGAGCATTTGAAAAAGGTGGTAAATCCCGTAATTCAACGCAACGGGTATTTTGGCCAAGCAAAAATATACTTATTAGTATGTTAAACGACGAACGAAGACAGATTAGAGAGTTGGCTCTCAGACGGATTCTAAGTATCCGAGAACTTACGTTGGGATTCTCTCCAATAAGAGTATTTAAGCTACCTACTTTTAATTTCAACGCAGAAGTCTATATTGACTTGATCTACTGGGAAAAACCATCAGAAGCACCTCTTACAAAACTGATATCTAGCGAGACAATAATTGATGCCATTGCAAACCACGAAATTATCGAATCCAACATTTTGTGTATGTTCCGATTGATGCCCTGTCACACGCAAGCCACGGAAAGATGCATCAAAGTGGTAACGGCATCATGCTCTGCTGTTTACGGCCCTGAAAGACGTGAAGGGTGGATAAAAAACAAGCTAGAATCTTGTTGTATAATGCCAGTATTGAATTCGAAGAAGGACCATAAAATACAATAACTTTCATGATTTTTAACTATATTTTTTAACAGTGTTTGTGATTTTTTTGGGTAGCAATGGTACTTTTATTGTTTCTTGATTAGTAGATAATATTATTAGTAAATGAAAAGTTATTTTTTTTATGTTTTAACTACTTTTATTGAGCAAAGATTAAACCCTTCTTTTTCTAGTTTCACGCTGTTTTTTATAAATTTGAATTGACTTGGGGCAGTACTTGCACTCGAAATATCTTAATGCTGTCATAATGACTTTTAAAAGTATCCCCATAGACCATCCATTCCACACCCCGCTGCTAAGAAAAACATAAAAACAAAAAAACGATCCTCCCTAATGCATACAAATAGATTTTTCAAAATAACACAATTGCAATTAACACAACTCTGTGACTGATCTTTTGGGTTTTTTTCATAGGGCTTATTCCAGCAGAACACCAACTAATACAGATACCAGACATTTTCAATTTTATCACTAAACCAATTGAATTTTTTTATCGAGGCTGTTTAGTTATGTATACTATTCATGTGCAAAAGCCCCCAAACAATGAGAAGTTGGTATTAAATTATTGAAGAAGAAGATACCACTAATTAATCTAAACGAAACACGAAACAGTATGAGACACAGAAACATAAAAAGGTGACGGTCTCAACCGAGAATCGAACCCAGGATCTCTGCCTTACAGGGACAACGCCTCTAACAACTCGGCCATTTTGACTTAATTGTTATACTTCGTAATTGTTATATGTCAGAATGAACAATATTATCTCGCAACTAATTTTTCTTACATTTTTAGCAGCTATATTTGTAAATAAATACAAATTTCTATAGAATTTATTTCTAACGAAGACAGTGTCTCGAATAAAATTATCCAATAATTAGGTAAAAAATTAAATATTAGCTTAATTAACATACATTGTCTACATCTTCTAAAATAGCAACATTAGTGAGTGACAGTCTTCCTGCAGGCGTTCTACAAGCCTTTGTTAACTGTATTAAAAAAAATTTTTTTTAAAAATAAATTTGTATTTTTTGTATTATTGTTTATTGTATTAAAACAGTGAAAATGTATTGAAATTCATATCACACAATTAAAACCAAAAATAATGGAACCCTTTTTTGACTAATTATTATTAAATTCTTGTTACAAAAATGTTGAACACAATTCAAATTAATATTTGTAAATAGGTACATATATTTATATTTAAATTTGAATTTTATTTCGTTAATAATTAAATCCAAATCTTGGAAGTATTAATTGAACTTGAATGTATTAACCCACTTTTCGAAATCCGATCAAGCTGAAATTCAGCAAATAAACTCGTTGTCAATGACAATGCATTCTGTCAAATTTTGGTGGCAATAAAGCATACACACGCGGTCATATAAGCATTTCTCGAAATTGGATGACATTACAGCTGGATTTGACTCAATTGTTAGCGCAGTTCAATCCTCAGTCAATCCAAAAAATGTATATTTTTTTACTATCCAAAAAATATTATAGACAAAAAACTTTAACTTGTTGATTTTTTGTAACTTCATCGATTCATCAACTAATATTTACGAATATATCTCACTTCGTCGTGTTTTCAGTTTGTCGTTTCTGTTTGCAAGTTGACGATGCGGATTGACATTTCCGCCAGCCCACTTCTGGTATGTAAGCCACAACTGAGCACTAAAATCTGTGGATAATATTGATGCTTGTGTCATACCACGCTATAATAATATATGCTGAAATAGGCCAAACCACGATAGTATAGAGCTAGTGTGTCAGCTTCATGAGCGTGAATTCTCTGTGGAACGCACTGAAGAAATAATGCGATAGAAATGTATTGTGGGCCTAGTGTGACCAAAGTTAGGTAAGATCAGGCAAGTTGACTGAATTACACCTGCCGAGTGCTCGGCTAATGTGACCAGTAAGTACTCGGCCGAGTAGCGGGCGAGCAATTCAAGCGAGACAGTCAGTGAAATAAAGAAATCAATAATTTAAATTTTTTTAGGAGTGTGTGGGAGGTTTGTTATTGTAAAACTGTATTAATTGTCTATTTTTCCTCCATCGTGCAACCATATTTAAAATACTTCAAACTAATCTAGATTTAAAATGACTCGTCCACTGTCTCTTCTACTCTTATACGTGATCACATCTAGTATCCAATAAATAACATGTAGAATGACTCGACCGACCACTCGGTATTTATCCACCAGTATCTTACTTCAGGTGAGATTTTCATTACCTTTTTTCAAAATCCTTCCTTGGAGAGACAATCGATTCCATTGGCCTTTCGGATGGTCTCATGTAAATTAGCAAAATCATTTTTTTTTTCAAATTGATGAGGATCACATTTCTAGCGTTTTTCTGTTCGGTGTTGGAAGAAGACAGGAAGGTAATCTATGGAGCGTCATCACAAAGATATTAAAAAAACAATAGCTTAAATAGTTTTTTATGTAATTTTCTTAATTTTTCGCAACCCTGTTTTAGATTTACGCAGTATCTTTGTTCTACGCCCATTAGCCAGAAACCGTATTTAAGACATAGGAAGGCAAAACCCTTTATAACATTTAAGTAAAATGATATATTATATTTATGAGATGATTACGTAAAAAGTAAGTAGTTACTATCCGGCCTGTAGCGAGTTGTTTTTATTTTCTATGAAGATTTAAAATATATCAAAATATTTATTGACAAGTATACACTATTTTTTGGGTTGAACTGAGGATTGGACCTTCCTTCATTCCCAAAGACTAGAGTCAAGCACGCTTACAACTGAGCCAAATCCCAATTGGGTGGAACCGATATTTATTTCGTACATTAACTGTTGTAATATCATCCAATTTCAGAGAAATGCGTTATATCCTGTGATTGCCACCAAAAGTTAATAGAATGCATTGTCGTCAACAACAAGTCCATCTGCCATGTTTCTGCTGGATTGGATCTCGGGAAGTTTGTTAATTACCACTTCCTGATTTTAAATAATTTATTCACGAAACCAAAGTGAAATTCAAATAGATGAAATTAAAAAAAAAATATACTAAACAGTTCGGAATCTGTTGATATATTCTTGAAATCTAAATAAATGTATCAAATCTATGTATTTGACCACAGAAAAAGCGTACAAAGCCAGAGATAGTTGTTTTGACCTAGAAAATCCAGACATAAAAGGCTGAGTGATTTTAATGACGCCAGAGTTTATCGTTAGAGAGATTTACGTGGCGTGAACAACAGGCTGACACTTTATGATGATAAAATAACATACTCTCATTATACACCTGGTGCAATACCATAATTAAGACTCTAAACGTCGTTTGAAATGGCTTTAGCCACGTTTGGTAATCATATATGAATAAGGTAGTCAGTCAGGCACTTCTTAACCTTCCTCCAATCCAACTCATTCCCATTTTCACCTCTTTCAGCCTTCTATCATACCCAGAAAAAACAGATTGTCTGCTACACAGGGTATATCAGCAAGCACCCGAAATACTTTAAACAGCGATTCCTGATATTGATGTAAAAAACGTAAAAGTCATTTTGCTTTACGATGATATTTTATTCTATTATCACATATGGCCACTCTATATGCACTCTGTCTTATCTGTACGGGGCTGCTAGAATGAGACAGAATGCATAACACGTGACGCGTTAGGTTGTATCCAGTGGCATCGTGTGAGGAAAAATATTTATTTTCTTTTTAACTGAAAAAAATTTCATCGGATAGCAAAGTGTAATTTTCATTTATTGCTCCAAATATGCTCAGAAATGGCTCGTACGTGCTGGTACATCTTTTTACGAGTAGTAAACATAAATAATATGATTATATAAAGTTGATAAAATTTGTAAGTAGTAATTCAATATCTTACAAAGAACGACATTGGTTTTCAGTCAAATGAATTTATTTTCTTCTAACTTTTCTTATCCGCACAGTTAATCAGAGAAGATGAGTTTCACAGATTTAGATCTCAACACACAAAGTTTTCCTTTTCCGAATATCCGGAACGTTGATCTCTTCATTGCAGGAAGTTGTATTTTTATTTGTTCTTGACTGATTTTGTTCTGATTTGAAATTTGATCAATGTTTACTTCCTGTCTCGTCTGGAGCCAGTACAAATAACATTTCTCCATTTGACCAATCGGAAGGCTGCAATCATTCCTTCAATAGTAAACATCTTATATATGTTTACACATTTAAGGTGTTTACCTTTCTTACCGGCTGCGCCAATATTATTAAGGTTATCTGTAAGAGTTAGGTTATTAAATATCTTTACATCAATTATTCCCTAGTTTAATGATATAAAATAAACGGTTACCATCATGTTAGCGAACTTTTTTTACGTTAACTGCAAACAGGGGGCCCTGAGAAAAATAATTTCTCTCTGGACCAATATCATATTTGAGGATGCTATGTGGACGGTCTTTTTGTAGGATGGAAGGAGTGAAACTGGGTTTTTAAGAGATCCATGTCATACAAGAAAGGAAACACGTCAAAACTATTCCACAGCCGTGCTGCTTAACTCAAGAACGAATCGCAGAAACGATCCGTTTTCATGTGACAAATATTACATAAGTAAAAATGTTGGGTAAGCGTTTGGTTTGTTTCCCGAAAATGCACCTGAGCATCTTCCATTGAAATACCGGTTGAAAAGGACAGCTCCACCCGACACCTCTGCTCTAAAAATTGCAATACGTTTGCTAGGATAGAAGAACCGATCAAACGGACCCCCTGTTTCTGCAGGTGTTGAAGGTTTTTTCAGATATTTTGGGACTCTGGACCAGAGGTGGCTGGAAAAATTCTACTAAATTCAACAGTGTGGCGCACTTTCAAACAGAACAGAGTTAGCAGTTCTATTGTGTACAGTACTCCCTAATAATTGGACGAGATCATGCTATGAAAAAAGGATGATTGAGAATGCACTACTGTATATAAAGACTCAACCATTACCATCTCACTTTAACATTACTTAAAATAATTAAGCCACCTTATAATAGAACAAAAGTTATTTGTATGTCATAATTATGGTGAGGCACGGCGTGTTATCAGTTCTTGTTTTTCATCCCTTCCATAAAATCAGTCTCTTCAATAGCGGTTTTTTTTAATACTACGCTAGAATTCAAAAGACACTGGGAAAGAATCCCAATTATTTAATGTTATATATTTAAGTTAATAAAGTGAAATGTAAATTTCTTTTAACTTAATATATAAATAAAAAAAAATAGTAAAAAAATGCTCAGGTGAAACAAAAGAAGAATCCCCAAATGAGAGGAAAAATGTGTAGGGAAATTGGATAATGAAGACCAAGGTTTTGGTTGGTAGAAGTGGTTTCTCATTAAAACGACGCAGTGAAAAAAAAATTTCTGATATTTTTCAATAATCATGTTTCAAAACCTATGATTTCTTCATTAGGATAAACGTATAATATTTAATAAGATATCTATCCTAAAATTTTTTAGAGATAGTTAAATCACTGTGCTCAAAACTCATACTAAAGTAACGCATTTATCTTCAATGGTTCAACCTGCCTTGCCAAATAGCACGAGAATAATAATCTCGCCTCCGAAGAATGATAACGAGAGGGCTTACATTATTTCTATGGATCAAAATCAGTGAAAGCTATTCGTTCTTTCCGCGATTTCCCCATACAACCGAAAGCCAATTGAACGAGTACATATTTACCGAATGAAGAATAGGGGACATTAATAACGCGGAGAATATCTCCAAATCCCTAAATCTTCTCTTCCTAGTATGTGTGTGAACACAAAAGCTCCATTGTGATTCGAGCTTTTAACGTATTAGTTTACGTGGCAAGGTCGAACGCTTCCGTGTGATACATTTATGGTAATTAATTGATATAAATCATGGCGAGGGGTGGGAAAACTTTTTGAAATTTTAACGCATATGTACTAGCCAACTGAAATCATTGAGCTTAAATTAGCGTTTGAATTGTGGGCCACAAATATCGGTTAATTGTCCGCTGTGAGATCCACACAAACTTCAGTCGGTTGCAAGCGCTTGCCGGGAATAGGTCTCCGCCCATAACTACAAAATCCCGACATGCACGCTGAGATATTAAACAAATCGCACTGGAAAATATAGGGAAGCTAACCTTTCGTTAGTAAATAGGGTTTTACCAAAATCAGCAGACTTGTAAATTGTCTTTTTAATGTTAAAAAAACTCAAGAAGCACTTGAAGTTGATGCGCCGGTAACCCAAATGTTCCGGGCCGTGACGCAGCGGAAAGATTCGAGCGACATAGACAGCCGCCACACCACCCTTACAGCACGGAAACAATATTTTGTACAGATTTTGCGAGGAACTCAATGACTTTAATACGACGTACAACTTTAAAACTTATCAAAATCACCAACCTTTATTATTTCGGGCCAGACAAGTTTATCTTGTAAGAAGTTACTGATTATGAGTTCTGTGAATAGCAAAACTCTCGTCGAAAAAGCATGTTTCTATTCTTTTCTTATTTTATGATCCAAACTAAAATTTACTCTGATACCATAATATTCGTAAGTAGATACATAAGTACCTACCTGTTTGGATATGATTTATGATTTTCATTACGAAAATTTTCAAAGTGATTTAATTTTGTGGTATTATACCATGGGGTGTTGCGCTATCTCCTTTTTTAGCTAACATTTCGGTATTATACCATGGGGTGTTGCGCTATCTCCTTTTTTAGCTAACATTTCGGTATTATACCATGGGGTGTTGCGCTATCTCCTTTTTTAGCTAACATTTCGGTATTATACCATGGGGTGTTGCGCTATCTCCTTTTTTAGCTAACATTTCGGTATTATACCATGGGGTGTTGCGCTATCTCCTTTTATAGCTAACATTTCGGTATTATACCATGGGGTGTTGCGCTATCTCCTTTTTTAGCTAACATTTCGGTATTATACCATGGGGTGTTGCGCTATCTCCTTTTTTAGCTAACATTTCGGTATTATACCATGGGGTGTTGCGCTATCTCCTTTTTTAGCTAACATTTCGGTATTATACCATGGGGTGTTGCGCTATCTCCTTTTTTAGCTAACATTTCGGTATTATACCATGGGGTGTTGCGCTATCTCCTTTTTTAGCTAACATTTCGGTATTATACCATGGGGTGTTGCGCTATCTCCTTTTTTAGCTAACATTTCGGTATTATACCATGGGGTGTTGCGCTATCTCCTTTTTTAGCTAACATTTCGGTATTATACCATGGGGTGTTGCGCTATCTCCTTTTTTAGCTAACATTTCGGTATTATACCATGGGGTGTTGCGCTATCTCCTTTTATAGCTAACATTTCGGTATTATACCATGGGGTGTTGCGCTATCTCCTTTTTTAGCTAACATTTCGGTATTATACCATGGGGTGTTGCGCTATCTCCTTTTTTAGCTAACATTTCGGTATTATACCATGGGGTGTTGCGCTATCTCCTTTTTTAGCTAACATTTCGGTATTATACCATGGGGTGTTGCGCTATCTCCTTTTTTAGCTAACATTTCGGTATTATACCATGGGGTGTTGCGCTATCTCCTTTTTTAGCTAACATTTCGGTATTATACCATGGGGTGTTGCGCTATCTCCTTTTTTAGCTAACATTTCGGTATTATACCATGGGGTGTTGCGCTATCTCCTTTTTTAGCTAACATTTCGGTATTATACCATGGGGTGTTGCGCTATCTCCTTTTATAGCTAACATTTCGGTATTATACCATGGGGTGTTGCGCTATCTCCTTTTTTAGCTAACATTTCGGTATTATACCATGGGGTGTTGCGCTATCTCCTTTTTTAGCTAACATTTCGGTATTATACCATGGGGTGTTGCGCTATCTCCTTTTTTAGCTAACATTTCGGTATTATACCATGGGGTGTTGCGCTATCTCCTTTTTTAGCTAACATTTCGGTATTATACCATGGGGTGTTGCGCTATCTCCTTTTTTAGCTAACATTTCGGAATGCATTGTCCATCATAAGATATGTAATTATTTAAATCTTCAATTGAGGAATTATACAATTTTCCATAGAAACTTCACCATCTCAATGACACTTAAAAAAAATTCTTTGCTGGCAAAGTGCCAATATTTTAAAGAAAAAATATCCTATAAAAACTTTAAATTAGCCCGACGATATAATCAACAAAACGGCCACCATCTTGAAGCGGAAACCAAACGTACAAACGGTAAAAACGATCGAGTTAAAATAGGACTTTTTGAGAGAAAAAATTTAACCGGTATAATAGTATACCTAAGTTTGACTTGTTTTGACCGTGCTGGGTTGCATATTAAAATTAATTATTCAATTTGCTCTTGCCTCGTTTGAAGATGCAAAACTATTTTACGAAATATTTTGCATTGTTATTTTTTGCTTCCATCATTAATGAAATTAATCATAATATTATGCACCATAAATAACCACTCCACAAAAAAGGAGCACTTATAGTCTCTATTTTGGTCAGTTATTTTTCGTTATTTTCTTTTTATGGCAAAAAGAATTAAAATTACCTTCAAAATGTTCATATTTCAATGGCACGATAGAGTTACACCATTTAAGCAGGTAGGAATGTGATACTATTGTGAAGAAAAAAGATACAATGGAAGTGAAAGGCTTATAAATAGGTGGGGTGTTGGATGGAAGATTGCATCAAAATGATATATAACAACAAATTAGCATCATTTAAATTCTGAATAATGGCAGGTAATTGCTGACCGATAAACTTTCCATTCCAATAAATTCATTTTATTGTCTGTGAACTTCTCCGCTTTGACACTGAGATGCTAGCCCTGAACTAATAGTTCTGAAAAGCAAGTGATTATTCAAATGTTCATGCTTTTTGTGTTCTGCCTTTCTGTCAGTAGGTGGAGGTTTTCTGGGGTCTGACACAATGAAATCGATAACTTGACAATATTGGATTGATAGGCATAACTGCCAAAAATTTTATACTAATTTCCCGACCACAGTCGCGCTGTTGATACGCAGGCCGATGTTGATAACGTAATTAATCAGAATACGATAAACGCTGGTAACACTGGCGCATCTTTTTATGAATTGACAGTCTTAAACGTCAGACGGATACGTTAATTTAAAAAAAATACCAATAAATTTACAATTTCAAATTATAATATTTACTTAATATGCATTGGCATTCCGTATAACATTAAAAATGGAATTAATTAGTTCATGAGGTCATTAGTCATAACTGACAATTTTTGTTTCTCGAAGCTGGAACGGAATCAATTGATCACGTTCTTTGTCTATTAATTATGTCTATGGATTACGATTACTTACGATTTCTGTAAGTTTTAAGAGATTAGTTAGCCCACTTCCATTAATTAAAAAGCTAATTATTTTCTATAACCATAGAGTTGTGCATTTTAATAGCTTATCCGACACCTCGGAGGCTGCTAAAATGTAGGGGCTTGTGTCTATCCACTGTCGGAATTATATTCTGACCGTGCTCGCAAATATCGTTATCTGACCATAGATGACCTGATGATTATATTTACCGATAATTTCTATTATTTCAGCTAAATTAATTTACACCGCAATGGCAATATTATGTATTTAAATAAAAACATTCACTGAGAAAACTTACTGAAATATTACTAATTTATTAACAATCTCTTCAAATTATTCTTATGCCGGTTGAAAACGGGACTGAAGATCTTTAACGAATGAATTGACAGGATTACGTTTTCATAAAAATATAAATATTTTCACAATTTGTCATTGTATATTATCAGGATAAACGCAGGTTCACGAACACGTGTTCCAATATATTATGAATTTACTGGCTTGCTATATTGTTTTTAACTGGATTTTATTAAATAAGCAATATTTTTTTTCTCAATTTTCTCTTCTCTGAATAATTTAAACGAGCTCGCGTAACGTAGTTGGCCACCCCGTTAACACACTTGGGGCACAATGTTCCAAGTGGCTAGATTATTCGATATCATGTGTCACTTATCATGATTAAAATTTATTCCTATCTGCAAGAGGTACCGCCTGGTATCGGGCTCAGGCCCCGGTTCGCACTTCTCGCATACATAATGCTTTTACGGAATTCTCCTTGAACTAAATATAAGAAATATTGCGAAATTTCTATGCCCTTGCTTGAGGGGAGTTAAAACACATATATTATTATTATAAGAAATAATTACTAGCACAAAATATCCGTACAAATTGAAAATATCTCCCTAGTAAAAATAAATTCTGCCGACGGAAATTGAACCCACACCTATGTCTCGACGCCATCTAGTGGAAAATTCAGCACTAACAAAACCTTTCCTACAAAAATAAAGTTGGTTGTTTGCAGGTGAACAAAATATAACAGGCAATAATTGTTCGTTGAAATACTAGTACATTTTAAATTATTTGGCGGGTTGAGAATCAGCCGACGTTACTTAGTGGTTCAGAGCACCTGACCAGCAATCAGAAGGTACGGGTTCAATTCCCGTCGGCGGCATTTATTTTAACTCGAGAGATGTTTTCAATTTGTATGGATATTTCAGGCGAGTAATTATTACTAATAATAATTTGTTATCCTTTATGCCATGCATAAAAAGCCTTGTCTTATAAACATTAGTTTATCATTAAAAAATAACAAATATTATTACTTTATTTTGAAGTTCTTTATAACTTCAACTATAAGATACCTATAAAATAATTTTCCTTATCTAATAAAGGTGCCCATCGATCTTCGAACTACACGGTTGATGAATTCACCCAACATCTTCGATAAGATATATTTTTGTTATGATTTTTCAAGTATCATCTTCATGTTGCATCTCAAACTACGTACGAATTACAGCTTCAGATAAACATGAAAATGGACTGTAAATAAAGTTAAACGAGACGAAATGAAATGGAGGTTGTTGGAATTGGGTGATAGTGTGTGTAGGAATGAACAAGGTATAAAAATAAGGAAAACAGGAAGACCAATCACTTACCTCCTTGTATTTGCGAAGGCACACAACACAAACACAATATAGTGAGTTCAACCCTAATACTTAAACGACATTATGAACTTCCAAGATGGTCAATTTCCTTCTTTTTAAAGATTATGTACACGAAAAACACCAAAAACTCGTTTCTAAGGTGATACCAATTCTATTTCGGTTTTAATAAACAAATGCACTCGAATTTGCAGTATTTTCTTGCTATTGTTCTAAATTTCAAATACTTTTCCAACAAGGAGATGGTTAGGGATATGTAGGAACTGGATAAACTACATTCCGGTAGGAACTTAGCATATTCTTAATTTCAAAACCAAACCATTCAAGTGTTACGACAACGGGAGTAACTTTATTCAGCGCATATGTGCCTCTGTGGTGAATGGTGCATTATTCTATGATATTCCTGTAATATCACAATGAATACATCATCGGTTCTCTCCTCCTCGAAAGAATATATAAAAGTATATTTTAGTTTCAATACTTTGCATTTTACCCACATTGACAAAGCAGCAACTGTAAATGCACCAGCTGCGGTTTAGTGAAACCCAGGTCTTTCGAGGAGGAGAGAACCGATGATGTATTCATTGTGATATTACAGGAATATCATAGAATAATGTATATATATTTATATTCATCTTCACTAAAATTTCCTTAAAATACGATAATAATGATAAACTTTAAGCCCTTGCATTCCAAATTTCTACCGATTTAAGTTTTGAAGTTCCTATAAAAATTCATAATTATTTGAAATTCGCTCGATAGAAAAAAATCGCTAAATGTTCGACATTTTTTCTCATATTTAATATGTTTTAGGTATGACACAGAGTATCTTTAAATGCAACTGAGGCATATGTCGAGCAATTTTTGCGCTATGTTAAACGAGTTTATATTTTATTAAATATTTTTACAATTTTCGGTAAGTTAATATTAACCATTCATATTTACACATCTCCATTTTAGAGCATGTTCTTATTTTTTTCCGCTTACTACGGAGCCTTAACCCCTCTACCATTTTAGGGTCATATATGACCGGGCGTCCATATTTAATCAGTTTCTAAAATTTTTGCTGTCGCCCTACTTAGAGCTATGAATAATAGCCATATGTTAAAATTTTACTTGATATTTTTTTATACTTGATCAGCAGTGAAAACTAATTGTACTAAATGTATGAATTATCTTTGTTAACATTATTGATTGTACTCTGTAAATTATTAATTATTAAATAAATATATTTAAAAAATAAAAAAAATAAAGTGTTGATTATGATGCCGAGAAGGAATTTGAATTATTTAGGAAATAAACAGTTTTATTTTTCGGAATAACTTTATTGAGTAAAACCTCAAATTGTAATATTTAAATATTGAAGACAATATTTGTGATTTCTTAGCGAAAATCTGAAACAGAAAAATCAGAAAAGGAAACTGTCACTGAAACGGTCCTGGGTTCGAGTCCCAGATGTGACCGTTTCCTTTTCTGATTTTTCTGTTTCAGATTTTCGCTAAGAAATCACTAATATTGTCTTCAATATTTAAATAAACAGTTGTACATTAAAGTATATACAACAAAAATTCGTATAATCTAGACTAGACCAATAAAGTTCTATTAAGTTAAATGTTGATTTAGTATTTTTACCCACACAACATATTACGAATGCCAAAAAACGGTGTAAATAAGTACATGATATTATAAATAAGTAAAGAAATACAGTTTCGGCATGATTGTACTATATGAAACAATAAAATTTAACTGCGTATAATGATAGCATCATTTTCAAAAAATAAATTTGCTTTAAGTTATCAATCAAATCATCCGCATTTTATATGATTTCAAGTTACAGCTGAAAATGTCTATATCTCGTAAGGCATTGTGAGTTTTTAAGGATACGTCCTATTAAATAGTTTTATGCGTATTTTAGTTTCTTTGACCAAACATAATATGCAAATTTGGGAAAACCGGCGTTATTTTTTAATTTTCTTATAACAGGTACTGTAAACACAAGGATATTGTATTTCAATACAAAATACTAGAGTACCTACAGCAGAAGATTAGTACAAAGCCTCCAATACTTGTCTTTTGATAAAATAATAATTCCAATTTTTTTCATTCACTCGTGTTTATTGACCCAAATAACACATGCTGTAACATATCCAGGTAGCAATTCTCCTAACCCTCATCCCACTGAAGAGATAACTCGATGGAAATGTATTGTGAGCATGTCTGTCTACCTGAAGTGATGTCAATTACTTATTACTCCGAATTAAGTTTTTCAAAACATTATCAAATACCAAAATCCTCTCATGAACGGATTATTAATTTGTTTGTCCTGTATGAGTTAAGAAGTTGAAATTCTATATTGTCTATATTAGTTTTTTTTTCAAATCGGTGTTTAACACGATTCTAGTAATTTTCTCTTCAGTTCCTCAACCAATTTCAAACTCCTTACATTTTTACCTAAATTCTGCTTTTCAATTTCCAATAATCCACCTGTCAAACCGGTTCCTTTGTTTTCACACTTCACAAATGGAATACTTTTAAATTCTTATGAAATGCTGATACAAAAATACCTTCTAAATTTAAACAAAAGTAATTCCTAGCGATAATTGTCAACTAAATCCAACACCACTTGCACCTTGATTCGATTCACGATCAGCATCTGTAAGTTTTTCGATGTAAATTTGACCTCTGAGTATATAGTTGAAATCGAATTGCAGACCCATCTCGACAATATGTGATGGCCTGTGAAAGCCATTTGGTACAGTCTTTGAAATTTTTGTCTTAATTTTTTATTATTCTACCAACTAAACGCAAACTCATCTGTATTTCTCATCAATAGGACTATTTAACGAAGCTCGCCGAGTCAAATAGTACATTGAAGCCACTTGCCAAAATTCATTAAAAAAAATCACTCTTGAAAATCACAATGGCCTGGCCAGGCCACATGCTCATCAAAGGGTTGATTTGTACCAGAAGAACTGTATCGCCACCCGGTGAGCGACGTGAGTTAGGAAATGATTTATTGATGCGGGTCTTGAAAAAGCCCAGATTAATCAAGTAAGAAAAGAAGATGCTAGTAGCTTTAGTTGCTGAAGATCGTAACTTTATTTCAAATTCTTGAAGAGGATAATTTGGGTGATATCACGGGTAAGGTTTTTAAATACATACTGATTTGACATAATATAAGTAGAAAAATAAAAGCTGTTTTCAAACATTGCTTACACATTGTGTATTTTTTCTAATTTTCTCTGTATAACACTTTTTTGTTTGTTTTTTTTCACAGCAAACTTTTCTAAAACAATATTTGAGAACGTTTATTCAATAACGTTTTGCACTTTTTCTTATTTTTCACAGTATTCTACGCAAAAATATTTGTAATGGTTAATTTATTTGCTACTAATAGATGTACACGAATTCTTCACTCACAAACATTTTATTCTATTAACAAGTAATTTTAGTAACGTCTTTATCTGACTCCTAAAAAAAAAAAAAAGTGTATTTTGTTTTGTGAATTGTCAATAAACTTTACCAAACCCGTTTCAATATCACGAGTTACGTGAATTATGACGAAGAAGAGATATTGGAAAACCGTTGGCTCCATTTTATAGGTCATTTTTCTGTCTCTCATATTCCGTCTCTTTCATACTAGACTTCAGTCGCACCGTCTTTACTCTATACTTGTATGTAGGTACATCAGAGTGATACTGTAAATATCTTCCAATGTGTATTTATCTCCTCTTATGCAGAACGCTGCATCTCTGTGGACCGTACGTCTGCCGTTTAATATTTGCTTAAACATGTTCTTGCATTTAACTAAATAGACGAATAAATATACTGTGATATCCTTGATATTAGTAAATAAGTTGAACCATAAATGGAACGAAGGATATACATATACACCAAATCTGATTTTTGGTAGTCCTTTTGAAGATACACATTTCCGTAGTACATTATTTTGATGTATCTTATAAGTTTTAGCCAGTGTTTTTTATGAATAAAACTGCGAAAATATTTTTTTACCACTTGATTACAAAACATCGACCTTTACCTATTTTCTATAATATAATATGCATATTTTATATGCATAAACCTTCCAGAAAAACTTCTCCAAATCATAGTGAAAACCCTATCAAAATACGTTGCGTAGTTTAGAAGAACTAAGCGCACAGACAGACAGACGGGGATAGTGACATTATTTTATACTATTTAGAGATGATAGTATGTAAGAAAACGCTGGAAATACATCGATGAAAAATCAAAAAGCTTCGATTGTGGTTTTTTTTTTTAAATATATATTAATTTATGAAAGCACTCAAAAATCATTACACCCCTTGTTATTTGTTTTTTTAAGCCGGAGTTTTATTGAAAAATAGAGATTTTGAGAGATAAAATATACGCGAACTAAATAGATGATGTGTAAATAGCCTTCTATTAATTTTCCAGATCGCCTTCCTGATCACAACCACAACCAAAGCAAAGAGAATAGGTTCTTCAAAACTTACCCTTCCCCATAAATTTTAAGGTGCCTGTCCATTCCGTTTGAGTTCACCGTGAAATCTCCCTTATAAATAGGTACCATGAATAATTTGTTTATGCATGATATGAAAACCCCGCATTGTTGCTAAATAATGTATACAATATGTCTAATGATAACGAATGTAGATTGGAGCACAAGCAGGAATTCGAAATGTACTACTGCCTTCTTGGGTACTTTGGCACCAGTGGCGTGCCTTCAAGAGATGTTTTGGCCAAGCGTTAGCAATATGTTGTCTTGCATTAGTAATCAAGTCATGTTGATTATTATAGCACTCTGACTGAAGGACTTAAGCTATCATCATGCTCCCAAAGTAGACTTGATTTACTCATTCGGCGACTTAATAATCCTCTTCAAGTATTTTAAAAAACTTTTATTCAAATGTAATAAAGTTTAATAGTTTTCGACAAACCCGTAGGAGTCAGAAGGAATATTAATTGACCAAAAATACATGTTTGTTAATCCTTCAGGCTTTCGCCATATTGTCTATTATATTTCTCTTTGGTAATTTGTGTGTATTTCCGCGGCATTAAATTGAAAACTTTTTTTAAAAGGTGATGAAATACGCTTTCAATATATTATATTTTAAATATTATTTTTTAATGCAAACATAAAAAAGTTAACAAAATTGCTCACTTTTTTTCATACAAAAGCTTAATAACGAAAAATAAGGGATAACGAAAAAATCACGTTTTTATAGTCAAATGTATTGCTTTAAAACCGTTTGGATCATATTTTTCACTTTGTGAGCTGTTCAAATAAGCAAACACATGGACTCTACGGGTACTAGGGGTACTAGGGTACTACGGGTACTGTTGGTTATAAACTGAACAAATAAGCTTGAATGGTTAAAGCCGACATGTAGACAATACAGTAGAAGTAATAACAAACTCATCTATTTCTTTAAAAATGTTAGGGATATTTTAAATAGAAAACAACTGAAACAAGTTTACTGTGCTCTAGTTCAATCGTCTCTTGAATATGGTATTGTCAGTTGGGAGAGTGCCACACATACTTGCCTGGAGCAATTAGTAAAGATTCAAAAAATAATTCTGAAGGTTAGTTTTTAGATTCTCACGGCCAAAAGCATTTTTATTGTTTGTTTTTGGGGTGTTATGCCGTGTTGCGCTAACTCCTTCTTTAGCCGACGTTTCAGACAGCGTTGCAGTGTCCATCATCAGGGCAGATCCGGTAGATCACATCTTCTGAAGGTTATTCTAAAAGTCCCATTAAGAACGAATACTGATTTTATTTTTAAGACACTAAGGACGGGTTGTTTCGTAGGATTTGAACAATTCATCAAATTTCAATGTTGATTTCCGGCTTCTGTGAAAGTCCTATTCAAGTTCTGTTATTATATCAGCATAGGGTAGTTGCTTGACAGAATTGAAATAAAAACAGAACTTTAAAAAATCTTTCACTGAACCTGAAAATTAACTTTGAAATTTGAAGAATTGTTAGAATTCTCCGAAACAACCCGTCCTTAATGTTCCAAACCTGAAAAAATTATATTCAAAAAATATACTGCTTCATCAATTTAAAAATACCCATATGCATGAAGAACGAATAAGCACTAGAGCCTTGAGACATTCACATGTAAAATCTTTTAATATCCCAGTTTGTCAAACCTCCTATGGACAAAAAAGCTTCAAATACAAGGCTATTAAACTATTCAATTCTCTACCTATTGACATACGAAACACACAAACCAAAACTTTATTTAAAAATAAAATCATTGATTACCTCCAATAAAAATATACATTAGAAGTATTTCATCACATACTGAAAATTGTGCCTACTGTTTATATATAATATACCTCTTGGTCAAACTGAAACTTTATTTATTAATTACTTAACATTATTATTGCTTTGCCTTCATCTTCTAAATTCATTCTTGAATTGTATAGTTTAAAAATAAACAAAAAAATTCTGATTTTATTTTATCTGACATTTTCACAATATTGTATAATCTAAAACCGAGTTAACAACCACTGTGTAAATTGCTATCTCAACACAGGCATTACACACCTAGTGCGATTGGCAATACGTCAATATTGTAACTTAATGTAATTTTGAAATAAAATAAATAAATAAAAACATATATATATATATATATAGAAGCAAAAACAGTGTACAAGGTCGACACTGCAATTGCAGTGCTTTGTGACGAGCGAGAGCAAGTAAGGAAATAATAAAGGAATTAGAGATAGATATTGGATTTGATTATTAGTTATAAGTTACTAGATATCAATTTTACTTTTACATACATAAGTCACAAGCCACTACTTATAAATTGTGGTTATAAGTCTATGTGGCACAGAATAGGTTAAATGTTAAAATTAAGTGGTTGCGCGCCCTTGATGTGATTTCCTCACGAAAACGGCGTTATAGAAATGATCCAGTCATTATTATTAAATTATGTTCCAGTCTATAATACATTCAAAGCATAATCGATCAGAAAAAAGAAAAATTGGTTTTGTGCTTGGTTTCCTATGAAATTCTGAAAATAAAGAACTTCTTACATTATTTGTATTATACCTTTCGATGTGTCAAAGAGGATTTGGGACCTATCACCTAGATAATACGCATTCAATGTTATTACTTTTTCTTAATGTCATCTGATTTTAACGGATTTATAATATTCTAAAGAATTTTTTTATAAAAAATCGAACAAATATTTACTTTTTATTCTCGGGAGATAGATTTTTAAACTATATATATATATGGGCGGTGAAAGGTAAGCACATTTCACCGTATGGTAGTTTGAAGTGCGACCACAGTGTGTGATTATAAGTCAGCTAAATATCGAGCAGCTGTTTCGTATAACTTCTTACTGTAAGATAATAACATAAGGCGCGCCATTGCACTGTAGGGGTCGCTTAAAGCTTAAACGGAGGGAAAATTCAAATACGGAGCAAGATGGCGCATAGGGGGAAAAATGGCGGGAAAAATGACGTGGATCGTTAAAATATCATTTTGGGCCATCAAAAGTCACGTTGTTTATCCGTTGGCGCGATGCGAGATTTGATTGTTAAAGATTTGTCAAGAGATTGTAACCATAACATTTATATGATTGTTCTAGCCCTTAATAATATTTTCACATCTTATTATCTTACTTCTAAAGTTAACAAGAATTGAACTAACACTTTAATCAAAAAACTACAAAATATGGTAAGAATTAACCCTGTATAATTCAAATTAAAGAAATTAACGTGAAAAATGACTCACAAAAGCCATTTCACGCAATTTTAGACATTTTCACACTCAAAATAGCGCTGCACAGTGGCCAATACATTCCTTCACTCGCAGTATTTAATTGTATAGCTGAATTAATATTTTACGTCACGTAATCCTTTTACTGGAGCAAAACTTTTACTGGCGCAAACAAATCTAGCACGTAGCCTACCACGCATATCTTTTGAAATATTAAACTAGCGACAATTACTAGCATTTTACATTGTACAAACTCTTTACTGGGGCAAAATTTCAACTCCAGCAAATATTTTAATGGCGCAACCAAATATTGCACGTGTCTTACCATGTATATATTTTGAAATATTTAACTGGCGAGCATTGCTAGTAGTTTAAATTGAACACACTCTTTAATGGCGCAAAACTTCAATTGGAGCAAAATTTCAACTTATGCAAATCTCTAACTGGCGCAACAAAATCCTTTTGAATCAAACTTCAGCAGAAGGTGTTCTGTCTAGGTAAATTTTTTACTGGGCTCGAGTTGTATGATAATGGCCGCTTGATTAATGATAGAATTATGACGACATGTTATAATGCGACAGGCCTTTACGATAATGTTGTGCGAGGGAGGACTTTTCTTTGAACCAATAGTGATCGATCGATGTGTCAGGTTTTCGTGTTAGGGTTTCCATATTTCAAAAAATCATAAATAATGACCAATTACAGAATAAGACTAAATATTTTTACACCCTTACACCTAAAAAAAATATTTAGTCTTGTCTCGTCTCCCTTAGGGCGCAAAATTGTTTATTTTAGATTTGATAAGCAGGAAAAACATACAAACCTTCAATAATATTAAAATAAATAAAAAATTGTACCGAGTTTTTTTCCGTTTTCATCAGGATCATACGTTTTGGATAAAATTAGTCAAAATATTTGGTAAAAAATTTTGGCCATTTTATTCCATTTACTAAAATAGCTGTTTTCTATCGTAGCTGCAATAACTTTTCAAATTTTGCACTTCTTAGAAAAAAAAATACACTAAAGGAAACAATTACCTCGGGATCGCGGGTTCAAAACCCGGCGTGCGCAAGTAAATTTTATTTGATTAATTTGTGTTTTTTCAAAAATTACTTATTTGAATAAAATAAAGTATAGGAACGTTGAAGAGTGGAAGATACTCTCAGTATCGCCCTGATGTAAAACTACAATTTAGAATCGAAACGCCAAGAACTTCCTCACTTTCTTCCTCCACATCTGCTTCCCTTCCTCACTAACTTCAGCCTCATAACATACCCCAATTGAGGATGCCATAGTCTCACTATTAATCTATTAATTTTTAATATGCAAAAAACCAGGTGCTCAAACCGAAAAAAATATATGGTGTACGAATACGAGAGTTTATACTTAATCCTCATCTGATTGCATTGTTAAAAATTGCATTGTGAAAATTATTAGACAAAGTTAAAAACACCTGGCACCAAAATGCCCGTTGGCTTGTGTAATCTATCTTTAATCTAAGGAGATTGTCTGTGAGTTGGTTTTTTATGCAAATCTACAGTTTTATTCCGAACTTGATGAAACATTACACACTTAACTTCAAAACGAAAGGTCGCTATTTTCTTGAAATTCATGAAACCACTGCCAGCCTGTTTTCCCATCCCTTATAGTAGAATTAAGCCCAGGCAATGCTGGGTGCAACAGCTAGAAAATTATATTTTAAATAATGAAAATCGAATCATAAAAATTCCTGGAAAAAATATACTTTTTTACTTGAAGGATGTAGAGGGTATTAGTAAAATCGTTGGTTTTTATAAATATCGACCTTGTTATTTATATAAATAGCATGCCGTGTTGTTACCTTTTTTCTCGTTATAACCATTTTCCGGTCGAGAAGGTTTTCTCGGATTGTTTTTTATTGCTGAAAACCTTTTTCTAAAAGCATTTATAATGGCCAAACAGCAGGTACTTGAAATAAAAAAAATCGTGAATTTGATGTACTCGTAGTTTAAACCACTAATTTTTTATAACCATTCCTTGCTACACTCTTTAGCTAATAATTGAAACTGGCTGAAAATTGATGACTTTACCATAAATAATGTAAGACCTCATTATTTGAGAATTTTTTCTACTTTAAACAAACTGCTTTCTTGTTTAATTTTACCCATGTATTCTTTTAGCATGGCACCATTTCTAACCGATCAGTTAAATCTATGAAATAAAGATTGTCTAAAAAAAGTGTTTTGGACAATTAAAATTAAAAATTTTCTTTTAAAATCATAAAAATTTAAAAAAAAATTGTTGTGCCATGCCCCTGTTTGTATAACTTTGAAAAAAAACTGATAATATACATTTACTTAAAACGTTTTATGTTCCACCCTCAAAAATATGCGGCAAACTTTCGAGGGGCTGAAAAGTTTTTCAATATACATTTAATGAGATGTCAAACTCCAAAGAACTACTTAAATTACTATATGTAATGGGCGTTTTTTACAGCTCGTTTGCTTCCACATATTTTACAAACGAAATAGTATGATAGAAACGTAAAAAAAACAAATATGCCAAAATTGAAATACTTCAAGTTTTCGGGCTAAGTGCTAAGTTTAAGGTAAATAACGAAAACCTTGTAAAATATACGGGTCGTAAATAGAAAACGGTTTGTGAAACGATTATACTCGCATACATAGAATAAAAAAATGCCTTGTGTTTCGTAATCCAAATATTTGGCCAATCAGAGTTCAAATTTCCAACACTGTTAGCTGATGTTTTAATATACTTCCATTGAAGTATAAAGTTGTAGTTTCATCACATTTGTTCAGTTCGCAATGTTTTCATCTTATTGTTTATACATCTTTTTTATTTTAATTTTTCGTATTGCATTTCCGCGTGAGAAAAAAAAGATAAAGGTGATAGTAGGAGATTGTCAAATAATGTCAGGTTATTTGTTTGTCTTTCTTTATAAAAATAAATAAAAATGAATTTATTTAAATCTAGAGTAAAAATATGTCTGAAAGAACGGACTGATAATCAAATTGCAAACATTGTGAAGATAATTCAAAGTTAACTAGAAACAAAATACAAATATATACAAAAAATTAAATAAAAAAACTGGCTGCGCCAGAACAGGAAACCCCAGTGACGAGGACTGTGAAAGCTGGAACATTATATCTCCATATATGGTTAATAATAACATAGATCATTTTAGAAGTGTATTATATATTTGTACAGCGCCCTTGAGGTGATTTGGCACAAAAACGGAGCTATATAAATCATCCAAATATTATTATATTATTTTTACATGTACAACATTTGCCATAGAAACTAATAAAAAATTAAAAAGTGTTATTTCAAAATTTTATCTTAGCTTAATTATCTTAAATTATGGATATTTTATTTTATTATGAAATAGGGCTACTAATGAATTACGGGAAAAGCTGGATTATCTCTTGCAAATTGGTTCAAAAGAACTTTACTCTTGTAGAGTATTTTTTATTCACAATTTTTTTCCAAAGCTTTCGGCTTATAGAGCATGTGAACACAAGCTCCCGCACACCTTTCGTTTACTAAAAAACATGCATAGAAGTTGCTGCAGTCTCTACAGCAGAGAGATTTAAAATGGTTGTTTATTATGGAATATAATCTACAAGTTGAAAGCACGCTAATGACTTCATGAAATTTGTTTACACGATATAGCTGAAAACAGAAAAAAATATTAATTTAAAGTAAGATTTCTTTAAGTATTTTTGTACATCTATCAAAGTGTGTTATTGTGTTATTTTCATAGCTTTTAACATCTACTTTAACTGTATTGTTTCAAATCATGATTGATCCGTTGCGACGTTTGGTAGTGTGATCAATCGTGACGTGTTATAGAAAAATATTTGTGTTTCTCATTGAAAAAAACTGTAATGGTCAGCAAAATGATATCAAAATTTTTATCTGGCTTTTTAGTCTTTCCAGTACGTGTTGGTAAATGCTGTTTATTTTTTTTATTGGAAGACTAAGAATGTATGATGGTAAAACATAAAATCCCGCTTGTCAAAAAACTTGCCTTGTTTCGATCGAAAATAAAAAAAAATTGTTGTTCGATTGTCATGTCTTAAAACACACATTCCATAGAAATAGCAGTAGAATAAACACAAAAATAGTAATCCATCCTTATCTATGAGGGCATTTTTCAGACAGATTCAGATCAAGATGTTGGTTTTGAATTATGTAAGTTTTATGCTGTGGAAATAACTTTTTTATAATAATATCAGTGTGAAAAATTTATTAATTTACCATGCAATTTGTAATGCTGATTTGAATACAGCCAATCCGGGTGCCATTTATTGATAACCCAACACCTCTGCCATAGGTCACTGCAAGCGGTTTGCTGCCTTTGGTGACATCATGAGGCAATGTTTGTCTAGATCTTGGTGGCGGATTCGTACTCCCACCTCCTACGTGGCGGCCGGATTGAGAAAGGCTGGTTAAGGGAGGTCTTTTGACCACTTCAGCCGGACACTCTCGATCCATTGCCTTGTACCGCAGTTGGAGTGATAGATTCACTCGTCCGTCATCTTTGGACCTACTGACTCCCAGATTCCTACCCGCCTCTCATGCCTTTTTCATAACTTCCTCTACTTCCTATAATAGTAATAATATTAATATTAAGATGATTTGTACAGCGCCATTTTGGTCTCAAGGGCGATATCTTTAAAAAAATTCACACAACACCTCTTACAACGACATAGGTCATGGGAGAAATTATTTTCCCCAGGGCCTCCTGTCTGGAACATAAAAAAACACTGTTTGCCATTGGAATATTTTGACAGTATTTTCACCAAGCTTATACGTTTTTCCACCACCCAATATTAACGGTTTATTTCACCACTCTGTATTAATTGTTTTTTCTCTATTATTTTCAGACAGACTATTCAAGCGAAAGACATCAATCACTTGAGGAATCATTTGTGGAATAAAGGCCTAGAACTTCAAGGATATTCACCAAAAATTCTACACGTGACCTGTGTGTTCATCATCAAAATCGTAAAGACTTGTGGAAACAAAAGAAAACTCATTAAATGATTTGAATTTGGTACACTTTCAAATACAAGACATTTTAAAATAAAGAAATTGAATAACCTAACCTAAAGAGTGTGTAAAAATATTGACAAAATTTTTTTGATTAAAAAAAAATTGCAAAAATCTTATTTTAAATGTGTACAAATAATGGATCATTATTTTAGATATCTTAAATAACTATTGTCAAAAGTGAAAAAAAAACGCTATACTTATGTAAAATGGTGTAACTTGTGTTCGCGTTTTCATAAAAAAAAATTGAAGTGAACCTTTGTGATTTTTTTTAATGTGTGTGAAATAGGTGTATCAATGTTGCAATTTGTTGCCATGGCGACGAAGAGGAGGAGGTGGTCACACCCCGTGACATCATCGCACAGCTTTGGCATAACGAGGTTAAGGATCTTCTTTGCAATCATCTTCCAGTACTACTGTGTCCTGGCTTCGACTTCTCTACCAGTCAGTGGAGGTAAGTCCATTTTTCTTCTTCTCCCAGCACGACGACTAACGAATGTTTATTTTTGCGTACAATGACTCAACAAAAAAATTCAAGACTTGTTTTATTCATTTTAAAAGAGCAAAAAATATAGCACTGCTTAGGAAAAGGATAGCCTTTCAAAGAATACGTGTATACCAATAACGGGCCGCTAAAGTATGTCCACTGCACTCAGTTCAGTAAAACCGCACGCGTTGTCTGAGTAAAAAATGCATCTTCATCTATATTCATCTAAGGCTGTGTATTTCTTTTGAAATTTCCATCGCCAAACTTTATAAAACGCTCTTGGCATTTTTGACTAAGCTGTTTGTTTATTTTAGGAAAAGCAACAGTTTACTCTATGGTTTATTTATACAATACTTGTGCAGCTTACTTAACTGCGAAAACAATAATTTTAAATTTCGTCAATAAACTAGTACATTCGGTTTTACAAATTAAAAAAAACAACACCTCCTTACTATCAAACTGCGTTTTAGTTACACATTGACAAAATACTTATTTATATTTTGACTTATTACTATCATGTTAAAGAACTGGCTGCGCAAGAGCTGACAATGTCTCATTTTGATGGACAAACGCATGAGGTACCCGGTTCTGAAAAAGCTTGGTTATTTCTGACATGTTATGTTTTAATTGACTGTGACCGCCTAAATTTAGAAGTGTGCTATATAATTTTTTTTATAATATAAATGCCTTGTGCATTTGTAGCTTAATATAAATCTAAGAAATCAACGTTTATACTTCGCAAATAATTAATCCAAAAATATATATTTTTATATATCCTTTCGAAATTATTGACCGGTCGGTGGCCGAGTTGACATCGCGTTTGGGTCCCACCCAGGCGTAGTGTGTTCAATTCCTCGGCTGGCTAAGTCCTCCATCACAACACAAGCAACATTTTCAACTTTCTGTGGTGGTAGTCGGAGATTTTCAAATATTGTCAGGTTATTCGTAACCCGGGAATTTTTGTCATTCTTTTAATTATTATATATAATTTTTTTTATTGTATAAACAAGAAAAAAAGTAAAGTAACATTTTTTTTTGAAGTTCCGTAAATATTTTTTGTATTTCATTGAAAAAAAATCGACCTCGGAGTTAAAATATAAGTGGTTTACTTTTCCACCTTTTTTGCTTTTGAAATTGAAATATTGCAATTTATAATTATATTAAGTATATTTCTAATACATAAATCTAAATTATATTTAGAATCCAAAAGTGTAATTGGTTTTTACAACATCTTCAAAAGAAGATTAAAAATATACAGCACATTTAAAACACCCTTTTCGGTGAGAAATTTCAAGTTTATTTAACAGACAAAAAACCCCTTTGGCTGTATAAACAACGTATATATCTTTCCATGGACAATTTATGGCTATAAGTAAGCATTTTACGTAAAAGGTTGTTAATCAATTGTTCAAAATATTTACCAAGTTTATAGGTAAGGCTGTTGTATTAAATAATAAAACAGTATGGGTGTTATATATAGTACACTATTATAAATTACATGTGATTACAATTAGAGTTTGAATTTCTTTTGCAGTGATTTTCATAAAAAATATTTGTCGAACGAATAACATATATAGACTGATGGAATTGTGTTGTGGGTGTGTCCGTGTACCCCAAACAAGTTTAATTCTTCCGTACTTTTGGTAAAATCTGCTGAAATTGATTTTACATTTTGCAATCAATATTTTATATCGACCAAATAATTAATTTTAGTGGCCTCTCTGAACCGATATTTTACGAGACATTAATTTGTTGCACGCGTACATGCATGTAATTTGATATAAAATACATACCTTTTGAAATACTAAAAGATGTTTGTACCAAACAACTACTACTATGGGCGTCACCATGATCTGTTACACATACCGCATGGCAGAACAAAAGTATCGGATCAGCACAGCTTGATGAAGGGTATGATGCTGATAAATAACATGTCTTTTATATTTTCATAAAAACCTTGTAAAATAATGTCGCTCAATTCATTACATTCTTATATAATATTATGTTCTGATAGGTAGAAAGACCTTTTTAACAAAAAAATATTAAATAAGTTTTAGAACGGCTTTACATTTGTTTGCATATGAAATCAACTGTACTTCATAAATGTCATGCAATCAGTATCGGTGACTGAAGTTATTTTCGATGGCGTGCGCTCGGTTTCATTCGTGCTGTATGTTTGACGTTTGAAGCTTATGCAACGGTTATGCCAACACGATAGAAAAATACATTTTGTCACCATCGTATAATATCTACTTGCTTTAAAAAAAGAATTCTCGTTTAAATGCGAAAAGTAACAACATGCAGATGCGAATTTTGTATAATCAAGGATATTTACATATCATGCAATCTAGACATACATAAGACATTCGAACATAACTGATGTACAAGAACAACTACTACAAAGACCATACTACAAGATTTTCCAATAAGAGGTGTTATCTTCGGCTCAGCCTGTCTGTGCATGTTTAGGAAGATGTATTCTGATCACTACCTTGCACTCAACTTCCACCCAACATAAAATTTGCTTTTCCTTTCTTAAACAAGCAAATTAATAAATATATATTATTTAAATAAATACCAGACAGTCCAACCATGTCCTGTATTCTCTAATAAACAATAAACATTTTAAATCTGAAGTGACCTCCGAGGTAAGTATGGTACTGTATATTATCTGCCAGTACAAAATTAAAATAAATACGAATGATAATATAATATACACATTTGTAAAAATTTATTATATATTTTTTACAGCATCCATGAGATCATTACGCACATAAACGGCGCTATACAAATCATCCAAATATTATTATTAAAGAGAAAAAATGGTAAGTGGAGCTGTTTTAAAAAAAAAGTTTTACCTGTTACAGGTGACATCTATATAAAATAATATAAGCATAAAACACACGTGAATTTGAATGCAATGTTGCCTTCAAATTTGAAAGCAATCGGTGAACAAACGAACATTAAATTTTTTAGAAGACTACATTTTTTTATATTTTTTTCTTTGATGATAAAAGGCTAAATATATGTGGATTCATTGGCTGCATTGCGCAATAAGCAGTTTTATATGTTTCCATCTTAGTATTTTGAGGAATTATTAAAATATATTAATAAATACATAAAATTAAAAAAAGTGCATAAATATTTTAATTGTTTAATGACGTGAATAGTGTGTAAAAAATGTATACAATGAAAAGGACCCATATAAACCTGCTTGCAAAATCAACATAATCCGAATTTAGAATTACATAAAAAAAAAAATTACCTTGGGTAGCGTCATCACTCATTCATATCGAAATACTAAATTCTATAAAAGATTTTGACAGTCAAAAAACACTCAAGTTCACCTTTATCCAAAATTCTCTTAAAAAGCAAACCTACAACAATGAAGAAGAAAAACATTCCAAACCAAAATTGAAAAAAACACCTAATGCTTTTTTGCCGGATTACGGCAACTACATAACGGAAATAAGCGCGGTTCAAAGCTTTGCAGATCCGAATGGATCCTTTCATGCTGGCTATGAATAATTGAAAGTGAAAAGTTTTGTACGAGTGCTGCGATATTTTACGGCACGCGAGGTACTTTTTGTTCTAATCCCCGTGTAGTGCAGTGATTATTCAGAATGGAACTCTGCATACTCTTTTTTGCATTGTTTGTTTTAAAATATAAATATAAACATATAAAAAATAATGTATCATTGTTTGACCCCTATAAACTCAAAAACTACTAAGTTTGGTGATCGCGCTTTCGGAGTATCTGGGCCGAAGGCTTGGAATAAACTCCCTCCGGAACTAAGATCCATAACAAGTCCAACAGAATTCAGGTCTAAATTAAAAACTTACCTTTTTAAGCTGTCGTATCCTTAAATTAAATATACCAATCCTAAGAGAAAGTCCAGTTATATTCAATTTTTCAATTAAGTCCTAAATCCTGTATCTAAATTTCGCCAATAAACAATTAGATAATGTTAATTAAGTGTTAATCTCAAGTGACCTATCAGGTAAGTATTGAACTTTATATTTTCTCCATAAATAAGTTAAGTAATAACATAGACCACTGTAAAAATGTATTATCAGTTTGTACAGCGCCCTTGAGGTGTTTTTGCACAAAAACGGCGCTATACAAGTCATCCAAGTATTATTATTATTATTATTACTGGACCGTTTTTACTAAAAAATCCAAAGTTTGTCATTATTTGTGCCAGGAGTTTTTAAATAGTAGTTTGAATTGAGACAAAGTCGGGGAAAAAGCTCGAAGAAAATTTCTGAAATAAGATATGGACTCAAATTACAGTCAATTAAATTTAGTTTTTTTACCGTAAAAATGTGGATTTCATGATATTCCGTGTAGTGAATGGTAAAGGTACAAAGTCACGAATTAAATATTTATTCATGGTAAGATGAAGCGTACGTGATGAACAAAGAAAAAGGTGTAAGGACAATATATGACTTGGAAGAGAAGGTTGAAGAAGTCAAGGACGCCCAAGGAAGATATGGAACGATCGAATGAAACAAAAACTTATTATAATACAATTATAGTAATTCCACCTTTAAAATGTATCCTGTCGAACCCAGTACACTAGAATTTACAACTCAAAATTTTATATAAATGCAGTTTAAAAGTCCCCGAGCAACGTCAACTTTTAAAACTTTTTTGGTTTCCTTCCTCCCCAGTCATTTGTCAACCGCGCTAAAAATTACGCAAAATTACGATTGGGTAGGACTGATATTTATTTCGTATATTAATTGCCACTATGACATCCAATTTCATAGAAATTAATATTTATCCGTGTGTGCTGATCTATCTGCCGAGTTCCAGCTCGACCAGATGTCGGCAAGTGGGTTTTTTTTTCCATTTCCAAAATTCCTTTTAATTTATTCATTACTATAAAAACAAAATCAAAATTCAAATAAAATGCATTTTCATTGACAATGAGTCAGCCTTCCGAGTTTCAGCTCGATCGGATGTCGGGAAGCAGGTTAATTTTATCTTCCAAGATTTGCATTCATTCACTACCGAAAACTAAAGTAAAATAATTTTATTTGCAATGAACTAATTTAAATCCGTAAGTTTTATTTATCTTTTAAAAAGAATTGAATTTTACAGTAAAATTGTTTTTCATGAAATGCAATTTTTCATTCCTCTGTTTGAGTTTGGGGTTAGTGAACTTCATTCCGCATCACACAGCTCAATTAATATGCACGAAAATTTTCCATATTTTGACTTGGTAAAAGTGGATCATTATTTAAAAATTCGGTTTTATTAAATACAGGGTTTTCCAATAAGAGGTGTTATTTTGATATTCAATAGTAAAAGATCAATGGTTTCGTTGCTTGTGTGGCACGCAGCGCCGTTTTGTTTAAAGTAAACGTTGTCCAAATTAATACAATCCAATTCCAGCCATAAAAAATCATTGATCATCTCTCGATAGCGCAATCCATTCACCGTAACTGTTACTCCAGCCTCATTTTCGAAAAAGTAAGGTCCAATGACTCCGCCGGACCACAAACCGCACCAAACAGTCACCTTTGAGGATAAAAAGGCTTTTCAACAATAACTCTTGGGTTTTCCGAGCCCCAGATGCAACAATTTTGCTTGTCGACGGAGCCTTCGAGGTGGAAATGGACCTCATCACTCAAGATGATTTTTGATTTGATTCACTCAAGTGAATTTTAATCATTTTAATGTGTTGTTGAAGCGTTTATCGTTCCATTTTTATTAATTACGTAGTTTTTACTTGTCAAATGTTAAAAAATGACAGCTTTAAAACTAACATCTACCGAAATAGCGGGCTATTCAAAATAACACCTCTTATTGGAAAACAATGTAGTTCCCTGAATCTGTCATCCTTTAAGTCATGAAAGATTTCATCAAAAATATTATTTTAATCCACCATTTGTGGAACTTAAGCCGATTAAGATGAAACAATGGATTAAGCAAACAACTTTCAAAGCAGGCATTTATTTGATATTTAACATTTATAAAAGTTTTAATCCAATTATGAAATCAAATGATTTAACTCGAGTAATGTAGCTTTTTCTCATCGAGTGTTCTCAATATTAATCCCCCTCTTTATATGAATACCACACGAAAGTCCCAACCGATAGCATCGCGATAGTGGTAAGTTGTGAAACTGAAGGTAGCGGGAAGGGGAAGAGATGAGAAAGAAGAAGAAGAGAAATTACTCGGCTGTTTAGATCTGATCACCAAGCAAGGCAAAAACCATATCAGCAACGTTTCAATTCTGAATGATGATCTTACATAGGAGTATCTTCCGTGCAACGTTCAGCAAATATACATTATATTTTTTTAATGAATAAATTGCGAAATAATACAAATTAATTAAATAATATTTTCCTGTCAAGAACTTTTCCGCTTGACCACGGAGGCTGTCAATTGTTATTGAATATTTAAACTTATCCCTGAAAACCTTAAAACCTTGATTCAACCCCATTCTTTTAAAAAAAAAATTACGAAATGAATCCTTACACACGGAATACATTACAACTACAATACACATTCATTATACACTCTATCAATTTAATCACCTTACAGACAAAACATAATATATCCTTATTCCCTAACTTAGCGGTATAGTATGTACATAAATAATTAGTGTGATCTATTTACTAATAATTTCTCAAATTTTTCATCTTCTTATAATTCTCTAACTTCTTTATCCTCTTCTTGTATCCCAAACTTGCTGTACATTATTTATCTTTTTTATATTATAGTAATGTATATATTCTATGTCCGCAAACTGTAAAATTCACCAGCTATAACACAGGGTCATCCCTATAATACAGGGTGAAATATCACAAAAAACCACATGTACTCTCAAAATCATGTATCAATAAAATAAATTACATTATATAAAAAAAAAATATTTAAAAAATATATAAAATCGTTTTCTACGTATGCTGTAGGAATGAGATCCCTGAGGCTTATGTGTGGTAAAACAACGTATTATATGTAGATCAGCAAAGCATGTAAGGCTCATGTAAGCGTGATGAGTAACATTAAGGACGGATTGTTAACAGAATTTAAACAATTTATCAAATTATTAAGTTGATTTTCAAGGTCTGTTAAGGTTCTATTCAAGTTCTGTTATTATTTTTGTTTTGTGAAGCAACAAGCAAATAACTCTCTCCAATGATTGGATTTTTTGGAGTTGTTTGTTCTCTCCCTTAAACCTGCTACCCGGGCTCTTATGAGGGCTGCAAAACCTGGTACTCCCCTTCCGTGAGCACGTTGAAAGCGCTGCAGTATCTGGGAAGGCCAAACATCAAACATCATGTTATAGGCGTTGTTGTACTGCACGATTAGCCTTTCCATGCTACCTTTCTTAAAGTTGGCCTAAAGCTTGCACGTATAAAAGGATATACAAAACGCAAGTGAGTTTACACAACGCTGGGGGTGCGTGGGGGTAATTTATATTTTACTAAGGAGTCCTGCCTTCAAAAGCTTTGTAAACCTTTATCCTAGTCACCTAGTACATTAGGTTCTTGTTTTCATTAACATGTCTAAAAATTCACATCATAAAAGGTAGTCATATATCTAATATAAGTGATTTATTCAGTATAAATGTATTCAAATGTCAAGTAAATATGTGTTTTCCGCCATGTGTTGGTATTTGAGGGTCATAACCTTTGCACGATTCCCTAATCTCTCGTAGACAGGTACTCTAACTATATAAATAAATATATATATTTGATAGCTACAAATGTTGTAGACACTCGTTCAAAAAATTAAATTCCTTAAAATAAAGCAGAACACAAAAAATGCGATGTGGGTGTGTTTTGTGATACAAATGTCTGCCATTGTTTTTATTATGACATTCAAATGGGATGGCGATACGATGTCAACCAATGAAATGGGAAAACCAAAAATCCAAGTGGAAGGCATTTCTAGTGTGTTTTTTCTGTTCACCTAAATTTACAAAGTGTTTCGTTATGTTTCCAGGTAGCATTTATTTTTATTTATCTATTTTAAGAATTTTATAGGAAAGAACGATTTAAATTTTTGTAAAAAAAATTATTTTCCATTACTCAAAGCATCGGTTTTCCACGTAGGCGTCGCATTGAAATCCTCTAAGCTGTATGATTCTACATTGTTGCACAAGTAACATTTTCCGCTTTTATTGAAGTTATTTCGAGGATTTGAAATACTGTCATGCTATTCATTACCCGAAAATATTTGTAATTCTTTCAGAAAAAAAGGAAACGATTATGAAAACTTTATCTATTGTGTGAAAAAATACCATCGAAACTGTAACATAATGTAATAAATAAATATCTAATTTAAATATATCTATGTAGTATGTCTACCTTATAGACTGTAGAACACATCAGTTTTAGTGGTATTTTTTCATTGAAATGCAACTTAATTCCAACAATGGTAAAGCAAGAATTCAAAAAATCTGATCACTGCCTTCTATTAAGGTGATTAATTTATGGGTTATTGTGCCGTATTAGGCTTATTTAGCTAGCGTTTCTGACAATATTACAGTTTCCATCATCGGAAGATTTCTAGATTGTGGTGAAGTGTGTTTTTATGTCAGTCTAAGAAGTATGATTCAGTCAGTCTAAGTCCAGTATTTCAGCATAATAGAAAGTAAATGACCATCTCGTGCACGACCCCACTGAGATGCAGTATGGATTCTCAGTGCCTCGTTAACTCTGGTCCGCCATCAAAATGATAAGGTATTTCCACAGCCGCTGTGCTCACATGATGCACAGGTAGGGCGTTAAAGAGTCGGCGGCACGGTCAGATCACCGAACATGTGGTCAATGAATGCCCGCTGCATTAATTCACTGCAGGGATTGATGAGGTCCACAGAGTGACGCCTGAGGCCCTAGACTAACCTAACTAGATGTTCCTCTCTGATCCCCCCACCATAAAAAAGAGGAAACATAGTAAATAAAAAAGAATGCCGTTCAAAAATTGATTACGTCGTGAAATCAATCATTATTCCACAACCTTTGGATGTAGATTCAAGAAGTTCATCATTCTGACACAAACACGGTATCAATTATGATTCCTCTGTGTCAATGAAACATTTTTAAAGACTTATCAGTTAAAAATTCCATCAACTAAAATTATTTATTACCAAAGGTGGGATGAAACGGTTAAGTCCGAATCACGAACTGATGACACAATGTGAAGATTATGCATTCATGTCGCTGCACGAGTCGAAATTGGGAGCCGACGTGCGAAATTCGCGGTAACTATGGATTTTCTCTCGAAACATGTGGTTTTTCTCATTACGGAGTATGGCTCAGCTCAAAGGGTGAATTCTTCACAAAGAACGCACATGGAATAATAAAATTTAAGTTATGTAATTCTGGTGCTTAAAGGGCGTATAAAGGTTTGCTGTAATATGAACGTTTAATGTTTAATATGAAAAGCATTTATTCAGCTTTGATCTCGAAACATGTCACGATTAGCATTTTTATTAACAGATTCTGGTATAATAAATTCTCTACGGTGATTTTGAAATTACGTTTAAATTCTTTGGATAAAATAATAATAACATTGAAGCGTCGTTTAGAAATAAATGTGTGTTTTATTAAAACACAATTTTTTGACGTTATTTCCAGCAATATTATTTGGTTCAGTGCGATTTGGTCCAACAAAGGAGTAAATTACATCTCACGCGCGTAAATCGCTCAGAAATTTACGAAAGTAAACATATTCCATAGAATAGGATTCTCGTTGCTGGTGAAGTAGATTGTTAGTAATCTGAAATATATCGCTAAGCTAGTAATTAAACAATTTGAATAACATCATTTTTGTGCTAATAAATAATTGATCCCTTTCCCGGAATAATGTTATATCCAGCAAAACAATCAAAAACACATTATTATAAGCAATAATTATTCACAGGATGTACCCATACAAATTGAAAATATCTTCCAAGAAAAAATAAATGCCACCGACGAGAATTGAACACGCAGTTTTCTGATTGCTGGTCAGCTGCTTTAAACTACTTTTCTAGAAAAATACTATTTTCCTAGGTCCTCCATATCATTTAGCTTCTTGGCTTTGATGTCTCTCGAGTTGAAGCCATAATATGTCCGTTTTATTATTTTATTCCGATGGATGTTCAAATAGTCACTATTAATATCAACTTCATAAATTTATAAAATATGTTATTTCCAAATTTATACATAGAATTTTACAATAACATCGTCTATATCGAACTTTTGTCTATAATTTTCTTAACGTTATTATAGCGCTATTCTATACACTTAATTACAAAACAAATTCAGCATTGAATTCACCAATTAACCATGCTCTTTATACATAAAAAATATTCTGTCTAAACTCTAACATCGATATTGTTTCGGATTTACTGCCCAAATTTAAAAGTAGTATCTAGTCAATGATATAAAATGTTCAATGCGCATACATATACACACACTCAAACATTCAGGCATACAAACTTATATAGATCATACACGTCACCTAATAATTAATGAATATGCGTACCAAATATATAAGACATTACAAGGAAACTTATCATAGGTACCCTACTTGAAATATTTTATATGTGCAAATTGTTTCATCACTGTAACCAATGTTCTGTTTGTTTCTATAATATAAAATAAATAAGGCATTACAGCGATCTGCTTTCTTAGAGGTTAAGTTGGGCTTACTTACAATAAACTATTTGCAAGTTAGCAGCCGTCGCGACGCGGTGTGGGCGTCGTTACATAATATATGGACAGATCTTCCAGGAGGTCGTAAATAATAAACTACTGGTATTCAAAAGCGAATGTGTGAAGGTCGTAACGAAATGAGCTTTCCATTTTGAAATTTTACGATGAATGTAGGCAAACTTTTATTAAAAATATAACTCACATTGACACCTCTGTGTATTACATTTACGTAATACCCCGGTTGTTTGAGAATAAAAGAAACAAAAAGGTATTTTATTTTCGTGCTTTTTTATTACGAAATAAATGAACAAACCGTGTAAGTAATTCATTTTTTTATATCATTGTGTTCATATTCTGCCAAAAATATATTTTTTATATTGTCAAATAGAGTTTCGTAAACTAACAAAAACCTAGTTCTATAATATAAAAGAATATATGGTGGGGTTAGTGCCAAAGGTTGGTAATTACTTTTTTGATTTTTTGAGTTAGAGACGATTTTAATGTTTATGTATTATGATTTATGTTACGTGTTTTTTAAATTTTTGAAACTTATTTAATTTGTATTTTTTTATAAATGATAGAAAAAAGCTATTAATGTACGTATAAAAATTATAATGTTTGTTTAAAAATCAATACACTCATGATTTTTTTTTAATTAACATTTTACTATTTCTAAAAAACCGTGATTTTACAATGAAGATCAAACATTAAAATTGCGTTTCCTACAAAACATGTTTTTGATATGGTCGGTTACTATGATAAGTCAGTAACTATGTTGGATGTTATATTTAAAATTACTGTTTTTTAAAAACAAACAATTTTTTTTTTCATTTGTTACTTCAATAGTTATGTATCAAAATTGGAATTTTATTTTAGTAAAACATTATATAGTAACTCTTTAATGTGCACAAGACACGCAATAACTAAACAAAAAAACAATGTATTTAAAAAAAAAAGTTAGTTATTCTAGTGACTATTAAAACCCTTCTAGATGGAAGGAGAGAGATCACTTCGGATAGCCCTCACTCCAGAAGATAAAAGGTATAAACTTGAGTGGCAATCGGCTGACGTCAAAAATGCCCATCTCATACACGACCTCACTGAGAGACATCTTGCGTTCTCACTGCCTCGTAAACTCTGCTACTCCATCAATAGGATAAGTACTCCAACAGCCTTCATATTAGTGTCTGAGCTGACCCATAGATGGTATTAGATTAGTATTTTAGGTAACCCGTAGATGGCGATAGCTATCGAGAGTAAAAGGATGATAAATAAGGTGAGGGTCCTCATTATTCCTCATCCTCAAGGTCAGGGTCCAGATTGTTCCAAGCGCCTGCTAAATAAGATATCAGAGCCATTGTCAATCTATCACAATAAAAGTTCAAGAAATTTGTTTGAAAACGGAGTTTTATTGATTAAGATCATTTTTCAGTAAACCCCGGAGATACAACAATTTTCAAATGAAAAATCTAAAAGCAATAATTGTAATTTTTTTAAAAACTTTAATTAACGAAATAATTCCAATCTTAAATATCATAAATACTCATAATATTTACTCGTATATACAAGACCAATTTTCCGAGAGCCGAGCCACATAATGCATATGTGGGGCCTTAATTAGTATTTTTGCTAGTATGTGAATGCGGTACTATGCAGACCATTGAATGTGTGGTCAATGAATGCCAGCTCTATTCACTCCACTTAGGGATTAAAGAGGTCAACAAGATGACTCCTGGGCCCTAGACTGGCTCGCAGACCTAGATATTCTCTTCTGATACCCCCACCATATAAAAGAAGAAAATACTATCGAACTAGGCTCATTCCCACTATGCTGAATGAATAAATAATATTATAAATTTCTGGCTACTTTTAAATTAAAAAAATTAAAATATAAACACAATTTATTAATTTCTGATAAGCTTTTGGATTAATTATTTTCTTCTTGGCTATAAATAATTTCAATGTTTGTTAGTGGCTTTTACGCAGTTTTAGATTGCCTTCAGAAACAAAACAGCTGTCACTCTTCAAATTTAATCCTATCGTGGAATATCGCATTTAAGTTTAATAATAAACTTTCCTCCAAAGCAGAAAATCTTTCTTTTTTGACTAAGCTAAAATTCGTTTAAAATTTAAAATTTTAATTTTAATTTTAAATTTCCAATATTTGCAATGAAGACAAAATTTACCTAAGTTACAACAAATGTAAACAAATAAGCTTCATTAAAAATCATAACGCTTTTATACACAATTATTATATTGGTAACTATTCACTAGATCGTGTATACTGTATAAGGGATCTTGGCGTACTTTTTGATTCCAAACTTCATTTCGATGCGCACATTAAAAACATTGTGAATAAAGCTTACTGCATGCTATGCTTTTTTATTAGAAACAGCCGCGTATTTCGAAAACCTGAAACCTACCTTCTGCTTTACTATACGCTTGTCCGTTCTCAACTTGAATACTGTACCTCCATATGGAATCCACTTTACGATATCTATATAGAAAATATTGAAAGTATCCAGAAGAAATTTCTGCGTTACCTCAACCACAGAATGAGCGCACCTAAACGGGGATATACAAATATGCTCTCGAAATATAACGTCTCTACTCTTACTAACAGGCGAACTTACCTTGACCTAATGACCTTGTACAAAATCTGTAACAACTTTATCGACTGTCCTGGCTTACTCAATCTAATAAACTTTAAAATACCACCCAGAACGACGAGGCTTAACGACTTATTCCATATTAGCCGGACGCGCACAAATGCTTGTGTCATGGATCCAATCAGAAGAATGTGCGAATTGTATAGTAAAAACCAAAACCTGAAGGATTCCGACATATTTTTTGATACATATAGTAATTTTCGAAGGAAATTGAAGTCTGTTTTCCTATATAAAAAAAAAGAAAATGTGTTCTTACTTCATTCACTATACTATTAAGTACTTTTTATGATTTATCTATAACTTTTATAAAAAAATTTTGTGCACCCATATTTGACATTGAGCATTATCTATATAAAAAATAATTTTCTTTTATACTTTTTCCTTATTTACATGTAAAAAATATTTAAAATTGTTATCTACCAGTCAATCTGTGAGAAATAGTTAGGATGCAGGCGAATTCTCAAGTTATTGTTTTACAAAATTATCTTTTAATTACTGTCTGTATCTGTGTTTTCTCCTTAAATAAATAAATAAATAAACTATTTTTAATTCGCTAATACATTTACATCCCGAGCTGAATCTTTAATATACGTTTAGACTCTCTGTATCGATTATGTAAGATAGTTTATACCGTATGATTCATAAGTTTATTTTTTTTGTTCAATTTTGTGGATCTTAAGATAATATATTAGAAAAACAAATCATTAACCAAGCGCAGTACTAAAATCATAGTTAATTTTATTTGAATCAAAATGAAGTTGTACAAATAACCATACATACGCCTTTAGTAAAACATTTCTAGGAGACGATAGTAGAGACGGTATTAGTGTAAGAGCTGACCAATAGATGGTACTAGATTATTCTTTTAGGTTACCCATAGATGGCGTTAGCTGTCGAGAATAAAATATAAGGTAAGATCCTCAAGGTCAGGGTCCAGAGTATTCCAACCGCCTGCTAGGATAATAATGTTTCAGAACCATTATCAATCTATAACAATAAAAGTTCAAGAGTTTCGTTAAAGCCAAAGTTTTATTGATTAAGATAATTTTTGAGTAAGCCTCGGAGATACAAAAAAATTTCAAATTAAAAATCGAAAAGCTTTAATTATATTTATTATTTTTAAAAATCTTTAAATAACGACAAATTTCAAAAAACAATTAACCCCGTGTTATTATGCTTAAGGTTGTTTATAAACAAGTCAAAAAACTACAGTGAACAATATCAAATTAAATCAATAATTCAAAGTTCAATATTAGTAGGATTGTACGAAAATAGGTAGTCCACGAGCACCCTCAGCATTGACGATGCTGGGTGTTGAAAATACTGGCTGTAACCAAGATCTGCCATCTCGTGGCATCAAATAAAGAAGACATGTTTTAATTTTCAGACAGCGGCAATAATAAAAATAAGACATACGCACAAGGCATCACTTTTGACTTCAGTAGAGCACTTATAATTAGGCTTCACGTTTAGGATCTTTTAAGGTATTTTAACCAGCCCTCATTTTCCACTAAAGTTAGTCTATTTACTAAATAGAAAAAAATAAGTAAATGTTCTATCTAGGTATCACAGGTCAAATATATGACACAAATAGTACATAAAATAAAAATTATTATCCATATATTATTTTGACAACTAGGTCCCCGGCGTTCCTCGGGCTTTAAATGAATTTTTATTTATTTTTTGTTTTTAAGGTCTAGTGTTTAAAATTTCATCCATCTTGGAATAAAATTATACATTTTTATAAAAATCAAAAAACGCGACCACCTGCCACAGACATTCTCAGATATAGATTGATAGAAAAAAAGTTATACTAAAAAAATACAAAAGACGCAAAACGCCGCCTGCGGTTGCTTTGTTCCTTTTCCATCGCGGCTCGGCTCGCGGAAATTTTGTCCGGCTTATACGCGGCATAAAACTCATGAACTTATTCTAGTTTCACTAGAAGAAAAATAATTAAAAAAAAAATTTGCAGTATCGCGAAAAGATTGTATTATGCTTTTTTGTCCTTCCCGAAAAAATCATCGTACTCAAAAGGATCCGTTATTTTCAGAATAACGAGGCTTTTTCAATCGCAAAAGTGACATAAAACTAATAAGTTTAAAACGTCGAGGCCATCATACTTTTTTTGTCCTAATACCCTGCGAAAAAATGTGTGATATCTTTTTTTTATGAGAAGAAGATATATGAAATAGGTTCTAATATATTTATAAAACAAGTAGTTTGTCCTGTACCTAACCAAAAAAGAGACTGGCTTGGTGCTTCGTGAGGGAAGAGATTTTATTAGATTGGATTTTACAAAACGTTATTTCGTCAAAAAGTCAACTTTGATTTTTATGTCCACATTTTTTCGAGTAAGGTTTTAAAACGCAATAAGAGTTTGGTAGTTACCCGAAATTTGATGAAATTTGAAGTTACGGAGTCAAGCAAAAAATATGTAATATGGAATAAAGCAGAAAATATGTAATTTTTATCTGCACATTGCAGAACTATTGCGTCATCGAATTTGAATAGCGTGTTCTATTTTCAGCTTACAACGTCATTTTCGTCACGAGCTGCGGAACTTCGATTCAATAAATTATTAAAACAATTAAAACAAGTTTTAACAGCACAAGAGTCCCAACTGCTCCCAAGCCAGTGAGAATTTGGCATCCCCAATTGGGGTATTTTGTGAGGCTGAAAGTAGTGTGGAGGGAAAGGTGATGGGAAGGAGCAAGATGGGGTAGTGCCTAGTTATTTAGATCTGGTCATCAAATACTGCCAAAGTCATTTCAAGTAACCCTTCAATTCTGATTGGTGGTCTTACACCAGGGCGATATTGATCAGATAGTATCTTCCACTCTGTAATGTGACGAAAATATACTAGATATTAATTAAATTTAGTAAACTGTTAAATAACACAAATTAATTGAATTAAAAATTCTTAAACTCACGACCAATAGATTGCTAATCGAGAGCTTCACCAGGGAGACCTTCAAAATAATATTTTCAATAAAAATCTCGGGCGTTCCTGGAAGTAAAACTATCGGTAGTTACTTTAAAAATCAATTCATTTTCCAATTTAATTTTTGAGAGACTTGTAGTGTTGCACATAGTACTGTTATTTATAATAACATATTTCGTTAAAAATTATTTTTAACGTTTTGCGTGTAGTTTTTGTTAACATTTAGAACATAGACCTATAGTACTATCACCCATTTAGCATGATAATAATAACATTATGTTAGGGTATCTACGTATTTATGATGTTTCAATTTTCTATTAGTTCTATATTTTTTAGATAAATCGCACGTGATGCTACGACCTTATATCAATTCTGGCTTAGGAAAACCACCACTAGTATGTATACATATTATACTATATAACAGTCAGTCGGAGTTTTTTTACTAAGTGGTACAAAAGTGGTTCTCTTGAAATCATTAGAATTAAGAAACTTTTCACATGTTTGAATTTTGAGTATATTGAGAACTTCAATCTATTATCTTATACATCTGTTACACAGATGATAACTAAAATTTCGGGATTGACAAAGAATGGGGAATAGTAAATGATCTTGAGAAAGATTCTTGCATTCGTTCAATTCAGTGATTACAAAAAGATAGATTTTTTCAGATACATTTTATAAAGATTTCCATTAAAATTGACTATTTAGACCGCAAAAAGACAAAAGACGATTAAAATTATCAAAACTTGAATTGAACCATTTCAGAATTCAGAAAACAGAAATGAGATTTGGACGGTGTATCTATGTGGATCGACTCATTTTAACCAAAAAAGAATTGTTGTGGACAATCCATCATCTCTGCCCACCTATATGGTGTAATCGAGAATGCTTAGTTGCTTAGTGTCACACCAAAATATTGCGACAGACATGTGATTGTTTTTTCTTCCATCTGGGATTGACATTTTTTCCATCAAGTTTTTCAACGCTTCCTTTAAAAGGTTTTCATTTTCTAGTAAAATAATTTTGATAGCGGAATTCGTTTAACGTACGCAAAGTATAGGGGAGATTATAAAACGCACGTATAATTGTCTTTAGTTTAGTTTGTTAGCACTGTTATTTTCTTCGCTGTTAGTGTTGATCTAAAAATATTTTATGTTTACTACGTAGGCACTTCGCATACGTTTATTTCTCGTCTCTATTATATACTAGATTAATTGATCTCATTATATCGTCACCTTAAAGCAATAGTGGGATATCTTAAAATATGCTGTTCTGAGATAATAGGACTTTTAGGTTTGCGTGAGCTCTAGCAGCATCAAATTAACTAATCTTGCAGATTAATGATATGTTGTAAGAGAGGTTTATTATTTAACATCAACACAAAATTGTAATAATAGAAAAATAATTATATGTAATATTATTGTTAATATTTTATGGTATGTGTGGGATTGCACAAACCTTCCCACATTCCGGAAAAAACTTGTTATTATTATTATTGCGTCACCGATAGAAGAAAACTATGTAAGCTTGACCTTTTTACTCCTATGCATATGCTCTAGTAAACTCAGTGCCGATTTCGTAATTTAAATTCAGAAAGAGATCACAACTAGGTAGGATTTTGCCATGTACCATGTTCACCGTGTCCCGTACGTTTAAGATGTAATACTTAGTGAATTTTGTAACTTAGCCCTGCCATATTATATTATAACTTTGAAAACTACCTTTTTTGTAATGACTGAACCCCTGCCGTTGAGAGTTTCGAATTTGAATTCAAAACACTTCTTCAATTAAATACTTCTTTCAATATTTAATTTAAAGTTGATTCTCCCCTTATTTATAAGGTGATAAATTCAAATATAACATTCGAGATAAAGTGATATAATGTTACGCTTTTGTAAAATCATATGAATTCTAAAAAAAAAACTTAAGTTGTCTCTTACCTTCAATTCAGAAAATACCGCTTCGTAGATTTGGCAAAAAATAAAAAATATCCGTCTCGTAAGAATAGAAATTGTGGAGGTTTTTTTTTGTGAAACGCCATCTTGACGGAAGGATGGCTATTGATAGTTGTTCGTCACTTATTTTATTCGAGTGACATTATATTTCCACGAAAATTTATACGAAATCTTTATTTCTAAATTGTCACATCAAAGAAAGCTGCCGAATCGCTAAAGTAAAAAACGGTGTGAGCTCGCTTAAAAAAATTCTAAAATAAATTTGGATATTTTATTGAAGTTAAAACGTTTGGGGATATAAATTAATTTGATTCATCCGTAAAAAATACAGTCTAAAACACACTTATCTTTACAGCGATTTAGTAATTTTAATACACGCTGTGGCTTAGGCACATGTAATTGATCAATTCTTAATGCGGATATAATTATTACTACTGAAAATATTCTAGATTCTAGTCAAGTTAGTCTTATTTGAAGTTCTTGAGTTCGACAGCTCGGCTGTTAACGATTAGCCGGCCTCTGTGTTTCTTCTACAACATGGGTATCTTCAAGATCCATGTTCACTTTTTCCTCTCCTCAAAAAGACCCCGGCACAGCATCCCCAAAGATGAAATAAAATAATTATCCTTCGGGTAAAACTGTGAGGAGTTTGTAAAAAAAGTATTGAGTAACTAATAATATTTAAAGGATCACATTTGAAACTTTTATATAGTTAAAATAAAACTTCTCGACAGCTTCTTACGAAATATTAATAATTTAGGTATGCTCCCGAAAGTTACATGACACGATCAAGTCAATCAACCACACGAGTTGGATCAAGACAATGTTTGAAAATGAAAGTAATAAGCGTGCCCCAAGACACTTGATCGTTGTACGCTCGGAGAAATGCGAGTATTGCTAATTTATTACGAATCTTTTCAAATTATTATCCGGTTAAAAACGCACGGAGAAAAATTATTATTGCTCACTTTTTAAAAATCTCTTTAAATTGTTGGTAATCCGGTTAAAAACAGGATTTCATGTCGTTTCCTGATAAACTTTTAGTGAATTGATAAAATATCGGAACACGTGTTCACACACCTGCATTTGATTTGAGAGTATATAATGATGAAATGCCAAAATATTATAATTTTTCTGAAAACTTATCATCACGTCACGACATTCGTATTTTACTAAAAGTTTTACAGGAAACCTAACAATACGTTCGTTAAAGGCCTGTAATCCCGTTTTTATATGGATTTTGAATAATTTGAAGAGATTCTTGATAATTTTGCAATACCTACTCATTTTTATTTGTGCGGTGTTCCATCTTTTTTACCCGTGGACAGAAATAGAGCAATGGTTTATTGGTATTTATCGGGAGAAGATTATTATATATGTACAATTGGGTTCCATGATAACTCAACACAGTAAAATTCAACACACTTTTAAAAAGTGATATAAAGTCATTTGAAAAAATGAAAAAAATTATTTAACCTAATCTAACCTACTTAATCCAGTTAATAAAGTTTTTGTTTTATCACTTTCCATGACTTTATATAACTTTTAAAAGATGTGATGAATTATCATTGTGATGATTTATCCAGTCACCGCTCAATTGTTGAGATAATTGGATTTCAAAGTTTACAATACAATACAAGGTAGGGCAAACTTAATGTCATAATGTGAATGTGCTATTTTTTGCAAATGACGTCAAATGTCAATGTGCTTTAACATTTGTATTGTAGATACAGAGAATTAGTTGTCAACAAACAATGGAGCGTTACAAACCAGACGAACGCGGAATTATTGTTACTGCTTATTTGACCAATTTCAGGTCTCTTGTTTTAACGCAGCATAGATTTCGTCGTCGTCCTGCACCGTGTGTCAAATAATTAAAACGTTCGGATGAGCGTCTCGTGAAAGCCTCCAAATAAACTTTCCGTGAAAACAGAGCCCAATTTTCAATAATAATTATTTATTTAATTAACAACTATCACAAAACAATAAACACGACGCTTTTCATCGTTCAAAGTCAAAATTGTACCAACAGCCGTGAAAATAAGCGAATAATTTATGTCTTGGATACAAACCAAAAAGGGAGAATTGAGAAAGGACATACACTGGTCGCTTCCGTAATGCATTGGACATTTATACTTTTCTCCGATACTGATATTTTTGAACTAACTTAAAAACGTACATTTTATCGTTTTTTACCCAATCTGTAAGTGCACAATGAAAATACATATATGGCTAATATATTGTATAGTTATCTCAAAATTGAAAAAAGTTGTGATTTTCATGGTTTTATTCCAACAACAACTGGTATTTAGAAAACGTTTATTCACGTTTATGAGGTAAGTGTTTTACATAATTTATTTACAAAAGTCTTCTTGTTTCACGATAAAATAAACACATCTGTTTGCAAATTTTGCAATTTTCCTCTCCCCCAAAGGATAAGTTTTGCAGTTTACGTTTGGAGGCAGATGCACCCAATGGCATCCGCAATGCAATAAAGTGCATTCAAAGAATTTCGTCCTTCGCCACAAAAATGCATATGGCTTATGCCTCAAGTAGATTCTTCACGGTATAAAAATATGTTTTACATAATACAAATACAATAAAGAAATTTTCCATGTTAAATGTATTAAAGCAGCCAAAAAATACTAAATGGAGCTTTTTGCTCTTCAAGTATTTATGTTTGTGATTTTAACATAAATAGGTACGAAATTAAAAATACATGATAGATTTTAGATTGAACTAATGTTTATAGACCAGGTTTTCATGCATAGCACAAAGAATAACAAATTATTATAATCCATAACTATTAGCCTGAAACACCCGTACAAATTGAAATAATCTTCCGAGAAATAATAAATGTTGACGGCCGGAATTGAACATGCAATCAAAAGACTGCGGGTTCAATTCCTTAAATCAACTGGTTTCGGTTCCGCATGAAATATAGGAAACATAGAAGGGGGAGAGAGAACATCAACTTGGGTGTGGAGGGGGGAGTTATGAAAGAGGGGGTAGGAATGGGTAGAGAGAAAGAATAATAATTATCAATTATTAGTTGTGGGCTGTAATGGATCATTGCAAATATATTGGTATAAATTCCGAATTGCGTACATATTTAAAAAAAATGAATAATACAGAGTTTTTAAAATGATTTCTGTGTCATCCTTTTTCATACAACTCATAAAAATTTATTTTCCCTAATAAATTACAAAGTAATACAGCAGTGTTCTGATTTAATGAAAACGTCAAAGGAAATTCAAAAAAAAAGTTTTATTTCAATATTCTAAAAGGAACATAATATTGGAGTTCTTTGAAGGCCTCTCCGAATGATGTCTATAAAAGGAGTATTTACGTCGATGTCTTTTGTCTCTTTGTGTTATTAGAAAATCTAAAGAGTGTATGTAATTATTTAATTTGTACCATCGTAGGAACACATTGCCTGATGTCGTAATACAAGAATATTGTAAATTGTAATGAGAACTTGAAAAAGAAACTTCGTGTGTTCATAATTTTAGTTTCAATACAATTTTTTAATACATGCTTTAATAGTCCCTCTTGACTAAAAGATTTGTGAAGGTGATATTGGATACTTTTGTACCATAACTACAAGTAACAAACTACTGGCCTTAGTTAGAATAAACATTTGGGTTTCCTAGAAGATAATAATACTATAAAGTCATATTCAACACGTACTCGGTGGTCGAGGGTTCTCTACTAGCAATCCAAAGGTTGTGGGTTTAAATCCCGGAGTGCGCAAGTAAATTTTATTTAATGATTTTGTTTAGTTTCACGACTAATTCTATAAAAATAATATGTAGTGTATTTGTGGCACGTTCCATACAATAACATTATATTCAAATAAATCTAAATTAATGAATTAATGATATGAATCTTGGAAGCAAAAAAAGAATCCACTTTTCGACATCCGATCGATCTGAAACTCTGCAAATCGACTTGTTGTCGATGACAATGCGTTCTATCATCATTGGTGGAAATCACTAACACACAAGTGGATATAAACACATTTCTCTGAAATTGGATGACATTACGGCAGTTAATATACGAAATAAATGTCATTCCTACCCGATCAGCATTTGGCGAGGTTGTTGGAATTGTCGAATCTAGTTCCTGGGTAGAAAAGTTCAATACTCAGTCAAACAAAAAAAACTGGTCAATTAAAAAAAATATATTATTTAATAGTTTGGACCTCCCCTTGGGTTTTAAAGTTTTCACCTTTCGACGGCTGAATTAATTTTGGCTGTAGAAAAACACAAACTTGGCCTGTACAACATATTTAGTAAGATATTTTTTCTGGATTATATACTTACAAACTTATTTATAAAGAAAGCGTTATCTGGAAGAAATGTTGCTGTACTGTTCCCAAACTAAAGCTACGCAAAGTCTAGTTAACTATTTGTAATTACAATATTATGTAACTAGTTAGAGAATCAAGTATTAACGAAAACAATGAATAATTCAATAACTCCCTGATTTGTGCCGGCGTCAAATCTATGCCGGGAATGTTTTCAAATAGTCTCAGAACAAACACAGATTTCGGGATCAAATTTTGTTTGTACGCAATAATTACATTACGAAGTTTTGTCAAAAGATTTTGCCGTATTACAGGAAACCCAATTTACCTCGCAAACTTCGTTCTTAGTTGCCTCCGCGAGCTCGACAAATTAATAATGGATATTGGTTCTACTAATCTGATGAGATCTTTCTCGGGATCTGGATTCTGGAGGCTGTAGAAACAAGGGTCCCTACACTTCAGATCATCCTATTAATAAAGTAAAGGAATAAATGCCACGGCTACTACTGGGGATCTGGTAAGTGGGTAGGCATTAAGCTAAGATTTACCAGTAATTCAATTTCTACCAAACTAGAATCTTCAGGGGATAACTTTGTCAAAGGGTGCGGTTTGCGTCTTGACTAATTGTCTTTAAAGGGAATGAGAAAGAAAATTCTTAATTATGTGTTACTTTTTAATGGATTGGTTACCAACATTTTTAAAATTATGTTAAATATGTTGACATTTCTTTTGTAACTGTATACATCTTTTTCAGTGGAACAGCTTAAAATGTGAGGCGACTCACATTCTTTATGACAGAACAAGTGAAAATTTTAAAAAACTTTTCTGAAAATCAATTATTTTCGTTAGAAAAAAGTCACACCTATTTTTATTTTTATTTTTATGCGTCTTGTTCTTTTTCGATTTTCATTTAAATTTGTTAGTATTATCATCTTCTTCAATGATATTTTACATGAGTATAACTTTAAAAGTTATTAAAACGGAAAATTTGAAAAAATAAATTTTAATTTTAGACGTTGGGATTTGGAACAATATTAACCTTTGCTATTGTATTGACTGCACCCAACCCTCGGACAGTTCATGTACTTATATATTAAACTAACGTTAAATTGCATGACAAGTACCTGAAGGATTCAAAGGTTTGCTTAGAATTTGAAAAGGTCTGCATAGGCCAAACAGAACGGACAAAAAGCAAAACGGTTACAGAACATGTATAGCCATGAAAACCCGGCCATCTGAACAAATCCTAGCTATTCGAGCATCTCTTAAATCCTGACAATTTCTTTGGATTTCAGCTTAAAGCACCGCGAACCCAAAATCAATCAAACTAACCATATAGTAGAGGCGATTGAAATTTATAAGCACCCGATTTACATTAATAAGAACCACGGGTTTGTACTCAACACTTGGTACCGGGTTTTGAAGGGTCAAGAATCTATTAAACAGGATTTACTTGACTATCAACGATACAGTAATGAATATTCAATTATGCTATAATAGTAATCTGTTTGACATCTAAAGTCTGTTCGATACGTTACGCGAAAGGAAACATGTAATAAAAGTAATTATTTTTGCGTTTTATACAATATATTTGGGTGATAAAGCAATCTTCGTTATAGTCTGTATTCCTCTATTCTATGTGTTTTTGGGTGACCGGATAAATCATCAAAATTTTAATTCATCAAATATTTAAAAAGTTATATAAAGTCATGGAAAGCGATGAAACAAAAACTTTATTAACTGGGTTAAGTAGGTTAATTAAGGTTAGGTTAGGTTAGGTTTAAATTTTTTTATCACTTTTTAAAGGTGTGTTGAATTGTCGATGTGTTGATTTACCATGGAACCGTGTTTTTGATATCGTATGACACAGACATGAAATTTAAAAATATTTAGTCATCTCCACAAAGATAAATATGACTTATTTTAGAGCGGGAGCCACGGTATCAGCTTAATATTTTCTAACAGCTAAAAGAGTCCACTCAATTGAACGGGAGCCGCGAGTTTTCAGAGCGTATGAGAATACTATGCCCGCCAGATACGACTCGTTCGTTCCTGCTCCCCCAGTACAGTTCCCCCGCTACGGCCCCCCTGATAAAGCTGAACACCCAGCATGTGAATGATCGTATGATTTTTGGTGCCGATTCGTGCCACGAGAAAAATAAGGTGCTAGGTATTCAGTATCTGTAGGTACATATATGTACAAAATGTCAGACACCGGTCACGTCTCTGTTTATGTAATAACAATTAATACTTTGATAACTTTAATGGTGCTATTTTTATAAAATATCTCCTGAAAAACCGTTCAATTGAGGCATCATACTGTTTACCGGGAGTCGTACGAATCCGGCTCATCAAAAAGAAGTAGCACAATTGTTCGGCCCGCTCGTGAATGACGCATTGCTAATCTCGATGCTACGGAGGTCGTTTAAGGTTATACTTTTTAATTAATTTATTCAAATAAAATCACTTTGTATGCACCACTTTTAGGGCATATAATCTATTGTTATTTCCAACAATTACTTCCTACCTTTCTGTCCTTGTAACCTTGTCACCAGAAAACGGGAAGTACCACCAGTACAATTTTTGCACCGCCTCTGATAGCAGGTTGTATGGTTGCAATTCCAGGCAATATGCCGTGGATGTTTTCTTACATGCTGGTAGAAAGAGGGAACATTAAAGACACCAGAGGGTAGGACTAGGTAGAACTTTCATTATTCTGGTGGCATCGTCTCATAGTTCCATTTCGTTCCCCTTCCAATATTCTAATCGTATATTTTATAAAGAAACTCGCGGCCGGAAATATTTTCCGGTATATTTCCAAAAGCTATCGAAACAACCAGTATTTAATAAAAATAATCAACGATTCGAAAGTAATATTTTCTGCGTTGGGATAAAGCGTGAAAATCCTGACGAAAAAACCATTGGTTTTGAAACGTATTGACTATTTTGTTTAAAGAGTAGTGTGTATATAAATTGATTTGTTTCATTAAATTAAAATGACACCATAAAGTGAAATTGTGATTATTGAAAAAATTCTTTTACTAAAAATTACATGCCATTAGTTCTGCATAATTTGAATTGAAAATTTATTATGCTATATAATACATTACAATATCAAAAGTTTGAGAGCAGAAAGTGGTTCGTTTTATATTTTAACTTCTTTAATTCAGAGGATTCCACAGAAAAGGTTAAAAATGCTGTTAAAATATCTCCGTATTGCTGATTAATATTTTACAGAGACATTTTCGGAACGTTTTTTAACTTCCTTGATATCACCTCATTATTGGGATTGAACGAAATCTTTTCAAAAGCAAAAATTCTTATTTCTTTGTAATATTATTCGCACAATCCTACAAGAAGAGCTTACAGGTCTAAAATATTTTTCACATTAGTTCCATACAAGAGGCCATGCGAATAATAAATCTTTGGGGATGTTGTGTAAAGTGTATTTTTAACTAGAAGGTATGAGAGGGTGATAGAAATCTCGGGGTCAGTGTTTCCAGGAGCAACGGACGTTTAAATGCATCATCTGCGGTGCGAGGCAATGGGTTGAGAGAGTCCTGCTGGAGAAGTAAAAAAATCACCTTCAACCAGTCTCTCCAAATCCGGGCCGCTACACAGTAGGTGGCAGGCGCATCCACCACCAAGACCTAGACAATCTTCACCTCATGAATCCGGGAACCACTGATATGTCACCAAACGTAGCGAATTACTTGGGGTGACCTATGGCAAAGGTGTTGGTTATCCAATGAATGATTCCCGGGACGGCGGTACCCGTACCCGCCTTCCGAAAACGACGAAGGCTTCGATCCGATCATTCACTCAAAAAAAAATCAAAATAATTTTTTTTATTACCATCAAATTTAATTCCTAGAACTCCATTTTAACTTATAGATATTCAATAATATATTATGATGATTCAATTTACAACAAAAAAGCAGTTTGTTCATAAAAAAAGTTCTCCTGTGTAATTATTATTACGCGTGAAAGCTGTATCGCCTTCTGAAGGTATTATCAAACTATGGTGAAGCCACTTACAGACGATATATTTATATTACTTCCTTATAGGTAATTATAATGAAAACCAAATTGATTTCATTGATACGTTAAAAGCAGAAATTCGTTGGTATAAATATGTGACTGTAGTGGTACGCCACTAATCGAGTCGAACGGTATTAAGTAGGTACTACTTAGTACAGCGCCAAGGTACCTAGGCCGTCATAGAACATACTGGAAATTTCGGCCGTTGCTCAGCGTTACGGGTGGCAATGTTTGTAGCCATAGCAACTAGAATGTTTGGGAACGTTCCTAGATGCAAGTTGAATCGTATAAGCGCCTTATATGGAAGGTACTCAGTCAGTCTACCGCGCTACGTTTTAACGCGCTAATCAAAATAACTTAAAAACGCCGCGATTACTTAAATAATCCTTATTGTAATAAATCTATCATAAAACAATATCTGGTTTACTTTTAACACCAAACACATCTTCAACCTTCGCAACAAGATTAATTAAATTTTAAATAAAATCAGCCCATTACAGTTTCAAAAAAATCACTGAGTACAGCGTTTTATTCCCGACGTAATCGCAAAAGGATCTTACAATGATAGAGTGCATTTCCCTTCATTACGTCACGTTCCTCGTGAAACATAATTCATTCAAATGTGTATGTAAATTGCCTGGGCAATTCTTTTCAAAGCGACACGTGATGGCGTGATTAATAGAGCCAGCCATTTCACATTCCTAAAAAACCAACGTGTAACTTTTTAAATGTTAAACCCTACAGATTCGTTGGAATAACTATTTTCAACCGCGTTCAAAATGTGGAAAGGAATTTTATTTAACGTGTATTATAAAAAATACAAATGTTAAAAAGAGGTTTCTTAAATTACTGATAAATCATTTTTTGTCATAGGAAGAACGGCCGCGCAGCCTTTTTCAAAAAATTGTTTTGAGGTCGAAATTCCCAACCAAACCTAAAAGTTATTTTTTTTAAATTAAAAGGTGTATAAAATAATTAGTACGAATTAATATTGGTTTATTTATCTGTGTATCAAATTATAAAACACAGTTCGTTAAAATATTTAATTTTTCATTATTTTAGAATAAACGTTGGCAATTATCAATATTAAAAAAATAAATTTGCTCTATTAAATATTCAAATAAGATTGTATCCGTATAAATATAATTGTTTGTTTGTTTGTTTGTCCTCTATAGACTCAAAAACTACTGAACCGATTTTGCTGTAAATTTAAAAATTTATTTTTATTATTCCCAGTAGTGTTTGGAGATTAGTTTGAATAGTAGAGAAAGTCGGAGACGCCTGGGGAAGATTTCGCATCATCTCTACACTGGAACGAGATACTGAGACGAATAAAATTCGATATAATATAGTTTTTTAATAGTAACAATGTGATGTACAGAAGTGAATGATAGAAAAAGCCAGGGACGCACAAGGAAGACTTAACGAATCATATTTGCACTGGAATGATATTGTTGAGAATGTTGAGAAAATGTTATGTTTTTAGTGGTATCAATGTGATATACAGTAGTGAATGGTGGAAGTCGAGCACGCTCAAGAAAGATGTGGAGTGAACAAGTGAAACAAAAACTTATAAAAAATAAAGTTTTCAATTATTTACAATTATATTTTCTCCATCTGTAAAAATAGACCAAGTTTTAGACAGATTTTATTTTCAGTTATGCAATTTGGAATATATCTTACGGGAGCACCCTTATTAATTTAATTGAAGCAGGGGAACATTGAAGGAGGTGGGAAAAGAAGATGGTAAGAAGGTACCTGGCTATTCAGATTCAGTAACTTAAAACGGAAAAACCATTTGAAGCAACCATACCGCGAAATTCTTTATTTTATTTTGTAAAGTGAATATTGCACAAGAGTCCCAACTGCTCTCAACCGTCTGTAGCCAGTGAGATTACGGCATCCCCAACTGGGGTATGTTGTGATGTTGAAAGTAATGGGGAGGGGAAGGAGATGATAAAAAGGAAGGTGGGGAAGTACCATGCTTTCTGACAGGGCGACATTGAGAGTTTATTTATTATTTTAAAATAATTAATTCAAAATAATGAAATTAAATTTATTTGGCACGTCATCCGGATTGCTGGTCAAGAACCCTTACTTCCTGACCACGGAGGCCTCTACTCTCCACTAAAAAAAAATCATTTCCTCTTTAATGATCATCATCAATGTATACAGTAACCAAATAATGGGTTAATATGTTTTCACGTACTTGTATATGGATTTTTTTTCCTATTGAACTGATGTTAGCACTAAATGAACCAACAATAATGTTCAACATAAGGTTCTGATATTTTTGCTTTAGTGGATAGTTACACCTTGATGAACGACAAGTACCATCTTATTTAGCAAAAATTGAAAGGTTTTTCGGAATATTGGCAAAAGAAAGAATAAAAAACATAAAGAAACCGCCCAACATACAATAAACACTTACTTACGTAGGTTTGCCAATGTTCCAATGTTTCGTTCTTTAATCTCATCGAGTGAAACCGTCCAAGGGTAGTTTTTTTTACTAAATCATTTGTCATTTCAATTCCTTTCTTCATTTACCGCCTTTCAACAACTTCATAACAGTAGAAATACAGTACAGCGCGATAGCAACATGATTGATGAACTTCGCATACATTCTCCAAAACGCCGGTACTACATTAAGTGAGTTTAATTTGAATGAATGGTCTACGAGTAAATTAATATGCCCGACTTTAAAGTTTGGTTAGAATGAATTCCTGGAACAATTTAATTAAATAAACTTGAACAAACGCATGGTTTGCCGGCAATCCAAAGCATCTATCTCGCAGCCGGCAGATACTTTTACACGGAAATCCACTTTGAGGCATACTTTGCGAAATTTACATCGCCCGCAATATTCATTCCTCTAAACCTTGAAATACGAGCTCCAACAATAGGGCTACAAATTCCCATGATTCATGAAACGATCAAATAATACAATACATTGCCTAATAAGCCAAAATTATATTAATATATATTTTAACATTTTGCTTCGAGGCTTTGAAGGAATTACCAGCAAATTTTCATCATTATAAAATCATTTTGTACAATACGTTGACCTTTAGAGGAAGTAATTTATTGGGTGTATGAATTGGTTTAGAATTGAGAACTTTGAATCAGCCTGAATAACTTTTTCGAGACACTTGTGAACGCTTGATTTTCTGAAAACTTAGGTACTCAATCGATAGCCAATCATGGGATATACTTTTACTAAGAAAACCGTTGAGCAGTGAAGCATATATAGAATACTACATTGGTGATAGAATACTTCAATTATTTAATATGAAAACTTCATTCGTTATTTGAATTATCAAGAGATTATTTACAAACTATCGATTTATAAAAACCATCCACGCCACCTTTTTATATGACAATAAATAGGTTATGGATAGAAAAACCCGAATACACGCAATCTGCAGTATTGAAACTGATATGCTGATATTGTTATCTGCTCGGTAACATATTGCTATCGGAAGAAATATTGTCAGGAGGTGTCAATGATAGATAAGCTGCTGAAAGTCCAGTCTGGTTCTTTGGGTAGGATACTTAATCTTTCAGATTTTATCGGTCGGATGAATCAAGTTAAAAACTCGTAGCGCCATGTCGACCCTTTCTACAAGTTTTACTAATTCGGAAGTTTTGTAATTTTGTTTGCAAACTACTTAGAATTTGTTTAAACCATGGTCAACAATTCATTATAGTTTCTGATGTGATTCAATTATTTTTATAATACATACAGCTTACAGAACAATTTAGAGATTTTCACTGTCCGATGGGGAGTTATTGGTTACGGTTTATGAGTAAATTGTATAACAGCCCCTTAGTTCCTCTTTAGATGCCTTTTACTAAGAAATTCACCGACTCAAATATTCCCGAATAAACAGCTCATTCATTCAAAGAAAGGATTTTTTCGCAAACAATATGTTTATTATTTAGTCTAATGATATTGAAAGCAGCCGGGTGACGGGTAGTCGGATTTCGGGTTTCAGTTCGTGTATGACCTGGTACAAAGTACCCGAAGAGCAGGTTTTCGCGACCCGCTCACGAACCAGGTCATTTTTTTATTATTTTTTTTTATTTTTTATTTGGTACATTATTTTGTTACAATTTATGTTTTCCAGTAATGTAGGCCTCACTGGGTGGCTTGCCCGTGCTGAGGCCTTCATTTTATAATATGAAAATCTAATCTACATATTATATTTAAAGAGAAGATAATAAATTTGAAAAGAAAATAATAAATTTAAAATTAAAAATACGAAAAACATAATAATACATTTAAAATTTAAAAATAATATAATGAAAATAATCTTGTGTGTTTGTGAGTGATGTGTGTTTATGTTGGTTTTATTTTTGTGTAGGTTTTATTTTTATTTTATGCTATGAAATTTTGGTAATATTGTCTTTTTTGTTCTTTAATCCATTTTGTAATTTTGTGTGTGAATTTATTTTTATTTTCCTCAATTTTAATTTCAAATTTAACACTGTTGAAAGCTTTTATAGAATTTTTTTTTTTGATATTTTTATAATTTTTTCTTTTATAACTTAAAACTATTGATTGACCCAGCTCTAGTACATGTGCCGAATACTGTATTAAACCAATCCAATTAGGTTTTTTTATTCCTCTGCTATTTCCAAGGGAGGCGTGATTTTTCCTACGCCGAAAGCATAGTTTCGCAAGAAGGCTTTAACGGATTAAACATAATATTGAGTTAGCAGTATAAAGTTTTCATCCGAGAGAAGCCTTTTTGAGGTTAGATAAAATAGGCTTTTATTAAAAACACCCTCTCTACTGGTTTTTAGGGCTATCGAGGTTTAAGTAAAAATAAAGTTTTTCTCAGATAAACCCTAGACTTGTTATTAAAATTATGCAAGGTTTTTGTCGGGCGGGATTAATAAGCTTGTAGTTAATTAGATGTTAATGAAAGGTTTATAATATTCTTACATAGGATTAGGCACCTTTTAAAGAATATTAGACATTATACTGATAAGTTATTGATATTTTATTTTAAAAACGGAAGAGGAAAAAATATCATTATGTTAGAAAATATACATGACAAAGAACTTTTTTTTCGGTTTAATATCTTTTAGTAAAAAAATGCTAATTTTGCGTCTCCACGGTTCCTCACCAACTCTCTATTAAATGAAACTCCTACTTCGACAAAATACTTCGACTTTTAATGTGAAGTGATTGAAAATGGCCTCTTATGTGTTAAATTAGTAGGCTGTTGGAAAAATATGGAACTCGACCTTAAGGTTCTCACCTCATTTATTATAGAATTGGTCTCTAAAATTCTCGACAACTAACGCCATCTATGTGTAATCTAAAAGACTAATATAATGCCATCTATTGTTGATTTCTAATATCAAAGATATAACAGTAAATAAAATTTTGTGACTGATCTTGGTTAAGAATCAAGATATATATATATACAGATTATGTATAGATTTATGTAGTTTAATTAATTTTCACGTTAGCTCTACACAGGAGGCCCTGAAGAAAATAATTTCCCTTGTGGCCTTTATCATCTTATTGGATGCCGTGTGGAGAGTCATTTGAAGGAAATGAAGGAGAGTAGGTTCTGAGAAAGAAATGGAGTGTCGGGCGTATAAATCTATCCCTTCAATTGCAGTGCAAGGAGATGGGTCGAAAGAACCCAGCCAATGTGGTCAAAAGGCCTGCGTCAATCAGTCTCTATCAATCCGGCCTGCCTGGGCAGACGAATCCACCGCCCAGACCTAGACAAACCTCCTCCTATGAATCTAGACACTACTGCTAAGTCACCAAACATAACGAACTACTTACAACCAATAATGGCAGCCACACCCGCCTCCCAAATTCAGTATCCTATAATAATAATAATTGTAAAAATCACCTCAAGGGGACGGTTAGTTAGATATTAGCATACTGCGTTAGAATAATGTGAAAATAAATAGTAATTATGAATCCAACTGCTAATTCTAAGTAAGAACCCACTAAAACTTTTCTACAGCCATAAATCATTAAATTTCGAACCGTTTAATAATAATTATTGCCTAAGCGCTGGCCGTTACAAAAGACTCGAAGGCCTATTGTTCAGGCGGACGATCGGACGATTCTTCGCAAGTAAATATAAGGGAATAGGGACTAAATTCTTTCCTATCATTTGAATGTGGTTCTATAGAACAAAAATGAAAGAGACGTCCTTAACATTTTTGAAGGTAACTGTTCAATATAATGTGTTTTCTTATCGAAAACTAACACATTTGTTAAAATTCAAGGTCGATTCAGTAAAGAAAAACACATTTCGATTTAAATATTCGTGTGATTTTATTTACAATAAAATAATTTACATAATAACTTTGCTTTTTTTTAGCCTCTACCCAGATAAAGGACGGCTCGGCGTCCCTACTAATTCTGAATGAACTGTCCTGTTCCGCGTTCAAAAATAGAAGAAGTGGTTTTTAATGAACTAATTGTATTTATAAAAAAATTATTATCCTCCCTTATAAGTAAAGAAACTGTTTTATCATATACTCAATGAAACACGACCAAAACCCGAATATATCATAAGATTTACAACATAGAGGGCAATATACGAGTCACTTTTAAGCTTATTTGCTTTTTCAATAACATTACTGGTTATGTTTTTTGAAAAACGCAGCTTCGAGTGCTTTTTCATAGATAATAGAAACAGAGGGAGGTATTGCATGGAAGCGTGCCGACTGTCGCTGAGCTATGACCTAACTGCACGGACCATCAAAGCAACAAAACAACATAAAGGTTATACGTTTGATGTGTGGATAGAAACGAAGATGCATTTTGCAGTAGGGTAAGTAAACCATGTTGTCGACACTCGTGCGCGTAACTCTTCAATAATAATGGTTCATATCTTTTGTTTCTATTAGTCATTGGTTATATTGACGCATTTAACTTGAAGTTGAACAGTTTCAATTCAGATATCGAGATTTTTAGCATCAATAAAGCTGCCTTTAAAAGGTAAACTCTCGTATAGTTAATACACACTGTTTATATTTATTCTTTAAATTTATTTAAAAACGAACTAAAATGAACAATTTTGTAATATTTTTAAAATATTAAAATGAATTATTTTGTTTTATTATAAACGAATTAGACACGATGTATTTCAATTTTATCAATTTAAATTTGATTTTTAGCCGAAACGGTTTCAATGAAATTGCCAGAGTTTTTTTATCATTACTAAGTACCTACCTAGTTACAAAGATTTTTTTCATTACTATGTACCTACCTAGTTACGAAATTTCCGCTTCCGAATTTTTAGAGAATTTTTTTTACAATTTCATTCAGCAGTAAATGACGGGTTCACAAATTTATTCGACAGACAAAATTTCAAAGCTTTCACTACGGGTAATAATTCCAGGTATTCCAAATCGCTCCCAACTAATAATTATTTTCACACATGGAATATTCTTAACAAGCCTTTTCCTGTTCAGGCTTTCACGTATGTTAAAGCAAACACCTTTCAACTTACAAAAAAATTATCACTATTTATTCTTTGAAGAAGGCACGTGTAGAGTTGATACCTTTTTGAAGTTATTATTTCCCTCGCACTTTGTTAGGAAGAGAGTTTAATTACATGACCGGCGTAGAATAAACGTCTTCCGTTTGTGTGTTCTGCGGGAATAGGGACGGTCATTAATCATAGCCAGGAACAAGGAATGCCAGTCAGCACCTCTAGTCTCTAGTCTCCCGGCCGCCAAAAAGCCTGGAATACCTTGCTGTAATTTGTATTGTTCGCTGTTTCACCTATTATGGCATATGCAGAAGGTTTCCGCCAATAAGACAGAGCCAGTATTATTAGAAATTCGTGTTTAATAAACGGGCGTTTAGCTTTGAAGGTTCGATGACCTTTGTGGCAAAGCTGTTAGCTGCACAAAAATGGAATAAAAAGTGGTAGCGAGTTAAAAAATATCTTTTTAAGTGCATTCAAGTAAATGTTAACCCGGAGCGATAATTTGTTCGCTTTTGGGAACATTTAATGTCTTCCTAACTGTTGTGATATAGTGTTGAGAAATATGATCTAATTCGTGTTAGAAAGAAAAAACTCCCAGCTTTATATTCAAATCTAAAAGTTAACCGCCGAAGAAATAAAATGTGCACCTTTTAGAAACAAAAGGTAAGGACCGCGATTTGAAAATAAACTAAGTAGGCGAACTAACAATACATTATTTTTAAATTGTGGTTTAATTTTTTTTGGAATAATTTAGTAAGTAAAACCTCAAATTGTAATTTGAGGTTTAAGAAATATGTTTGAATTGAAGACAATATTATTTTCAAATGAATATTCGAAACAGAATAATCAGAAAAAGATACGGTCGCATCTAGAACTAGGAAGGAAATCGGGTCCTATTAGCTTAGTTGGTAGAGCAGCGCGAAAGTGTTCAATATTACAGACAGACCCGAAAAACAAAAACTGAGTACCTATGTACGATTTTGAATAATCATTATGGTTTTTATTATTCAACAGCGTACCGAAAGATTTAGTAAAGAATTTAGTTTGTTGGTTTAGTCCAGCGGATGTGTGAATTCTGACAATTTTGATAATGACTGTTCTAAAGATTTGATTTGGTCTGACAGAAATTAACATTTTCATCGTTATTATTTATTTTGGGTGAAATACTTTTACAACAAAGATTTTTAAATCCATCGATATAAAATAACAACAGATTAGCCTTCTTTCACCCAATTTCATTCTAAAAATAACATAAAAAACATTTATTTATAAATAATAAAAAAAACTAGTGAGCGTATTTTATCACCTTAGTATAAAAGTTAAAAGAATAGAATAAAAGTTTTTGAAGTGAAACTTCTTTACGCGCGTCATGCATTTTCGAGGACCGGAGTAAGACCGACTCATGACCGTCACGAAAAACCGTGATCATTTCGCTATAGGAGCCTAGCTAATATTATATACCTAGTTTAGGTTACTCTCCAAACTCAGCTTCGCGGTCTAGAGGCAAAGCACCCGACTGTCGTCGTGAAGAACCGAGGTTTGATTCCCGCTTTGACTATTTTTTTTATCTTTTTGTGATTTTTTTAATACGAGGAAAAGTGATAAAATGCTCTCGTGCTGCGACTTTTAGATATTTTTACTATATGATATTTTGGTCGAAATAAAGCTTACAAATCGAGCCGGTAGAGTCGCTCGGTATTTTGATTTATTATTTTTATTTTGAATCATTAAAATTACTAATCAAGGCCGATAACGCGACTAATTACCCTCTCAGACGTGCGTGACAAGTTTTTTTAGTAAAAAACACAGCCGTAAGTGAGTTTTTAAAAATTAAGAAAGGTTTTTCAAATTCAGACTTCATACGGGTATGAGACTGTTAAAACACGATAGATCTTTTCCAAAACGGACAAATATACAGAAATATTTTGAAAAACGACAGATATGACTTCACACTGCCGATATATCTTCGATTTGACCCTATATAAAGCGTAAACGAGACGTTATGTGATATTATTCATTGAAAACGGAAATTTGCGCGGGAAAAGTCAATTGAGGAGTACACGTTGTAAACGCGGTTCTCGTCGCGCGAGAGAACTCTCCTCGCGGTCTAGAGGCAGAGCGTTCGACACTCGTTATGCAGGACCCGGGTTCGAATCCCATATTTTTATAACTTTTATTTTTTTTTATCATACAGGGTGTATCGGCACTAACCCGACAAACTTTAACCAGCTATTCCTTAGCACATTTGGAGTAAAAAATGTTATGTACACTTTGCTGTCCGGTAACATTTTTTTTCTTTTAAAAACAAAAAATAAATAAAATTTCCACACTCCGCTACTGCCCACAGTATAGGGGTAAAATAATTGGCAACGCCGCGCTACTGTCATCTCTTTCACACATATTCTGTCTCAAGTCCCGTGTGGTTCCCGCCACCCCGTCTCGTATCAGTGGTCAGTGCTGTTTTGAGAGTTCGCATGTCATCAAGTTTCTAGTTTCGTTTTTGTTTTGTTATCTAAGTTTTTACTGTTGAAATATGCCCCTCAATTATCCACCTGCCGAGCAAGCAGATATTGTTTTTGTTTATGGATTTTGCAATGGAAATTCACGAGCAGCCGTAAGGGAGTATCGCATGAGGTTTCCTGGAAGACGCGTCCCACACCATGCTACCTTTGTCCAGGTTTGTACCCTATCAATTGTTTATTGAAACTATTTACATTCATTGATAATGCCAAAAAGCGCTTTTGAAATTTAAACTGGGAACATTAAAAACATAACAAGGGGCCACCAACTTTAAAAATGTAAATTGTACTTTAGGTGATTTGTGTTCAGTGGTCACTAAACGGCGTTTTAAAAAGTTAATTAATTTTAATCTCTAATAAATGCATCATTCACTGCAATTGAATTCACTCCCTTTCTCACCATGGGATTATTTAAATTACTTGAATTCAATTTCACCCCTGTGAATCCAAGATATCAACCGTACCTAGTTAAGAAAATTATAATTTAAAACACTTTGTTATACATTTTACTATAAAAAAATGAAATAAATGAAGAGAAAACGTAAGTTTTCTGATATGTGCCTAAAATAAGTGTTCTTTAAAAATAAAATGAGTGAAAAAGCCCGCGATTGTTTATTTGACATTATTACTGAGCTGAATAATAAAAGCAGTTGTTATTTGTTGTTTTGTTTCAGATGTATCAACAATTGCGTGACTGTGGCATCGGACGGATTGAAGGCGCCGGCGGAGGACACAACATCGTTCCTGTGGCAGTTGAGGAGAGAATCCTGAACTTAATTACCGAAGACCCCACGCTGTCCGTGCGTCGGGTCGCTCTGATGATAGGACACAGGGAACACATGGCGGTATGGAGAGTTCTGAAGAAGCACGGGCTCAAACCTTTTCACTATAGGCGCTGCCAAGGCCTCATGGAGAATGACCACTTTTCCAGAGTCGTGTACTGCAGAAGAATGCTGCATAATGTCATAAGAGATGCAGACTTCATGAAAAACATATTGTTTACCGACGAAGCACAGTTCACTAAAACAGGAGTGCTAAATGTGCACAACTTGCACCATTGGGCTGAACAAAACCCCAAGCTTGTTCGGGAGTCGTCGAGCCAGGACAGATTTTCCATCAACATGTGGGCAGGAATCCTGGGAAATCAAATACTCGGTCCAATCGAGTTGCCTCCCAGACTAAATGGACCGATGTATTTGGAGTTCTTACAAGTGCAACTGGGCGAGATTCTGGAAGATGTGAACCTCGAATTACTACGGAGAATGTGGTTCCAGCACGATGGAGCCCCACCACACTATTCGATTGCCGTGCGGAACTACTTGGATGTCGAGTTTCCTGGTCGTTGGATAGGCCGTGGAAGTCCGGCCATTGCTTGGCCACCAAGATCACCCGACCTGACCCCCCTGGATTACTACCTGTGGGGGGCTCTCAAGGAAAAAGTGTATGCTAAGCCAATAGCCTCAAGAGAGCAACTGCTCGAACGAGTGATGGAAGCCGCTGCAGAAATTAAAGCAAATCCTGCAAACTTAAATAATCAAAATATAACAAGACTACACGCTTGCATCGAAAATAATGGTAGTCACTTCGAACAAATGCTCCAATAAAAAAATTAACATAAACTACATGTCCGCATTTTCATTTATTATTTATTGGTAAAATTCTCACAATGTCATTCATTTACACATCAATATTACCTACATATCAATATTTAATAAAATCTGTAGAAGAGTATGCCCGTCGGCATTCAACAAGTTTTTCGACAAGTGTGTCGAAAAGCGTCTTCTCTCTTTCCTACACACTAAATATTAATGGTTAAAAATGAGACGACTGATGCTTGTAAGCGCGCCAATACGTAAAAACAACGAAACTCGAATAAGAATTGCCAGGTGGGTTTTTTAATCGCTTTAATCTGACTTTAAACAATAATTAAACACGTAAAAATTATTTAATATAATATTACAGTACAGTACTTTGAACCTTCGCAATAAATTTATTTGATTTTAAGTTTAGTTTGTAGAACTCCATTTCAATTTAGAGATTTTTTTTATTTTAACAGTCTTATTAAAAAATTTATAAAAACAGTGTGTTTATAAACAAGTTCTGCTAGTTGTAATTATTATTACGCGTGACAGCTGTTTCACCTTCTGACGGCATTATCAAACTTTGGTAAAGCCACTTACAGACGACGTAAGTGATAACTTTCTTTTTTTATTATTCTGGCTTTATTGATTTCCGAGTAAATTGTCGTAAATTATTATTTGCTAATCCCAATATTATTTGCTAATGCTAATAATTAAGTGAAATTTTAAACAATGCAATAATAGGATTATTGCATTGTTAATTTCACTTAATGTCGTTGGTATTTCCAACTGATGACTCAGGGGTTTATTTCCCTGAATAATTAAGTATTTTGGGGTCTAATTATTATGCATTTCATTACATCCGATAATTTAAACAATTTTTATGTTGAATTGGGGTAAGTTTTATGGCTAAGGGAAGGAGTGGAAGGTGAGGAAGTACCTGGATATTCAGATCTGGTCACCAAATACGGCTAGTCATTTCAAGCAACGTTTAAATTCTAAACCTGGATATTCAGATCTGGTCACCAAATACGGCTAGTCATTTCAAGCAACGTTTAAATTCTGAACCTGGATATTCAGATCTGGTCACCAAATACGGCTAGTCATTTCAAGTAACGTTTAAATTCTAAACCTGGATATTCAGATCTGGTCACCAAATACGGCTAGTCATTTCAAGCAACGTTTAAATTCTGAACCTGGATATTCAGATCTGGTCACCAAATACGGCTAGTCATTTCAAGCAACGTTTAAATTCTAAACCTGGATATTCAGATCTGGTCACCAAATACGGCTAGTCATTTCAAGCAACGTTTAAATTCTGAACCTGGATATTCAGATCTGGTCACCAAATACGGCTAGTCATTTCAAGCAACGTTTAAATTCTAAACCTGGATATTCAGATCTGGTCACCAAATACGGCTAGTCATTTCAAGCAACGTTTAAATTCTGAACCTGGATATTCAGATCTGGTCACCAAATACGGCTAGTCATTTCAAGCAACGTTTAAATTCTGAATTAATTAATCAATTACGAAAAAGCGTGGGGTTAAGAATATTTTTTTTAAATTATAGTTGTAATTTATTGTCGATTTTTTAAAAAAATTGCGATATTTTAAATAAAATTTAATAATTATTGTTTAAATAAATTAGCAATCTGGCAGCATTCATTTGCAGGTGGTCAATCCAATGCAGTCATGACGTTTGTGTGAGTGCTTTCCTTTGTCTCAGTGTGTTGCGCAGCAGTTTTATATGAACCGTTTTTTGATTCATCGGGATTGTTTTTAAAACTATACATTCTTTGTACCTTCAAATTAGTGGAAATAAACTTAAGTGTGTCAAGCTGCTCGTTATATTCCGGTAATTCTGGAAGGCTTTTAACATAAGCAATAATATTCATAAATCACATTCCGCGAAGTTGTAAATAACTAAATTTATTAAAAAATATACGTTGTAGGATAGCCTAGCAAGTAACATTTTGACAGAGCACTTACGGTGATTTAAAAAACAACGGCGCTGTTCAAATAATCCAATTATTATTATTGATAAGTACCTAAGTGAGGAAAATTGTTTTTAAAAGTGCTCAGAATTATTGGACTTCGATTATAAATTCAGGAAATCTACTAATTAGTTTCTTAGTTTCAAAATTAGACTATTTAATACGTGAAACGCGTAAGAGGTGAAACCAAAGCATTCCAGAGGTGAAACAATTTAGATACAAAAATAAAACTGATGTGTACAATACAAGAAGACAATCAGTGATTCGCACACGAAAAATGTGAATAATCATTATTGTTAAATAAAATATTTCTTTTCTGGTACTGGATTATGTAATACGGGCTTCGTTCGCAGCAACACGCGAGAGTTGCGATGTTGCTTTCAAATTTTGACAAAGGATAAAACAGTGGTGACATGTGGTGAAAATATGTTTAATTAATTTTTTATTAAAAAAAAACGTTACCGGACAGCAAAGTGCACATAACATTTTTTACTCCAAATGTGCTAAGGAATAGCTGGTTAAAGTTTGTCGGGTTAGTGCCGATACACCCTGTATACTACTTATAAATATGTCAATAGACAGAAAAAAGAGAGAATGAAATGAAAAGAGAGAGAGAAGAATACTAAAAGTTTCACTTCCGTCGTGCGTAGGCTTGCCACACACTGTATTTTTTGTTTGTTTTGTATTAAATTCAAAATCCACACGCCCTGCGTAGATAATATTACTTGATCGATGGTTAAAGCTTAGTCCTAATTCAATTAAGATTTCAAAAATACTGTTTATGAATATACCTTATCCTTGCCATTATTTAAACCGCACAATGTGATAATTCATTATTGTGACGCAGAAAGCAAATGTTCAAAGTAAAATGTATTTTATTTTCAATTTTTTTCATTCCAATTCATAAAAACTGGCTCAATAAATTATTCAAAAGAGTGATTGATTTTTATGCTTCAAAACATCAACACGGAATGTTAAGAATTTTATTCGGGTTAATTATTAAGCCCAGCTACTGTGCGTGATAATATAACGTAAGCAAATACAAAAGCATGTAGTTTGTATCGATTTACGGTTCATTGATATTTATATCAACGCCAACGAGTATTTATAATACGCTGAAGTAACGGTGACCGGATCAATCATCACAATGGTAATTCATAACATATTTAAAAAGTTATATAAAGTCATGGAAATTGATAAAAAAAAACTTTATTAACTGAAATAAGTAGGTTAGGTTAGGTTAGATAAGGTTAGGTTAGGTGAAGTTTCTATTTTTTTTTTCATCGTTTCTAATATATATATATTATATCACTTTTTAAAAGTGTGTTGAATTGTCACTGTGTTGAGTTATCATGGAACCGAAGTAACACTTATCCATGAATATACCCGAGCAAGGTAAGATTTGAGATTTTCACAGATCAAAGTATTATATTAATTTATTTTTGGGGTACTATGCTGTTTTTTGCTACTTCCTTTTATAGCCAACGTTTCGGACAGCATTACATTGTCCATTATCAGGGCAGGTGTGTAAATATAGCGTCTGCTTATGTATGTTGATGTGATACCTTGTTGTGTTGCTAACTCCATTACTCCAATTTTTTATTAGCTGGTATTACAGAAAATTTTGAAAATAGTTTTCTGCGTTTAGTTTTGGTGTATTCGTCAATTACCGGATTCCAAGAACTAATGAGCTTAGACCTGTCGCCTGTATTAATAGATTAGTAATAATTTTACCTTTCCAGAACTTCAACTTCAAGTTGGTTTGGTAGCTCCAACTCTCTCGACCCATCGCCTATCACGGCAGTGGGAGGGATATATTCATATGTCCATCACTCCTGGACTCACTGATTCCTTGATTCCTACCCAACATCATAATTTTACCTTTCCAGAACTTCCTCTCCTTCCTTTCCCTAAAAAAGACCCTCCACACAGCATCCCAAAAGTGAACCTCCCAAAATATGACATAAGCCCTGATGGAAATAATTTTCCTCTTGGTGTCCTATGTAGGGTTAATCTAAAAAATATATCCACGACACATAACTATTATGCCGACAAGTTCAATAACTGTCTTTGGTCTCAACCATAGACATATGAATATTAGTAGACCTGCCCTAAGTGATTAAAAGCGTATTATCCCCACTCCCCATACCGGTTCCATTGAGCCGGCTGGGCTCGCGTACGGCCTCAAGTGATATTTGAAAACGTGACGTCATCATTCTTGTGCGAACTATGGTCGAGGCATCATCGGTTCATTTTACGAAATAACACGGCAAAATGTTTACTTGTACTATGAAAACTGGTAAAAATAGATGCGAAAAAAGAGAATAAACCCAATTGTCGTATTACATTCCATATATAAGCATTATTTTATTTTATTTTAAGCATATTCACATCGTATAATATGAATCAGTTGTTACTATCACATCGAGAAACGTCTGGACGCGAAACACAAAGCTGGTTGGTTGCTGGGAAGTAAATTATGAACATTTATAAAAGTGTCTTAACTAAATACTCTGAAACTAACTACGACTCTGAATATAGAAGCTGCCTTACTTTGCCGAATTTGGACTTCGCAAATTTGTTCATAACGTGGCGAGTAATTTGCGCTCCCATGTAAAAATGTCTATTCATTCAAAGCAGATTTTACTTTTAAGAAGTAAATGGTGATATTATAATGCGAGATGCCTATTTACTGTCAGATTGATTTATTGACGAATCACAGTCATCTTCACTCCCTTCGTTCTTCAACAGTTGATTTTACCCCTCGCCTTTATCTTCTCGTCTATTAATTCCTATGTCTGTGGTCTCAACGCTATTTTTTTATTATTTTTTTAAATTAGGACCACCAAATTACAAATCAGGTTACAAAATAATAACGTTAAGTCCTTTAACTTCATCACCATCACACATCACACGAATTTTATTAAATACATTATAATACCAGTTACTTTAAAAGACAATGCCTACTTTTCAAACTTCTAATGAAAATCAGTTTGATTGACGTTTTATAGATTGTATTAGCGCAATTAGAAAGTCAGACGTCCTTGTTCAATGACGCATAATGTAGTTATGTCAACGTAGAAACTCGGATCTCCATATATAGTGCGTAGAAGTTAGTCATGTTAGTTGTTTGCGGAATTGGAAATGAATCAAGGGCAATTCCAAATGATTGAAATAATTGGGAAAGAAGAAAAAGCAGAAAAATACGTAGTTTTGCAATTACTTTGCTGTTCGGATAAACAAATCTTGTGCCATGTCATTCTGAATTATGACTGACCAGCATCATCTAAGATATTTTAACTCGTGTCCAAATAATACTGTATGATAAAATGTTTTATTTACTCCTCACACCTCAGCCATATTCTTTGTCAGACGATAGGAGTATTTCCGCTTTGCAATAAAATAGAATCCTTCTGAACGTATTCGAAAAATATAATCTGTTTTTTAAAGGTGATAAAATACGCTCACTAGTTTTTTTTATTATTTATAAATAAATGTTTTTTTTGTTATTTTTAGAATGAAATTGGGTGAAAGAAGGCTAATCTCTTGTTATTTTATATCGATGAATTTAAAGATCTTTGTAGTAAAAGTATTTCACCCAAAATAAATAATAACAATGAAAATGTTTATTTCTGTCAGACCAAATCAAATCTTTAGAACAGTAATTATCAAAATTGTCAGAATTCACACATCCGCTGGACTAAACCAACAAACAAAATTCTTTACTAAATCTTTCGGTACGCTGTTGAATAATAAAAACCATAATTATTATTCAAAATCGTACATAGGTACTCAGTTTTTGTTTTTCAGGTCTGCCTGTAATATTGAACACTTTCGCGCTGCTCTACCAACTAAGCTAATAGGACCCGATTTCCTTCCTAGTTCTAAATGCGACCGTATCTTTTTCTGATTATTCTGTTTCAAATATTCGTTTGAAAATCGCTAAAATTGTGTTCAATTCAACCATATTTCTAAAACTTCAAATTACAATTTGAGGTTTTACTCTCTAAGTTATTCCAAAAATAAATACACAAAAATGTTTAAAAAATATCTTGTTAGGTCTCCTACTTAGCTTATAATAAACCGCAAGACATCCTCTTCACTGTGATGAGGGATCCTCTCAATGGAATGGCATTGAACGTAGAATAAGTGGCATGGGTTCAGGTAATAAGATATGGAGTCTATTTCTGTACCACCCCCACTCACCACCACCCAAGTTTACCAACCCACCGTGGTGACCCACGCAACCCGCATCGAAGATTAATCTTTATATTTGACCAGAAATTTTACACGTTTACTAGCAAATACCGTCCTTTCATAAAATACTGTCCTGTAAAATTGACAGAAATCTTTTATAAAATATCCGTGTTGGAACTTTTTCTTTGTGAGCCTGTTTTAAAATATCCTGGATTTACTCATTTTATTTAAAGCAAATTCAAGAAATATTCGGTTTGTAGATATTTTCTTGAAGTTAATAAAACCGGAAATTAATGTTACATTTTGCACTTACTTATAAATACTAAGATAAGAAATGGGGGTAATTAGTGATTAAAACTATCCAATTATGACTGGTAGTTTGATAAACAGTAATCTAAGTACTCACGTTTGTTCATTCTCGATGAACAGTAAGCTAAGTACTCACGTTCGTTCGTGATCGACAAACCGTAAGCTAAGTACTCACATTCGTTCATACTCGATGATTTTACGCTCATTTGAACATGTCTCAAAGTGTGTACCGTCTCGGTCGATGCTTTTTTGTTCGATATCGAGCGAACAGCTCGATGCGAAAAAGATTCAAGGGCCGTTATTCTTGCTCGACGTTCCTCAGAAATTTACAATATGACTGAGCGTCTTGGTGGTATATCTATGGCGTCATGGGTCGAGCTGCTCGAGCGTATGGACGCAACGACGAGTATGGTTCCAAATCAATGTGTTTGATCGAGCCATACCGCCTATACGTGTGCACATAGCTCTAGACTTCGCGTAAAGTATATTACTTCGACCTGAGATGTCATAAGAGGTCGCAACGCTCATGCGCTCGGACGGAATAAAAATATACTATCAAATACGGCTACCATCTTGACATGATAGCTCAGACACGAAACACACAAACAAATTTACAAGGAGGCGAAATGCAAAGTGGTCGAGTTAAAACAGGACTTTGCTCCTCGCAGTCAATTACTTTATGATTTTAATACAATAAAATATGACGTAAACTAACCGTCAGTATTTCATTTACCGTTAACAATGTAATTTTCATAATCTGTCTTTATCCAGTAATTCATAGAATTTAGTATGGAGCCATGTGAAAAATTCAATTTAAACAAATCATTGTTATTTTAACATTATTAAATATTTACCATTATGTTTCACTGATTGGTAGAAATTACTTTGAATTGATAATATTTCACAGTCTCGAAATTAATTGCTGAACTTACACACATACTCCTACATTAAATTCATAAATAATAGGATACATTTATGATGACATTATAGGTCCATCAACCATAGTTGACTTCATCACAGCACACTAATGATTATTTCACAATTCACAATTTCACAATTCAGTATTTATATTGAATTATTTTGGCATGCCAAACATTGTTTCATTTCATAGTCATTCAAATACGGAAGTGTTCACTATTAAAATAGTTTATCTTAATGTCTAATCTTCAGGACTCCATATGAATCCGTGATCAACAATGACAATGTATGCGCTCTTCTAACACAGTGAACATATAAATTTACTGTCCCTTTTCAGCTAGTCACGATATTTAGGCGTAAACGAAAAATCGCCCATGACTATACAGGGAAATTAATATATATGCTTAAATCATTAGGTTAATGGAAATCATATCTATACTGATAAACATACATGTATCATCATCAGCCACTGTCTATATTCTATGTTTATTCCCTCTCTCACTAGTGACAAAATGTAGGCGTAAATAAGATAAAGTATTGTTACTCTCCGATGGTAGCTTATACCGATGCACAAATACCTTCAATGCTAAGCTTTCAGGTGAGTGTTACGACATGACACTAGTCGTTACAAATCATCACGCAAACATGATACTAGATATAAGGAACAATGCTATCGCTATATCGCCAGATTTCATGAGACAGCTCGCAATTCAGATTCCAAACAGAATTGATAAAATGTAAAATAACACGATATTTAATTGTGACAAAAATACATTCAGATACTCGCTTGTTTCTTGATCGTTTTGAGAAATATTACATACCAGGTGACGTGGACCCGGCGTTGTTCGACTTTTTTCTACTTTCTTTAAATATAATATGCATGCATTATATATCTACACAACGACTTCGCAAAAGCCTTTGATTAAGTAGATCCGCTTATTCTCCTAAATAAACTCGACCAATTTGGATTTTCAACGAAACTTCTTTGTATATTTGTAAGTTATTTCGAAAATTGACAACAATACATAACTTATGGTATTTTCCACTCTCACATCACTCACTCTTCACAAACTCTGGAGTTCCACAGGGGTCGAATCTTGGACCCTTACTTTTCTCGCTATTTAGTAACGACATTTACCATTGCATAAAATTCTCTTAGTTGCGGATGACATGAAACTATTCCTTTTAATTAAATCTTTGAAAAATTGCTTGCAGCTACAAGTGATATATATTCTATCGTTCAATGGAGTCAAAAATTGGGATTTAATATAAGATATACTATATTATGTGCTACACCAAGGCAAACAAAAAGATTTACTATAACCACAAAATGTCTTATTCATCTCTTCAGCACATTATTATTTCGAGAAATTTGGGAATCGCATTTGATACGCACCTAACATTTCACGTTCACATAGAAACGACATGCAACAAAGATTTAAGAATGCTAGGATTTGTGCTAAGCAATTCCAGACATTTTTTAGCTCGGCCACGATTCGTGTGCTATACTATAGTTAAGTACGTAGCATTTTGGAAAGTAGTTCTGTATTACCAGTTCTGGGGACCAATGGATTTAACTTACTCTCAGATGATAGAGAAAGTACAAAAGAAGTTTCTGAGATATTTATATCTAAGAGACTTCGGATATTATCCCTGGTTATATCCATCAGTCTTTTTGTCCGGCATGCTGGGTATTAATAGCCTCACCGATAGAAGGAAAACTGCTTTGCTGACAACAGCATATAAACTTCTAAACGGTAACATCTGTATTCCCGATATAATAAAAAAGTGAGTTTTATGTCCCCGACAATTACTCAAGAGCGCGCAGACACAGAACTTTTGTCGTTCCAAAATGCAGAACTAACTTACCACTTGGAAAAATGATTCTGTTACTAAATTACCTGTCCTTTGATATAGATATTTTCCAATTAAATATTCATTAGTTCAAAAACGCGATTAATACTTAATAAAAGTAAAATAAAATGTATATTTATTATTAGTTATGCATAACTGTAAAGAATAGCTCATCTGCAGGTACTGACGACTACCTTTCGGTAGAAATTCTCTAAATGAAAATGAAATTACTTTCAAAATTTGTTGCGTAGTTCAGAATAACTAAGCGCCTCAACAGACATACGCGGATAGCGGATTTGTTTTATACTATTTAGAGATTAGAGATACGCGAAGGTTGCGGACGTATTTAATTATTTAAAATATAGGCACAGGAAGGCTTTGACAGCATATTACATGTTTGGGTTCATTACTAACTTATTCTAAGTCTTACATAATTCTGCTACTTGTTATTATTACCATTATGTTATATATGGAATTACCTACCTAAAGTATTTTTTTGGAAGTTTATTTTTTTTATTTATTACTCTACCTGCTGCTGATGGTTACGTCTGCAAAACATTACTATGTTACTATTGGGAAAATTCAACAGCAGGTCTGTCCAAAACACCAAAGCCGCTGGTCGCATATTTTTGTGCACGGCTGCTTCACTTCTGTCGTTAAAAAACTTGGTAACTAACTTCTATGGTAGCAAAATTTGGATTCAAAAGAAGGCGAGTGAAATTACTACTGTATATAAAACTTTGTCTGTTGCTGTCTTACTCTAACACTACAGAAGTCAAAGTCACAACTTTATTATCCCACAATGAAATTGATGTGTTTTTAATTTCGAAATAAATACATGAAGCTTTTCCAAAAAAAAACGATAAATTCAGCGTTATTAAATTACGCGCCCTTTAGTCCAATAAATCCAGCGGGCCGAGTTAATTTAACATATTGCGGGATAAATTGATGAATCGTAACATCAAAAGCAATCAGCTAAACGGGGGATGAACCAAAAGTTAACAAAGTTGTAGAACCACCCACTTCAAACAGGTCTCCCGAGTTGTAGCGCTGATAGGCCTGAGGAAAGTTCCTCGATCGGATCGCTTAATAAATCTATCGGTGCCGTTTTTCCAGAAACAATAGTTGGAGTGTTTCTATTGGGTGAAATTGATTGATGGTTTTTGTTTGACCGTTGATCGTTGATCGTAATATTTGGTCTATCGAAGGAAAAGTTATATTTAGACAAGCTTTCTTCTCGATGAAACGTTTTAACCTATTATTTGTGTTATAAAATAAATAATTCTCCTACATCATATTCCCAGGGAATATCAAATATTCACAATAACAACACAAAACTTCGAAACTTGTCATATTCCGATAGTGCCGAGTTAAAAAAAGGGCTGATGTACGCATTTTGCATCAATTTTCATTAGCTTTATTAAATAAAGAAAGGGCGATCCAATTCTAGTTTCCTAACTTTTATTTATGAAAAAACATTTAACTTTTTTTATATTTTTTATTTATTAATCGAATAATTGGTATTGTAAGTTAATCATGGAAAACGGTAAAAACATATGGCCACCTTTGGACCTTATGCAGCATTTGATTCATTTGAGATAATTTTCGATGATTTTTTGGTAAGTTTTGAAGCTATCTCGGCTATAAATATATATATATTAACAATTAATTCCTCTAACACACAATACAAAATAGGGAACAAAATCTCATATCTATATTGCCTACACACTCTATAACTCTCTTCCAGATATGTATAAAAACAGCCAGCATAGTTCAAAAATTCAAATTAAGGCCTTAAAAGAATATTTAAAAAAAAACTTATAGAAACGAAAATACGTAATTCTTGTCGTATTGTACTTTGTTTTGTTTCTTTCTCTCTCATTTTCTATCTACTGTATTTGTAATCTAGCAATAGATTATTTTTACCAATGTATTAGTGGATAAGTACCTTCTTCTAAATTCCTACCTTAGCTCTGTGCTTATGTGTATATCCATGTTAGTTTCTTTTTTTATTTCTTCTTGTTTGTTCTACTTAACCTCCCTTTTTTATTTGTGTACTGTTTGGTATGTGAAACTAATGATGCTGATATCAAAATAACAGTTTCATTTTCTTGTGATTAATATGGCTCTTACAATCAAACTTGAATCTATCAAATGGTTAGTTCAGTAGGACGATTATACTGACCATAATCTTCCCCTAACATCGATACACAGTTCGAACAGAATTGTTAGTGCTGTAGAGTAATTGAACAAGTGAGCGATAGTCGAACGATACATTTAGTAAATGTATTGCATTAAACTAAAATTTAATGTGTACAACACGCGTCGTTAATGACAGCTGTCTAATACATAATAAGACAGCTGTTAAATCGTTGATGATTACAGCGTTACCAATATAGGAAACACGAATTGGATAACACTTTACTTTTATTTATCGATCTTGCGATGGTTCATAGGTAGGTTTGAGTATTAAAAATTAACACCATATAATAAATAAATTTCTATTGCTGAGCCAATTTTTGTGAAGTGATGTTAAGAATTTAATTATAATTTTTCACAAATTCGGAATAAATCTATTAAAATGGTGTATAAAAGCTAAGGTAATTTCAGATCTAGAAATAATCCACAGCGTAATGTTGATCAAAACTTTTTGAAAGTTGATGTACCTATCACCAGTGAGTGTGTCTTATTTAGAAAAAATCATAACCATTTTTATACCTACTACCTAGATTAGAATCAAAATTTTAAGCACCTAAGTAGGTACATAGGTCATTTTATTGTTTTTAAAAATAGAGGAACGTTTTTGAATGGAAAAGTAAAACTTTAACTCATTTTTTTTTACTTGTCAACCGATTTAAATATTGAGGATAGCATGGACTATAGACCCACTAAAAACTGGTAAAGGGACTCTGTAAAACATTATTTACAAACTGAATAAAATAATCAAAACGAATCTACCGTTTGTTTATTAATTTATTTAATCACGCCTTGAAAGCTTTCACGTGAGTATATTGTATAGATAAGATGTTCAGGAGAACAATAATAATTTACAATAAACTGAGTTTGAACTATAAAAGGATGAACGATACAAGTTATCATAGAGAGTTTTGTTGTACAAAGAAATTCAATAGTAAATATTTACCTACGACTACCGTTTTTACTACTACAAAAAATTGCCCCTTTAATAACGCCTGCTCGCGTCCCCTTTAGAGTTATATCCCAGTTTTCAAGTAGTTTGTGGGCTACGCTAGGTTTGTATAGACTGGTTTGTGATTTAATTCTACCTAATCCAACCTAACCTAACATGTACGGAATATTTTCTCAAACGGTAGTCGTAGGTAAATAATTACCAATTCAATATTTGCATATAATAAATCAGATACAGAAAAACGTCCCAGGAAAACTCATGCAAAACAAATATATAAAAATCCAAAACTCTTTTCGTAAGCTTTTTATAATCAAAAGTATTTATGTACCACGAAGGGATATTTAATTATTATTTGAGTTAGTTAATATATTACCTGTTTGAGAGATATTATGGTTTAAAATGGTATGCCTTAAATCTATTGTCGAATTCCATATACAGGGTTTTCCAATAAGAGGTGTTATTTTGAATAGCCCGCTATTTCAGTAGATGTTATTTTTGAAGCTGTCACTTTTTGACATTTTACAAGTAGAAACTATGCCATTAATAAAAATGGAACGATACACGCTTCAATAACGCATTGAAATTATTAAAATTCACTTGAGTAAATCAAATACAAATCATCTTGAGTGATGAGGCCCATTTCCACCTCGGTGGCTTCGTCAACAAGCAAAATTGTCGCATCTGGGGCTAGGGAAAACCCAAGAGTTATTGTTGAAAAGCCTTTCTATCCCCAACGTGTGACTTTTTAGTGCGGTTTATGGTCCGGCGGAGTCTTTGGACCTTACTTTTTCGAAAATGAGGCTGGAGCAACAGTTACGGTGAATGGATTGCGCTATCGAGAGATGATTAATGATTTTTTATTGCCAAAATTGGATATTATTGATCTGGACAACGTGACTTTAAAAAAACGTTACTTGCCACACAAGCAACGAAAACATTGATCTTTTACGATTGAATATTAAAATAACACCTCTTATTGGAAAACCCTGTAAAAGCAAAAGGTAGATCACACCCACAACACAAGAGATGTCAAAATGAAGGTCCATTCCAAAAATTAGTAATAAATATGGCCAACGTGTTTTTACTTATATTACGCCTTATATATTTAATAAGATGCCAATGGATGTAAAAAGCGAATAAACCTGCAAAAAATAATTTTAAATAAGCTAAAACCGTGGTTATTGGATCAATATTTTCCAAATTCATATTGTTTACAAATACAAAAGTATCCATTAATTGTATTGTTTGTATGTAATTGTATAAATATGCCTATGAGTGTTTTAAATGTACGGTGTGCCTTTGAGTGTGTGTATGTTTATGAGTATGTGAACTGTCTTATATCTATCTGTCAATATATTGTATGTCTTCATATTGTAGTCCCTTAAAATGTTATTCTTCTGTTTCTATTTGATTGTGGCTTCTCGTTATATGTGTCCCGTTATATAATTGATAATGTGAACATGACCTGCTTACAAACTGCTTTGGCAGTTTAGCGGGTGTTTACATTGAAGAATAAAAAAAGCAGGTGTTTGTATTGAAGACTACAAAATAAGTACTTAAAGTTCTATGAAAGTAGTTACACAGTAATGTAAAGTAGTTTTGTTTATATTTATAAAAACAGGCATGAGTAGTTTGTTGCAAAGCATAAGTAGGTATTTGTGTTCAGCAAACCTTTATTACATCAGATTGGGTGTTTTATAGAACATAGCTAAATTAACAGAGCGATAAAAGGTGAAAGTATGAAAAATGTACCGATTGTGCAAAAGAGTTTGATACGTATATTTTAGTAATATAATAACGTACTTAGTTAAACTAAGTTTGTTATCATTATTATAAAAATGAACATTTAAAGTTTGTTGTTAACAAACCTCTATTATGTCCGATATGGGTATGTTTTTACAAAACATACAAAAAATAATAAAAAGATAAAATGTACATTCAAAATAAATAATCACTTAGTTTTAACTCCTTTTTTATTGTTTACAAAACCATAATTTCGTAAGCAATGCATACTTCATCAGGGTATACTTAATACTGAAAATATTAATGTGATGTATACTTAATACAATTGAAGAAATAAATGGAATTGTTACAAATATTCTAATATTCTGAATTTTAGTTTCATATTCTAACGGGGGTATTTTCGTGAACCGGAATTATATTTCCGTGAAATATTAAAATGATTGATTGGGTTTCCTCAGAGACCTTCGAAGTCTACGGTTTCCGCTTGGAAATGTTACATTATTTAGTTTTTATTATGTGCTAAAGCACTAAAGAGGTGATTTAGTAGGTACTATCTAGGTTAATTGCTTTTCAAATAAGGTTTTTCTCAAAGAAAAAAACTATGAATTTAGCGTTTAACGTGAAAAGGTCAATGTCAACGGGTTTTTTTGTGTCTACCTGCTGCTAACCATCTGGAGCCAGTAAGACTACGGCATCCCCAATTGGGATATGTTGTGAGGCTGACGGTAGAGGAGAGGGGAAGAGGGTGATAGGGAAGAACCTGGATTTTCAGATCTGGTCACCAAACACGGCTTAAGCCATTTCAAGCAATGTTTTCATTCCGATTGGTTGTCCTAAACCAGGACGATACTAAGAATATCTTTCACTGTGGAACATGTCGCAAATTCAACTTATATAATTTAAATGATTAAATTCTGAAAAAACACAATCATGTAAAGTTTACTTGTGCAAGCCGGGATTTGAACCAGCAACCTTCGGATCGCCAGTCGAAAACCTTACCCCTCAATGACGGAGGTCGTCAACTTATACTTGTATATACTTTTTTAAAATTATAAATAATTAGTTAGATGTTCCAGGAAAAAATATGAAATTTTAATATTAATTTAATGAAAAACTCAGCATGGGAGATCCCAGGGTGGATATCATTATCTCTCTTTGTGACGAAAAAAGGGAAATTTATTGATAAAAGATTTTGTTTTAAAACCACATTTTTTAATTTGTTTGTTTCATTTAATCTAATTATGGCTTTTTTTAAACTGCTTTGAATAACATATTTTATAAATACGTACGCACAGGATATTGAAACAGAAACCATTTTTTTAAAACAGTATCAATTCGTAAACCTCAGCATAAAATAAATACGTCAAAGTATTCGCAACCAAAAATTTAAAAAAAAAGCTCAAATTTAATCCTATCATGAACACTGTTTGTCATTTATACACCGCACTAATTGGGGAATAAATTAATTCTTGCAATTACCAATATTTACCCTCAAGTAAATCCGCTCAATTTATTCGACTAATGGCAAAAAAATCTGATTAATCGTGTTTTTATTCTCAAATCGCATGTCGGTAGGCAAGGAATTAATATCACGGCTAGGGCGATATCAAAACAATTTTTTTTTGGGGATTGCAAAGAGAGATAATCAGATTTCTTGATTGATGAAATAAAATTAATTATGTCGATTTGTTTTATTTTGCTTCTAGAATACCTACTGATTTGCTTGTATTGGTAGGATCATTTATTTGATATATTTTATTGAGTCTTGAAATGATTGTTGTTCTAATAAAATGAGTGGGTTATAATCGATCGGATAAGGAATAATAATGTTATTTGACAATGATAAAAACTGTTAAAAGATTATATTATATGTAGGTACTATCTGAAATTTTCAAAAAAGCATTTTCAAAATTGAAAATGACAATTGTAACGGTACGAAACCGTGCGCAAATCTTCTACTTGTTACGCAAATTTTAAACCAAGTAATCAGAGACCAGCTCTACGTTACCCACCTAATGATGTACCACGGACGGCCTATATAAAGGGATCCATGACCTTTGAACGAGCAGAGTTCCCGAGTCAGTCGAAGGCTCAAGACTCAATACTGGTAGCGAGATGCGTCGTCCCTTTCAGAAGGTTAAAATGTACCTAGATTTTTTTTTAATATAGTCTTAGATAACGCGTCATGTCGCCTTTCCCGCGAGTATAGTTGTATTATTTTATATATTTGTTGGTTTTATTTTTTTCTTTTTCTACAATAATGTCTTTGTTCCGAACTCACAATGATTACTATTACTTCTCTACACAATTAAATTTAATATTAAATCAAAAAACATGCTTTGTAATACACTACTTTAATTTTTGAATTAACAGAGATTGCTAACCGGGAATCGCTTTTCGAAAGCTTCGTCAGGGTTTATTATTAACTGCTACTATTTTCAATTAATAATAAGCCCTGACGAAGCTTGCGAAAAGCGAAACCCGGTTGGCGATCTTTGTTAATTAAAGTGGTGAAATACAAAATGTGTATTTTCATTTAATATAATAATGTCACACCACAAAGTATTTGCTTTATTCGAAAAAATAAGATCATTGAACCAGATATCACGCAGGACTAACTAACATCAAGACAACCACAATTAGCATGATTGATTGATAATATAACTGTATACAAACACGCAGTCACAGCTAGAAGTAGGTAGTTTTTAATGGTTTCCTGAAAATTGACAGGCCTCTTACTATCGTCCTGGTAAAAAGCCATCATTTAGAATCTTTAAATTGCTTGAAACGGCTTTAGACATGTTAAGTGTCCAGATCTATATGGTGAAGTATAAATTTTCTTTAAAGTAATCCTTAATTTGTTCGTAGTGTGCGCAATTGAAAAATGAGATACTCTAAGTATTGCCCTAGTGAAAGACCTAGTGTTTGAAAAGTTTTCTATCTACATAAGTTAATTTCAATTATTTTAATTTGTTCAATAATTTATTTATTCCCTTCGAGACTTTACGTAAAATATGTTCACTTAATTACATTACATAGTACATTCAAATTAAAATAATTATAAAAGAAATAATAATATTTCTATTCCCATTGTCATGAGTGGCATTTGAAATTAATGTTATCCATATTGGCAGTATCGCAACAATAGAATATAAAAATAAGGTAGGATTCAAATGAATCAAAGTAATACCCGTAAGTATAACAAATAAAAAAAGAAAGAAGAGAGAAAATAAAGTGGAGTAAATACCAAAAAATCAACATTAAATATTTATATAATATAATAAGTTTCAGATAATATGTAATAATGTTAGCGAAAAAAATGGTAGTAATTTCTGATATACGTTTTAGTATGGAATAAATGCAAATATCAATGGAACTGAATCTATTTCCAAGCCCATGTAGCCTTTGGACTAGGGAATTAATAAAAAAGTTTTTTGGACGAATAAACAAAGAACAACTCTGGAAGTCTCACATTAAGATTTTGTACTTGGAACCTTATTAGCTTAGTTAGTTGTGGTGTATTCGGTTAAGTCTATTAATTTCTTTAAATTAATATAACTTTTATCTGCAATGGATATGGATAGTCTGAAATTTGACTTTACTGATTTAGGTGAAGTTTCTCAATTTTAAACATGATTTGTTTTACAGTATATGATATATAGTATCTGATTGACAATCCGTTGTTAACAGACAGATTGCCTTCTCTAATGCATAGACACAATGTAGGCATGCTGCGTCTGTTCTACGGGTATTTCAATGGAGCCTGCTCCAAAGAGCTAGCAGCATTGATTTCTGATGCACCGGTGCACGTGCGGGAAACTCGACGGACACGAACTGAACACCCGTTCACGGTTGACGTTGGCTTCATGAGAACGGGCCGTTTTTACGACTCGTTTTTGTGTAAGTCGGCTCGTATGTGGAACGAGCTACCAGCATCTGTTTTTCCTCCCTCCTATAATCCAAGCCTCTTCAAGGCCCGCATTAACAAATCCCTTCCTACAGCCCCTACCTTATTCCGCCTCACAACGCCGCCCAACCGGGTGGTGACATAGTTCAAAAATAGTATGGGGACAAAATAATGGAATTATACTCTAAATTACTTCTTACCAAGGCAGTGAGGAGAATTTTGAAATATTGCAGTGACGTAGACGTGCTTGACTCCTCAAATTGTATATTCTGTGATCTAGTGGTGGGAAAATATATTTGTTGCTGTCCCACTCTAAACAAATATTCTCTCTTCTATCACGCATTATCTAAAATTGACTCCCCTCCACTCAACATCTCATCTCTTAAAAGCCTTAATTCGACTCCATTCTCCATATAATTATGAAATTTCCTAATTTTAACAAAAATAATTTATAAAATTCACCTTCCCTTTCTCCTCAAATTGAAATGATGGCCTAGAACATCCTTGGGAATGGGGGATGAAAGCCAGAAACATTTAAAAAAAATTTTTTGCTCTTAAAGTAAATCCCAAACATTTCATACCTTTATTTGTTACTTCTTCGATGTTTGGGACAAATGTTAAATTTTCATCAAATAAGGTACCTATATCTTTGATACGAAATAACTTTTTTCAAGGGATATTGTTGGTACCATAATGAGACCTTCTTGGAATTTTTTTTCTCATGACATAAATTGACACTTACCACAATTTTAAAAGAGTTCATTATAATGACACCACTACTGTAAGCGAACTTGATTAGATTGAAGAATATTACAATCATTGAAGGAGGTAATCGTTTTTTAAATCTTAAAGTCATATAATGTTAAAATATCATAGATAAATATAAAAATAATATAGCTCCAAGTGAGAACCCTGTGGAGATCCACATATATCTTACAGGTTTAATCTTAATCAGTATTTGTAGGGAAATTCATACTTCGTTGAAGTGTATTAAAACAAAGTTTCTTTTCAAATTTGCTTTCAAAGAAAGCGTTAGTTCACGATAACAGACAATAATTCATTCTTACACTTAACTTAAAAGCAAAAATTTGTAGACCATTGACGTTTTTTTCAACACAGATCATATCAATGAATTAAACAAAATGATAAAAAACAGTTTTTGTAAAGAAAGCAGTCTTTTATGTTTTTCATGAAAAAAACACGAGAAACAAATACGTTCATTACAAAAGAATTATAATGGCACCAATCTGTTGAGTACTAAATAAAAGAATTGAAATAACGTTCAGTCATAAATGCGAAAGTAATAAAATAGTTCTAATTGTATTCGCGCAAGCTCCCTGATTGATTGTAAAAACAAATTTGATATAAACCTTAATTAGCAGAACGCTGCTCAACCAAAGATAATATTTTCTTCATTTTCTGAAAGCTTTTGGAAAGGTTTTACTCACAGTTTTACCGCCGAGTGTCTGCAGCCGCATTGAATAAAGTCAACATCTTCGTGGGTCCTTTGTCGTCTGCACAACTTTTTAAGAGCAATCCATATCGTAAAGCAAATTCGCGACTTTTCTGGATGCAAGTTATTGTAATTAAACTCTTCAATTCATGGCCATGGTTTTTATTACGGTTTTAGAGTTCACATCAATTTTGATTATCTCCCTTAGTAAAAGTTTTAGTTATTAATTTCGGTTTGATTAATAAATAGTAATAGCTGATGCATAAAATGTCTTGTCTACTAGAAAAACTACTCAGCTTAATTGATATTGAAGTTGGAGTAAAAATAGAAGTTAAAGTAAGTATAGTAAGAAGTAGTAAAACTGTTTAGCGTAAATTGGAGTTTGAAAATGAATGGGGTGAATGATTTGAGATTTTCACGGCCAAAGTATTAAAGTGTTTTGTTTTTTGGGTATTATGCCGTGTTACGCTACCTCATTCTTTAGCCAACGTTTTGGACAGCATTGCAGTGTCCATCATCATAAATGTCGGGGATGCCCAAGAAAGACATGCAACGATCGAGTGAATCAAATACTTGAGTCGGGTCATGTCAAAAATCAGTGAAACGTATGAGTATGAATGTGAATGAATCAAAGCGTGTGTGCCAAGCTAGAGTTGTGTGGCGGTCTATTCACTGCCTACGCTTTTGGAGAAAAGGCCTGAAAATAATGTTTAGATGAGTAACTCATATCTTAAGACAAAAGAGATATAATTGCATGAAGATTTAGGTATGGCTCTTGTAAATGCTACACTCATCAACCCAATCATCAGTAGATGAAAAAAAACAATTAAAAAATATGGGATAAGAAAAAAAATTGAAAAAAATTGAAAAAAATTGTCGTATAAATTTTTTTTTTTTACTTTTAATTCAGACTTAAAAAATATTAATATGTTACTAAAAGAACATGTTTTTTTTCCGAGAAATATTCAAATGAAATCCATATTATATTAAATGATAAAAATATACTTTTTTAATACACCACATTTATTGACCAAATAAATGACAGCGAACCAGTATTCGCTTATTAGCTTCATCAGAGCTTTTATAACTGAAGGTTGATATTAGCGAAACCTGGTTGGCTGTCATTTATTATGTCAATAAAAGTGGTGTATAACAAAGTGTGTATTTAAATTAAGAAACACACTTCTAATGCAGCATTTTTATTGAAATAATTAATGACATGTGTGTTTTTTTCTTTTTGATATAATATGGATTTCATTTCAATGTTTCTCTTTTTATAAATATTTTTACTAGTAGTCAAGGCTACAAATTTAATATATTACATCAAGCAACATAATGAATAATCCCTCCGAACTAAAAGGGGTTTTGACTGATCGAAGCAAACCCACCGCAATTGCCGATTGATCGAGGTATTACTTAAGTTTTTCTTATGCTTCTATGATTGGAAAACCATCTGAAGAGGTACTGAAATTGAAAACCCATTTCCATTGTGAGAAATTGCGGGTTAGTTTTTGCCCCAAAACTAAATTCCTACGCGTCTCTGTAGGCCGTACCACAGAGCACAGTAAGAAAAGTTTTATTGGTACTTTGGTGGAAATAAGCAATAAATTCAACTCTAATGGATTTTTTTTGCAAGTGGGATATTATTATTTTATAGATTAAATTTAGTAATAATGTTTTCATTTGAAGTGTTTAGATTTTGGTTGGTAGAAGAGCAACGTTAAATGTTTAGGGTTTCTACATCAAGTGGTTAGTTAAGCATCACTTGCTTCACTTGATAAACACTTTTTGCTTTCTAGTTTTGTTTTATGTGAATACGGGATTAGAGACCCAACGAATTGGGAACGGGAATAAAATAAGAATAATAAAGGTTGGGAAGAATTATAAAAAATATGAGATATTAGAATTATGAATTAGAATTATAATAAAATAGTGGGAAGATAGGCTCTCAGTGTGTTTTACTTGATTTTGAAAATTTCGGGAACATATATTTAATTTTTTTACAATAATTTTCTAAAGAACAAAATTTGCTACATTATACAATAAAACCATAAGTAAAAATGGGTTCATAAGTATGAGATTTTGAACTTTAAAGCAGTTTTTTTAGTCCTGATACATTATTTTTTTCGGGGCTTATAAATGGACTTAACAAAAAAAAGCTCTACGGTTTTAAAGGTTAAGATGTGTTCTACTTACAATACTTGTGTAAAGTATCTAAAATCATAGTAATCCAATTTTCAAAACAAGACAACATGATATTAAAATCAATCAATGAACATTTTAACTTAAATAAAAATAAACTTAATAAGCAGTTATTAGAACTTCATAATATATTATTTGAGTGCAGTGTTTTGAAAGTTAATATTCGGAATTATTTGACATTCAAAACGAACGTCGATCGGTAAATGTACCCCAGATGTTTTCAACGGGATTCTCGGAAACTTTGAAGGCCCTGGCAAGTTTTTTTGCTAAGCACAGGGTAATTTATTATCCCGACCGTCGCTTTTTATTGCGGGCAGAATGCACCACTTCAACAATCACCAGAAACAGGATTACGTGGAGGTGAATGATGGACTTGCCGAATGTCACAGCAGTTCTACCAGGGTCTCTTATCTATGTGAGGTGTCAGCGCTTTATTAGCAGCAGACACATGCCTGGACACTGTTGGTGGACGCGATGGACTCTCTCGCTACAGCAGCTGGTCCAGTTTCTTCACTACCTAAGATTCTTGCTGCAGAGTCTCCATCTTCTATCTCCGTCGAACGTCACAGCAGTGCTGCCAAGGTCTGGTATCTGTGAGAGAATAGTGTGTCAGCACTTTATTAGCAGCAGACACATACTTGGACGGATGACGAACCTCGTGCTGGCACTGTTGGTGGACGCGGTGGACTTTTTCGCTGCAGCCGCTGGTCCAGTTTCTTCACTACCTAGGATTATTGCTGTCACTTGTTCCTATGCTTCATTTTACTTAACTTAACTTCACTTTATTTTTATAATATTTATATTTTTTGTAATACCTGCATCAACTGTAAAGCGCCCCTGAGGTGCAAACAAAAACAGCGCTATACTAATCATCCAATTAATTAATAAATAAATCAATATTTTATTATCTACGTAGTGATTCGCCATTGCTTTCCCACCATCCTATTCCCCATCTCCTTCCCCCCCACAATAACTTCAGCCTCACAAAATACTCCTATCACGGATGCCATAGTTTTACTGACTTCAGTTAGTTGGGAGCAGTTGGGACTCTTAAAAATTCACAAACAAAAGTAATTTTTTATTTTGTTTTATTTATCAATTATTTGAAAATAATCCATTTTCTCGAATACCTTCTTTATTACGTATTATATTAAATCTTTTAAAGGAAGAATAATGAATTTGTTACCTACTTTCTAATTTATCGTTGAGAGAGTGCCATTTAAAAAAAACATTGACCCACTTCTCATACAACCAATAAAATGTCTGCTAAATAAATTAGTGTAGTCACCAGCAAAGAAATCTCTCGATACTTTCGTCTTCAAAAGAAAAAAGGACTTTCGCATTAATAATTGGCTAAATCAATTAATTAAAAAAGCTCTACCAGCAGCTTCGGAAAACACTCCATCAACTGCTCTCAAAGCGAAATATTCCAGATTGCTGAAGTTAAGGGCTTCCCGGAATATTGTAGGTTTATTTTATACCTAATAGGTATATTATAGACCTAACATTAAATAATGTACTTTTTTTGTCCTTTAGCTAATTGCTTATTACTAACGTTTGGATCGTAATCTCGAATTTTCATATTGAAATTATTTTTTCAGCGGTTGATATCATTTTTTTATCGGCATGTACTAAGTATTACAGTTCTACGAAGACAATCAAGGTTTTTATAATATGGCTGTATTAACAGGATAATTATTAAAAAAAATATGAATACGGTGGGCTGTAAATGAGCTTTATTCAAAAAATTGTCATGAAAGGAGAAGAGATATGGGAATATCAGATTTCGGCTAAGGAAATAAACCTGTCGTGGAAAGGTGAGTAGAAGTTATTCTATTTGACTGGAGCCAGTGAGACTATGACATCCCTAATCAAAGTATGTTGTAAGGCTGAAAGTAGTAAGGAAAGAAAGGAGATGGGGAGGAAGGTGAGTAAGAATCTGGCTATTCAGATCTGGTCACCAAACATTGCTAAAGCCATTTTGAATTCTATTAAGTGTTCTTAAACCAAGGCGATAGTTAAAGTATCTTACACTCTGGAACGTGCCGCAAGTAAACTATATATTATTTTAATAAGGAAATTGTGAAATTTAACAAAATTATTCAAATAAAATTTACTTCCGCAGGCTGGGATTTGAATCTGTCACCTTCGGCTTTCTAGTTGGATGCCTTACCCCTTGACCACGTAGGTTGAAAAATTTACAATTCATGATGTGGCTTTCGCGTCGTTCGTAAGCATAAGGCATTTTCTTTTTTTTTTAAAGGGATTTTTTTTGCTGACATCCGAGAAAACTGGAATTGCAGTTAAAGTAGAAAATAGTTTCAAGGTTAAGGACAGATCCTTATTATAATTAGAACCACAATCATTATTTTGATTCCATTCCATGTGGCATTCTATTTCCCAACAATTTAACAGTAAATTCAGAATATATCGGAACACGTGTTATAATTTTTATGGACATGTGTTCCGGTATCCTAGAGTTTTTTTTTGAAATCTGACAATTCATTCGTTGAAATCCTGCAGTCCCTTTTTCAACAGGAATACGAATATTTTGACCATATTTTTCAATAATTTGATCGGATTTTCAATAAATTAATAATATTTTTTATTGAGTACGTTATTGAATTTTGAAAATTTAACAAAACTTTTATATTACAACCATGAAAAACCCACTGATAACCATCACATTTCAAAATAAAACACGGTTAGCAATTCATCATACCCAAAAGAAATATTGTAAATTAATTTAAGTTTTGAAACCATTCGAATTTTTTTTTGTTCATCTGTCGTTTATTTGAACATTGTTTATTTCAGAAATTTCATACCTCTTTCAAAATCTTGGTAATAATTTCTTGTCGAGGTTATCAATTTACTTTGTGGTTAATCATTATCTGTTCATTAATTAAGGAAGCCTTTTAGGTAAAAGAAAGGAGGAACTCAACAAAAAGTTAGATTCTGGCCTCTTACAGGTACTACTCAAAACGCCCTTCTGCAAGTAGAAGATAAATTCTGTTGACAATCGTAATTAATTGTTCGACGCTTAATAGAATCTGATTATTGTTTTTTGTAGTTTGAAACATATTTTGGTATTGTTTTGTCAATTTTGATTAGCATAGTAACATAGTACATGGCACGATCAAGTAAATCAAATACTTAGGTCCTTACTTCAAAAGTCAAAATAACGGATAAGTAGGTATACAAACGGAGAAAAATGACTATTGATAATTTACTAAGAATCTCTTCAAGTTATTGGTAATTCTTCTTAAAAACGGGATTGCGGACCTTACGACTGAATTAACAGGTTTCCTGATAAATTTTTAGAAAATTACGAATATGTTATCATGATATCATAAAAATCCGAATGTTTTACATTTCGTCATGATATAAAATATTAGTGAAAATGCAAGGCGATTTGGAAATTCTAATCAAGAGTAGATAATTAAGACCTATTGTTTAATTTTGTACATGTGGGTTATTCTCTGATCCATTTTCACAGTCTATTTAGGAAGAAATATTTTTAAACAAAGTTTTAATTGTGCATTTATCGTATTCATGACCACAATAATATATTTTGTTTCCCGAAAACGAAGCACTAGTTTAAGAGAACTTCATTTTAATAGTTTACTTAAATGTAACGTTTTGTTTAGTGCTAGAATAGAATTTCCACAACAACTTAATTTTGAATTATAGTTTCAATAAAGAGTAATTATAATAAAATTCGTTTGCTTAGTGAAAGAGATCATTTAATTTTTATACGAATTAACCCAAAAACATGTTAAACAAAACCATTGATAGATTCCTTATTCAGCGTATCGAAAAGTACTCATATGAATAATATTTGAATTTTTTTTTAATCGAATCTTTTTAAGTACTAATATCTTAATTTTTTATTCCCTTTTGGCTACAGCAAACAGTTTCTACCTCATGTTCGTCATCTCGTATTGATATTTCAACGTAGGCCTTCCTGCAAATATTTCCAGTTCTGCCGATTCTTGTAGTTTAGTTTAGTTAATTTTTCAATTTTTAAACCTAAATAAAGATTAAAATATAAAACAAATAAAATTTAAATTAAAAATATATAAGAAACACAAATATTACAGAAAAGTAAAAGACGCAAGTAATACATAATACAATCAGTGCAACATATTTTTTAACAATAGCAGTTTTTTTTCTGAATCCACAAAATTATCGACAAAAATATCTACTTTAGCACACTCAATCTTATTATACAGTCGACACATTTGGGTCAGAGGGCTAAAATAGACGATTTTCAAAACTACAACTATTTATCCAATACACTTTTCATTTATTCGAAGCCGGTTGTTATTTTCAGGTATCTATGTACAATCTCTTGTTTTTTTTCCAGCAAAGAAGACCGTCTAATGAATATTTGAAAAACACCTTCTATTGTCATTATAAATAGAAAAAAATGTTTGTGTAACGATGGAGAGCTTTGCTAGCAAAGGAATTGAACACACAACAAGTTAGTGGAAAACCCGATGCAAGTGCGTAAGTATCAACTAGGCTGTTAACCGGTCGCATTTTAATTCATATGATCATAAGTCGTTCGCCTCACACACCCCGTGGTGTCCTATTTCACATTGTTGTTACAAATTCGTTTCTCCTCAAACTAACCTTTTATCATTGAAATTGTATGTGGTTTGTAGGTTCTTAAAACCAATAGAAAAAAAACGCTCTTTCCTTTGTCTTTTATTTCGTGGTACCTTTATTTCTCAAACAAAGCTTTCATGTTTCATTATAACGTATGAATGTACTCAAGTTATTTACTGCATAGAGTAGACGGAAAACGCAGTATCATTATTATAGGTATTTCCTTTCATTGTGTTATTGTTTTGTTGAAATTTTCCGCTTTGAAATATCTAGTTAACCAATTTGCCGAAAGCATAAAAAGGTTTCCAATCAATTTTATCAATTGAGGATTGTTACTGACATGCAAAATGATTGCGAGAACAAAAAGAATAATCGATCAAAATAATGCTGATAAAAGACGAAACTTCAAATTCTTTATTTATGTTAAATTCTGATTTTATAAAACTGTTGGCACTTTATAAAATGGTGCCTATCAATATACATTTCTAAGATCGGGATCGAAAAAAAAATTGCTAATCCAAGTTATTTGCCAAATTAGTGGATGAAAAGTTTTGAAAATAAGTTAATTTATTTTAAAAATGGTCGTGTACTCTGGATTCTCTTCTTTATTTGCTCTTGATAAATTGAGTGGTTATACTAATTACTATAAGATAACGAGTATGTTTATTATTTACTGTTCTAGAGATATTTTCTCTGAATACTTAACTGGACCTAAATCCGTTCTATAGGAGGCTCTAAGTTATTCAGTTGCGAGAAGGAAACATTACTAAGCTGCTTGTAACCATTCGGGTATGGCTGGCATGTTGTCTCTGTAATATGGCGTTACCATTGTCACCTATGGAGTCATCTTTAAAATAAATAAAGTGAAAATCAATAGCCTAAATCTACACACTTTTACGACATCCGTTGAACGGCACTGAAACAACAACTATTTATCAACACTACAAAAATTTGTTCATATGATGCAGACACTTTGTGATGTGACATTTTGATGTCAAGTAAAACAATAACTTTATTGACACCACTTTTATTTTTTATACATAGTGCCCACCGGGTTTCGCTACAACCATAGCTTCGTCAGGGCTGTATAATGCTGTATTCAAATTTAAATTCTAAAATCTACCAGTAACATGTGTTATCAATATATTATGCTTAAACTCAAGGTCGTAAGAAAATGAGCCGATTTTCAGTAGGGGAGGGGGGGGGGGGGTTGTAGGAGTAGGTAGAGGGTTGGGAAGATGGTGGTTTTTGTCCCTACAAAGACCACCATAACAACCTAGGTACTAGGCTTTTACTAGGTACTGGGCTTTTATTTAGGTTAATTTGATTGTTGATGACTTTGCCATTATTGACAAAGACCACTATCTTCTCAACCTCCTCCACTGGAACTTATCCCAATTTCTTTGAATTCCAAGTACCTACAACCCTAAGGACTTATTAAAAATAATATTTAGTAGATTTTCGGAACGTTCCAGAGTGGAAATTACCCCCAGTATCACCCTGGTTGGCTTTGGCCGTGTTTTGTAACCAGATCAGGTATTTCCCTACCTTCCTCTTTCCCATCTCCTTCCCCTGCTGACTTCCCTCAGTCTCACCAAATATTTCGATTGAAAAATCTTATCTCACTCGTATTTATACATTTACATAGTATATTAAACATGGTAAAAAAGTTGTATAAAAGCTAAGGCGACTGACTATCTCCAAAAATGGCGATTTTGACATAAATTTCTACATTTATTTTTTTTCTCTTTAATGCTAGATTGAGATTCAAATATATGAAAAAAAAATCTATTGAAATCGCTTTTAAAATTTGGGTTAAGATTCAAATGCGCCCTGCTCCCGTTTGAGAGCAAGATTTATGAAAATAATGCGATAAAACATTTTTTTTACTTTTTCTCGAATACTTTTAGAGAGAGTTGCCCGAGCTTTCATATATCCTTATGAGTGTGATAATAGATGAAATGAAATAAGAATCCCCTTAAAAAAAATCAATGTAAAATGTCTTTGATATAAAGAACAATTGATGTTAATAACAAATAAAATAAGATTTTAAATATGTGATTAATTCACACATAAAAAATATAAAATATCCCCCTCAGAAAAAAAAACAAAATTAAGATATTTGATGAATTACCAAAGGAAATAAGATAAGACTACAAATATAGGATTAATTCATACTAAAAATATAATATTATTAAAGGATTGTTTTAAGAGAGCATTCAACGATTTAAAAACTATAAATAAAACAGCTTTATATTCGTTTAAAATTTCATTTGACGAATCGTGGTTTTTTCGAAAGACCTTTAGTTTTTTGTTAATTTGTCAATGAGTGACCATATTACTTTTAAGGTTTCCGTTAAGAAACGCTGACTGTACGTTTCTTACCATTAAGGGTTGTCCATTAGTAGCTAGTTAATGCCTTCTTCATTGTCAGGCCATTAATTCTAGGCCCAAATCTCTTACCTTTAGCTAATGGCGTTCCTGCCTCACTTTAATTGTGTGTTCTTTCTCTCTTTTGTTGAGCTCTGAGGAATTGCACAATATTCTACCACTTAAGACATTAACTACTGGTCTCTGATTGAGGAGATGTGGTTCACGGGGTTAATAAGTGCTAATGGAAAAGCGTTTATGGTCTTACACTCAGATTTATCTCCCCTTTAATCCATTATAGGTTGCTGGTTAGTATAATACTACCCAATTTTCTGGGAAATTTCATAATTTTGCTTCATAAAAACTTGTTCAGTCGAAGAAAAGCTTACCTTAATTGCATCTCCAGGATTTCTCACAATTTTCTGATTAAATAAAACTCCGGTTTCAACAACACTTGAACTTTAAATGTGAAAGTTTTAAAATGGGCTCTGATTTCTTAATTAGCAGGATTTTGGAATAATATGGACCCCGAACTACGACCTTGAGGTTACCCCTTATTTATTATCCCCTCGGTCTCTACTAAAAAAGCCTTTACAATAAAAATAAAGTTGTTTGTTCTCAGTTAAAAAAATTAAGCAAGCAGTAATTTCTTAATGACAAATATCACTAAATAGTTTAATGGTTAAAGCAGCTAACTGGCAATCAACAAGGCTACGGGTTCAATTTTCATGATCGGAATTTATTTTATTTCGATAGGTGTTTAATGATAATATGTATTGCATAAAAATTTGTTGAAAATTTCTTTTAAAATATTAAATTAATGTCAACAGTGCGAGTGCTAGGGTCCCCTCAAAATTAGATGAAGACTGATAATGGCAGTGATCCATCTTGCTCTGTCAACATTTTTCAAATATTAAACATATTCAGACGTGAAAAGAAATCGCAAAAGAGATTTGCTTAATGTGTTTCATGGTTTCGGGCAACGTCAACATTGAGAAATTTCATTTTTTGTTTTTATTTTAATATGTTAAAAACATTTTTTTATGTCAAAATAATTTTAACAAATAAATTAAAGAATTAATGAAATGGAATCTTGGAAGTAGAAATTTACTCACTTCCTAACATCTAATCAAGTTCAAACTAACAATTTTCGTCTTCGCCATGGTCTCCTTCTACCATTAAAACACTCTCTAAACATTCTTGACACTAATAAGAAAAAACTTTGAAATTGTTAGCGAAATCGGTCCAGTAGTTTTTGAGTATATAGGGGACAAACCAAAAAACATTAGTTTAGACAAAAATAGATATAGATATTAACTGCTTTCATCAAATTTCTGAGATATACGTCTGTGCCCGTGCATCTGTGTAGGTACCACTAAAAGTTAATATAATGCAATTTCATCGACAACCAGTTTATTTGCCGAGTTTCAGCTCGATTTAATGTCGTTGCAATTTTCACGAAACATAAATTCGAAATTCAAATAGACGTATATAAAAATTCTGGCATTTAAGTTAGAAGGTGAAATAATCCTAACCAAGTTTTAAATTCCCATTAATCGATAAGCCATAAGGATAACGATTCATGACTGCAAATTTTGGTGTAGTTTAAATAAAACACAATTTTGCTATTACTTATGTAACAAGTTTTAGATTTAATTTAGTTTTTAGTTTTAATCCTGCACTAAATTTTCGAGTCGTGTTTTTAAAAGAATACATTATGTTAAGATGTTAATCGCAAAATAAGGGCATTTTTTGCCGTTGTATAAAATCAAAACTAATCTCAAGTAAAATTGAAATCTGGTTCACATTATTTTTAATGTTGAAAACTGGTACATGTAAAAATGCTCGGTGAAAAAATGGTTTATTTATAATTTTATCCGAGGAATTTTCCCTGTTAGCAGAACACTTGTTGAAAGAATGTTGGAAACATCTTTATTTGCAGAGGAACAGTAAATACGCCGACGTTTTTTATTTTTAATTTGAATGAATATTTAAAATTGTGTATTTTAACGTTTTAATTATTCGCGTTCTTTTAATTTGTAAGAATATTTTCTTGGTAAAGTTTAAAAACTCATAATTTAAATATTAATTGCTGAGTCCACATCCACAGGTCTTATTTTGTTGATTTTGGCTTTTCGTGTTTTTGTTTAGATCATAAATTAATTCAACCTCAACAATTATGTACTTACTACATCTCGAAAGCCTACCATATTTTTAATTACTTATAAATAACTAAAATAATGAACTGTACACTCCTCTTCTAACCAGATGCTAACGCTTCCATGGAACAGCAGTATCCAAATCTAAAAATATAAACAAATACGATGTTAATACTATTTAATTGCAATCAACTATTTTTTTAATAAATAATATTTCTTATTTATTTAACTAAAGTACTGAAATTTAGCTTATTACCAAAAGCTTATGGAAATAGTGACGATTTGTAAAATTTTTAAGCTTTCCGAATCAAAATTTTAATTATTTTTAATCTTAAAATTACGTTTTATTGAATACTTATACATGTTATCAAAGACCTATATGGTCGCAAAATTATATGCGAATCAGGTTGTGGTGGATTGTAATCAATATTTTTTAACTTAAAAAATTGACACGATAATTTAGGATAGCAGGTTAACAGTTGGTTAGAGCTGGGAAGGAAATCTGATCCAACCGTGGTCTTCTGAAACGCGTCTTGTTGCAAATCGATATTCTGGCCCTGAAGGATACCGCGAGTGGTAATCACTGCGTATAGCTTCCGTCATAGATTTGATATTACATGCACTGAGAGAACATGCTCACTATACCGGTTTTCATAACCAACTGATCAGATATAAATAAATTGTTGCAATTTTTACACTACACACTGTCTGACTGTGAAAGGTAAATGGGTAACAGGGTGGGTGGGGGAATGCACGAACATAAGTTATAGGGAGATGCATACAGTTGAGTCAACAACCAAAGTTATTAAAAGTCGTTGAAAAGTTAGGATTTTTTTTTGTTTGATTTAATGAAAATTTAAATAGATTTTTTAAAATACATTTTTGACATATTTGAAGCTCGGCATAAAAAGCAAGGGTTAGTAGTTCATAAATAATATATATAGTAAAACTATTTATATTTCAACTACTGAAAAAGCGTTTTTTTACGTTTCTCCACACAGAAGGCCCTAAAGAAAACAATCCATCTCAGGGCCTATGAAGTCGTTGGGGATGCTATGTTGAGGGTCTTTTTAGGAAAAGAAGGGGAGCAAGTTCTTGGAAGGAAAAAGGTTTGAAGATTTGGCAGGAATCTGGTGTGTCCTATAGTGACGGATGTATGAAACCATTCCTCCAAATGCGGTGCAAGGCGATGTTCTGAGAGTCTTGCTGGAAGTGGACAGACGCATCAGTCTCAAAGACCCGCACAAACCAAAATAAACCAAATGTTAGGCACTTGCAAGGTTTGAGAATGATTTGAATAAAATACAACATAAGTCGTACATTGACCGCCGAAAAGCGCACATTGAAATAATTAGACCCTTTACAGAAAAGTAATGTTTGCTAAAGTAAGGCAAAGGTTTGCTTCGCAGTCCGTTGTTTGACTTTGAATGTTCATTTTTACACGAACCACCTGGCGTGGTGACGCTAAAAAACACGTTTGTAAAAGTATATCGCATAGTAAATATATCACATTACATTAATTAACGACTGTGTTTTTTGTTATTATTATTGATTGATCAAGAAAATTTAACCTTTTATGTTTTATTATAGACATTTTCCTTTTCTCTAATCAGATTATTTTTTTTTTTCATTTAATTAAAATCAAGTTTAATAATATAATTATTAAGTTCTGCAAGTATTTTTTGGTTTTCGTTATTGTAACAGCTGTTTCGGCTTACAAGGCCATTTTGAAACTGTGGTTTTAACCACGTTTAGACGACTTATTTATAATATTCTATTTTACCCCCTCCCAATTCAAAATGATTTATTACCGGTTAAACCGATTTACCAATAATATGTCACAATTATTTTGAAAATGGCCTTGAAAGCCAAAACAGCTGTAACAATAACAAAAATCAAAAATACTCGCAGAACTTAATAATTATATTATCAAATTTGATAATAATTAAATTAAAAAATAAATAAATGGAGTTCTACGAATTAAATACAAAAAAAAATAATCAGGTGTTTCAAATCTTTTTAAAGCGCAATTATTTTTTTATAAAACAATATTGGACTATAGTAAATATGGAATGAACGAAAATACTTTTATACAATGTAAAGTTTAATCAACGGCGTTTCAATTTCTGAATAGTCTATTTACCTAGTAGTTAATCTATTGGGACTCGTGTTTAATGGTTTGCAATTTTCCAGAGACAAAATCATGCAGATGTTCTTTACATACAAATTAATGTTGAAATTTTTATTTTATTATATTTTTAAACTTTTACTAATTAAGGTCAAATACGATTATAAATCAAAAACGCTAGGGCTGGCTGGTATTAACAGTGCGCTTAATATAAGAGCACGGCGCTTGGTAGGGCCACCCGGAGAATTCTAGAAGTCGTAGGTAGACCGCGACCGGCGAGTTTTCGTAAAATGAGGCTAACATTAGTAGCTCTCAGTCGAAGTATGTATTAACGTAAAATGACGTAATTTGATACGGTCGACTTACCTCAGTAATCAGAGCACTTCACCGGCAAAGAAGGTGTCATTGGTTCAATTCTTTTATGCAACTGAGCCTTTTTCTGTCTTTTTTAAAATTTATGTTTATTTTAAGGTGTGTTAATGTTTTATTTATTTATTAAACTAGATGTACCAAGCCACGTGTTGATGTGGATCAGTCTGTCTGTGCAGATCAATAAATAAAAAGAATACCCTATGGCGCAAGGCTGCCCAACCCCAGGCCCGCGGGCCACAATGTGGCCCGCGAACGAACTATAAGTGGCCCGCGTGAACCATTTTCAAAAAACCCGTCAATCCGCCAATTTGAAAAAGTGTCGCAAAACAAACAATGCAGCTTGCGCGCGGTCACCAGTGTTGAACGAAGGCGATTTATCGCTATTTAGGCTACTCAGAACGAGAATCAGCGACGAAAAAATCTAACCTGTTACTTTTAACTTACTTTTTAAACAAAAATACACCGGTTTTTGATATAATATTTTTTGCGTCCGAAATGGAATCTTGTAGCCACCCTCCCCCCCATGGAATTCGAAAAATTGTTGTGGGGAATCACATATGATGTGTTTTTGAAGTCCAACATATGGCACTGTTAAAAAAAAATCACAGGTGACATTTATAAAAAAGAAGCATAAAAAAACACTCATATTCAAATGCAACGTTTTGTCAAAATTTCAAAGCAATCGGTGAAGAACTTTAATAGATTTAAGATTTTGAACAAACAAACATTTACATTTTTATTTATGTAGATTTAGGTGACGAAGAATTCTTTCCGATCTAGTGTTTTTATTTAAAATCTTGCATAATAAAATTGACAGTCCTGATTTACTTCAGCTCATAAAGTATCATGTAACGATCAGAAATACGATTTTCACTAAGGTACTATACAAATCGATATATCCAGAACGTGGGTAATATGCATGCATACGTAACAGATGTATCGAATATATTGCTGATACAAAATAGCTTACACTCACAAACTACTGCTGCTATAGTACTCCTCGAGTTTCCTCCGTAAATTTATTAAACTACAACTACATCAGCAGACCAGTTTATCAGTTGCAGACATCTGTCTTAATGATTGACTTAGCAAGATAGTCCAAAACGTTTGCGAAAACAGGCTAAATAAGCAACCACTCTTCAAACAACTAAAAAATGCTATAATTTTCAATTTAAGAACAAAAGAGCTAAAAACTTGATTTGCAAATCAAGATTCGAAACTTTTCACTGTAGGAGATTTATGTAAGTTTTTTGTATTTTCTGTGGCCAGCAACAAAAGTGAGAAAGAAAAATAAAACATGGCAAAAAACATAACCTTAAAAAAAGTTTTGTACATTTTGTCGAGTAAAGAACTGTTACGTTGTGATTTGGTTTTATTCGTGAAGTCATTAATTGTGCCCATGTCCGTCACAGAACATTTACCAGCCGCTGTAAGCATTGTAAAAAAATGTTTGCGAAGAGTAATTATTTTTAATTTCGTTGTTCCGTTGGTTATTCAAATAAAATCGCTCACAAACAGACGGTGTTTCCTTTCCACTTTGCAAATGTTAAATTAGCCAAGTATTATATATTTTTTAATATTTCGCTATACAATTCCGTGTTCGTGCGTTTAATCTGCTGGTATTTAGAGAGTTATTACTGCAAATTATAAACGTTAACATTTTTATGGTTAACTCGGTATGGAGTCAAAGTCAAATTAATTACAATTTAAAAGCATAAAAGTGTATGTAATCATTTTTAACGTTGATTGTTGTGAAAATACGCGGCTTTATAAAAAAACGAGGTCTAATTTTTTTTTGTATTCAAATAAAAGTATTTTTGATGCAAAAAGCGTAAAATGAAATACTGTAACAAAGAAACTTAAATCTTTACCTTTTGATAAATCGAAAATAAAAATAGCAATAAAATTTGAAGCTATTTCACTAATAATGTCAACCAGCGGTTGCTTCAGAAAAAAAAATATAAGACTCTCTTTAGAGACAATAGAAAAAGAAATTAAAAATCATAAACACTTATTTTTCAGCACTTTTACTGTAAAGATATTACCGACAGGCTTCGTTCTTCGATGCTCACCTTATCAGGGCTTACTTAAAACTAAATTTTTAAAAAATATGTGAATACTGTACAATAGGGTGTATCGATTTTTAACTTTTTTTTTTGTTTTTAAATTCTAAGTTGAGAAAAAGTTGCTACCAGGTACCACAACTTACCACAAAAAGTTTTGGATTTATAAAAAAATGTTTAAGTCTCCCGCACAAGGCCTAAAGTTTTAATTTTTTTCAAAAAATATCCAATTTTTTTTAAATTTAAAAAAATAAAATTGTAAATTTTGTGTTTATTCCAAGTTAAAAAACAGTAATATTAGGGCATAAAAATAAGTAAGAAACGATTTTTTTTATAAAAAATGGATTTTGGTCTCCCGCACAAGCCCTAAAGTTTGTTAATTTTGATGAAATTTTGTAATTTTGTGTACATATATGAACCATGTTCTTTTTTTAAGTTTAAACCACCGAAATTATTTTTAATTTTCTTACAGAAGGCATAAAATGAGTTCAGAACACAAAAGTTTTGATTTTATTTTTTTAAATTTAATTTTTTTTTTATATTTTTTGAAAAAAATTAAAACTTTAAGCCTTGTGCGGGAGACCTAAACATTTTTTTGAAAATCCAAAACTTTTTGTGGTAAGTTGTGGTACCTAGTAGCAACTTTTTCTCAAATTGGAATTTGAAAACAAAAAAAAAAGTTAAAAATCGATACACCCTACTGTACAACCGTCAACCCCAACCGTCTGACTAACCGTGAGACTTTGGCATCCCTAATTGGGTTATGTTGTGATGGTGAAGGTAGGAAACGAAAGAGATAGGGAAAGAGGAAGGTGGGAAAGAATCTGAATGTTACCAAACAACTTCAAACATCGTTTCATTCCGAATGGTGGTTTTACACCAGAGCGATACTGATACCATCTTTCACTATGGAACGTGCTACAAGTATAGGTTTCAGAAATATATTATTATTTTATTTAACAATTTATGAAATAACACAGTCTTTAAATAAAGTTTATTTCTACGCGTCGGGTTTTAAATTCGCGACCTCCGGAGTTCGTCCACGTAGGCCATCAAAGTATATAGACATAACTACGTAGTGGTAAAATAAAAGAGGGAGGGGGGATATCTGAGGGAATTAAAGATATTTTATACTGTAATATTAATGTTATTCGTTTAGATAAATTGGAAACTTTAGAAATTTTAAGGTAAGTAAAGAACAATTTAAATATTATCAAGAATCACATTTTTGAAAATTTACCCTACTTAATTTATTCCCATTAAAAACTTCCACCCCTACTCAATTCCCTTAATTCCTTCTTACACTACGCTTTTAAGCCTATATTTGTAATTAAGTTTTAAATAAATCCTGACGACGCGCGACGTGAACATTGCTCACACGACATGTCATTTGTAATCCGTGTATAACCAACTTTATTGTATGGGCAATAAAGGTAGATACACATAGTGGAAATCTAATTTGTTGATTGTTATTTTTTATTAAAATGGTGCCACAAAATAAGTGTGCTGCGTTTAAAGAAGTAAAAGTTAAGTTAAATAAAATATGCAAACAAAATATTAATGCCATTCAAGAAATTGATTTCGACCGACGCTGAGGCGATTTTTAACGTTTTATCACTGCACTTTTGTTTTCACATATAGACCATAGTTAGTAATTAAATAGTTATTTGAATTTTTTTGTGGCACAAAAATGTTTTTGCTCACCAATATTTTTTTTCTTTTGATTTTTATTACTTTTAGTCATCACAGGGTTATTTTTACAAGGTGAAAAACATATCACACAAAAAAAATTTAATTGAATAAAATATTTATTTATAGCGTAAAGGCATAATCATAAAGATAACATTAAAAAAAAGCAAAAGTAGATCACATTTAAAAGTAAAACTGTATTTATGGTCGCTGGAATAAAGATTAGCCGATAAGCAAAAAAAAATCCGATATGAGGATTATCGTTCACAAGCGATACGCAAAATACGGGGTGATTTGTTTCACAAAATCAAGAGATATTATTCTTTTGTCCATGTTTCTGAGGAAGAACTCTGGCATTGAAAGGGTTAACCATGAGAAAAAATGCAAATTTTAAAATCAATTAATTTAGTAGCTTCCACGTGTTACTTCCACGCTAATTGGATATACGTACAGAACCACAATGACACTGCTACAGTTGCAAAGGTATCAGTTAAGATTCACAAAGAATCGGCTGACTATTTGGCCTGTAGCGACTGTAATTTGATTTAGTGTCGAGTGGGTATTCGAATCACAGTAATATTGCAACAGATTAGGACTCGTGTTTTGGGTCCCGAAATTTTTTGGTCAGAATCCAAGATTTATTTGATTTCCCCGAACGTTTGAAAAGCTGCTGACAAATTCTTCGCCAAATAAAATGCTTCCGACTCATTTTGGAAAAGTTCAAAGAAGTGTTTCGGATGTAAAAAGACGTAAGGATGGTTTTGGGGGCTACACAAATCGACGAAGTGCTTCGAGAGAGTGGAATCGATTATTACGTTGGCGAAATAATTCTGAACAAACATTTGATCAAACAGGTCTTACCAGATAAATGTTGACGAAACAAATTATGTTAATTTTTTTGCGGTTGAAAAACGCTTTGAAAGAACCTAATATGATTCTCTATTAAAATATACGCAACGTGAAATTGATGAGAAGGGTCTTGAAAATAAAACGAACATTTACATATTTTACGACCAATGATAGAAGTAAGATCAAACAATTTTTCTGTCGCCCAGCAAAATTTGTATATTTATTATTTAACGCACATTTTAAGGGCTTTTACATATTATACATAATTAAAATTATTCAGTATTTATGTTACATAACTGAAATACCTCAGAAACAATCTTTTGTATTTGTTAATTGATAAATTGAAGATGTCCACTGACTCTGTATAATTATTTCTTCCACAAGTATTCTGGGCAATGAGAGATATATATGTGGTAGTTAGTCCCAGAATTTCTGCACTGAAAATGAAAGTTAAAAAAAATATATATATATATATTTCTAGGTAGGTTTTTCAGAAGCTAATTTATTGATTTGTCTCTGTGTGTGCTAATAATTTTAAAAACAAAAATTAGATAAATATTATCCTTTTTTTGAAAACATAATACACCTTTAAACATTTTTAATTACAAATATTAAAAACACAAACAAAACATCAATATTCGAGGTGGACATACTTTCTTAATTCCTTTAAAAATCATATTTTTAATCTAAATAATTTAATTCTGGATTTTGTTGTAAAGTTTGATAGCCTGATAGATACATGAGAGATTTTTGGGTGCTGGATTTTTTCCTTGTAAACAATCTTATTTACTTTGCAATATAAATAAGTGCATCGTCTGCATACAGTCTTATTTTGCAATGTTTAAGTATATTTACCAAATCATTTATGTAAAGAATAAACAATATCGGGCCCAATTCCGATCCTTGCGGTACCCCCAACGTATTTCCAACCGGTTTTGATGAATTGTTACTTATTTTTGTATTTTATTGCCTATTGCTTAAATAATTTTGAAACCATTCTAATTTTTTGACTTTCATAACATAACATAGTCATAAATTTTTTTATTACTTTTTTCTATATATTATTTCAAAAGAACAAAATATAAGATAGTCTTTGAAGTATAGGGATATGACAAAAAGGTTCCATGAAAAATATATTATTTTTGAAAAGTGACAAAGTAATGAAAATAATGAGAGAAAAAAACTAATACAACATAAACAATTTTTTTTTCATAAATTTTCTTGGCTATATCACTTTTCAAAATTTTCTGTTTTGCCACTTTTCGGTTTTTTTCTGGTAACCCCAGGTATTTCTTTAGCTACGAGCATATTGAACATATGTAATATACGTCCACTACAGTATGGCCCAAAAGTTCTCACTCCATTTTCTAAGGCAGCACCTAAATTTAAAATCATATAATTATGGGGAGTATAGCAATCCACGGAGTGTTAATAACGTGTGTAATGTTTTTTTTTACTTCACAAAATGTTAAAGTCATATTTAAATAAAAACGTTCACAAAAATGAGAGTGACTTCCGATAGTTATGTCTTATTTGAAAATCTTCTACTCCCACCACGGTAAGCGGAATATGTTGCTTGTGTCTTTATGGAGCCAGTTGAAGAATTGAACGTACGACGCCTGGGTGGGACCCAAACGCGATTCCAACTCAGCCGCTGACCGGTCTTGTATTTATCCAAATTAATACACAGCGTTTCACGCTCTTATCGCGAATCTTAACCCCTTGGGCTGATTTTTTGAGTTTTGGAAACTAACAGCTTTTTTCCGAGGAGTCAATTTGTTCGCTTTTCGGAACAGCTCATATGTTCTAATGAAAATTTTTGTGTCCGCCTTACTGTCATTACGAGAAATATGATCTAAGCGATGTGAAAAAAGAAGAAAAAAAACACAACGCTTTGTATTCAAATCCATAAGTTAACCACGCAACTAATAAAATGTGTGCGTCTATGCAACCAAAACTTTCGACTGCAATTGCAAAGTAAAATTATGAATTTTTGAGAATTCTTTATAAAATAATTTTTACACGAAATGACAAATTAAGGTGACAGTAATAATTAAATTATTTGTTATCAATTATTTTAGTTCAGTGCTTAGACGAAAAAACCATTTGAACCATTTTTAAAACTTTTTCCCTTTTGCATTCAAATTTTTTACTAATCAAAATAAAATATTTATTTCTAATATCAAAATTTGAAAGCGTATTTCATCACCTTTCACAAACGGTTTTTAGTTCTGGATACATTCAGAAACATCCCATTTATTTGGATTTTATTGAGAAGCGGAGTGTACAAATGTCGTTTCTAGAATTCGTGATTTTTAAATATTATAAAAATTTAAGCGGAAATCACAAAAAAAAACTCTAAATCCATTTGTAAAAAATAATTAGAAATTAAGTTTAATCACCGGGTTGACCTTTTAAATCCCGACGACATCAACACTTCAAAGTGACAAACTTGAAGCACGGGTCTTTCAATCGATTCGTCAAATATTATTTTACCCCGCTTTCCGAAGAGCTGGGGATTTGTTCTTCTTTCACGGCGCCCGCGCCCCTTCAACTCATTTTACGTTCGCTCTCCCCTTCAAAAGAACGAGATTCGTGCAAAAAATGTTTATTTATTCCCTTTCGTCAGTTAATTCTGTTTTCACAAAATGACGAAATCGTGAATTTTATATGGATTTTGTTGAAAATCCGTTACTTTTTTTGGTAGTGAATAAATAATGAAAGAACCAGAATCGCATGTTGGTCTTCCAGGGAAAACACGGTGAAGTTAAGAAGACAGAATTGTTATTATATTAATATAGTTTTACGTACGTACATACACATCAGAATAATTGTGTTTACAGCGCCCTAATGAAACTTTGACTGTTCACTTTCGTTTATACAAGAAAAAAGATATTTTACTACTTTTATCTAGTGTTTTATTATTTATATTAAATATTTTAATGGGATACCTATGATTGGTATCATTTTAATGTATTACATATGTGTGGTATGTATATTGTATATTCAGTAATTACCAGGTGACATGTGTGGTGTGTATGTGTGAGTGTGTATATATATGTATGCGCATCCAACAATTTATATTATTGACTTGATGCTACTTTTAAATTTGGGCAGTGAATCCGAAAAAATATCGATGTTAAAGTTTAAAGAAATATTATTGAATTGAAGAATTAGATGCTGCTTTTGTTTTATAATTATTTGGGTAAAACAGCGATTAATGTCATGTAAGTCTCAAACGTTGTAGATTCCAAATTGGCGATGCATATTTCAGTGTACTTCTGACTGATACGAAATATAACGTTACGCTTGTACGCGTATTACTGAATACTTTACTTATACGTTGGACAAAACCAAGCATTTTGTATGACCTATTATAAAGTAAGGATTATTAGAACCAAGGGGTTTATGACAGAAGATATTCATCGTTGTAGAATATTCATCCGAAATTATATTTGGTACTGATTCCTTTACTCTTGGCTAAAGGAGATCTAAGCTTACACTTGTGAATCATTGTAAAGTGACCAGTAAGCTTTTACCAAAGATATGTGTATTTTCAATATTACCTCTATGCAGGAGGTCCTATGGAAAATAATTTCCCTCAGAGCTTATGTCATCTTCAGGGATGCTTTTGGAAGGTTTTTTTTAAGGGAAAAGAAGAAGAGAAAGGAGAGGAAGGCCTGTGATTGAAAATAAAAATGATGGTGTCTAGGAATCTGGGGTTCAGAGTATCCAGGATTGACGGACGTTTAAATTTATCACTCCCATTGTAGTGCAAGGCGATGGGTCGGGATTTTTTACCCCTCCTGTTGGAGGGGTAAAAAGATATCCCTCAGCCAGTCTCTTCGAATCCGGTCCTCCAAACAATAGGTGGACAGGCCTCACCCCATGAACTTGGGCAACCCTGCTATGTTACCAAATTGGGGTGACATATGGCATGGTTATCCAATACTCTCATTGGTTCTCGGGGCGGCGGTACCCATTCCCGCCTCCCAAAATTGCAGCATCTCCAAATTTAATGTACAACGACAACTCACATATTTTATGAAACAATCTACAACTCTTCGGGAAAGCTTGTGTCGGAAATAAACAGTTTTTTTGGTGACATTAACAGGAAAAATATTGATACTCTGCTGAAAAGAAGAAAAAAATTTCTTTGCATTTTCAAGTTGTGTCACATTTTGTTATCATTTTTACATTTCGTGGATGAAAACAAATAAATTCAAACGATTAGGACATTGCTGCGTAGGAGCCCTTCTTGCAATAATTCTTAATTTATGGCTCCCCAATGGGCAAGGGCTGACTGAAAGAGGAGGACCTTAACTTCAACTGTCTCCCTTGATTTATTTCAACTTGTTCTCTTGTCGACAAAGCATGTAGGTTCCATTGTCATCTCTGAATAATCCAGTTTCCAAAATAACTCTTTTAATTCCAAGAAAATATTGTTTAAACCGCTAACATGATTTTTTTTCTAAGAAATATCATCTTTGAGTAAAACTACAAACATGTCTAGGCAATCATTTTTCAGGCAAGTCAAAAAAAATTCCGGTGGCACAACAGTAAAAAAATTAGCATTTAAAAAGAGGAAGAAGATGGTTTGAAAGGGAAATATGTAGTTGCGAATATTAATACTGAGAGAATATTATGAAGAATCCGTCTACAGTATAATGTACAATCAAAAAAATTAAAAATTTACGGTGAAATTTGTTTGTTTAAAGACAGAATAAATAAATTTAAAAAAATATATTATTTAAAGTAAAGATATGTTTATAAGAAAATGTTTTATGCAAATAACAAAAAATAACAAATTATTATAAGCAATAATAATAAGCATGAAATACAAATATAAATTGAAAAAAACTTCCGAAAAAAAATAAATGCCGCCGACGGGATTGGAACCCGAACCTTCTGATTGCTTGTCAGGTGCACGGAACCACTGCGCTACGTAGGCGTTTATTATTTTTTTTCGGAAATTTTTTTAAATTTATATTTGCGGTTTGGGCTAGTGATTATTTATATTTGCGGGTCGGGCTAGTGATTATTTATATTTACGTTTTTATTTTTTATTTTTTTTATTTTATTTTATTTGGAAAACCAACAGTTATAATCATTACAAGGTATGGTGTAGTAAGTGTTAAATTATTTAACCAATAATAGGTTTTCACTAAGGTATTTTAATTATTTAGTGAACATATATAATATTTATGTTAGAAAAAAAGTTACAATTAGCCTATAGGGATGGGATGGCGGAAGGGAGGGGGATGGGATGGATCTAGTCTGTGTAATGTGTAACATGTACGTATGTGTATTAATAAAAACATAATAATGATAATATAATTATTTATTGATTTTAGGTTTGAAATTGTGGGGTGCTGAGTTAAATAAGTCTAATTTACTGTGTGAAGTATTAAAATTGTATGAAGCACGGTGAATAAAAGCATTTTGTTTTGAGTTAGTGTTACATTGAGGGATGTTTAATGTGTGATTTTGTCTGGTTTGTCTGATGGGTACTCTTAATTGAATTCTTTCTAGTAATTCCGGGCAATCTATCACAGAGGTGGCAATTTTTTGTAAAAATAGTACGTCTGCGGAGTTTCTACGACTTTCCAGTGACGAAATCCTGAAAAACGCTGCTGACTCCTCGTGACTCAGATGAGGACGATAGGCCCGAAAATCAAGGTATCGTAGAAAACGATATTGCACTTTCTCAATCCTTTCTATGTGTGACTTATACCTGGGATTCCAGACTTGAGAGGCGTACTCCAGAGAACTGCGTACATACGCAAAGTACAGCATTTTCATGGTATTTACTTTTTTAAAATTTTTGCAAGTTCTGAGTACAAAGCCAAGTACCTGGGAAGCTTTTGCAACCATGGATTCGATATGGCGCTCAAAAAGTAATTTTGAATCTAACACTACTCCCAGATCCTTAGCCTCTGTCATTTTGCTCAGTATTGTGCCGTTAAGGGAGTAATTAAAAGAAATGGGATTTTTATTTCGGGTGAAGCTGATGGTGCCACATTTTTTTACATTTATTTGCAGGTTGTGTTCTGCACAATAAATATTTAGGCGATTTAGATCTTCTTGCACGCGGGTACACTCATTGATACACGTGACAGGGGAGAATATTTTCATGTCATCTGCGTATAATAAAGTTCTGGAGTGGTGAAAACATTTCCCAATGTCATTAATATATATATTAAAGAGTAATGGTCCCAATAATGACCCCTGGGGTACTCCCGACGGCACGGTTTCCCAGTTCGATTTATAGCCACCGACAACTACTGCTTGGCTACGGTTTTCAATATAGGACGAGAGCCATCTGAGGAGGTCTCCGTGTACACCGATTTGTAAAAGTTTTCTCAGCAAGATATCATGAATAACTAAATCAAAAGCTTTGCTATAATCTGTATATACTGCATCTACCTGTATACGCTGATCCATGTTATCTTGTAAGAATTCGGTGAATGCCGTTAAGTTAGTGGTTGTAGATTTCCCCCTCATAAATCCATGTTGGTTATTATTGAGTGACGATCTCAAGGCCGAAAACATCTGGTCATACACAATTTTTTCGAAAACCTTACTAAAGATGCAGAGCTTTGAAATTGGCCTATAATTTTCGACGTTAGATTTTTGGCCATTCTTGAAGATGGGAGTTACAAATGCCGTTTTCCAAGTGTTTGGGACTATTCCCTCTTTAAGGGAGCGACTAAAAATTATGGATAGCGGTTTAGATAGGCTGCGGGCACATTTGTTTATGAAGAAAGGGGGAATTTTATCTGGGCCTGCGCCTTTTTTGAGATCTAAATCTTCAAGGTGTTTCTGTATATGATGCTGGTCGACTTCAATATTATTAATGCTAGCAACACAGAGCTCTTTGGGGTTGTCCGGTAGGATCTGGATGTTTCGAGCATTATTGTTGTAGACAGACATGAAATATTTAGAAAATAAGTTACAGATGGCAGACCCATTTTCAGCTTTTTCGTCTTTAAATGTCATAGTGTTCGGAACACCGTGGGATTTGGAGTTGGATTTTATGTAATTCCAAACTTTTTTTGGGTCGGAGGATATATCACGTTCGATTTTTAATAAGTAAATATTGTGGCATTCCCAATTAAGTTTTTTGTGGCGTGATCTTAGTAAAGAGAAAGTGGCGTAGTCAGATGGGTTTTTGTATATCTTAAACTTTTTAAAGTATTTGTATTTTTCTGATGTCAATTTAATGAGGGCCGAATTATACCATGGCGGGTATTTAGAATTCCTATATAGTTTTTTGGGAATGTGTGCGTCTATAAGATTATTTAATTGTGAATAAAAAAATTTTAATGCCGTGTTTGTTTTGGGCTAGTGATTATTTTTTATAATATTTAAAAAAAGTTACGTTATCAATATATTACTATGGAGCACTTCTCATGTATTTTTTATTTAGTCATTGGAATATTTTCAAGAATTTACAACGTTTAAAGCATTTTCACTAAATACGTTAAAAATTTTTTTGGTTGTCATTATTTTCCATTCCCGCTAGTACACATTCAGTCTCGCAACATACGTTTTTATCGCAACCACAAAAACATTGCATCATCTTCCGCATCCCTGATCCCACTTGGTTAACTAGTAAGAAAAAACTGTCACCGTTACAAAACGCAGTCATCTTTTTCCATCTGGCTAAACTTATTACAAAGCGCAACCGCCTAGAAGCCAAGCGAGCACAAAGACGTATACCATCGTTAGGGAATCTCCAGAACTAACGTACTTTTATGGGCATGGCTACATGTAAATTGTTGTTGTCAGTTAAAAAAACTTTGTCATAATGCTACAAGTGCTAGTACCTACGGAAAGTATCGGATAGAAATGAGAATGAATGGATTGTACTTTTGTAAGCTTTATAAAAATGTACATATTCTCCATACACGGCTAAAAAGTAATGCACATAAAAGTGATACATAATGCAGTAGAATATCTTTATTATATAGGAAATAATAAAAATACGTAGATGTTATCCATTATATAAGTAGGTAGTAAAATTAAAGTAAATTGAAACTAGAACAATACTGCATGTAAAACAGATCACTAAAACTACATTAGCAACGCCTATATAATTTGTACGATTCAACATCAAAATTTTTATGAAAACCCCTTCCTAAGTATGTGCTCCAACTAGATGCTGATTAACCAATTTATCATTTATTATTATTATTTATTATCATTTAATGTAATGAAATCTTATATTTATCAAATAATATGTAAACACTAATTTAAGTATCCAATACGTCTGTCTCGACACAGGTATTATATTATAACTAAGTGCTGGTATATATTACGCTTAATTCTATAAATGGTGAAATCAAATATATCAATAGTACCCCCAAACTTGTTGCCGAGATAATGGATTCTATTGGTTAGTGAGTGTGTCTGATAGTTGTTTGTGTATGTATTACAGAAGAATGTTACATTTTCTCAATTTACAAGACGTAATGTTCAACATCTGCCAGACTACAAAATCCTCGATTCAAACTAAAGATATCGACTCTATCTATCGGTCAGCTAAAAAAAATAATAAACAAAATCATCCGAGAGAAATAATTATCAAATTAAAGACGAATCTAGCTAGAGATCAGCTGCTAGCGGATGTGAAAAATTACAATAAAAATCAACAAAATACCGAAGACAAACTTAACACATTGAACATTGGAATTGCCGGTCCTCGCTCGCCTATCTACGTTTCCGAACAACTGACCTTTCGATCAAAGCAGCTCTGGTTTAAGACACGCCAATATGCCAAGGAACGTATGTTTCGATTCGCGTGGGTTAAAGGAGGGAACATATATATTAGAAAAGAGGCGGGAACAAATGCTATTCTCATTTCCGATGAATCAAAATTGTCAGCACTGTGATAAAATTGTACCAATTTCGCTCTCAAGGTATATTTCGTCTCGCTTGTTTACTATTATATTTAGTCGTTGTTCCCGCTTCATCATGTCTATTGCTTTCCACTACCTGCTAGGAACTTGTATTATCACCAGCTTCATAGTAATTTTAGGTGTCAATAAAACTAAATTAGATATTGTATTAAAACTTATATTATGCGAAAGTTTATCACAGCACCACGTTAATCTAAAATATAATAACTATGTTACGCAATACTACACTTATCTAAAATATACTAAATATGTTTCGTTTACCATATGATAATTATAATGATTCCGATATAAATTATAACACAAATGTTATTTATGATCTAAATAATCTAAACAAATACAATTGGGGCTCATATAGTCTAAAAATCATACATCAGAATATCAGAAGCATTTCAAAAATCGATGATTTTTTATTATTTCTTGATCAATTTAATTACTCATTCGATGTTATAATTTTGTCGGAATGTTGGATAAATAAAGAATACACCTCCAAAATTATACACAATTACTCTGAATATCACACTAACATAAGTTTAAATAAATCAAGTGGAATCGTTGTTTACATCAGAGACGGAATACAAGCACAAGTAGATGAAATTTTATTATCACAAGCAAACTGTCTGAAAATTGTTTTGAACAACAACTTATGTATCTTTGCAATCTACAGATCACCCGCTTTCCAAAACATCGACACTTTTTTGAGCTCACTTCAAGCAATCATCAATACTTCCAAAAAAATAGAACGTCAAATCATCATAGGCGATCTCAATATTAATACTATTCCCGAATACCACCGTCAATATAACGATTATTTATGCCTGCTTACTGAAAATGGATTCATTCAGACAATTAACAGCCCTACTCGAGAACAGGGCATGAGTAAATCTTGCCTAGACCATATCAATGTTAAAAATGTTAACCTAATCGACTCATTTGTTTTTCACACTACAATTTCAGACCACAACACTACAGCTCTCTGTCTTAAAAACAAACCTCCCACTGATGCTAAAATTAAATATGTCCCTCGAACAAATTACAATAACTTGGTCAAAGACTTGCGATCAGAAAACTGGCAAAACGTTCTAGACCAAATTGATACTGACTCAGCAATGAATGAATTTATCACAAAATTACATTCATATATATCTAAACACACTAGTCACATACACATAACAAATAATCAAGTAAAACTCACACCTTGGATCTCCCCTGGCCTTATCAAATCTATTCACAGAAGGAATCAATTACACGAAAAGGCGAAAAGATGTCCTGAAAATATTTTAGTACAAGCTCATTATAAAAAGTATAGGAATTTATGTAAACATTTAATTAAATCGACCAAAGAAAATTATTATAAAAAAATTATTTACGAAAATAACTGTACGCCAAAACGTCTGTGGGAAGCTTTTCGTAATATATCTAAAACAAAAATTAATAAATCTTCCGAAATTAAATCGTTGTACATTAATAATATAAACTGTTTGGACCCAAAAATTATGGCAAATTTTGCCAATAATTATTTCACTTCAGTGGGAGTCACTCTAGCGAAAAAAATTCTTGATAAACTTAATACTACTGAAATTGATCTCGCTAAGTTTACTACCTCTAATTTCGGTCATAAAATAGACAATATAGAAACAACGACAAACGAAGTCATGAAAATAATTGACGATCTTAAGTCATCAAATGCTTGTGGTCCTGATAAAGTCTCATCAAATCTGTTAAAACTTATTAAATCCTCAATCGCAATACCGATCGCGTTCATTTCGAATCTAAGCTTTAAATCAGGAATATTCCCCAATCATTTAAAACATTCAGTAGTTATATTGCTTCACAAAAATGGTGACAAATCGCATGTACATAATTACCGGCCAGTTTCTTTACTAAATTCGGTCTCGAAAATTATTGAAAAAATTGTAAAAAATCGCCTTAGCACATATCTGGAAGATAATAACATTCTTTCTAATAGACAATACGGCTTCCGACCAGGTTTAAGCACAGAAAACGCTATCGCTAACCTGACAAAAATCATCTCTAATAATATCGATGGAGGAATTAAATGCACTGCACTATTCCTGGATCTAGCCAAAGCGTTCGACACTATATCACATAAAATTCTGTTGAAAAAACTACAGTGCGTTGGAATACAGGGTCAACTATTAAAGTGGATGGTTAGTTATTTAGAAAACAGAAGCCAAAGAGTGAACATTAATGATACTCTAAGCGATTCAGCAAATATTAAATTTGGTGTACCTCAGGGAAGTACTCTAGGGCCAATTTTGTTTAATATATATATTAATGAGCTATGTAACAGTTCCCTTGCCGACCACATTATTACCTTTGCAGATGATACGGTCTTGTTATTTGAAGGTAAAAACTGGAATGAAGTTCACAGTAAAGCAGAAGCTGGTATAAACAGTGTTAAACAATGGCTTGATAATAATCTACTCACACTCAACACGGAGAAAACAAAATTCATCCTCTTCAGTGCAACTCAAGCGGGACAACCGAAAGAAACACAAAACATTATTATACACCACTGCAATAACCCAACTACTTGTAATTGTAATACCCTAGAATGCGTAGATAGTATAAAATATCTAGGAATTATGATAGACAAATTTCTGAGATGGGACCAACATATAGACTCAATTTCCACAAAAGTCAGAAAACTTACTCATCTTTTCCTGGGCATTAGAAATATTCTCTGCATAAAAGATCTGAAATGTTTATATTATGCTCTGTGTAACTCATTACTTGAATATGCATCTTTGGGATGGGGCGGATGTACCAAAACAATACTGGATCCCTTAGCAAAAGCACAGAAATCACTATTAAGGGTCATCCTAAAAAAACCATTTAGGTACCCCAGTGATGTATTATTCAAAGATATACGAGTTCTTGATGTAAGGCAACTATACATAAAAAAAATTATATTACACACTCAAAAAAAACGTCACCACTACCCTTCCATTGATCATTATCACGACACTAGACATTCAAGGAGGAATCCAGTTGTTCCACCTACTACTATGACATCCTTTGCCCAAAGACAATTCTATTACCTTGGTCCAAAATTATTCAACCTCTTACCCGATTTATGGAAATCGAAAAGCATAAGCATTCTGCGTAAATTAGTTTATTATTGGCTTCTAGACTTAGGAAGAGTCGAAAGCGAACTTATGATGACCAACAGATAAACAAAAATGTTCTGTACTCACATTTATTCATTGTTATTGGCAGTTAAATAAAAAAATCCTACCATGCATCTGATTTATACAATGCGATTGATAATTTTTGTGATTGATAATGTTTATACAATATGTTTTCATGTACCTTGTTTATATTTTTCTTGATTATGTATATTATATTATATGTACCTTGATTATGTAAATTAATACACAGCACAGTAACAGCGATCAAATTAAGAAACCCACCTAATATTTTTCTTATATTGTAACTATAAATTGAATTAATCCAATATGTTATCATGTACCCTGATACAGTGTTCCTTAATTGCATATTATTACATGTACCTTGATAAAATTTATTAGGTGTTTTCATAAAAAAAACTAATATTCGGGTTTACAAATATGTTTGAAAAAGTTTTTATTTTGATTACTTTGATAAATATATAGACTATATTACTAGCGTAACTATTAATGTTAAGTATGGAAATATAATTCATAACAGCAGCGTGTACAAATGTTAACTAAACCAGGCAATTTGGCTGTCCTAAAACGGGAAAATTTCCTAGTTGGACAGCTAAAGCTTCCTTAATATGTTTGTAATTATTTGTATCTAATAAATAAATAAATAAATAAATTTTGTCTTGTGTTCCTAGTCGGTAAATGGAATTTCATAGTGGCGACGATGGAGATAAATACTATATTTATATTACAGATAAGATTACAAATTTAATAAGAAATAAGAATAAAGGGTCATAGTGCAGTTGTATTATTTTGTAACATGTATCAAAAGATAGTTGTCTGTCTGTCTGTAAGTGACGTTGAAAATGTCGATAATTAATGCAGAACCGTTTAGCAGTTGATTAGCTCTGTTGATTGGCGCATTATGATATGCAGAAGTGCTCGCTAAGAACAAAGATGGATACAGAAATGGATAGTATGTATATTTACTGATGTATAGGTAACGCGTAAATAGTTCATACGTCCAATATATATCCAAATTAATTAAAAGTTGAATGTCAACTGTTCGACCGGTGTTTTAGTTGTAGTTATGCCAGGATCATACCTCGTTTGTACTTTTTATATTTTTAGGATACGGTTTTGTTCAGAAAGGGCAAATGTGTATTAGAGTCTCGAAAAAAGGCCAGATAAATAATATGTAACGCAAAAGGGAACGGTAGAAGAAGAACGCCAGTAAAAAACATGGCACAATCAAGTAAATCAAGTACTTCGGTCATCGGGGTCGTCGGGTCTTGTCGGGGTCATCTCACGAAAAAATAACAGGTATGAGAGGATATTAATGTGAATATCGCAAGGTTCATAATGTCCAGAAAAAATTGTGTTGAGATCCGTCCGGTCTGCCTACCCTTTTAGGGAAATAGCGTGATGGTAAAGTAAAAATAAGAGAGATGACTTCTCATCGGAAAAAGTTTTGGTATACGCAGGCTTTATTTGTTCAAAGTCTTAAAGTTGCTACTGAAAATAAGAAGAAAAAAAAATCGCAACCAACCTTAATTAGATATGTACATCAACTTCTAAAGAAATCCCAGGTGAACGAAACTCAATATTCGGTTTTTTGTTACGTATATATTTTAAAGCCTATTGCAAGACGCTACTTAATGTTTCCAAATTGAAAAAAGTTTTGATAAAAAATAAAAATGATAAGTAAGCCTTTTCGGAATACATTAAAAAGTTCATACAAGCCGAACTTATTAAGCAAGCCATTAAAAGTGTTACAAAATATTACGTTAGTTCAAAAAAAGTAAAATAATCATTTCTAGGGAAATTCAAACGATAAAATCAATACTCCAATTAATTAATACACGTCAGAAAACCTTTCGAAAAACAAATTTTCCAACACTAAAATATGGTGTTATAGTATCTGTTATTTAATGCACGATTTTATATATAAAGGAGGCCCCCGAGGAAAAAAAATCCCTTCCTTCGTGAATGCGCGCTATTTTTAAATATTTTTTTCTCAGACTAACATTTTGTCATTACGTATAATATTGAAATATTAATATAACTTTTTTTACACTAATTCTACACAGGAGTTTTAACATCTTTGGGTTCGTTTTGAGGAGAGGATTTTCTTGAAGAGACCCATGTTGTAGGAGGGAGGAAATACAGATGCTGGCAAATCGTTCCACAGTCGAGCTGATGAACTCTATACACATATGAACAGGTCGTAGAAGCGACCCGTTCTCAAGTGAAAAATGTTAACTTCGTACATGTGTTAGGCGCGCGTTTATCGCACTTCCCAAATATGCACCAGTATCGAAGGGATAAATGATGCTTGTTCCTCGGAGCATCTTCCGTCGTAATTCTGGTAGAACATGGACAGCAGACCTACCTGACGCCTATGCTCTAAGGATTGCAATCCGTTTGTTAAGAGGGAGGCATATTTTAAACGGACCGCCCGCTTCTCCACAGATTCAAGAGGTTTTCAGGTATTTTGGGGCTCCAGACTAGAGGTGGCTGCCAAATTTAACAGTGCCATTGCCATTGCCATTGCCATTTGTACAAGGTCAACAATTACGTACTATAACTTATTCATTTTATTATCATAAGTACATGACTATGCTTTTGCAGTATGGCTAGTACTTCTCAAGTATTGTCAAATAAATCAAATATGGAATGTATTACATTGCACTACCCCTGCATACATTCTGGAATAAATTCTAATTATTAAATAAACCCTAAATTTGCGCATGGTGTCCATTCCAAATCCATGGATATACCATTATGGCTAAGTAGTACTCGTATTAGTCCTGCAGCAAGGCCATTCGTGGTGAACACACACTGTCCGTTTGCAATGAGTGCAAATTAATATTACTTAGATGAGCTTTAATAGTTTTTATCCAATATGAGCTACTTTTTCACGGTAAATATTATGACAAGTTTAAAAAAAAGTAAAAAATTTCATTTCATTAGTCTGTGAGACTAATATTTGGTGAAAATTTAACCTGAAATCACGTTTTACATATTATCTTCGAACCTCGTCACAGTATTAAAATTCACGATCCAACCGAGATTCAAGCGCTTCACGCTGAGATGAAAGCGCTTTTCACTCCCTTTCATCATTTAATGATTATTTCTCTTCCATACAATTGAGTCAATAAGTGACGCTCTCTACTCGCTCCAGTATCGTTCCGTAACTCGGCCGGAAGCCGGAAACGCCGCCATGCTAGGAGGAAGTACATGAGGGTAACACAAGACAATGGAGGCTTTTGGGGTCGGCGGTTTTCGGCTTTTTGAAAAAGGAACCTCGTGGATTAATACCCTAAGCCAGCCCTGAAGGCATTTTGCATTCACTGGTAATAAATAGCCATTAGCGAAAACTGTGCTATTGAGGATATAAATATGCTTGAGGCCAACATAGGGGTGGACTGGCAATCTATCACAGCACTATATAATCTGGCTACCTTCAAAAGTGAGTGCACACTTTGTAGCTTAACGTATTTGTTATTGCACCCAGTCCATGTGGCATATTTTTTCATTTTTAACGCTGAGACTTTGGTGTCCTTTTTTTGTGTTTTTTAGTGTGCATTTACCGTAGTAATTTTCGATTAACCATCGGAAGAAGAACATACGTAGGTATCTGAGATATTTTATTATTTTTTTTACATTAGTTTCACGCAGGAGGCCCTGAGGTAAATAATTTCCTTCATGTGGGTGGGTAGCAATATGGGTGGCAGTGCGTCCAAGAGTGACGGACGAATGAATGCATTTCTCCAAGTATCTCTAAATCCGGCCACACAGTAGGTGGGTAGACACATCCATCGAGACCTAGAAAATCATAAACCCGGACACCCCTGCTAAGTCACTAAACCTAGCCAACTATAACCCATAGCAGAGATGTTGGATATCCAGTGAATGTGTAATCTATACCCGCCTTCCAAATTAAATATCTGCGTTGATTTTAACAATGGATTCTGTTTTACGATTTAACGCAACTACACCAACCAATATAAGGCGTCCTCGAGGCGATTCAATTAAAGTAAAGTAGGCCATTCATCTATTTAGCAATTTCAATAAAAAAAACAAATTTTTAAGATCGTTTTTTTTTCACTTTTTAAACCAATTAAATTCCAACTGGGCCAGTCCGACTCTGCGCGCTGAGCGTATAAATAGCCGAAACGTATTATGAACACTCCGAGCGGTATAATCTAATAATGATACCGTGCCGTTTAGCCTAATGCGAGTGTTATTCTAGTCTGTCGGTAAAAAAGATTCCTGCTTTATCGCTGGCCTAATAAAATATGAGCTATTTGGCGCAATCCTAGATTTCGGCTGAAATGTTATCGACAGAGAGGCGCTGGTTCTTGCAACGTTTTAACACTTGTAAGAAATCTGATGTTTCTTTTTGTAATTGTTTGCGCAATTAGAATTGACCCAAACAACACCAACTTAGGATTATGTGTATTGGTGCAAATATATTCCTTTTCGATTTTTTTTTCAAACGTAACTAAGAAATAGCCCTTTTATCTGGTTTTATATACGTTACGCATTTTTAGCGAGAAAGGAACCACAAGTACAATTTCGGAGCATTATTAAAATGTTAACTTGGTTTTTCGTAGGAAAGGGGTATTTTCAGAAACTATGAATAATGTTAAAAATATGTAAGATAAAGTTAAATCTTTTTATTCTGATTATTGCACTAAAAGTGTGTAATTTTTATATTTTCATATATAATTATTGAATTACAAAACAGCGCATTCTGAAACGGTTCCAACTGGTCTCAACGTCATTATGACAAACTGACGACATCACCCGGCGAGACGTCAACGCCGCCGAATTAACGAATAAAACAGAAAATTTCGTTTTGACGGCAAATAGCACATTTTAAATCGTCCTAATTCGTTAACATAAAAATGAAATAAAAAAATCCTTCAACTGTCGTATTTTTGTTTGTACTTGTTTTTACAGAACTAAATAAAAAGTGAAAATACCCTATTATTTTCATGGAAGAAAAAAAATCGTTCTTATCATGTGTGTTACTATGTTACGGGTCAAATCACGTTGCATATTATTAAGTTCTGCAATCAGTTTAGTTGTGATGGCTTATTTATATAACTGTATTTACTCTTGTCCTCATTTAATTTGTCAATAATTTATTAATATTTTAGGTGAAAATCGTTTTTTACCGAGCGACCTAATGATGGCAGTTTTTCTCAATTGTTTCATAATGATGTGAATAATATTAAAATCAGTCGATTTATACCAACATTTCGGTGAGATTCTTTCTAACCCTGATCAATTCAATAAAACAATGAAAAAATCATAATTAATTAACTTTTTTTTCTTTTTACATAAGCTTCTTAAAGGAGCACCTGAGAACATTTTTCTATCGTGGCCTATGTCATCTTTGGAGGGGTCTTTTTATGGAAAGAAAGGAAAGGAAGTTTTAGTAAGGAAAAATTTATGAGGGGTGGGTAGGAATCTGGGGGTCAATGTGCCCAGAATTGACGGACGTATGCAAAGCAATGTGTCGAAAGAGTCCGGATGGTGAGGTCTTTCTCATCCAGTTTTCTCCAATTCGGCCCGCCACGCAGTAGGTGAACAAACGCATCCGCCGCCAAGACCTAAACAAATCTTACCTCATGAACCCGTGCACCCCTGCTTAGTCGTAAACGTAACAAACCACATAGAGTTACCAATAAATGGTTCCGGGGGAGGTTATACCCATACCCACCTTCCAAATCATAAATGTTTATTTTTTATTTATGTTTTTTTTTTAAACTTTTTTTTAACTTAAACCCTTGAACATAGAAAGAAAGGGCCTTAGATTAAATTTACTTTAAAAATTAGAAATCAATAAAAGAACCAATGACCCTAATATAACATTAATTAATAAAGTAAGGAAAATTATTTATTCCCCGCTTCTAAGTATGTTCACAAAACCTAAACAATATAACACATTTAAATAAATTAATAAAATAAGAAAACAGACTTCAAAATACCCACACATAATATGAAATCTATTGTCACAATTATTTTTATCAGTAAATTGGTTTAACCGGTAATAAATCATTTTAAATTGGGAGGGGGTAAAATATAATCATATTAATTAGTCGTCTAAACGTGGCTAAACCACAGTTTGAAAATGGCCTTGAAAGCCGAAACAGCTGTAACAATGACAAAAACCAAAAAATACTTGCAGAACTTAATAATTATATTATTTAATTTGATTTAATTAAATTAAATGGAGTTCTACGAATTAAACACAAAAACAATAAATAATGTAAATCAAATGTAATAATGTTATTATTAAGTTCTGCAAGTATTTTTGTTTTTTAATACTGTTCGGCGTTCAATGCCATTTTCAAACTGTGGTTAGGACAGGTTGAGTCAATTAAATACTTATTTTTAAAAAAATGCAAGTAGAGTTGGTTTGATGACTCCACAAAGCTATTAATTATATTATTAAATTTGATTTTAATTAAATTTAAAATAAATTAAATGGAGTTCTACGAATTAAAAACAAAAACAATAAATATATATAAATGTTTGACATTATTTTTTTTTGCTACAATACGAACTGTTAAACGATAGCAATTAACGAAGAGAATTTGGTACCTAGCTACAAATTAGCTTTACTTTAATAAAGGCAATGACAGATTGCACAAAAACACTTCAGTAATAGTATGATTTCTGAACAAGGTTTCAAAGAAATTTACGATTTATGCAATCTCATAAGTATTTTTAATTACAGTGTAGTCCAGCCCTGATGAATGTGGGGCTATATTTATATAGAAAGCCATATATTTTTCATAATTTTCAATCGAAAACAACAATTTTTCAATATCGTGTACAAAGCGTTTAATTTAATTTAATTTAATTAAAATGTGTTCAACCGATATTATGTCTTCTCAGGTCGATATATCTAGGAAGATTGCCTTTTCTAAGGAAACAAATACCAGTGAAAATGTCAAATGAAATAAAATTATAATAAAAACCGTTTCTGCTTAGTGATTTACTGAAGTGGTTTATGCCTAGTAATTTACTGAAGTGGTTTATGCTTAGTGATTTACTGGAGTGATTTATGCCTAGTAATTTACTGACGTGGTTAATGCCTAGTGATTTACTGAAGTGTTTTATTTTACTAGTGATTTACTGAAGAGGTTTATGCCTGATGATTTACTGCAATGGTTTATGCCTAGTGATTTACTGAAGTGGTTTTCAAGAAAAAACTGATTTTAGTTAGATATTCTGGTTTTAATAAATATAAAATATACGAGGAAGTAAAAATACTGAACGAAAAATATTAAGGCTTTGCTTTACATCTCCTGTATACAGAGCCTAAAAAGGATTTAAGCTATTTGTATCGTCGACAAAAAATACATTTATTTAACGCGAAAAGTCAAGAGACATTTAAAATGTTTCAATTATTTATTTCCCAGCTAAATTTCTAATTGGCAGCGTTAATCAGAACTCATTAAAGAATTCAATTTACGCCGAAACCAAATTTCAAAAATATCTTTTTGAATTGTGTGAATTTATTTGAGAAGCAACTGATGGGTGTCCAATTAATTCTCGACTTCTCCTTTAAATTCAAATTTGTTCTTATTGAATGATTATCAAATTCGTAAACCATTTCTTTGCACGAGAAAACTCCCCAGTAAAGTAAAAGATACGAAGAATTCGGAAAGTTAGATATTTTAAATACAACAATAATTTTTAGGAGGTATAAATTAATTTACAAATTATCCCGGGAATTTATAATTATAATTTCGACTTTCAATATCAAACAAAAACCTTTTTATTAAATACTTGAGGCAAGCGTTTTGTAATTTTGTTTTAATGATTTTAGTTGTTGCAAAATATGGACAGTTATATCTTGGCGTTATGTCTTTTATAATTACAGTTAATATTTTCATATACAAAAGTATTATCGTTGTTTGTAATCTCCTTCTTTGGTCAAAATTTCGGAAAGCGTTAGTGTGTCCACTATCTGGGCAGGTACGCATATAATCGTGTAATCGAATCAAACATCCAAACATTATCTACTTCTTTTCCCTGATGATGGACACTTTAACGCTGTCCGAAACGTTGGCTAAAGAAGAAGGTAGTGCAACACGGCATAACAAACCAAAAATAAATCACCACAATGGGTTGTCGTTGATCTAAAATGTTTCTATTGTAAATTAATTAACAAATTTAAAAACGCAGAACGATATTTGCTTCGTATAAAAGCTTCTCGAATGAAATACATTTTTAGAAAAATACATGTATGTCCGTGTATTGCCACCAAAAGTTGATATGGTGCATTGTCATCGATAACGAGTCTATCTACTGAGTTTCAGTTTGGAAGTGAGTTATTTTCCACTTCCGAGATTTGCAATCATGCTTTTATAGTAAATAAAATAATGTTTAAAAATATCAGCTGTAGCTACCAAGCCATACATATTACAGCTTCCACTTTGACACTTTAATAAAAATGAAATCAATTTAATATTCTTTAGTTTTAAAAATACATCACATGAATTTAGCTTCAAAACTCACAAAGTTTAAAGAAACGTGGCGTAAAATGTTGTTAAAATTTCAACGTGTGATTTGAAACTGTCGAACAACCGTACGATGAAGACGGAAAATATTAGAAGCGTCAGTTTTTCGCGCTCGCGTTATTTGCCACAGTTCTCACGAGATCTTCCGACACCCACTCACCCCCTTGCTCGCTAGACCCTAACCATTTCCCCCCTTCATTTCAAGCCCCTCCCCACCACCCACTTCATCCCTTGAGAATCTCTTCGCTAGGAACACCCATTCGGAGATAAGTCCTCTTTGCCCTGATTACAGGAAACAAAAACTTAATCGGGAAAGTGTAAAATGAAAGTGCTATTTTTGCCAAAAGTGTAAGAGATTTATTGTTTTTGATAATCCAGTTTCCTAGGCGATTTATTCCCGAGATCTGGAAGTAATGACAGCAGTTCCCAAGAAGTAAGCAGGACCTGAAGATAAGGACAATTTGCATGAATGTTTTTGCAGAAGACTTTTGAAAGAGCTTGAACCAAAAAGTATCACAATTATACCACAAACCTAAACTTTGATGTAAATATTTGGAGGTGAAGCACTCTCTGACGGACCTTGACTTTTAAATGAAATCACTCTCTGCTGACGCAAGTAGCGATAACTCGCTTAGTGCAAAAAATGTCGCTAAATGGTTTGACACCCTTAAACACTTATTTTGCAACATCACAAACCAAATCAAATTATGGTTAGTTAGTGAGAATTTGATATTTTAAAGCATTATAGCCGTAACCTTATTTTTTGTATGGCTGCTATAAGTAAGAATTTATGTTTGATGAAACTTATTGTTAATATGTGTTTTATTCCCAGTATTATATTAAATAATCTAAAATAATTCTTAACTATAAAATTTTCAAGTAGAAGAACTAGTTTTGTGTACTCTATTGTTGCCAAGGTACTAGTTTGCGAAAGACGAATTACCGAAAGTTTGATAGGGAAACCTGGCAAAACCTAATAGAATATTTTAGATCGAAGCACTTGCAAATCAACAAGACATCTCACAATGGCGCCTTGTCTGTATATCGCCACCCGGTTAGGCAGGGTTGTGAGCCGCGCCAAGACAGGGGATTTAGGAAAGGATCCTATATTTATTAATGCTGATCTTGAAGAGGTCAAACGGCTAGTCCTCATGAAGCCAACATCAACTGTGAACGGATGTTTCGCACGTTTCCTTCGTGTTTTGCATTCGTGCACCGGTGCATAGGGTATCAATGTTGCTAGCTCCTCAGAGCAGACTTCATCGAAATACCTGTAGAACATACTCAGCATGTCTACGTTGCGTTTTTCATTGGAGATGGCAATTGCTCTGTTAACAACGTATCACTGTTACGTATGTCTGTTATACAGACGGATCGTCATCCTCACTTTAGTATAGGAAATATTAATATAAAAAAGTAAACAATTGACAGAATAAGATTTTATCAAGTTATTCAAAATGCAGGTAATCATCAAAGTGAAAACCTATTAGTAAGTGGGTTAATTTTGTATTCCAAGTTTAGCATTCATTCATCTCCGAAAACAATTTCCAAATTCAAATTGACGTATTTAAAAAAATGAAAAAAAAAAATTATTTAAGATTTATTTTATAAGATTTTTTACTTACAATAACGCTTTGAGGCCTGCAAATAAATAAATTGAAATTGAAATCACAAATGTTTCCAATTTCTATTGTTTCAGACGCCATAGCATATTTCACCTGAACACAATTAAAAATAATATCGCTTATTTTAGCTCACTTACCTAAATTTGTCAACTATGTAATAAGGTAGAGTGTGCTGAAGTAGACATTTTCTTGGATGATTTATATGGATTCAGAAAAAATATTATGCTTTGCTAAAAATATGTTTTTCCCTGATTATATTATGTATTACTTGCGTCTCTAGTGCTTCTATTTGTCTCTCTTTTGTCTCTCATTTTTCTCTTACCTTTGTTGTACTGTTTGTCATTTGAGTTCACTTTTATTTATTAATTTAGAATCTTTTTTATCTTTATTTATGTGTTTGCAAAAACCAATTAATGCTAGGATTTTTTTATAAAATGTGTTTAAAAAAAACAGGTTTCATAAAACGATGCATTCAAACGATCATCTGCAAAAACCCAGAATAAATAAATGGACAAAATATTACTCGGTACACTTTCAAAAAACATCATTAAAAATAAATAAAAATATACTTACAAGGAACATTCCATTGGGAAATGAACCGAGGAATCCCCGCTCCGTTAATGCTTTAAGTGGAGCGGTTTGCGTGAACACCCTTTGTGCCTTGTGCTTTGTGCGGACCCTCGCCTCGCCTCGCAGTGACGCGCAATGTACCCATACCTTTATTGGGCAGACTTTCAGCGGGTATATCGGGTGCGGTTTGCCGGGCGCACTCGGATTAAATCCGCAATCAATTGTCAGAATCGGGTAACAATGGCCGATGTGTGTTTTTTACAAAATAAAACAAATATATCCACGGGAACATTAAATGCCTTTGTACCGTACCTATGCAGAGCCAGATATAAAGTAACTACTGTTCTATCTTGTTTATTTTAGCAACCTTCTTTATTCTTTTACTGGGCACATTTTGTTAGGCCTGTATTGGATGTGGTTTGCTGAGCACATTGGTTAGAATCCGCAATTAATACGGATGGGGAGTATTTTTTTACTGTTAGAGTTTGCATGGGCGGTCAGACTTTAAAATGTTCTAAGGTATATGGTATGTCAAATCACATTATGTACATCTTAATCAGTGGCAAATAAAGGTGAAAATCTCACTTATATCTAATAAGTGTGGAGGCCAAACACTGGAATATTGCACGGAGAAAAATAGGTATTTCTAATTTATTAAACATCTCTTCAAATAATTGTTAATTCAGTTAAAAACGGGATTGCAGGCCATTACCTCATAATTTTTTAGTAAATTGCTAACAAATCATACACCAGCATTTGCCTTGGTAGTATATAATGACAAAATGCGGGAATATTAGGATTTTCACATCATGATAATACGTTCGTATTTTAATAACAATTTATTAGGAAACCTAACAATTCATTCGTTAAAGGCTTGCATTCTCGTTTTAAATACGATGAATTCTTAATAAATTAGCAATATTCATTATAAGCAATTTTTCTACATGTGGTTACCAAAGAACTGCAAATGTGAAAAGTTGGATTATAAAAAAAAACATTTATCTATAAAATTACTTTTTGTAACGTCTAAAACTTTATAGATAATGTTAATGCGGTGTTGACCCAGTACAAATTATATTCGTAGATTATATATTAATGTAATTAGTATAATATACTCTTTATTTCTGTTAATTAAGACAAAATATTAAGGGAGAACCAGCAAACAAGCAGCCACATGGCAGCTTTGCTGGACTAACTTTTTTCTACAAACCCTGTATCATCTTCTATGTATTAACATTATATCGAATGAATATACCTAAAATTTCATTGGTGCGTTGTGAATATCACCAAATACGGGACTTACTAAAAACTATTTCATACAGACATACTAGTAGCGTCAGAGCGGCAAATGTGCGAACCGTGGGTTTTTACTAGGTAATCTTCTGGGCAGCGAATATGAGATTTTTTATCACAAAATTAATAAATAATCAGCAGATTTTTTCTGTGAATACAGTATTGTATTTAGTCATTAAAATTGGTGAGTTATTGAAGATGTAAGTTTTTTTTGTTTATATAAAAATAATAGTTTATTGTGTACATTTATTTTTATTCTCGTATTTAAAACCTTTTTTTGTTAACTTTGATATCATATTTTTTAGCCAAATACGTTATAACGAATCGCCTAATGTTATTGTATTGCAAGATCGCTTAGCTCAGGTGCATTGATGTGATGATATTTCTTTAGTTTCAAGGAAAAATGAACATAATATCGAAAAGACCGACATGGGATTTTTTAAAACATCTGAGAGAATTTGTTTCTCACTCTTCTAATTTCTAATTGAACTCCCAATAAAATAAGTCACGAACCACCACTGATTTTGATACAGTTAAATTTTGTAGAAGCGCTAACTAGAAACGAAGAAACTGATTTTTTATAACTTATTTCGGATTTGATCAGAATATAGCTATTTCTAGTAAATCGAATCCAAAGTTGGGACGATTTTCAAATGTGAAGATAAATCGGTCTCTGCTAAGTAGACTCACCAGTTTTATAGCTTGTACCACTAGTTTCCGGACACCGTGTATAATGTAAGATACTCTCACTGTCTTTTTCTGACCCATCTCATCCCTCACTCTAGCCTTACAACATACCCCAATTGGGAATGCCATAGCCTCACTGGCTCCAAACGGTTGAGAGCCGTTGGGACTCAAGTACCTTTTTTTAATAATTATTCACCACATCCTTTCTAAATCCGAAGGGAAAAACTAAAAAAATCATGCATAAAGGAAAATTAGTTGAAGAAACATAGAGAGTAGGTATATATGATGTTCATTAAATCAAAAAAATCCTTTATATGGTTTTTTGGTGGCCAAAAATTATTTGAGTTTCCCGGTGACAGTAGGTTTAACTCTGTAATCAATTGTCTTTATAGGGGGACCGCGTTCAATGTGAATTTTATTCGATGCGGTAAATAAAATATCATTGTTCAGAATAATCCCTATTTCATTTGTAAAGGGGCGAATTGGAGGGAATGGATGGTGCGATGTACCTTTACTCGTAGGGGTGTAAATGAGTTTCTCTATATGAATGAATGACACCCTTATTTTGGTGCCATTAAGTTTGATCCGGTAAATCCATTTTTAATTAACTAACGCAAACAATTATTTGATTTAAAAGAGAAATGCTTTGTAATTGTCACAGGAGGAGTTGTTCAACTGGAATTCTAAGGTAATAAAATTTTTAACTTACACAAAAGTTATAGCGTTTTCTGACCTAGTTCCGATTCATACCTTTACAATCTTAAAATGGCAGAACCAAAAGCAGTTAATTAATTTAAAACATATCAACGCCAACAAAAATATAAGAATGGTGGCTTTAAAGTAATAATAATGGTCATATTATGCAAACCAAAAATTGCAATGATTCAAGACTATAAAAAATTAAGATATGCACATTCTTCTTTTTATAACTAGTACCTACTCATACATAAATTTAAACATAATTTTATTGATTTTAACTTAAAATCATCAGTTTTCAGAACAATCTCAGTGAAATTACATTATGATATTTTATGGACATACGTAATAGGTACTTAAACAATGTTATAACGATAAATAATATTATAAATATCCTTAACTGTATCTTGTTGTACTGTGTATATCTTAATAAATAGATAAACTGTTCACATAGAAAAAAAGAGAAAAAATTACCTAATGAGAAGGACTGTAAAAAAATTTATGTTGTATTTAAATAGTAATCAATAAAAACCAACATGATAAATTATAGTTATAAATTTTGGTTATATTACGATAATTGACAATTAGATAATAAAATCATAAACCTACACCACACGAGAACGTTAGGAAATAGTATTTTATTGAGGATTTTGGAAATTTAATTCGCGTGAAAGCTGCGCTCTATGCTATAATACAATAATACAAGAGCTTCCGAAACCATTGTAAGTGAACGTCCTATTATGTACATAGGTTCCTAATCACTTTAGTAGGCACCAGGGCCGCGCCAAGCTAACGAGCGCCCTCTGGTAATATTATTAGTAAGACTCTAGACATTTATAAGAATCACTGTATGGGGTCCTGGGGAATGGCAATCTCTCAGGATGTTCCGCGATGACTTTTAAAAAGGATTTGATTTGTCTGATTAAACTCAAAGCCAGTAGAACTATTTATAGCATATTCGATTCCGAAGATGTTGTGTGAAGTTTGGACGTTCTGAGAAGTGGACATTTGAATCATTTGATCTAATGTTAGCCATCAAGCAACCAACACTTGCAGTCTATCGATAGATTTTCTCACTGTGGGTTCTTGATGATTCTTCAACTGGTCACCTCCACGTGGTCGCTTTTATCGACTTGTTTTAACATTAGCTTCACACAAGAGAGCGACATAAGATATCTCTCAACCACTCTCTTGAAATCCGATCCGTCACATGGAAGGTGGGCAGATACATTCGTCGCCGAGATCTAAACAATCTTCACAGCATGAACCCGGGCACCCCAGCAAAGTCATCAAATGCAGCGAACCACTTGAAGGACCTTTTGCAGAGGTGTTAGTTATTCAATTCATGGTTTCCGGGGCGGCGTTTCCCATGGCCGCCTTTTTTAAAATAACATATTTCTAAAGCCGTTCATCGTATCCCAGTTATTTGAATAAAATATGCAAATGTAATTTCGAGGGTGTCTTTCACGGACTTAATGAGGTGCGAATTTGCTTATCGCATACTCCTTGCATCGGTGAGGCAACAGCCAGCTGGCCAATGCTGACTCAGCACATTCCACACAAGTTGAGAAGTTATGAAATTGCTACATCACAACGATTAACATCTTATATGAAAATTTTCGAAACTAATGAAAGATAACTGTTTACATAAGGTTTCGAAATACCAGTCCAATTCCTTTTTCTCACCCCTTAGAGCAGAATTTTGATACTTCCTGGTAAAATTTTGTGTAATAGAATTAGAAATCAAAGTAAGAGGAACATTACTGTATACATTTCTTTTTGTTAAAAATCACCTTATATAAATGTTTTCATTCCTCATTTAATATTTTTTATATCACTTAATTCAATTGGGAGCGTAAAAAGGTACATTTCTAGATAAGTACGTACTATGTACATTACATTAACCTGTATTAATGAAAAAAATGGTTATAATTTTGCAGTATTTTAATCCTACTTTTAATGTTTGATTTTTATTTCTATTTTATTTAAAATATATTTTTATCGACAGTTTAATCATTATTTTTATTTCTAACATATATTTTTAAAAATTTTATTTTACCATAACATTTTTGTTATTTGTTTTTGGGGTGTTATGCCGTGTTGCGCTAACTCCTTCTTTAGCCAACATTTCGGACAGCATTGCAGTGTCCATCATCAGGGCAAATGTGTTATTTGAAGTTGTGCTAAAATGTGAGCTTATGTATGAGGTTGTGATACCGTGTTGCCAGCTCCAACCCTCTGAGCTAACATTAACGTATCATTTTTCATATAAAGTGGTTTTCTTCGTTTAGCTCTGGTGTATCCGTCAATTACCGGATACCAAGAACTATTGAGCTTAGCTCCATCGTCTCTATTAATGTTTACGGGATTTTTATGGATTTCAATGGCCTCCGCAATCAGCCGTGCTCTATAAGTTTTGGGTCTCCCCAGGATTTCAGGAACAAATCCAAAGTAATGCCCGGTGTCAATCAAATGCTCGGCAATTGCTGATTTGAAGGAGGAGTTAGCGCAACACGGCATAACACCCCAAAAACAAATAACAATAATACTTTTGGCCGTGAAAATCTTAGATCATATTTACCATAACATTTGTTATTCTTACATAAATAATGTATGACCACCACAATACGGGCTTGAGCCTAGTATCACCAAAGAGAAAATCACCATATTATTTTATTTTCCGAGATTGGTGGATTTTCGCACTCCCGACGTTCAAAATAAGCGGTAAATTACAATCATCATCTGAAAAAAACTGTGCAGTATAATAAACCAATTTATGGAAGACCTCTCAACAGACATGCTCTATATACAACAGCCCAATTGTTGTAAAACTAGAAAGGAATAAAATCGCCGCGGCTAACACATCTTAATTGAAAGCTGAAACAGATTCATGCAAGAAAAAGATAAAAATATAATACGATTAGTTATACCCACAAACTTAATACATCATTCAAGAAGAAGATAGTACTAAAATAAATATTAAAGCAACATGAAATAGTTCCTAATAGTCAAGTTGGTTAAGACGCCTGTCCCGGTAAAACAAGAGATCCTGGGTTCGATTCCTGGTTGTGACCATTACCTTTTTATTTTTCTCTATCTTGTACTGTTTTATGTTTCGTTTAGATGTATTATTATTACTATATTCTTCTTAAATGATAGAACTAGAAAGTTTTTAATGCAATGTGCGGTTCTGCCACCCAAAATCTAATTCCGTATCATGCATTAAACCAGATGTGCCTTCAATAATATTAATAGTATCACCGTCACTAATCATATGCAACATCATGGCGACGCAGCGCGACCATTAAGAGGCTTGATTAGATGATTGTATGCCTGGGCGTGAGCTGTATTCTGAGTTGATCTGAGATGATTCCGTCGGTCGATAACCCCACTTCCAAATCCAAACCCAACACCCAACATCAGTAGGGCAGATAATATCATCCTGGTGTCAATGAGGGGTAACACTACAAATGAAATACGTAAATGTCATCAATATGGATGATATGTACGCTTTAATAAATATGATCTGAGCGAAGGCAAAGCTAGCGAAAAAACCCTAATTATTACACATAAGCAATATAACGCATTACCTAGTAATCTTAAACTTCAGGCAACGAACAAAAAAATATTGGCCAAAGCTCTTAAAAGCTATTTCCTCTGCAGTTTTATTAATGACTGACACATTCTTTCTTTGGAACTCGTAAAAAACTTCTGCGTTTATTTATTTTAATGTATCTATATTGTCTTGTCTTTAATCTAATGTTGTCTTTCCTGAAATGAATTTTGTAAACTCTATGGGAATAATACATTATAACTTATTATGTCGTAATGTACTATTTTATAATAAATAAATCAACACCACGATGTCAAAATATTTGACCAAACGTTCGGTAATTAAATCTTTTATTAAGTTTTCTTTTTGGGGGAAACATTTATTGGATTACCTATACCTACCTCTGTCATAGGTCACACCAAGAGGTTGGCTACTTCGGTCATTTAGCTGAGGTTCCCGGGTTCGTGAAATGACGTTTGTCGAGGTCTTGACGGTGGATGCATTTGCCCATTTACTACGTGGTTGTCCAGATCGGAAGCGACTGGTTGAGTGAGACGAATTAACCTCTCTAGCCGAACTCTCTCGGCCCATCACCTTGCACCGCTGTGAAATTATTGGATTCAAATGTCCGTTACTTTTGGACACATTGACCGCCTATTCTATCCAGAAATTCATCTCCTTCCTTAATTTATATAATTTTTTAAAAATAAAATGAACTCACAAAAAATGCAAAGGTAACCTCCAAAACCATGTGAAATTGAATTATTTTATGGCCTACATATCATAAGTTAATACACATAAACATTCATAAATATTATTGTTAATTTGTAACATCCTGACGACAAAGCCATTGGCACACAACATGTTGATTATCATTAATTAAAAGTGGTGCAAACAAAGTGTTTTTTTTTTTTAATATATAATGTAATCCCAGTTGAGTCATCTTATTTTAAAAAAATTGGTCTTTTTTCGATTCATGTTTCTTTTAGATTTGATAGTATTATCTTATTCTTTAATGATATATATATTTTTTTTTTTATGTAAATAAATAAAAATAATTATTCATCAGTTTGGTTACATAGTTTGGCCTCAAATCTACATTTAAGCTTTGTATGAAAAAGGCCGCGCAGGCAAAAAGGTTCTTAAGCATTTACATTTCTTGGATTTCTTTCTCGATCTTGGGCAATACTAGAAACTGCGCATGGGCACACTTGTATGCAGATTTCACTTGGTTCGTGAATAAACCATTTAATTCTCTCGTGATAGCTCACAATAATTATGTACAATATCATTTTACTTAATGGTTTTGGACACTAAGAACTCTAAAAGCACGACAGTAAAAAAAATTACACAAGTAATAATGTGTTTTTAATTTGAATTTAGAATATTATCATCTTTGAATGGCACTCAACTTAAATGTCTTTCGTAGACCCCCTATCCTTTGTATCCAACGGATTGTGAACATCGGCAGGTACCATCATTGAATTAAATCCACCCAATCATCCCCTGGCCCATGTGCGCCATTTATATTGATGATGCTTTACCCCACTTTGATTATTGGATGTAAAAATAATTGGTTGTAAGTGCGACCTTTTCGAGGAAATGGACACAAACACGGGGAACGTCGAGGGGAGTCCTTGAATGGGTTCACATAAAAAAATATACGCTTTCTAGTCTCATTGTATTGTGTTGTGAGTTTTTTACATTTTTATGAACAAAATCTTCAACTCAAAAAAAATGTGGTTTTACATTTCTGCTTACCATTAAGGACGTTTTTTAATCATATATGTTCTTAAAAACCTGTTGAAATTTACTAAAAACATTCAGTCGTATCTTGGAAAGGAAACCTTTGATATTGAAAAACGTTGATAATTTTAATTTAAATTTGCGGTAAAAAAAATAATATACATTTGTACAAAGTTATTGAAAGAAATTGAGAAGAAACAAAAAAAACCTGTTATGTAGTGACTTCGTTGAAATCACTGCTTAAACGTTTAATTAGTCCAATTTTATGATTCTATTGAAAATATATCGTATTTAAAACATCAGCTAACATAGCATAAGAGTTATCAATGGCGTGTAATCTATTTTTAGCAAAATTGCAACCTGAAATCGTAGACTAACGTAATAGTAGTGACATTTTATTGTGTACATTTCTAAAAAACAGAGGTGGGATGTCATCAAAAATAAGGATTTCATAAGCATTCTCTAAAATGGTAAAATAGTTTTTCAGAGAACAAAAAATTGATTTCATTCTTATATTATTCTTTCAGAATGTTTGAATGCCAAAGAAACAGTAATTTGTTTTTAAATTATTTTTTCGTTTCATAAGACACATCGCGTCGTCTTCGTTCAATTCAATTCAAATCATTTCATTTTTTAAAAATATTACAAAATTGTTCATTTTAATTCGTTATTAAATATATTTGCTATGGAAAATTCTTACATTAATATAGACGGTGGGTATATCAACTGTACTTGTAAAAACAGAACTTGCCTTTTAAAGACAGCTTTAATGATGCTAAAAATGTCAATATCAGAATTTATTCTGTTCAACAACAATATTGCTCCCCCACCGGCATGACCATTGGCAAGTTAGTCCTACAGGCCGGAGATAGAATAGTCTATGTTGTCTGTAACGGAGATAACCATCGTGAACGTAAAAACGAATGATCTCCATGATGACCGTGTTTTCAAACCATCTACGAATCAGAAATCATACCCAAAAGAAAGTCGGTAGGATAGAGTAACGGGTAGTAGCCATACATGTAGAGAAATCTCAAGAATTTTTTCTAAACTCACTCAAACACGAGAAAATAATTTACCTGGCATGGACTCTAAATTACCGACCCACTTTCATTGGTTACTAAGAATTAAATAAAACAACGAGAACCCCCTAAACTCTAAAATTCCTTGTAATGCGTAGAACAAAGCCCAGCATTCTCAGTAATGTGCTACAAAGCCATCTCAATTCGAGCATGAAATGTCAGCCTACTATCAAAAATGATTCCAATATCCTTCATGGTCGAGACACGTTTTAAACATCAGGTGTCCATTGTAACTGATAAAATATTCAAAAATATCCTGCTTCATCAATTAAAAAATACTCATAAGTATGAAGAACGAATAAGCACTAGAGCCTTGAGACATTCACATGTAAAATCTTTTAACATCCCAATTTGTCAAACCTCCTATGGACTGAATGAAAAGCTTTAAATACATTACTTTAGAAACACACAGACCAAAACTTTTTTTAAAATTAAAATCATTGATTACCTCCAATAAAAATATACATTAGAAGTATTTCATAACATTTAAAAAATTGTGTACCTATATATATGTATAGTATGCCTTTTGGTCAAACTGAAATTTTATTAATTAATTACTTAAAATTATTCTCGCTTCGCCTCCATCTTTTACATTCATTCTTGAATTGTATAATTTAAAAAAAAAAAAACTGATTTTATTATATCTGGCATTTTCACAATATTGCGTAAACAAAAACCTAGTTAAAAACCACTCTGTAAATTGCCATCTCAACACAGGCGTTACACACCTAGTGAGATGGGCAATACGTCATTATTGTAACTAAATGTATGACTCGTCTTAGTAAATGACAAAATTAAACATTTAGAAACATTAAACTCAATTCGATTCATTTTACTCCACTCAAATGGCTTACTATGTTGAAAAGTGTTATTTTGCAATGGGGGAATTAACGATATATTACATTATTTTATTTGGAACAGTGTTGATAAACACGACTTTTTACGGTGACCGGATAAATCATCACAATGATAATTCATCACATCTTAAAAAAGTTATATAAAGTCATGGAAAGTGATAAAACAAAACAATTATTAACTGGGTTAAGTAGGTTAAGTTAAGTTAGGTAAGGTTAGGTTTAAAAAAATCTTCGTTTCTAATGACTTTATATCACTTTTTAAAAGTGTGTTGAATTGTCACTGTGTTGAGTTATAATGGAACCCTTTTTAACACCAAGAGAGCAGCCAAAAATATGCATCAAAAAATTGAAAATAATGTGGGTAGCGCTAAGTCAAATTATAATACAGTTAAAATTTACGGAAGTTGGTGTAGTCGAATTAGCTCAGTGAATTAGAATACTACACGGGCAAGGCAGAGGTCTTTGGTTCAATTCCCAGATACGACCAAATCTTCTTCTATCTTTACTGTTTCGCGTTTTTCGTTTGTGAGTGGTTAACATGTTTTTAATGATTAACTTGTTAGTATTTACCTATTTTAATTTATTTATTGTTAACAATTTTTTATACCATCCCACTTGTCATTGTCAGATTGGTGTGGTTGATAAGCCAACACTGGTACTATGTAATACTTATTTAGTCTTCGAGTACGCTTGTTTTTTTTTATATACCTATATTATATAAATGTAACCTTTGACAGGTAAAAAATATTTGCTTTAAAAACATCGCCATCTGTTAGAAAAACATGCATTTTCGAAAAAAAACAGATATCTGCATAGACAGATTTAACCACAGCAACTCGTGGCGGGATTCAGTTAGTTATATAATAGGCCATTGTTAAGATCATTTACATACACGAATGCATTAGCATAAACCAGCAAGAGAATATGTTCTAAATCTCCTTACTTTTCTCCCAGTCACATAATAATATTCACTTCGATAAAAGCCGAAATTACGTAACAAAATGTTACTTAACAGGCTTAGCAAAACTTTTATTTGACCATAAACCGCTGATGTATCATTCCATAGAGAAAAAATTACACCCCGAAACGAAGAACGGAAGAAATATATTATACTCCTTTCAAAAACTTTATGATGAAACAAAAAATATTTCCACGGCGAAAGCTCTCCGAATAAATGGTTAGTTTATAAACCCGTTTTGTGCGTTTACGAGGAGAATATAAACATAACCTCAAAATCACCGAATAGAATAACTCTAGAAGGGTCTTGTGAGCCAAAATTTTAAAAAAATGATGCCTTTAACACAAAACCTTTCCTAAAGATTAAGTGTCAATGATAATATGCTAAATTATAATAATTTAAAAATATATTTGTTGTTATTTCTAAAACATAATAGCGCTGTAGGCATATTTTGGAAAATTTCCAAAATTAGTGGTGGACGCTGTCAGAATCGCCCGGGTGAATGACCACCATTGTAAGACGAAACGTTGCTTGAAATGGGTCTTCTTCTTCTTCTTTTGTATGGTGGGGGGGTCAGAGGGGGACATCTAGGTCTGCGAACCATTCTAGGGCCTCAGGCGTCGCCATGTGAACCTCATCAATCCCGCCGGGGAATGAATGGAGCGGGCATTCGTTGACCACATGTTTGGTGGTCTGCACCGCACCACATTCACACATCGCCGACTCTTTAAGGCCCCATCTATGCATCATTTGGCTTGAAATGGGTTTAGCCACGTTTAGTTACCAGATCTTATTTATTTTTGTTAAATTACAATTTGGTGTAATATTTTATTTTTTTTATTTCGTACATTAAATTTAATTGATAAAATGAAATATTTTTCATCGAAATAATTTGTGAAGATTATGCACAGTATTATATGTTCTCCACTACGAATCCGCAGGTCGCTGGTTAAAAATCTTTAAAATTCGTCTTATTTGACATTTTATTAATAATTCATTCAAAACGATACTTACACAATTAAAACATATTCCAGGTACTTCCCTACCTTCAGCTTCTCTATCTCCATCTCTTTTCCTACCATTCCCTTCAGCCTTACAGCGTACTCCAAGAGGGGATTCCATAGTCACAATGGCTTTCGGCAGTTCGTACTCTTGTGCAGTATTTTCCTGACTTTTTACCTGAAGTAAGTAAAAATTGTGCTAACTGTGGACACGCCCACAACGTACCTCTATCGGTTTATCATTTCGGCGCATAAAAAATATGACATGCGTCAGCCCATACTACATGATCCCGGGAAATGTATTGCGCGGTCTTTAACGTTATAAATCATCTTTTCCAACAAATATGAACTTTTTTGGCCAGTCAGCGGCCAAAATGTTTGACGGTTTGATGAATAGCCGAAACTATAGGCCGCTCATATTAAACTGCTAAAGGGAATTATAAACTTATGTTGGATTAATACATTGTTGCTTACCGTTTTTGCTGGCATATAATTTTAAGTCCTTTACCAATATTCGTTGAAATTTTTACTTCCACCAAAAATCATAAAAAAAACCATAAATTAGGTACGTACTTCTTATGTAAAAAATAAATCGATCAATGTTTTTCCGAAATACTATAAATTGTTACTAACTACAACAAGTACTCGTATTATAACAGTTTTTAGTCAAGCCCCCACGTTGGGCGCCAATTTTGTTATTATTGATTTGTTCACGGGTTAGATTTTTATTCAGCGGTAATGAAAAAAAAAATAAACAAATTACAGTATATATTAATAAAATATAAAAGGAGACACGGGGCATTCTCTCCGTCTACATTTGAAAGAAAGAAATGTTCTAGTTACTCTTCAACGGTACTGTAAAGGACGATGCATCTCGGTATCTATCTAAGGTATTCAGCCTAGGAATTCTCTAGGAAGACCTAGCAGGAAGGGACGACACATCTCGCTACTAGTATCAGGTCTTGATCCTACGATCGGCTCGTGATATTTACTGGTTCAAGGCCGTGTGCTTGCTTTTATAGACCGCCCGAGTTACATCTTCAGTAAGTAGTGGGAGCGCAAACCACTGATTGATAAACTGTGAGCTGCGTATACATTGGAAGATCCATGATGCACTCCGTTTGTAGATAAATTTAAAGCTTGAACATTTATCTATTTTTATATATAATCACTATTTCAGTCGCTGCATTTTTTTAAACGCTGTGAATTTTTTTATATATGTCATATCAGCTCGCCGCCGTGTCATTAGAAAAGTGTTGAACATCATCATTCACCATGACGTTGTTGTTGAAACGCATTCGTGGTCTTCGAGGGACCCATCATAGACTTTTCGATGACTAACTAACCATCACACCATTTCTCTGCAGTATCGAACCGGTATTGTCACACACTCCTTGCCTTATTAACATTCATAAATTATCTCAAACATACTTTTATATTATTCCGTCTTCCTCGGGTATACCCGACTTCTTATACCATTCACATTCAGGTCATATATTCTCTATACACTCATGTCTTCGTTCATTTGCTGTACATTGCCAAACCGTCTAAGTCTAACTTTCTTTTCGAATCTCCACATTTATCACACGATCATACATGGTTTTACCACATATACACATTAATCTCATTTCTACAGCATTCAGTGAGTTTTCGTCCTTTCTCTGTCAGTTCCACGCCTCACTGACAAACATTAGGGTATGTACCATTACTCCATTGTGAACTGCTAGTTTCGTTTCTTTTGACAATGTTTTGCTTCGCCAACCGCGTTCATTACTTCATTAATGAAGTTTTATGCATTAACCCTTATTTCGATATCTTTATCAGCCTTTTCAACTTTCGTAGTGCTCAAGATGTAATTTTTTTTTTTTAAATATTAGATTTTGAGTACAAAAAAATCTTTTGGGATAACCTCGTTTTTTTCAGTTTTATTACAAAAAACGACCTCAATTTTTGTGTAACTTGTGTGTAAAAGTTCATTTCTCGTGCCTCGCAGTACAGCTTCCAGTTCTTCTCCTAAACCCGACAGTCGGTTATCAGGTCGTTATTCCGCCATTTGTCAAATGGACCAACAATTCGGCGGCCGACATAATGAAATATTCATGCAGTTTTCTCGTCTTCCTTTGTGAAGCTTTTATTCTGCCGTCTCCCGCGTTTAACCCGACGAGGAGTGTTGGGGTGGTAGCTTTGTTATTCCGCACCATTACTTCCTGTCTCAAGGGCTTTGATTTTATTTCGTAAAAACAAAATATGGCAATAAAAATTTAGGTACTTACCTACATATTTCCACAATTGTGTACATATTTGGAATTCACATTTCTTAGCAACACCGTTCAGTATCGTTATTTTATTTAAAGAATGACTAATAATCATCTCTTCATCTGCTTCTCCTTGTCTTACTCAGTCCTTAGCCGCTCCTTGCTCAGTTTTTGGAGTTGCATTTCTTAACTTTGAATAATTTTAAATGATCAAATACACCCATCTGCGTAACGAGGAATCAGTCGCTTGTTAAGAAATTTCATCACTGGAGAGCCGTAGAAATTCCGCAAATGTTTTTCTATGTGAAAACCGCACAAGAGTCCCAACTGCTTCCGATCGAGAAATTGAGACTATGGCATTCCCAATTTTGAGGTGTGTTGTGAGACTGAAGATATTGGGGAAGGGGAAGGAGATGGGAAAGAGGAAGGTGGGGGAATAACTGACTATTCAAATATGGTCACCAAACATGGCGAAAGCCATTTCAAGAAATATTTCAATTATGAATGATGGCCTTACACCAGGGTTATACTGACAGTATCTTCAAATCTAGAACGTGCCGGAAGTACACCACATATTATTTTTAATTGTTAAATAACACAAATTCATCAAACAAAATTATCGCGACCTTCAGATTGCTAGTCGAGAACCTTACCCTTTGACTTTGAAGACGTTGAGTCACATTGTCCTGAATTACTTGAAGGAATTAAATTCAGAGGGCCCATCAAACAAAATCGCATAGTAAGCCCCTCAAAAAAAACTAACTAAAAAAAAAACGTATTCATTCACCGCGCTTCACACATTTTTAACGCTTCATACATTAAATTCGATTTTTCAACTTAACACCTAACAACTTCAAACCTAAAATAAATAAAGAACATTCACACAATAAACATGACTTTATATATATTTATATTATCGGTTTTAACACACCTAAAAACTGTAAAAACCAATAAAAACACTGAATAAAGAAAAAAAAATTGTAATATATATTTAATTTTTGACTTTATTATATACTTGCTCCTGATGAGGTGAACTTTTTTCATGAAACATGTAGAGGTTATATATGTAACAAAAAATATAAAAATTAACATAACTTTAAAAAAACATAAACTTCTTTAATAACGTGTATTACAGATTTGTGTTATCCCGTTACAATTTACATATCTTAAAATAAAATACGTGATAATTTTCAAATATGAGACAGTGACAAAACTCCACATAAGTAAAAATATTTTTTTAGATATGAAATAAACACAGTCTGAGTAAAAGGCAAATTTCAATTTATCACTAAATAAATACAAATGAAGCAGATAATTTGTCATGTGATATTACAATTTACACTAAAAAAAATTTTAGTTACTTTTTTTTAATACTTAAGGCCACGTAGTAAGTGTTTAAAGATGATTTGAAAGGGAGATATGAATACGAATACGAATGTTAGAGGGAGCGCGCTGGTATTAAAAAAAACGATAATAATTTAACGAAAATGGTGAAAATATTTGATAAAACACCACTCGTTTGAAATAGAGCAAAATTACTGGTAAAATGCTTGAATTGCATTTAAAGATACACTGTCAATTTTTTCATACCTATAACATAATAAATAACAAAACTAAACGTGTTTTTAATAATAACATTACGGAGCTTACATTGCGGTTTTTTTATCACGGGGATTTAATTTAATTAACGTTTTGGCGTAACAAATGTTAACTTTTATGTTTGTAACTGATCATGTTATTGCAATAAACGCCCGGGTTGCCGGCAATTAACAAAAAAAAAACTTTTTATTTGAACATAAAAACTTAAAGATTTGACTTGTAATAAATCGGTAGAAATTGTGTATGCGTATGTGTAGCTTCGAAATATACAGCCCAGAAGAAGACACACGATTTTTAGACTCTTGTAAAGGTAAACATGTAAATTTTTATTGAAATATGTTCTTGCTATGTAAATTTAAACCTTATACTGTATTTAATAAAATAAATAAAAATATTTAAAAAAAAGAAGCTACAGTTACAGCGATACCCTGTCGGCAGTAAGTATATAAAAAAAGTGTTTTTTATTAGTATATAAGTTAGTTAGTTGTATAAAAGAAAGTTTTAAAAAAAAACGGAAGATTTTAACTGGGACAGTTCAATTATGCCTAAAAAAAAGAAAAAAAAGTTCAATTTTTATTTTTTGGAATAACTTAATGGTAAAATCTTGAATTGAAATATTTAATTATTTAAGACAAAATTAGCAATTCTTAAACGGAAATTTGACACAGCAAAAGATACGGTTACATCTAGGACTTGAACCCAGAACTCTCGTCTTACCGAGACGCCGATCTACCAACTGAGTTATTGGGATCCTATCTCCTTCAGTCATATTTAACTATATCATTCTTCGAATACGAACTACCAGCATTATCTTCATTTTCTCATTGTAAATTTTTGTTTGATTTTGATTATCCTCATGTCAAAGCCTCTTGAAAGAGCGTTAACAATTAATTAAATAAATTAATCAGGGATCATCGATTTTTTACGATAAATATAAAACTTATCATGGGCTATATTCCTGCATTAGTAATTTATTCAAAACGATTTGCATAGTTTAAAAACACTAGGGTACTTTTTATCTTTTTTGCAATTATTTTCTTCCATCGGGTTAGGTGGTCAACATAGCCCAAGTGCGCGCTGAAGTAATGAAGGTACCCACGTTGGAATGCTGAATACTTTATATATTAACGTTTTCCCAGCCTTTGACGGGGCTAATAGTGTTTACGACCAGCTACAACGTAACATTGCCAACGTAGTATCGTGGAAGTGAGGAAAGGTCAGCAAATTTCATTATATTTTATTCCTACGCGAAATAATTAAGTCGTAAATATTTGAATGTTTACTTTGATACTTATTCCTTTGTGTTTTTTTTTATGTTTCTGCCTCGTATTTGCACTAACTTAAGTAAGGATGACGATCTACTTAGTATAATATAAAACGTATTTGACTTGTCCGCAACGTAATAATGTATTGCTGTTTTCGTTGTGATGTTTTTGGAAAATTTGATAAATGGAAATAATAATCGCAAAATATGCGGATAATATATATTTTTTCACCATGGAGCAAAATATAATTTCTAACCACTTGAGCGATGGGTGTTTCGGTTTACTTAATATCTTTTATTGAATTTATTTTAACGCTGTATTCATTTAGCGATGTTCTATAAAACATCCAATCTGACGTAATGAAGGATTGCTAAGTACAAATATGCTATCTTCGATTAATATCAACAAAGTTACTAGACATTTCTCTTTAACTACTTTCATGGAACCTTGAGAACTTATTGTGTACTCTCGTTATTATATTCATTTATTGGACTCCTTTGTAAAACAAGATTCACTATCTCTTTAACTTGTATTGTATCTGCTTATAGTGTTTATACTCAGCTCATTATGTTAAATACTATACACTTATTATTGCACTCCTGAACAACTTACATACAATAATACAATTGTTTTACTAGCAATAATTATTAGCCTGAAACACTCATCCACATTGAAAAATCTCCTGCTAAAAGATACATGACGCCAACGGGACGCCAACGGTTTCAAACAATAATAATACAATAATACATGTAAAACATTCAAGGCTTAAATAATTAAATCAATAAATTTCTCAAAATATTAAAACAGAAACATATGAACTACTCATTGCGGTATAAGGCCACTGAATCCACTTAGATTTCACCGTTTATTCAATGTTTTTCTGCATAAATTTGGCAAATTATGGCAAGTGATCGCTCAAGACGTTTTGTTAACTTGCCATGACTGCAACAAACTTGAAGATTTCTTTTATTGTCGCCCTTTCGGGAGCTTTTCGGCTGGCCTCCAAGATAAACCCTTTTTGGGTTTAAATAGTCGCTTCACGTGATCGTTATATTTGTATGTAAAAATCTATTGTTCGGAGCAGTTGGGTCTCATGCGCCGTTATAAAAAAGTTCATATAAAAAGGAACGTTTGTAGTCAAAACGAATTCTTGCTTTAGAATTTCGAACAGATTTTTTTAGCCTTGCTATCAAGACCACAATAAAACAAATCAAGTCATCTATTTGCAAACAGAACCAAGGACAGTTACATCCACCAGCGTTTCCTTAAATTACAGCATCCGGCTACAACTGGGCTAGTTTTTAGTTCTCTGTGATATATTTTTGAAAAAGAAAGACCCATCCGACTTTTAGTCGTTTTTAGAGTGTAAATTACACCATCCCACCGCGCACTAGAACACTTTGGGTAAATTTGCACACACTGGGACGTTTTGCCGTTATTTATGGCCTTCGTTTATTGCATTCAAAATGTGTAACGCTAGGGCCAATTTTTGTAACTATTACAACCCTGATCACAGTTTATGTCCGCGATAAAAGTTAATATTACGTTTTGCCTAACACTATGGTGATTCATGGCGGTTTGACAATGCTATTTTATTTGTCATTGGGCTTAATTCGAACATTGGAAATTCTAATTGCATTTTGAATATCACCATTGTTTTACCATACAGTTAGTATTTTACAGAGAAGAAATTATTTGCCATTATTAACTAACAATTGACCTTAGCCAGTTGGACTAAGGCATCCCCAGTGTATGTTGTGCGTCTGATAGTTGTGGAGAAGGGTAAGAGATTTATTCTCTTGGAATGTGTCTTTTACATTGTGTACATTGAAATGTTTACAATTTTGTACATAAATGATCAATTTTGCAAATCATATTGGTTTACAAAAGGTTTAAAGTTTTAAAAAAATCTTTCTAATTTCGGTTGTGTGTCTGTAAATGAATCTTTGGTTCAATTCATTAGGATTTGTTTTGAATTTAAATGTTATTTTCAAAACAACTGATTGTGGCAAGAATTTAGACAAGCGATAAAGAAATAATTTTATTTGTCATTTTATGGACTCTGTGTTGGAAAGGTAAAGCTCTCAACTAACAAACCGAAGACCACGGGTTCAAATCCCGGCGTGCGCAAGTAAATACTATTTATTTCACAATTTAAAATAATGAGTAGAATACTTACATAAGGCATTTTCACAATTAAAACGTTGCTTGAAATAGCTACAGCCGTTTTTGGTGAGTAGATCTGAATGAGCATGTACTCCCCCACCTTCCTCTTAACAATCTCTTTCACCTCCTCACATATTACCTTCATCCTCAAAACATACCTTAATAGGAGTCTTACTGGTCTTACTGGCTCTAGACGGTTGTGATCTGTTGAAACTCTTGTGCAGTATTAAGAAAAAAATCTAAAATGGAACTGATGAGTTAAAAATTTAGATTCTCCCGTGATTTTACATGGGGTATGCGCTAGTTAAATAATAATAAACGAAAACTATCAAAATCTTCAGTCAAGAAAATAACAAATTTAACAGACGTCGAACTATAAAGTGAACGGGTTGAATATGAAGATTTATAGAGCGAGCAGCATTATTGACATTTAATCTCGCGAAAATGTATTTTTGAGACAATATTGCGGCTGTGTTTTATGACGCCATCGGAATAGCGCTTGCAACAGCAGTTTTATAATATCCCAGCTGGTCCAGAATGTAAAATACTTTAAGCTTTCGGTTGACCGCTATGCCCGCGTAAGTCATGCTTTAGTACGAGCCATATTCAAAATATGAAAACTCTGAATTTCGGGACGAGTAGATATGACTGAAAATTTTCACATTTTTTTTTACTCAGATATTTTTTGGCTGGATACCATGTAAACCATTTATTAACCGTTTTTTTCTGTTATACCGTAATAACATACGCAATTTTATTTATATTATATAAACAAACAGTTATTTGTACATCGATTACAGTAGTACATTGATTTATAAATAATATTTCAAGTTCGATACCTATGATATGTTTCCTTGTAATTTCGCATAATTGGTATGTATATTCTATCATTACCGGGTGAAGTTTCTAGTGTATAGATGTGTGTGCATATGTGTGCGTGCATATGTATGAATGCGCATTGAACAGTTATAATATTATTGACATGATGTCACTTTTAAATTTGGGCAGTGAGTCCGAAAAAACGTCGAAGTCAAAGTTTAGACAAATATTATTGAATATTTGAAGAGGATGCTTAATTTTTTTGTTATGGTAAAAAACAATTTGTTTGTATCTGTTTATTTATGCTCCACCGGGATTCTATTTTTTATACAATAAAATATACTTTGAGATTTAATATACACAGTTAAATCACAATTTGGGAGGTAGGTATGGGTAACGCCGCCCCCGGATCCATTTATTGGATTACCAACACCTCTGTCATAGGTCAACTTAAGTGGTTCGCTACGTTTGATGACTTAGCAGGGGTGCCTGGGATGATGGGGTGAGGGTTGTCTTGGTATTGGCGCGGATGCATTTGTCCATCTACAGCGTAGCGGGTCGGATCGGGAAAGAATGGTGAAGGGATACCTTTTAACCACTCCAACCGGACTCTCTCGACCGATCATCTTGCACCGCAATGGTAGGGATGGATTAATAGTTCCTTGACACCAATCTGGGGGGCAATTCCCAGATTCCTACCCATGCCTCATACCTTTTTCCTTCTCAGAACTTTCTCGCCTTCTTTTCTCTAAAAAGACCCTACATAAAGCATCCTCAAAGGTGACATTGGCTATGGGGTATTTTTTTCTCAGGGCCTCCTGTGTGGAGTTAATGTAAAACAATACACCTTTATTGTTCTTTTAGAAAAATTCGCACGTGCAAATAATGATATTTTATATTAACTATATATACTATATCATCATTACAGAAAATTTCACGTTTGTAAAAGCCCGTAAGGGCGTATAATATATTTTTTTCTATCTTTATACTTTGTACATATTTGGTATACGTTTGTATTTATAAAATTAAAAAGTTCTACATAATTGGTTTGCAACCTAGATAGTGTCTTGGATAAACATATCAGATTTTAATTTATATGGGATACCAAAAAATTAAAAATTAAAAAAATATAAATTAATATCTTTTAATTAATTCAAACCAAACCTTTAGAACTATGTTATCATTCAAAAAATAAAGATATCAAAAATAGTTGTAAGATAATATTTTTTTGTGAAGTAAAGTTATGAGAAATATGAAAAAATGGCGTATAATAATTAAGTCCCAATAGTCGAGTAGTTACAGACGTTGATCCGGTAAGATAGATATCCAGGGTTCGATTCCCAGTTAAGACCGTTACCTTTTTTATGTGTCTTGTTCTGTTTCATGTTTCGTATTAATTTATTTGTATTGTCTTCTTATTCAATAGTATATTATATTGATGGGTATAGCTTAACCTAATTTTTTCGATTTTTCTTTTGTTTTGCATGCGAAACTTATAATTTTTCTATTTATGTATTATTCTGTATGTGAAACCAATAATTTTCATATCAAAATACCAATGTATAATTGTACATATTAACTCCCACCTATGTATTGTAAGTTCCTGCTGTCCTGCAATGAATTTTTGTAAGTCATCGGGATTGCGCTAGCTAGAAATAAAGTTATTCCAATAAAATTTTCTATTATCTCTGTTAATTATGAAGCTTTCCTAGTTTAAGCTCGCGGACAGCAAAAAGCTTTGCTCACAAACTACACACCGTTCAGTGCATTCTATTTGTTCTCTGTTCTAGAAAGCAAAAAGACACGGAGCTTTGCGCTTTTAAAATATTGTTTCATGAACTGTTACTGTGTTTATTCTGTGTTTGTTTGGCCGCCGAGTTTCACGCGTTTTAATATCGATAAATAACGCGGAATTATTTCGAAAATACCGAAAACTCCGTTTCATCCACACAGTGTTTGTTCTAGTATTACCGTCGGAAAATGCAAAAATCGTGTTGATTAAAGGGAATTTTAATAATTGTTTGAGTTTTACGGGTTGCAAAGTTATAAAAAAAATTGATCTACCTAAATGATTAAATCGCCATAATAAAAAATCAAAAAACCTACATAAAAAATTTTGTGACAAGTGCATATCATAATGGCGTAATTAATAACAATAAAAACAGGACATTCTTTATTATTTTCATCTCCATAGATAAAATGCAATTATAGAAAACTACTTGGCTGAATTATATGTTTAGGTATAGATGTATCGGCAAAACGATTTCAAAATGAGGTAGGCAAATCTATGGAACATAATACATAACTATGTATTATGCTGTACAAAGAGCATAATACATAGTTTACTCTTGACAGGCCAAGATGCCAAACAAGACGTCTGTAACCACGTGGGTCTTCCAACTACCCCAGGATTTTTCTGTCTTCAGTCAATTATTAATGGTAACATGTGTATTTGCGCAGGAAAACGTAAAACACTAAAATGATATATCATGTATTTGCTAATACAAGGAGGATAGTAATTTTGGGTACTATCTACTTCCTCACTTGGCTACGAGATAGTTAAAATAGATTTTCAAAAGGAACTGAATTGGCATACACTGAAAAAAGTGTTAAGCTTGAACGCGTTGATATTTTTATAAATAAAATAAAAAATAACCACAATAATTTGTAAACATGCACATACACAATAGTGTGCAACGAAATAAGGTTACCAAAAAAGGACACAGCCAATAAACAGTTTATTATACAACGGAAAGGAATATTATAAATAATATAGTAAGAATCAATTGATAGTTTCAGCTGGATTGTAGGAGCCTTGTTCATCATAAGAAGATAAAATAAATAATACAAATTTAATAATATTTGCATAATTTAATTAATAATAAATTAGACGCGTGTAAACATAGATGCACAAATGCCTAAAATAAAACTATAAATGAATAAAATAAATATTGCCTTAATTGTGTAATTTAATTCGCTTTTTATAATTCCTCAAAAAATAGGGTTTTTTCTTGTACGTGGGGTATTATTTAAAAATGTGTATATTAATTTATTTATTTTTTAAATCTAAAAAAAATACCGTCAAAATTTACAAAATACATTTTTAAAAACTTTTTTTTTTGCTTTTCTGGCGAAACTCTATGATATAATGATGATAAATTCCAATGTGAAATAATGTTAAGTATTTACAAAAGCTTAGTCAACATTTTTGCTCTCAAGGCGAAGGCACACTGAGCATTTTTCATTTTCATACGTAAATAAGAGTTTTGCATTTACATAAAAGTCTTATTTATTCGCAACTTTTCTTACCCCTAGAAGAATATACAAAGTAGATAGAAAACCTTGCGTATTTTTTTTTTGGTTTACCTCTTCTACAAATATTTTACCTTTACTTAGTAGTAAATATACATTTCTAGAACATTTTTTTAATCTATGAGAACTTTAGCAATTTCACTGTGAATTTTCTTAATGGAAAAAATATTTACGAAATAGCTATGAATGAGAATATTAATTTTATATACTCCTCAGGCATCTGGCATATTGTGTCAAAAGATCAGAGTAAATCAAATTAAATGAAATATTTTTAATACATCCGAAAACTAAAAACTGCTCTTGAGAGGTGATAAAATACGCTATTATAATGTTAGTTAAAAAAACTCACCTTAATTATTTCTAACTAAAATTAACGATAGTGAAAGAAAAAAATAACATAAGCATTTTATTAGACAAATTACAAACGTTATTGTCGCCTCACTTTTATGTCAATCGTATAAAAATAATTAATAAAATAATAATAATTTTATACCAGGATGTGGGGAGGTTAGTGCAATCCCTCACTTCCCAAATAGACATAAATATTGATGGTACAAGCTTCGAGATCAAATAAATATTACATTGAAGTACTTATTTTACAAAATATAAAATGATGCGGTAATAATAAGTGTTGGATGTTTTACAATAAACAAAAAAGAATTCGAGTAGTAGGTAACTACAAAAAAATCATACAAAAAAATCAACTCGTAATAAGTAAGTTTTTTACTATAATTTCTTTTCCGATTTTATGTTCGGGTTAAATCTTCCCATAGGAAAAACTAAACCCTTCCACACACTTTTCCACAAATGATCATCTAGTCAATCAACATTATGCAAGTGCATCATATAAGCAAAATAAATACAAAACAATACAAGAACAACACGTCAACTCACTAAAGATCAAATGGGAAAATAATTCACCGACTCCAGATATTTTCATATCAGAGGGTTCGGCTCGGTAGAACTCCTAACTGGGCCTATGAATCCTACTGATCCCTCAACATAAATACTACAATAAATAATGTTTTTTTTTTATCATTAGATACATTTTTATTTATATATTTATTTAAATGAACATTCGTATATAATTTTATTTTTTTAAGCCTGGCTGAGGATTGAACTTTCCTCCCAGGGAACTGGAGTTGGGATGTCAGCAAAAGAAGAGGTTTAATTTCCATTTCCAAGATTTGCTTTCATACATTCACGAAAACAAAAGTAAAATTCGTATGGAAATACATATTTTAAAATTATGATATTTTAATTTTTAACTCCGCAAAGGACCCTAAAGACATTAATTCTATCCTTTTTAACATCTTGAATTTGTTTTTGTCACAAAAAAACAACACAAAATTTTTCCCTTTTTAATGTGAATACCCCATAAGAGTCAGAAATGCTCCCAACTGCCTGGAGCCGGTGAGACTATGGCACCCCTAATTAGTGTACGTTGTGAAGCTGAAAAAAGTTAGGAGGGGAAGTAGTCGGGGAAGTGAATGGTTAAACAGTACATGATTATTCAGATCTCATCACCAAACACGGTTAAAGCCATTTCAAGCAACGTTTCAACTCTGAATAATGGTCTCAAGCCAGGGCGGTACTGAGAGTCTCACATGGGAACAGAAACTATTTATTATTTTAATTAAATAAATTGTGAAACAGTACGAAAAATTTAATTGGGCAGGCCGGGATTTAATGTGAGCACCGAATTGCTAGTTGAGAGCCTTACCCCTCGACCACGAAGTCTCTTGCAGAATCTTATTTGTTAGATAGAAAATGCCACCTGGAAATAAGGCAAACTTTACACCTCAATATGTTTACACGAAGATGTCATTAATTACAAGAAAATGTTTTTCCATCCCTATTAATCACGGGTTGTTATAAATGAAGTATATAAATATTGTCACAAACAAACCGCATTCACATAAAGCGCAGCGGTCAAAGTTACCAAAAGACACAGTATTCTATATGTAGGCAGCAAGTAGCGAAAAGCAAGCAGTAGTCAGTAGCCACCCTTCACACTCGAGCGAAACAAGGGTGGCCAAGGACCAATTACTATTATTGGGCCCGGCATGTAAGCGACTTATCCGAGGGTCGCAGGTCCGGGACACAGAAAGGCGGAAGAGGTGGTTACACATTTCTTAAGGGCGGATCTTATTGGATTTTCTGGCACTTGTCTCTGCAGTATGCTGGTTTAATACACCGGGATTTTATCAGTTCTTACTAGATACGGGAATTAAAGTAAGATTAATTTTATTTTACACTAAAATAGTAGTAAAAAATTTAAGAGTGAATCTTTTAAACGAGAATTGAATTATTTTTTTTCTTTAGTATGGTGGTATAACCATGCTGTCTCTTAATTTGTTCTATATTACTTTTGAGTTTTTTAAATCGTCGTACGAGAGTTATTCTGCTTATTCCTAGATACACACTTGAGAACTAGAAGAACTAATTAGAATGAAATTTACTAAAACTCTCAGATCGAAGAATTATACTAGCCTTAATATTTATGTTCAAAATAGTAAATGGTAGTATAGCCTGTTATAAGATCCTAGATCAATATTAATTTTAACCTTAGACTACTTAAATTTGTATATTATATTCTGAATTTACTTGTATGTCCTTCTTTTATGTAATTCTAGAGGTTGTTTTAATGTTTTACTGTCGTAATTTTACGTTCAAATACCACAGTTAATTGTTATTTAAAAATATACTATTCTGGTATTTGATTATGCTTCTATACTGTTATTATTTTTCGGATTTTATGTCCGGGTTAAATCTTCCCCATATGAAAAACTAAACCTTTCCATACACTTTTCCACAAATGATCAACTAGTCAATCAACATTATGCAAGTGCATTATATAAGCAAAATAAATACAAAACAATACAAGAACAACACGTCAACTCACCAGAGATCAAATGAGAAAATAATTTACCGACTCCAGATATTTTCATATCAGAGGTTTCGGCTCGGTAGAACTCCTAACAGGGCCTATAAATCCTACTGATCCTTCAACATAAATATTTAAATAATCATTCGTTTTCCTACATGTATTTAAAATGATTGATTTTTGCATTTTTATAAATAAATTTTTTGATAGATCTAATACGCCTAAATTTTTAATGAGAGACCTTAGTATAATGGTAGTAGCCGAAATATAATAATAATTATTTTTATAGTCTGAGAATGCAATTTTTTTTTTATTTCATTTCCCAAATCTGTGCATTTTCTTATTTTTTCATCAACAGATTTTTGAATATTACAATTTTTACTAATTCAATTATTATTTATGTTATTTTTTATCGTGTATATTGAATCAATAAACAAAATTTTGGGAACCAATCGACAAAAATGCGAAATTTCACATTTGTCATTCCTAAATATTTCACATTTTTCAATGAAAATAACATATTTGTCATTTCATTTGAAAAAACTAAAAATACCGCGAACTGAGCTTATATTAAAATTTGATATGAAAGTTCTTCATTTTGTTAATGGTACACATGGATAACAGTTTATGAATATGTTTTTTATTAATTTTACTTTAGTTGGTTTTACGCCGAGCCGGGCTTTTACATTGATTTTATGAACAGAATATACCTAGGAATATGCTATCGAAAATTATACACAATATTTTTAGAAGATGATATAACAGTAAACTGATAAACTGAATATGTAATAATACGAGTAAATCATGTAATACTAACAAAAAAAACGAAAAAAACTAAACGAAAAAAAAAACTCTAACGAAACCAGAACAATACTATATATACGACAAATCAATAAAACTACATAACCAATGCTACTATAATTTGTAGGATTCAACAATGTGCTAGTATAGATTGCGCTTAATTATATAAATGGAATCAATAAATATATCGAATGTACCCACATAGGATAGGAGTGGGATGGATGAAATTTAGATCCGTAACAGGAATTTTGTGCGACAAGAAAATGCCAATAAAACTTAAAGGAAAGACATACCAGACTATTGTTAGACCCGCGATAATGTATGGCTCCGAATGCTGGACTATGTACAACTCCTACTCTAGGCAACTCGAATCAGCAGAAATGCGAATGCTTAGATGGACGGCAGGAGTATCATTAAAAGATAAAATTAAAAGCTCACGCATTCGTAGCCTGGGTGTCACTGACATAAACAGTAAGCTAGAGGAACGACAGTTAAGATGGTATGGGCACATAAGACGGAGACCACCAGACCACACAGTGAAGCAGGTAATGTCTATAGAGCTTCAAAGACAGTCATCCAGAGGTAGACCAAAGAACTCCTGGATGACCCAATGCTCCAAAATCCTACAAAGAAACGGCCTAGATGAAAGCGACACTCAGAACCGAAGAAGCTATAACCTGAGAACGAGAAGAGCCGAGCCCAACAGCCTACCTAGGCAATGAGTTGGGATAGTGCTAGGAAGAAGAAGATGAAGAAGAAGAAGAATCGAATGTACCCACAAACGTGTTGCCCAGATCATGCATCCTATTGGTCAGTGAGTGTGTCTGATAGGTTGGTGGTGTATATATTGTTGAAGAATGATACATTTTGTCATATGTTCCTAGTCGGCACATGAAATTTAATAGTGGCAACGATGGTAGGACTGTCAATTAAGTAATTAATGACAGTTTTCATCCATTCGTTTCGTATAACTTTTATACTAAAGCATCTGAATATCATTATAGTACTCGGAGAAAAATGGTCCTGTTAAAAAAATGACAAAATGCGAATTTTCTGATAAAAAATTAGTCATTCAGAATATAATGGTACGTATACTTTTGGGAACCGAGCCACAAATAACGGCAAAGTTGATTTGTTCCTTTCCCATAAGTCGAGGTTCTGGGTATCGATTCTTCAATCCAGGTCACTCGCAATCGCCGTCGAAAGTACATACAATGGTCGACATTCTTATTCTTGAGTCTTGTCAACAATACATACTTACATATGCCAAACGCAAAACTCGTTGTTCGAGTGGAATGACTTCGTCAAAAATCGAAGCCCTGTTCGGCAGTTCGGCTCGCGTATAACAATATCGGTATATCAATATCAATATCAAAATTTGTATAGGTAAACACGTGTTCCGCCTTCCTCATAAAAAGTTCGATTTTGACACATCCTTTGTTTTGAACTCATTCAAATTATTCGTTATAGGCCTGCAGTCTCATTTTTAACAGGAAAATTAATGATTTTACCAGATTTTTAATAAATTACCAATATTTCATATCAGTAAGTTAATATTTTCCATAGATATGTAAATTATTATTACGTGTATGACAATTTCAACGTTGTTTGATACGACATTGGGTACAAAGCCGAGAATTCGCATGCATTTAATCAGTAATTTGACAATCCTCAAAACATCTTGGAGCTACATACGACAATCTAATTAATTGAAAACCATTGCGTTTAGCAATAGTTTGCAGTGCACAATTTTGGATTATTGAATATCAGCGCAATCATAAACCTATCTACCTAATTCTAACATAAAACTTGTGTAAAATACTAATACTGTAAACGTTCAACGTACATAAATTTCAGGTTATTACAAACTACAATTTCGTGTGGAAAAAGATAACACGCTTTCTGAAAATGTTCAAAATATTTTTATTATGTAAAAATGTTGACTTGGGAGGTATACTTTGTCATAACTCCGATGTCCGATCAATTGTATTTGTCAGAGGGGACAAAATAATTTATTGTTTGAAGAGGGGCACATTATCTCGAATGTACACTTACAGCTAAAGTTAGAAAAACGTGTTTAAAAAATAAATCTCTTTAGGAATCGTTGAAGAAATCATAAATTTTGCCAAAACCTACTCAGCTAATATTTTTTCCGATCGGCGTTTTTTGAACTTCGCAACCTCAATTTGTAACGAATTAGAACATTGAACAGCGGTTTTGTTTCAATAATATCGATAATATTTGGATGAGTTTTTACAGCGCCTTTTTGTGCAAAATTACCTCAAGGGCGCTGTCCAAATATTTAATACATTTCGACAATGATCTTTATTATTACTAATTATATATGGAGATAATATACAGTATCATACTTACCTGGTAGGTCACTTAGGATTAATGCTTAATTAACATTAACAAATTGTTTATTAGCGAAATTTAGATACAGGATTTAGGATATAATTGGACTTTTTCTCAGGAACGGCATACTTAATTTAAGGGAATAATGGCCTACAAAGGTAAGTTTTAAGTTTAGTCCTGAATTCTGTTGGACTTGTTATGGATCTTAGTTTTGGAAGAAGTTTATTCCAAGCCTTCGGCCAAGATGCTCGGGAAGCGCGATCCCAAACTTAGTATTTGGATCGCGTTTAGGTTCCATCAATCTGCCTACAGCTGATGATGTTGCTGATCTAAGAGTTGACTGCCTCAGACCAGGGATGCATAGTTCAGAGATGTAGGGTGGGGCCATTTTATTGATAGATTTAAACATCATCCAGCCCAATTTGTACTGGATTCTTTCAGGGGACTTGAGCCAGTGAAGGTTACAAAGGTGTTCTGAAATGTGCGAATATTTATAAACCCCGGTTATGAGCCGTGCTTCTCATTTACTGAATACTCACTGAATGTCGATCAAACGAATTGATAAGAGCGGGACATGCTTGATTTTTCCCTTTTGATTAACTCTTCTACTTTTAAATGATACTGCGCACATAGAATGAATTGTATTAAAAAAATAGTGTAATTGCTTTACCAATATGTTTCTGTTGATGATCATGCTAGTGAATTTAAAGTTACTCTAACTGACAATAACTCTTCGTGTCTCATCCACAGCCTGAGATATTTAACTACTTCCCTCTCACACCCTTAAAAAACATACCCTGAATTGGGCAGTGCGGTAAGTATTAGTATTAAAATGTATATAAAAACGAGCGCATATTTTGAAAAAGACAATGATTAATAATATAGGGTACGATGTTAACTTTTCTATTAAGGCGATGCACTACGTAGTAATTTAAAATCAAGTGTTTTTGGTTTAAAAATTTGGTCGCCTAAGAATGTTTCAGATGCTTTAATTAAATACTGCGAGTAGAATACATCTTGGCCTTTGATCGAAATGATCGAAAAACATTTAAATATTTATGCCTGACCATTCACAAAATAAAATAAAAGGCACTTTTTGGCCATGTTTTTTTCTTGCATAAATCCACAAATGTCGCTGTATTAAATACTCACATATACTAAATATCAACAGTTTACCATATTTTTCTTATTTGCTTTCCTTGTAATACATACTCACTTTGATGATTATTACAGTAATGGCCTCGTTAAATTAATGATACCAAGAAATATAATTGATAAGTTTTATTCTTTAAAAACACACATCACTGGTAACAAAAACCAACGACCCTCGAATTCCTTAATTATTTCATGGTTGTTATTGATCCGTTATTTAGAGAGAGAAGAGGAAGAAAATGGGCTTGCAAGCCTATTTATAACCTAATTCATTTGAATGTATTGGTATATATAATCAGAATTATTGCCCTTAGGGGAGACATCTGTCGGATATTTCAATTACTCAATACAGATACAGGTGGCATTTTCGTTTGGTTTGATTCTTGGCTAAAGTCTGAACATGCTGCCAGGGCACGGAAGAATTTATTTTTTTTTACACATAAACAAAAAATATTTTTTTTTAAATAACCATAATATAAACAAAAAATAATTTGAAAAATAAACATAATATAAATATGGACAAATTAATTTGAAAAACAATCATGAGATGAATATGAACAAAAAATTCTAAAATAAGAGAATCATAATATGAACAAGTTAATTCGATGTTCCTAGGTCATCCTTCAGGTAGGTTGCTAATTCTTCTCCTCCTTATGACTGCTAGCAAAAATTTGATGGTCCAAGGTCATCCTTCAGGTAGGTTGCTAATTCTTCTCCTTTTTATGACTGCTAGCAAAAATTTGATGGTCCAAGGTCATCCTTCAGGTGGTTTGTTGATTTTTCTCTTGTTTATGACTGCAGGAACTTATTTATTCAGTCCGGGGGGTACATCGGGCGTCCCTGTAGCAATGCTTGAATCCCTTTCCATGGGTAATAAACATATTTTGCTGATAGGTCTCTTAAATGTTCCTTGTGCGGTTTTGAGGGTAACCACCCGCACTTTCCCGTCAGCTCCAGGGTGAGTAGCTAGGATCCTGGCTAGTTTCCACATATTAGGCGGCAGGTTGTCCTCCTTTAGTATGACCATGTCGTCCCTTTCAACAGTCCTGAGGCCCTTGTCTTCCTTCCATTTGGTACGTCTTTGTAATTCTGCAAGATATTCCAGTTTCCACCTGCACCAAAATGTTTGAATCAGTGCATTTAATTTTTGATATTGATTCAATCGATTATATTGTATCTCCCGAACATCCTTCTCAGAGATAGAAGCTATTCCTCCGCCAATCAGGAAACGATTTGGAGTCAAAGGATTCAGGTCAGTCGGATCGTTGGACAGAGGAGTGAGCGGACGTGAATTTAAACAGCATTCTACCTGACACAATAAAGTATATAATTGTTCAAAGGTTAAACTTGAATTATCGGTTATTCTTTTTAAATGATATTTGGCGGATTTCACTGCTGCTTCCCAGAGTCCAGCGAAATTCGGTGACCGTGGTGGAATAAATCCCCACAATATTGACAAATCAGCTAAATATTTTTGAATCTTGTCATCAGATTTCTTTAACTTATCATACAATTCTCTCAGTTGATTATATGCTCCCTTAAAATTGGTCGCATTATCTGAATATATTTTAAAGGGTTTGCCCCTCCGCGCAATGAAACGTTTTAAACAATTTAAAAAGTTGTCAGTGGTGAGGTCCGTTACCAGTTCCAAATGCACAGCTTTCGTTGAGAAACAAACAAAAATGCATAAATAAGATTTCACCAATGGAGCCTTCCTGGTGATACCGCTTTTCATCATGATAGGACCTGCGTAATCAATCCCGGTAACCACGAACGGCCTGCTAGGTGTTATTCTGTTTTCCGGCAAGTCACCCATGATAACTTGACTGGTTACTGGATTTTTTCTGAAACATACTATACATTTATGTAATATTTGCTTAACAGTGTTTTTTCCGGCAATCGGCCAGAACTGTAATCTCACTAGAGATAACAAAGTTTGTGTCCCTGCATGTAAATGTACATAATGAAGATGTCGAATAATTAATTCTGTTAACTTATTATTTTTTGGTAAAATTATTGGGTGTCGTTGCTGGTATGATAAATGTTTCGCCTTTGTTAGCCTGCCCCCGACACAAATTAATCCATTATTTATAAATGGATTAAGCGACAAAATAACGCTACGTTTATCCAGTGAACATTTATTACTCAAAGCCCTGAACTCATCCTTAAAATGGTAGCGTTGAATTATTGCTATTAGACGATGCAATGTATTGTCCAGCTCCGGCACGCTTAACCTCCCGGTTAATTTACAATTTTTTGTGTTACAATTATTAAAGAAACGCAATATATATGCAGTTACTCTCTTTAGCTTGTTGAGAGAGGAAAATTTTGAAAAGATGTCCCACTCCGTGACATTAGTAGACACGCATACCGCCTTGGTTTTTATCTCTGGAGGATTTATACAGGAATTTTCTGGCTTCGGCCAGTGATCGGCCTCTCTTATTAGCCAATCCGGACCCTTCCACCAAATATCTGCTTGTAATAGTTTGTTTGCTGTAACTCCTCTTGATAAAATATCAGCGGCGTTTTCCTGCGATGAAACATGTCGCCAATGGGCGGGATCGCCGGCCTCTTGTATCTCGGCAACCCTGTTGGCCACAAAGGTATTCCATCTAGCTGGCTGTCCTCTTATCCAGCATAGTGCGATGGTAGAGTCACACCAGTAGTATGTATCCACCTCAACCATGTTGAGTGCTTCTTTGATGTTTTTTAATAATTTCGTTACCAGCACCGCACCACAAAGTTCCAATTTTGGCAGGGATATGCTTTTTAATGGCGCTATCCTAGACCTGGAAGATATTAACTGAGAGTGCATCTTACCCTCGGCGTCCCTGGATACTAGATACGCACAGGCTCCGTAGGCCTTTTCCGATGCGTTGCAAAAACCATGGATTTGTAGGCTGTTTTGACCCCACAAGATTCTTCTCTTTATTTTCAACAGGTTTATTTGAGATAAATTTTTCATGTAATTTTCCCAATCTTTTAATATTCCCTCGGGTATTTCTTCGTCCCAGGAAGTCTTAGATATCCATAATCTCTGCATAATTAGTTTTGCTACAACCGTTACTGGTCCTAGCAGTCCTAAAGGATCGAACGTTGAGGCGATACTTGACAATATCCGCCGTTTGCTTTGTACGGTACATACTGGTTTTTTCACTACATATGAAAAGTAATCAAACTCACTGTTCCAGATTAATCCTAGTATTTTTTCTTCTTGGGGTTCTTTAGATATCAATCCTTGCATATCTTGACCTGGTTCGGAAGATAATTCTGCCACGTTCGATCTCCATTTTCTTAGATTCATCCCTGCAGATTTTAGTAAACTGATTACCTGTTGTTTTAGAAGGTGGCACGATTCAACGTCATTTCCTCCCGTTAATAGGTCGTCCATGTAAAAGTCATTTTCAATGACATTGCTTGCTATAGGAAATGAAAGTTTATTTTCAATACCTATTTGCTTCAGGCATCTTGTCGCCAGGAAAGATGACGGTCCTAATCCATAAGTCACTGTCCTTAGCTTGTAATGCTTCAAATCCTCATCCTGTGAAAAGCGCCAAACAATTTTCTGTAGATTGCGGTCGCTTTCCTGCACGTTTATCTGACGGTACATTTTCTCTATGTCCGCAGTTATGACTACAGGATGTTTTCTGAAATGTAAAATTTGCATATTTAAATCCTTTTGTATGTTAGGTCCGACCATCAGAGCATCATTAAGGGAAATACCAGAAGATGTTTTTGCCGATCCATCGAACACCACGCGAACTTTAGTAGTGGTGCTTGACTCCTTCATCACCGCATGATGTGGTAAAAAATATGATCTCGCATCAAATTCGGATTTTCGGCACTCTTCCATATGACCTGTGATGTTTTGAATATCCACAAAAACAAACGATAAATAATAAAAAAACGTGCTCAAAAATTTTTTTTTGTTTAGACAACGACGGAAGATTTATGGACAGACAGGCCTGGAGTAAACAGATTCCCACGGGAAAGGAGAGACCGGAGCGACAGTCGAGTTTTGAACTTGGGTGGATTGACAGCCCCGAGAAAGGGATACAAATCAGAAGTGTTGTTTGAAATTGCAGTTAATTATTGAATTCAAATGGTATTAGAGAATATTGCGGAATATTGAATTAAAGTGAAAGATTATTGATCCGGTGTTTGTGTGAAGTGAAAGTGGTTCGACTCAGTGGGAAAACAATTAATAATAATGACAATAATAATAATTGGATAATTTGTAGAGCGCCGTTTTGTAAAAACCCACCTCAGGGGCGCCAGGTGTTGTGCAATCGCGATTGTGTTATAAAGTTGTGTTGATTTAAACGTGATTTCGTATACAGTTCGAACTAGATTGCTTGTCTTAAAAACATGAAAATAATAAAAATAATGATTGCGTTTTTAAAATAGAGTGAATGTACTTAAAGGCAGGAAGTGTTTAATCGGGCTAAGTTATTGATTTGGCGAGATGGCATTCTATCCACGGAGACCGAAAACCAGAGAATCAAATAGATTATTAACTGTGGGTTCGAATTCTAACAGATTAGGGAGGTACAATTTTATTTACAGGAATATTTAATTACCCTTTTATAAGCGTAGGGAGGAGGTCGAAAATTAAAGTGATTTAGCTATATAGTGTAACCAGGTAAGCTTCACGCTGAGAATGAGAGGTGCCTAACTGGGTGAGTTTTTTAAAATTATTTATTAAATTTCAGAGGACCTTTTTAAAAGACGGATACAACCGAGGTACAGGAACTAAGTTTACGACACCTGCCGCCCGAATAATGTTATCATTAACAGGGATGTGCTAGGCGAACCGTCAATCAGCTGTGAGCGAGAGACGAGTCAACGACCTTTTCATATATAGGACAAGGCGCGGTGTACAGTCAGTCAAAGGGGAAGTTTTGCTAGCGTATGCCGTCCCAAATTGAAAGCGATCGGATGCAACCAGACGGAACGAAATGAAAACTTTTCTTCTGTTATTTGACTTTCTAATTTAATACTTTTCATCTATTATTTGACTTTCTAAGTTACGAATTGGGATGCACAAAAACAAATCTAAAGTCGAAAGAGGGAGATGGTAATCTCCGAAATAAAACTACCAACCGAACAACTTTTCTCAACAGGTATCTTTCGAGAGGTAGGCAGCCTCTTTAAATTAAATGCAAAAAATCAAACCAATTATCCGTTTATACCTTACCTGAGAGGATAGGTATTCAGTAGAAGTTACCCATACCTAATACACGAGGATGCTAGTAACCTCATAAAATAAATACTGGAACCAAATATTAAAATACAGACAGTCCTCATCCCAAATTTGGCATTTCGAGTAGACCTTACATATATCTCACATGATAATTGGCTGAATGGGTAGGCACACAACCTATCGTTAATAAGCAGGCAAAATGTCGACAAGATCGTCGTGTGTTACCTATGTATTGACCTAGAAAGGGATGTAAATCCCCGACGGCGTGGGAGTTACAACGTTTTCTGGAGGTGGCACGTAACCTAGGACCTTGCGTGTCACATTTTCGCGACTAGATTCGTGACAAGGGATGTCATGGTTTTCCCCTTCTACACTCAGTAAAGTAGATTTTCCTGGAGGTGTTTGAGATTGGGGCAATCCTGAAATTGGTGATGAGACCTGGTTTTCTTTATTCTGGCGTGAAGGTTGCCGATTTGGAACAAGGGGAGACCCGGCCGGTTGTGATATCCAGACACGCAGATATCGATCGCCTTGCTCAAATTATCATCCATCAGTTTTGTTTGGTAAGAGGAGGAGTCAATCTTAGCTTGAAAAAAATTCATTTCCTTTCCTCTCCTTCCCCTCCCAAAATATATACATGGATGGCGCCGACAACTAACACCATAAACTTATCGTATGTATATCACATATATAAAATCTAACACTTTATTATATTCACATTACCCTACGATAGGTAGAATCGAGTAGCTAGTGGGGGGGGAGCAGGCGACTTAGAAGATAAGGTTTATAAAATGGTTTTAAAACACAGCGGTAATGGATTCAACTCACTCTATCTCAAAAGAACCAAGGGATACCACACATACATAAATAACTAGGTTTCTAAACCGAGAAACAAAAACCCAACACAACGTTCGGTGAAGCCTTTTTATACTGAACCGTCACGTGAAATGAGTACGTTCAAGGTCGTACGTCACGTAGACAAACTAGGATGTACACTCTTGGAGGGGTGTGTAATAAAGAAAAGACGGCAGGGAGGACCTTCCCTCCCCGGATATATATATATATAACCAAAGCCTTATGGAAAAGTTACCTACGGGACTTAAGGAAAATTATCGTAGAAAGAAGAGAAGGAAAAGTTTGAAGTAGAAAGTGCAGATCATTACAGACCCAATTGTAAATATTCTCTCATAAACATGCTATATTGACATTTCAATTCTTTATTGGTGGAAAATTTTCTTTCCAATGTATGAAACCTTTTTTCAGCCATTGACAAAGAACTCCCTAGTTGGTCTATACAAGGGCGGGTTGGTAAGGCTACCGTAAATCTGCCCTCCGTGTCTCTACTATGACACTCTGTAAAGTTGACTTCGCAAGCCTTTTCTTCAAAATTCTGAGGTTTCATGGCATCCACCTCTTCTAGTTTCCAGAATCTTTCCATCTGGTTACCTATTTTATTAATGGCTAGATTACAATTAATTGATACTGGCCTTGTTTTAGTGATGATGTCGATCGCTCCGGAAACAATCCAACCGAGTTCAGTCCTTTGAATAGTTGGCCCGCCCTCCGTTAAGCGTATTCGATCATTATTCATTATTTCCCAAAAAACTTCCGCACCCAACAGGATGTCAATTGGAGACGTGACATTGAAATCCTTATCCGCTAGTTGCGAGCCAGATGGGATCTTCAACTCTTGTTTCCTGAAGGTCATTTGGGGTAGGTCGGTTGTTATAGCCTGCAATACTAAACAAGAAATTTTCTTATTATAATCACTATTCACTGCTAACATGTCAATTGTAACTCTTCGATTGATATGTGTGATGCGATTTTGTATTCCAGACACCGGCATATTTATTTTTTCTGTTTTTAATTTTAATTTTTTTGCAAAACTCTCTCTTATGAAATTCGATTGGGCGCCTGAATCCAATAATACCCTCGCTTTGTGTAAACGGTTGTCGCTACCTACGATATTCACGATCGCTGTAGATAATAAAATTATCTTTTCATTTTTATTTAACACCGTATGATTTGCCACTGATGTCGAGCTGTGTGCCTCTTCACTTGTGTTTTCACTATTTAATTCATTAACATGTATCAAAGTATTATGTTGATCACTTGCACAGATTTTACATTTGAATTTATTTTTGCAATCTTGTGTAAAATGTCCTACCCTCAAACATTTGAAACAGGCTTGGGCCTTTCTTAAAAATTCTAATCTTCCCTGGATATTTAATTTGAGAAATTTTTTACAATAATACACTGGATGATTTTCTTTACATAGGATGCATCCGTGTTTGGTTGCTATCAATGAGACAGACAAATCTTTCTTGCGATCATCACGTGTTGTAACATTCTTGTAGGTAGGCCTTTTTTCTTGCAAATTTGTGAACTCCAGTACCTCAACACGTTTGGTTAGACATGTAATAAATTCTTTCAACGTTGGGAGTGCACAATCTATTGGCTGCTCTTCCCAAAATCTACGAGTTGATCCATCCAATTTATTAGATATTAAATATATCATAATCGCGTCCCAGGAATCAACATGTAATCCTAGATTTTTTAACGCTTCTAAATTTATATTAGCCTGATCAATAATATGCCTTAACGCGACTGGACATTCTTGTTTCATATCTTTTAACTGAAATAAAGATGCAACATGCCTATGAACTATTATTTTTTTATTCGCGTAACGTTCCTGCAGTATCTGCCACGCAGATTCGTAATTGTCGTGCGATATGGTCAAGGAGGCAATCAATTTAGCTGCGTCTTTTTTAAGGCACGATTGTAAATAAAAGAATTTTTGAGAATTGTTTAACATATTATTTTGATGAACCAATGCTTTAAAGGTCTCAGCGAATTTAGCATACTCAGTAATTTCACCATGAAATTCAATAAGTTTCAAAGTTGGTAATTTAATTTCACATTTTTCATGATTTACTGAATTCAATAAACCTTTTGCTAATGCAAGTACAGAGAAATATTGATTTTCAAAGGATTCACGTTGACTTACGTGTTCTGCCTCGTCATCCGAAAGTTCTTCGATTTGAGATTGAATTTTTTCAAAGTCATCTAACAATTTTTCGACCTTTTGATAACGTAATTCTAGTTCCGTTTTATCGAGTGTCTTTAAAATATCATTAAACCTTGTCAATTTCGCTTTCAAAATTCCACGCTTGTTGATTAACGGCTTTAACTTTTCCATCTTTAATGGTAAATAATAAACAATTTAACTTTTAACCTCAAACAACTGACAGTTTACGAATGAAAACACGGCGGTGTTAGCAAAAATGCTTGTTAGTGCCAGGGCTGACAACCTTTTAAATCAGAACAACCACTGAACCACTCACCACTGACAACTTTTTAAATCAGAAATTCGCTGAAATTATTTTGTAGCGAGATTTTACCCGGTAATTTTGAATATTCGCGTGAATTATTTTTAATTAAATAAATCCAATGACAAAACTCTTACAATTGAGATGCTCATTTAACAATAATCGTATCAATTTGCAATGTAGGTAGCTATTAAAATTTTATGCAACTGAAAAATCAGAAACAACAATAATTTTTTTTAATCTTTGTTGCATATTTAAATATTTCATTTGGGATAATTTGAAATAGGAAGGATTAGGGATTCGGTCACAGTTTTGATAGGATGGCGTTGGGATACTTATCTGATGATGATCTGCATCTTCTTGGTTTTTTGCTGGTTCATATTTCGGCTTTCTGGTGCACGATGCGGCTCGATTGGACCATATATTACAGTAATGGCCTCGTTAAATTAATGATACCAAGAAATATAATTGATAAGTTTTATTCTTTAAAAACACACATCACTGGTAACAAAAAACAACGACCCTCGAATTCCTTAATTATTTCATGGTTGTTATTGATCCGTTATTTAGAGAGAGAAGAGGAAGAAAATGGGCTTGCAAGCCTATTTATAACCTAATTCATTTGAATGTATTGGTATATATAATCAGAATTATTGCCCTTAGGGGAGACATCTGTCGGATATTTCAATTACTCAATACAGATACAGGTGGCATTTTCGTTTGGTTTGATTCTTGGCTAAAGTCTGAACAATGATATATATACCTATATATATATATATATAATTTAAAACTCTATATGTATATATATACATAGAGTTTTAAATTATATCATTAAAAATATATAAAAACATACATTCTATTTATGAAATCAATGTCAGTACTTATTAGAAAAAAATAACAGATTATATTAGGAGAAAATAATTAAATAAATATATTCATTCGTAGTTTTATATATTCATAAGTAGTTATGTAGTTATATATATATTATTTAATCATTATATTTATATATTTTTTATTTCTTATGAATATATATAATTACTTATGAATATATTTATTTAATTATTTTCTCCTAATATAATCAGTTAATTCTTTTTCTAATAAGTACTGACATTGATTTCGTAAATTGAAATTTTATATATGTACGTATATATATATTTTTAATAATATACTTTAAAACTCTATACTCCTTATTTTCTTTTAAATTATATACCTTTTAAATTTCTTTTAATATCTTGTATATTTAATAGTTGATATATTCTTTTCATGTACTTTCATGCTTTGTGGTCTAAACATAGCTAATAATTGTAATAACCATTTCAATGAATAAAGAAAAAAAATAAAAAAAGAGTTACAAACAGACAATACCGAAATTTGTGTTTTTGATGATTGTTTGTTAGTACCTAGCTAATTTTGTTGGAACAATCGTCATAAGAACTTCGCGCATAAGAATAATGCATTTACCATGCGTAAAGACGATTTAACTTTTTACGTGCTATTTAGGAAAATTAACACTCAATAAAAAGAGTTTTCCAATAAGAGGTGTTATTTTGATATTCAAACAAAAGTGCCGTTTTTTAATATAAATGATCGAATGTTTATTTCATTATAAAGAGGAAGATATGTCGTTAATAGTGAAAAATAACATCGTCAAATGACCGCCACGACCACGCCTACAGGACCATATCCTTTTAATAAAATTTTCCATAACCAAATCGCAAAGTGGCTGCCTCATGTCCTAGATAGCCTCACGAATTCCATCCTTGAGGTCTTGAATCGATGCTAGGCTGTTGGCGTAGACCTTCCCCTTTCACGTGGCCCTAAAAGAAGAAGTCGCAAGGTGTTAAATCACAAGATCTCTGTGGCCAATTGTGATCACCTCTACGAGAGATAACACGGTGAGGAAACTTTTCCCGTAAAATATCAATGGTTCCGTTGCTTGTATGGCACGTAGCGCCGTATTATTGAAATTAAACGTTGTCCAGACCAATACCATCCAATTCCGGGCATAAAAAATCATTAATTCTTTAATTAATATTCAAAATAACACCTCTTATTGGAAAATCCCTGTAGTTGGTGGCACCGTCATTCTGCATTTGAGCTAAATTTTAAGTTGAACCTCATAAAGATTTGTAGCGGCAAACTGGCTAAGTATTGCCTCGAGAGTCCGCGAAAATTTAATTTAGAGTTTTTAATTTTTATGATTACTTACTAAAAATCATAAATTAATTTTGTCATTCTTCGAGGAAACATATTTATAAAATTATAAGTCGTTGTCGATCATCTGTATTTAAAGCAGGAGGCTGCCGATAAGCCCATGAAGGGAGCAAATAATCCGATTACGGGAGTCGTTAGCCTACGATATTTAATCCATTAATGCAAGCCATAGCATTATTATCATGATACTGCCATCACACTTTAAGCCAGATAATAATAATATGTAATAATTATTGAAAGGTGAACATCAATTTTATCTCCAAACTTAACAGCCCTTAAATGGTTTCAGTGAAAAAATCTAATTAAGCTAGATTTTAATGCTTCTTGGAAGTCTTAAGGAAATGTAATATAACAAATGAAAAATACACTTTGTAAAACACCACTTTTATTTTGAATTAATATTAACAGCCTAATGTTGGCTGTTAATATTAATTCAAAATAAAAGTGGTGTTTTACAAAGTGTATTTTTCATTTGATATATAATGTCACATCACAAAGTGTTTGCTTCCTTCGATAAAATGTAATATAAGTTTATATGATTTATTTTATTTATTTATAATTTGCTAGCTGCCTAAGGGCTTAGGGAGGAATTTATCTAAAGCGGTTTCTTAATAATTTTACAGTAGCATCAAACCTTGGCAAAAAAAATTAACTAATTAATGAAATATGATTGATAAAATGGTGGCTCAAATCACGAGAATTGCCAGAATTTTAACTCCTAAATAGAATAGAAGTGTGGAGGGAAAAGACGGAGGTTACCTAGCAAATAAAATAGGAGTGTGGAGGGGAAATATGAAGGTTACCTAGCAAATAGAATAGAAGTGTGGAGGGAAAAAATGAAGGTTACATAGCAAATAGGATAAATGTGTGTAGGGAAAAGATAAAGATTACCTAGCAAATTAGATCCTTTTTTTACTATTTTTTTAAATTATATTTTAGATCTGGGAAGGAAAAGGGTATGAATTCATCCTTCCCACTGCGGTACTAGACGATGGGTTCAGATAATCCTACTGGAAAGGCAAAGAGATCTTCCTCTAAAATCCGTGGGCAGACGTATTCGCCACCAAGATCTAGACAATTCATGCCTAGACCTGGGCACTCCTGCTAAGTCGCCGAACGTTGCAAAACACCTGATGTGTTATGTCAGAGGTATTGGTTATGCGAAAAATGGTTCCCGGGGCAACGGTACTCATACGCGGCTCAAACACCGTGGCAACTCAGCCATTCACCGGTCGATAAACATGGCTAACGTGTTGATTCTGAATCTTAATCTTTTACATGGACGATACTGAACTTATCTATTATGATACCCATTTCTGCAACAAATTTGTAAAATTAAATGCCGAAGAGCTGTAAAAATTTAACTGTGACAGAAATCACAGTAAGAAAAAAATTTCTTCTTCATCTCACACGAAATGCTTCCCGAGGATTAAATGAATAATATTAACATTTTAGTAAAATTTTAATAAAATATCATATTAATGCAAGGGCGCTTAATAACTTAATTTATGCATTTAACATATTGCCTATCACTTAAGTCTTATAACTATTGGCCTAAAACTAAGATTATTAGCTAGTTACTTACAATTACGACTTATAAAATTAGTGAGTTAAAACTAAACATATTTGATGATATGTGTTTACACAATACTGATGTTATCAGTATATTATAACTAACATCTCAGTGTTAGTAACTTAGTCTTATAGTTAGTGGCTTATAACTAAGATTAATAGCTCATGACTTAAAACTATACATATTTTTATGACGGAATGGGAATTTAGACAATACTGTAAATTAAAGATTTACAACAAGCATACTTATTGACTTTTAACTAGAAGTAACACTAAAATGTTAAGTAAACCAAGTTCGTAAAATGAGATCTATGTGAACGTAGCGCCAGTGAGGTGTTACCAGAGCCCAACCAATTGCTAAAGAAATATTCGATGACGTCAGAGTACTTCTCGCCTGTATCACGGAATATCCTATAAAGTTTACGATCAAACAATGATTTGTAAGTTTTGTTTCATAGTCCGGTCCGAGTACAAGGGTGCTAAGACTATCGAGGAGAAATTTTTCTCTCCGAGATAAAAATAATAAATGTTTTATTACCCTCGGAGCAGTGAGGCTTAGGAGGACTGCGATGCACGGATATACCAGGAGCTCATATCGGTGTACGGATAGATGGAATAAAAAAGGGCATTCCCCAAGGATTTCGTTATCAGCCGGGTTCCATTCCAGTGCTTTAAAATCGATCAAGCACTCTGAGCTTTCTGATTTTCTCAACCGACGGCGAAACCTCCCGGGAGTTATGTTCTCCTATTAATTTTGTTGTCAAAGATTTTCTCGTGGCGTCTTAAAATTTATTTTGGGAAATATTTCGACTTTATCGCAATAACGCCTCTAAAACAAAGAGATTTAGGTAAGAAGGAAATTATTTTTCCTTGCTCTCGCAGCTTAAAAGGTAAGGAAATATTTATGAAGCTTATAAAATACATAAAAGTATTTAGGCACATCGAAAGCATAGAATATAAGAGGGAGAATTACTACATTGTTTGGAATATTATTTTAGCTTTACTGAGAAACTAAACATTCCAAGGTTTTAATCGAGAGGCTTTATTACTTGAACAGACTATTAGGTATTAGCAATATTATATTTTGGTATTTTGTGCAAAATAAAAATAAAATTAGTAGAGTTATAAGTGATAATGATGATTCCGGTTTTTTTTCTCAAATAAATCTCTTCGAGCTTCGTACTGGAATGTCTTCGTCTACTTTTTCTATAGTATATTCTAACTTGAGAGTGATTTTTTCTTATGATTGAATAACATACGCTCCTTAATAAATACGACTTTTTAACAATATTTTTTAATCTTTCACTGGCTTTGCATTTGTCATTATTTCAATCAATTATTCATTGATTTCAATTAAATAATCCATAATGACTTAAAACACACTGAGTCTAAATTAAATTTGAGCTAATGTAGAATCTGTCATCCAAAATTATTTGTAAATGATTGTGATAGATATTTTCAGAAACTGGGGTGTTGGTCGGCTGAAGGGATGAATCTTGCTTTCAAATTGACAAAGACAATCCATCGACCATCCTTGATGGAACACGTGCCGCAAAGCCTTCCACGGGGGGTAGAAAATTCATTAATCAGATGCTAAAAGCTACCCTGTAACTTGCCACTGCTTTATAAGCTATCCTAGTGGTGCTGTTATTATAATAGTACAAAGCCTCCAATCGTGGTCTATAAGGCAACGTTAGCTTACAGACTACTCAAAAGCCTGACACTTGTGGAAGCTGTGCTGTGCGAATTCTTTTGGTACTTATGTTCATTTATTAAGTTGATAATTTTGTACATTTTTTTTTTTTTCAAGTTTTTATTCTAGATAAAAGAAAATTACATTTTCACTTGTTGAACTAGAAATAACTGAAATTAATATATTTTTTAATTACATTACACTTATAACTTTACATAAAAATATTATTCACTTTCAGTGTTTTGTTGATTGAGCATTAAAGTGATTTATTTTTAAGAATGTACCATTCTGTTAATTTTTAATTATGCCTGGAAGGCAATTATATATGTTGCCCCCCCGTAACCAATGGTTTGCTTGCCATAGTGAATATCTATGGTATTTAAATGTATGTATCGTGTTGCCGTGTAAAGTGTGTGTATATTTTGGACGTTTAAATGAATTTTGTATTTGTATGTATAAGTTAATTATTTATTTTGTATATAAGGAGACATGTATTATATTCGCATAATTTTCTTAATGTTTACAATTTATTTTCCATATATTCTTTTTTGTGACTGTTCTAGGTTCAAAGTGAAATAGTTTTATTGTTTCTTTGTGTTGTGTTACCTGTTGTTCATTTATATATGTTTCATATTATGTGTTTCCCCAAATTTCAATCAAGTAGTTTAAATGTGAATGTACGAGGCTATAATATAGACCTTTTTTAATGTAATTTAGAAATAGATATGATAACCGGCTAAATACGTTAAATAAGTGAGTGATTTTATCTTGAATGTCTAGAATATGCTGTTTAAATGTAAAATGTTTATCAACAGCCTAAGATATTTTGTCCTCTATCAGGATTTGCAGGTTATTATATTCAATTTTTAAGGTTCCACGAGGAGGAATGATTTTACGGGCTGAGTTTAAAATCAAGTATCCTATTTAGTCTCTTTGTATATTTTCTAGTAAGATGTCTCAATCTTTACCCCAGTAGGAAATTGCATTATCATCTGCAAACAAAAAAAATGACCGTTTAAATCTGATTCGGTCGGAACAATAGTGGTCCTAGTATGGATCCCGGCGGGACTCCATAGTTTATTGGAAGGTGGTTGCTATTTTGATTATTGCTTTCTGTTGCTCAGATATGATTTGAATAGATTAAGGCGAAGTTTAATGCTAAATCACTATTTTGATTAATCTTTATAACGAATTGGTGTACATTATGAATGCAAAAAAATATGCTTTAGATAAATTGAAGATTATACTATCGCTTCGCTTGAGTAGAATACAACTAAATATGTAAATTACTCAATAAAAAATATAAATGTAAACTAATAAAAAAAATTGGAAACAATTCTCTGGAGAGACTTAAAACTGTCTTACATTTGAGTGTATCATAATCAGCACTTGCATTTAGTTTTAAGAATTTTATTATTTTATTTATTTTTAATTCCAAAGTACGTTGAAGATATAAAGATTCAACACCATCATGCACTAATGTTACTTCATTGGCTAGATTGTGTTTGTATTTATTATGTATATTATCAGCTAAGAAGAGCCAATGTTACAAAATAAATTGTTAAAATGGTTGCATATTACTACGTTTTTTGCAATTAATTTATTACAAAAATTATTCGATTGGTTCTGTATTATGTTGTTAATTAACTTTTATTGTTATTTTCGCATGTTTTAAAAAGATCACCGAAGTGTGTTTGTATTAAGTTTTGTTTTTTTTGTAGTGATATTATTTCTTACTTTTAGGAATTCTGTTTTAAATTATGTATTTTTTGGTTGTTTTATTTAGTTTCAGGTGTAATTTGTTTTCTTTTGTTTATTATTTTATAAGGTTGTTGGTTATTTAGTCTGGGTTATTTGTGTTTTTTGTGTTAATTTTAGTGCTGCTATCATAATTAATTTTATATGTGAGGTAGTTTACAAGATTGTCATAGTCCGAGCTGTCATTCATATTAAGGTGAAATGGATTTTGGATGATATCATTCTTTAGATTATCAAGATTAATTTGGGTATATTTTTGGACGATTTTATAGTCGTAAGATCCGTTTTAAACATACGTGTGAATTACATCAAGGGGTAGAATATTATGGTCGGATATAGAATTATCACAATGTTCAATGCAGTAAATCAATAACGAACTGTTATTGATTCACTGAATTGAATTTTGATTTTATTTTATAGAGTTACATTTCATTAAGTTAGAAAACATTTTATTGAAGAAAAAGAAAATACTAATAAATTTAAATGAAACATGAAACGAACAAGACACAGACAAATAAGGGAATATTACTATCAATATCTCTCATTTCTCAAAATCAGTGTCCTTAATGTATCAGTAACTCTAGGAAGCGCTAAGAGTTGCGGCAGTTCTTGAAGTGCACCTAAAGTGAAGTGTTTAAAGTTAGGTTACAACCGCAACATAAATACAAGTTACGCCACAGAATCAATAATGGTTTACAACAACCGTGTATTGTTTGGAACTTTTGTCTATTGGCCCACTGCTTCCAATAGCTTTGCAGTAGAATAGCCGATGTTCTATGAATATATTCGTTTATCTTTAAGGTGGAATACCTTTAATTTTCTCTCTGATTAGCAGTACCCTTATGATAATCGGGAGATTAAAATATGCAAGTCTTCGGTTTGTCTGAGATAACGAGTATGTTTATTATCGTAACGTATTTACAATGAATATCTAACTGGACTCACGTTCATCCTATGGTATGCTCTAAGTTATTCTGAAACGGGGGAGACGCTGACTAAAGATGCTTGCCTGTAGATCGGCTAACATCGGCTATCTTCGTAACCATTCGGGTATTAGACCAAAACGTCCGATAGTTATCTCTGTTATGTGGTATTACTACTGGCACCTATGGAGACACCTTTAAACCACCTGCAACAGGTTTTAATTCCTGTTGAAATAAATATATTTTTTTAAATACATTTACTTGAATTATACTTTTTTTTCGGTAATGAATGAATGCAAATCTTAGAAACGGAAATTTACCCACTTCCCGATATAGGATGGAGGTAAAACTCGGCAGATAGAGTCTTTATCGATGACAATGCATTTTATGAATTTTTGTAAAAAGTAGTAATTAAAAATTTAAGGATGACTAGTTAATTCATAGTTGTAAGTACATGTAGGTATTTAATTTGAAACATAAAACAGTTTTGTATGCATTGTTTACGGAAGTTTTGATCACCTAAATTTTGACAGTAGACTTTGTGGCAAAAAATTTCACAATTCAATAAGTATGTTAATTGTCCAAATACTCGGAAAGCTGTTATTAAATTAACGTGAAAAACGATGAATAAATTAACCTTTATTAAAACGGTTGTAAATAATAAAAAAAATGGTTAAAATTAATCGTTTCCAAATTAATCACGTCGTTTCAAATTCCGGAACAGTTATTTGTGTTTTGATTTGCGACATCCAGAACTATTATTAACTTTTATGAATAAATAGACTGAAAACGTTAAAAATGAGATTCGTGAGGTGTGTGTGTATAAAACAATATGAAGATCCACAAATAATGCAAGGCTGATGTAAGCGTAATTAGTAGGATTAAAAAAGGGACGCTAAAATGGTTTGGTCATATATAGAGAGAATGAAAGAATAAAGGAGTATAAGAGAATAAATGATGCAAATGTGAATTGTAGAAGAAGTTGGGAACGCCTGAGGAAAACATGGCACGCTCAAATAAATCTGATACGTTGAGCCATGTCAAGAGTCAGAGTATGTTTGAGACGATGTATGAATGTGAATGAGGCAAGGAGTGTGGGCCAAGTTTCGCTGTCCATCCTCTCTGCCTACCCCTGCGGTAAAACGGTGAGATCGTTAGTTAGTTAGGGACTATTAATTTTAATTCGCTGCTTTTAAGACAAACAAAGCTGATAATGAAGTTTGAAACTTGTGTTTCTTTTATTTTATATACTACCTATTATTATTTATTTATTTACTAACAGCCACTATTAGACGAACATAGTCAATGACCAAATTCAAACATGAAATAAAGAAATGGATAACAAGTATTGGGCGTCCCACTATCACAAACATATGTAAAACAAATTACACGTAAACAGTAACAACAATTCAAATACAAAATAAAATAAAAGAAGCCTTTGTAAGTATTCTTTGTACCTGCATACGTCTGTCTCGACGCATGTGTAGCCTAGTGAGAGAGATGTCGAAAAATTTACGTAAAAAAACTTTATATTGATAAATTAAAAAATAAAGTTTAAAAAAATCTTTGACAAGTTGACATGTATCGGGCATTGCACGCGGACTTTTAATTATTTGAGTTTGTGAATTCTTGAGTACTTGACAACTGGGTGCATTTTTAAGGATGAAATAATATAATTGTATTGTATTAAGTATTTGTTTCATTTTGGGCATCCTTGATCTCTTCAACCATTGACTTGCAAGCCATATACATTTTCCTTTATTTGAATTTTCTTTGTCGTCTTATTTTACTATGAATAAATATTTAATTTATGTCTTCCTTGGAAATCCTCTACTATCTCTCACCATTTACTTCACCTAGCGAAGTTCACATTTATCATGAAATTCATATTGCTTCTGTTAAAAACTTTATAATGTCGATTTTAATTCGACTGCGTATCTCATTCTAGTGCAAAGATAATGCGTTAAGTTTCAAGCGTCCCTGACTTCTTCTAGCATTCAAATCACTATGTTAACACTCCTGGCACTAATAAGAACAATCTTTGAAATTATCACTGAAATCGGATGAATGGTATAGGAATGCTTACGAAATAAACAAAGAAACATTATTTTTATGTATGTACGAGTTTATTTTGACTTCTGAAGAATAAACTATTTTATACCTACAACCTTCAATGCAGACACCAAATCGTGAAAAATGATTCAGTTTTCCAGTGAGATTTGGGTAGTAATGTTGGTCTTATGAAACGTCTTCACAAAGTTTCAGCACAATATCTCCACTGGTACCCAATTCAGATTATTTATCTCCCACTGTGGTATATTTACCAGTTTAGTATGAACCTCAAAATTGCAGACAAATCCACTTACTCCATCTCAAGGGAAGACTTATGTGGCTTGTTCTTGTGTATTGCCTCAAAGTTTTACATCCCTTGAATGTTGCTCCCCATTGATATGTATGTATACTCTTTTTAACCCACCAGGTTAGATTAAAAGAAAAGTTTAACCACTGAAGACAATATTAGCGATTCCTAAACGAATATCTGAAACAGAAAAAGATACAGTCACATCTAGGACTCGAACCTAGGACCCTTGCCTTGCCGGGGCACCGCTCTACCAACTGAGCTAATGGGAGGGACACTATCTCATTCGGTTATATTTATTTAACTGTATCATACATCGTATAAGAACTACCAACATTATCTTCATTTTTCTCACCGCACATTTTTATTGGCAACTATCTTTATGTATGATCGCAAGATTCAACCCGAACTAAATGCAATCTATTATATAGCATTTAACCCGTCAGGCTAATTTGTTCACTTTTGGGAACAGTCTCTCATAAAAATAGTTGTATCTTTCTTACTGTCATGGTGAGAAATATGAACTAAACGGTGTTTGAAAGAATAAACACCACGCCTTATATTCAAATCCAAAAGTTAACTAGGGTAGAATTAAAATATATACTAAACTAAATATATACTAAACCGACCGCAATTTGAGAAAAACATGAAATTTTTTTTATTGATTTATAAAAAAAAAACAATTTACAGCTGTGTTTAAAATACATTTGTCTAGTAAAATATGTATTTTAAAATAAGTGATTAGTATGCGTTTTGTATAATTTTCATACCCGTCAATATGCCAGAGCCCTGAGGGTTAAGGAAAGTTTTAATCAATGAACGATAAAACTTTAAAATTTGATATAGGTAGTCGTGGCATGTTGACCCACATTTGGCCGATCTCAACAATGCACTCTCTCTTTTTGCGTGAGGTTAAGTTAGGTTAGGTTAGGTGAGGTTACGTTAAGAGTGGCACTCGCACAGCACATGCACGATTCAATCGTAAAAATGTCCATACTTTTAATTGTAATTTGCGTTCAATTTTAGTTTGAGTTTTGTCCCTGAAAAATACTAAATACACCCCAAATAAACCTATAATTAACTCAAAACATACTTTCGAAAATGCATTAATCAAAATGATAATTACACGGAGAAATATGAGTAACACTAATTAATTAAAAATCTCTTCAAATTATTGTTAATCTGGTGAAAAACAGGATTACAGGCCATTGTCGTGCAGGAACACGTGTTCATGCACCTGTATTAGTCTGGTGTATAGTGACAAAATTTGAAAATATTATAATTTTTAACAAAACGTGTTCAGATTTTATGATAAAATATTAGTATTTTACTAATATTTTATCAGAATATACATTGATCTATTCTTTAAGGGCTCACAATTCCGTTTTTAACCGTATTACCAATAATTTGAAGAAATTCTTAATATTTCATTGAAGAAGAAGATAATTTTAATCAATCTAAATGGAAAATGAAGCAGAACACAGAGGAAAAATATAACGGTCACAACTAGGAATAGAACCCAGGATCTCTTGTCTTACTGGGACAGCATCTTAACCATTCGACCATTCGGACATATTTATTAAACATCATATTTCAAATTAAGAATAAAAAATATCATTCGGAAATATTTATTAAACATCATTTTGACCATTTGACCGGTCAGTGGTTGAGTAGGCATAGCGCTTGGGTCTCACCCGAGCGTCGTATCATCATATTTCAAATTCAGAATTAAAAATATCATTCGGACATATTTATTAAACATCATATTTCAAATTCAGAATTAAAAATATCATCTTGCAATTAAGGTTTCCCATATTTTTGGTTTCTAGATAAATGATTACAAAGTTTCTAATGAAATTGGTCTGTAACCTAAATAGTGTGTCGGATAAACATTTCCGATATTTATTCATATCCAATACTTAGATTTATTTGTATTGTCTTCTTCTTCAATGATAGATTCTTAATAAATTAGTAATACACATTCCTCTTCATGTAATATTCATTTTGTTAATACAGTGTATTTCGGGAAATAAATTATAGGTGTGTTGGGGTTTAGGTAATTTAATCGATGCGCACTTGATTTGCAGTTAGTGCCAATCCATTATCTCCATTGTTTTAGAGTGGTAATGTACAAACAGACTCAATGCATTCTGCTTACATAAACATAGTTCGGACTTGGTACGAACAACAACATTGCGCCAAATACAGGCTGATCAAGAATTATGCAAAACAAAATAATATGTCTTAGACTCAACAGTCAACACATTTTTATCGGTAGCCTTAAAGGACTCATGGGGCATGTAAATGCTATTCAAAACCCATTATACTTTAGTATTTTATGTTTTTTTTAATGTTACATTTGTATTGTAAATGGTTGTTATGCACAAAAATAAATTTTCGACGATTATTTAAAAGCAATATTTATTAATACAACTGACACACAAATATCAACTATTATAAGTGGATGTATATAACTCAAGCAATATTTAAAATTTTGCTGGTAGAAGAGTTTTCTTCAATTATGAGCATTCAACAATATTTTTAATGCCTTGTTTAGAAGGAATATAGTCTAGAGAAATTTAAACAGTCAAGCCATTGAAATAGAGAAAGGTCAGTAACCCTCTGCAAGGACAGTAATTTTTTTTTTTTAATTCTTTCGTTAATAATTAGGTAATACAAGGTTTTTGAAATAATCCTGTGAGTTTTGCCACTGAGAGCTTTACGCGAAGCTATGAACAGTGCATATATAAACACTCCTTAATTTTTGTAGTGTGACACTTTTGTGGGGCAAAATATTCTATGTAGCCCTGATGAAGCTACGGTTGTAGCGAAACCCAGTCGGCATTAAGTATAAAAATAAAAGTCATGTTTACTTGGTTATTGTTTCATTTTAAATTAAAATCTTTTATATATATTATAAACATCACCCACTTTTCCTTCTGGAAAAACGATGACATTTTATTTTAGTTCTAATCCTCTTAATTTTACAAAACCTGTTGTATTTATTGTATAAATGGATAAAGAATCACAAGAACACTTGCAAATTTAAACGAGGAGTTACTACGAACATAAACTCAAGTTGCATTGTCTTAAGATCAAAATTGCAAGTGATTCTTGGCAGTCATGAAGTCGTTTTTGTCCACCCCTTACTTAGAGCGGGCAAAACCCCTTCGTTTGGTGTCGCTGCTCGCTGGTTCTAGTATTGTTGGCAAAGTGGAATGACACATACAAGTAATAGTGTGGCAATGGATGGTTTGCCGCCTTTTCATTAAATGAATTAGTCTGTCGCCTACAACGAGCGCGGCAACTCACGCCTTGCAGATGCACAAATCATAGCTGGGTCCACCAACTTGTTCGCACTTTGAAAAATATGTGAAGTGTTTTAAAGAATTTCACGAGAATTTTTGTGAAAATTGTTTTGGAGAAGCTCTATGCGAAATTTAAGTTATTTGTCTTTTTACTTGTTTTTGTGTGGTACTTTAATTTAAAAATATAGTTTATAATTATCTTTTTGGTAAGGAATACACTTGAGATCGATAGTATTCCGTAAATGCTTTGTTTCTGCAAAGATTACGAGTACTTTACTATCGTAATATAATTTAAATAAATCTCTCGCAGGACATACGTCCAGGATGCGACTGGAAGTAAGCTCCCTACCTGGGGATCGGCAAGCGTCGGCTGCACTGGGAACCATTCGGGTACATCCGACATGCTATATCTGTTAAATGTCAAATGGTGCAAGTACCGCCATCTATGTAAAACCCTTAAAACTCCAAAAACTGGATAGTAATAACTTAGATCTATGTATACACTCTACCGACATGTGGTGGGCGGGATCAAAACTATATCCAAATAACAACATTATAATACAACATTCCAGTCAAGCTATGGCATCTCCAATTCCCAGTTTATGAGAATATTTTGGTGCTAAAAAAAGGTGGAAAAAGTGATGAAGGTCAGAAAGTTTCTGGTTTTTTAAATCTGAAGTCTGTAGATATAAATAAATCCACGACGAGACCAGTGAGCTTATCACCAAAAAATCTCAGATTTTGCATATTGACCAGTAAGTATCTATAGTGTGCTATCTAAATCTTTGCAATTTCAACATTTTCCGTAAAATTATGATATAAGAAATTTCAAATAAAGTCATTTTGTACATATTCCGGAAGTAAAAAAAAATCAAATTAACTTTTTTAGCAACTCAAAATCTATTTAAGTTGTTTTGTGTAGCTATTATAATTTTCTTGTGTATTTGTCGTGTATTTCACTCATTAGTTAATAATGAATATATTTTTTGAAATGTCCGATCTGTTGTCGGAAATAAAATTCCTAATTCGGTTCAATAAATAATTTTGAATTCAATAAATAATTTCAATAAAATAAATAGCTTTTGATTTCTAATTTTTTGGGAATACGATGCTCGCGACAACGAAATCAAAACTTTGCCTTAAAGTGTTCATTTAACAGTTACCGATCTTAATATTTACAAAGGAGTGGTATAGCGACAAACTTTCCACGTACATAAAACTTTCCACCTTTCATAAAATATCTCTTTCATAATAGTGCGCTTTGAATATTAACTTCAAAAAACGATTACTAAGGACGGGGTGTTTCACAGAATTCGAACAATTAATCGAATTTCAAAGTTGACTTTCAAGTTCTTTGAGGATTCTGTTATTATTTCAGTTTTTTTAAACAACTGGCCAATAATGATATAATAACAGAACTATAATAAAAATAAAAATCATCATTGAAATTTGATGAATTCTTCAAATTCTATGAAACAATTCGTCCTTACAATTAGTAAGCTCTCGTTTCTCAAACTATTAATTTTTTTTTTTCAAAATCGATCAGACTAACCGCGAATACCGCACAAGAGTTCCAACTGCTCCCAACCAGTCGGGATAAGTTGTATAGCTGAAGGTAGTTTGGAGAAGAAGGAGATGGAAAAGAGTATAGTGGGGAAGTATGCGGCTATTCAGATCTGGTCACCAATTACGGCTAAAGCCATTTCAGCCCATATTTCAATTCTTAATGGTGGTCTCACACCAGGGCGATACTGAGAGTATTTTCCACTCTGTATGAGAGTATTCTCAAATATATTTTAAATAATTTACAATTTGGGAGGCGGGTTAGGTTAGCCGCCGCTCCAAGAACCATTTATTGAATAACCAACACATCTGCCATATGTCACTGAAAGTGGTTTGCTACGTTTAGTGGTATAGCAGGGGTGCCCGGATTCATCGGCTGAGATGTGTGCAGGATGTGCTCACCAGCTGCGTGGCGTGCCAAATAAATAGAGGCTGGTTTGGGGAAACCTTTTGACCTCTCCAACTGGTCCCTCGACCCAACGCCTTGCGCCGCAGTGGGAGGAATATATTTACATGTCCGTCACTCCTAGACACACTGGATCTGTGATATGTGATGACTGTTGGGTTAGTATAAAAGAAAACATTAATTAAATTGTTAAATAAGACAAATCAATCTAATAAAATTTTCTTGCGCACGTAGGGATTCTATCCCGGAACCTTCGGATCACTAGTCGAGAGCTTTATCCTTCGATCAAAGTTCATACACTCAGGTCCGCGTACGCGCCCATCTACCACCACAACCTCCTGGATCACAAGGCCGGGACACTGAATCAAATCAACCTCCTAACTTGTATGGGACCTCCGAAAAATATATTTTTATTTGTTTCTTAAAATTAACTTTTTTTTGTTTTTTTTTTTATAGTGAATACCTCACAAGAGTCCCAACTGCTCCCGTCTGGAGCCAGTGAGACTATGGCATCCCCAATTGGGGGATGTTGTGAGGCTGAAGGTAAGTGGGGAAGGGAAAATGGAAGGTGGGGAAGTGCCTGGCTATTCAGATCTAGTCACTAAACACGGCTAAAGCCATTTGGAGCAACGTTTCAATTCTGAATGGTGGTCTTACACCAGGGCGATACTGGTAGTATCTTCCACTCTGGAACGTGCCGCAAATATACTATATATTATTTTAATTAATTAATTGTGAAATAACACAAATTAATCAAATAAAATTTATTTGCGCACGCCGGGTTCGAACCCGCGACCTTCGGAATGGCAGTCCAATGCGTTACCACTGGACTATGCCGGCCGTCAAACTAAAACATTTTAAGAAGTTTTAATAATAATGAATAGATAAATAATTAAACAAATATATTTGTAAAATCTCATACAAGTTAGGAGAATTTTATTTTTATTATTTGGAATTTTTTTCGTTAAAGTACACAGGAAAAGTTAAGTTGAAAATTTCTCCAGGGATGTTGCGTTTTCAAGGTATAAAATTCTCTCAATTCTTCAAAAGACGTGTAAGCCACCCTTGCTTTTCTCACGTTGCAAGATGGTATCGGGTTGGCCTGGAATTAATAATGTAGTGCGTGAAATTTTCAACAGATCGTAAATTTTCAAATCTCGTTATCCGGGCACAGAAAACCTCGGCTTCTTCGTAAATTTTATTATTTATTCTTGCAGGAGCATTAACGTTTAATTACTTTATTATCCAGAAATGTCGCGTCCTCTCGTTGCTTCTCCTTCTATTCCTCCTCTATGAGGGTGGTGAGGTGGGGTAATGAATAAGTTAACCCCTAACACTTGCTACAGGGGTGGAGGCACGATTCTAATTATTTGGCCAAATTATCTTTTGTCAAAGTCGAAATAATAACATAAGGATAGAAGTTAGGTAACTTTGACGGTGCTGTAAACTATTATATTCCAGAAGAATTGTCGTTATAATCTAATATAACTATCTGCAATTATCAAAAACAAAACTATAAATATAAAAGAAAGGTTTCTAGTAATATTTTAACTTTGTAAAATAAATTATTTATAAGCTCAGCACGAGGTTGAAGAACTTCCACTCTAATCCGCATTTTAAACGCGTTGTAAATATTACGCGGCGCGTAAGGTTAGAAAAGTGAAAAACTTAACTTACTGTATTTTTGTTTGTTTTATTAAAACGGTTTTAAAACAGGCTCAAAGCTGACTTTACAACATCAACCGGCGTTTAAGAATCTAATTAGTAATAGCGGCGCCAAACCGTTTCCACGTTAGTAGGTAATAGTGACCGTCCACCTCAGCAGATATTCATGTATTTTACTGAATACATCTCGGCTTGGATATTTCGATTGGTATGTTGATTTCAAGTGCGCCACACTTTAGTTGACACACTCAATGTACTCGAAAGCCACATGCTAATGTTTCATATTTCACCAGCGCATAAAGACATATACGTATTGTAAGACGTAAACAATAGTTTCACAACAATATTCCAAATTGTAAACACATTGAAATTGTCATAACGTCCAGGAGGCATAATCATCCAATATCCAAGGCCATCTCTAAAGAACGACTGAAATATTGCGGGCTGTAACCTTTCCTTATCTGTGGTGTGTATTTACTACATATAATAAATTCTGGGTTCAGATTTTAGGTATTCTTCCGTTATATGCACTGAATTAAAAAAAATAATATTTTACGTAGTTTCGAATTCAATTAAAAATCAGAGATTTTTGTTAAAAATCGGGAACAAATACACCAATACAATCAACCGTGTGACACTGTTAAGCGAAGAGTGTGCAAGGAAATGACACGCTATTGATGTCCCGCTTTAGTTCGCTATGCGGGAACATGAGAAATCCACACGTCCGCAGTTGTATTTTGATTTAGACCATCGATACCTACGACCGCATAGCTGTGTGTGTACCAAAGGTTGTTATAAAGTAAAGTTAAAGTATTTCGTTTTACACAGTGATAAATGACTCTTAATTTATTAAGAACTGGTCAAAATTTTCGTTTTCCTGTTAAAAACGGGACGAGACTTTGATTAATTTCGTATCAAACTATTAGTAAAGCACGAGTATGTTACGAGGAAGTCGGAACACGTGTTCTTCAAAATAATAATGATTTCGCATCTCCTCCATTATATTTATTTGAAAAAGGCTACTGGCATTCAACACGTGTTCATATATATTCTGAATGACTAATATTTTATTAGGAAATTGTCACGCATTCACATTTTTAACAGTATATTGATAAGAAAAAGCCGTACTCATTTTTCTCCGTATAATATTTTATTTATTGAGCGTAGCGAAGTCCTGTTACAACTCAACCACTTTCCATTTCGTCTGTCTAAATTTGTTTGCGTGTTCTGAATTTGGTCAATCCTGTCGTATTTAAATTACCTCTGACTCACGAGCTGTCAAATCGTATTAATAAATAATGCGCAAATCAATAATGCACACAAAACTACATGTTAAAAACGTATTTTCGTTATGAAATTGTGTCTGATACTTTACTTGTTTTATCAACTTTTCAGTATTTGCCAACAACCTAAAATAAAATTCAAAATCCAAACATTAGTAATATTCGCCCGCCGTAAACTACACAAAGGAAGTAAACAGGAATAATATTCACATGAATCACAGTTGTAATTCAATAAATAAATTCACCGGTCGACTGAACCGGCTGATATTTATAGATATGAATTTAATAAACGTGCATTATAAGCACTAAAATGTCAGAGTATTTTATAATATAAGTTTTTTTTATTTTTTTGCATGGTTATGGCAAAACTATTCAGGCCACTATTATAGATAGATTGTGGCTTCCTTCAATTCCTTGTATCGTTGACCGCTAAAATCAAGTACTAATGACTCCTCTTTGCTCTTAGACTTAGTAAGCTTTTTTTAAGACGGTACAGACGTACCTATCATTATTTGTACATCTGTTTTAGTGTGTGTTAATAAATAAATCTATACTTTCTGTGTAATGTCATTTTGGTGAGACATTTATTTGACACTCTTAAACCTGAATAAAAAGGACGGTATTCTGCAAACACCGAACACGGGAAGATAGGCGTGCAGAGAGAAAGCAATTTAAATTAGTTCTCTTAAGGGTCAATCACCAAACAGTTGCCCTCTTGATTGGTGTAATTATTAGTGTCCACCATAAAAAAAAACCCAGCAACCATCGGGATCATGCACCTGACATATTTGATGGAATCTCGGACCAGCTTCCAAATAGTCCCACTGGCTTCTTAACAGCTAGCTTAAATACGTTTGAATTCTCTACAGTATTTCCGCTTTATTTAAATTAATAATTCATTAAGTTAAGAGTTATTATTCATTAATTTAAAAGTGGGGTTATTCCGCCTATTATCCAGCAAACGTCGAATTCGTGTGTGGTTTTGTTAGGGTGTTTTATCAGAAACATAACGATTTGTTTTTCCTGTTCCAATAAAGGCGAGCGATTTTTTTATTTTATCCAAAGTAGCCATAATTTATTTTTATTGCACTAAGATACGTTTCCTATTCTGCTTTATTCAAAATTGGTTATGCCATCGTCTTGACTATTCTTATTCGGTTGTGGCAATAATGCGATTTCTTTATTCCTTTATTCGGGCGTATTCTGCTAAAGAATATTCCGCAATTATTTAATGACGTCTACATTATTTTCAAGGATGCCTCAATATTTCAACTTCTTAACGACTTTGATATCGTAAATGTCCGGGAAAATACATTTTTTAATGGATATGTTTTTTTATATTTCTTCGTTAAAAAGGATTCTATTAAACTTCTCTTGTTGATGACCTGCCTTCCTAGTGCCTTCTTATAATAGAAGACGGGAAGGGACTAAAACTTCATTCTATTTTTGCAGTTATCTCAACAAGGGTAGGTATTTTTTAATAAAGTTCTCAGCCCAAACCAATCTAGTAATTTTGGTTGTCTGTGTTGTGTGATAGTCCTGCGTAAAATCTAGTTCAATGAACTCAAATTAGATTTGAATTTAAACCCCTCAGGCTGATTTGTTCGCTTTTGGGAACAGCTCACATTGTTCTGTCTCCCTCACTATCATTGTGAGAAATATGGTCTCAACGGTGTTAGAAATAGAAAACACATACTTTATAAGTTAACCGTAGAAAAATTAATACGTGCATCTGAGGGGTTAAGTTTCATTGTGTGATGTGGCTAACTGTAATTTAATATTTTAGAAGAAAACTATTTCAATTTTCAATTTCAAAATTGGAACTAATTTGTCAAAAATTCAGACTAATCGTTGATTTTTCACGGGTCTGCGCTAGTCAAACATACTTATTTTGGTTTTCTGCGCTGTGTGTTAGTCTTGCGTGAGATCTGGTTAAATGAACTCAAATTTGCATTTACTCTAAGTGTCAATTTCTAAATTGGTACTGATCGTGTGAAGAATTCACACAAGCGATAAAGTACATACCGACCTTTGATATGAAATTTTACTTTAAAAAAAAATGACCACATTTGGTGAGAATTCAGACACTTCGGTTGTACTGGACAGGAATTCGCACAATACTGTAGATTTGGGCGCCGGATCCAAACCGTGTCTTCAGCCGATGAGAATTCTCCTTTACGGCCGATAGTGATGATAGTTATAAAGTTGATTGAGATTTATTGCAATCTGCCTCACGCACCCGGTGCTCGGTGAATGTTGGGCACTGGGTGTGCTGTTGTCTATGCTCGCTTCTGGCGTTTGGCGGTTTCCTAACAGGGTAAGCTGTTCTTGAAGAGGTAAACACCAGAAGATTTGGAGCAGAATATTAGGCAAGGTGAGACAGGTGAAGGGCAGGAGTCACTTGTAGAAAGTAGTAAAACACTTTTTTGTTGGTAACAATGAACTGATTTATTTTAATCACTCTTTATATCCTATTCGGTCGACTTTCACCCGACATGTGGCTGTCGACGAAAAAGGGGTGGGGGATTTTACCCACGCTACATGAGAGTACGTAAGCCACCGCAAAATGTTTCTTAATTATTTTTTCGGTGGACTTGCTGAAGGCGGACGCTTAAAATTGAGACTTTGAAAAGATTTTGCAAGCTCACTGCCCTAATATTACTGTTTTTTAACTTGGAATAAACACAAAAGTGACGATTTTATTTTTTTAAATTTAAAAAAAATTGGATATTTTTTGAAAAAATTTAAAACTTTAGGCCTTGTGCGGGAGACCTAAACATTTT